>NC_138757.1:36728606-37338606 GCF_965113315.1 Podarcis vaucheri
GCAAGGGAAGCTCACCCCGTCACGGGGATTCGAACCGCCGACCTTCTGATCGTCAAGCCCTAGGCTCTGTGGTTTAACCCACAGCGCCACCCGCGTCCCTACTAGTAGGTTAGCCAAGTGCAAACTGCTGAAATCCTATCTTATACACACTTATTAAAGGTACAGGATGCTTGTGCATTTTTGCCCCATGTCATCTTAAATTACTTTGCTGCATCACACGACAGGAAAACCCTCTAACTCAGGAGTAGCAGACACGTGGCCCTCACAATGCTGAAGAACTACAATTCCCATCATCCCTGATTACTGGCCATGATGGCTGGAGCCAACAGGAACTGCAGCTCAGTAACATCTGGCAGACCACAGGTTAGCCATACCTACAATATGCATTGTTATATGTACCAATAATCCATACAAACTGTTAACAACCACCAGAATACACCCTGACACTATGAGCAACTGCAAAACCATCCTCTTGCATCCTACGTTGGCTCCCGGGACGTTTCTGAGCACAATTCTCAGTGTTGGCGCCAACCTTTAAAGCCCTAAATGGCCTCAGCCCTGAAAGAGTGTCTCCATCCCCATTGTTCAGCCCAGGCATCAGGGTCCAGCACCGAGGGCCTTCTGGCGGTTTCCTCACTGTGAGAAGCGAAGTCACAGGGAACCAGGCAGAGGGCCTTCTGAGTAGTGGCACCTGCCCTGTGGGACACCCTCCCGTCAGATGTCAAGGAGATAAGTAACTATACAGCCTTTAGGGAAGTTTTTAATGTTTTATGATGGTTTTGCATATGTTGGAAGTCTGAGGCTCCCCCCCCCCCTTGCCTTCCTTGCAGCATCCTTCTCAAAGGGCTAAGGCATGACTACGCTCACAGAGTTTAAATCCACCATAAGGTGCAGCAATCAGGCCTCTGTTTCAACACAAAATACCAATGATCCTTATGCCAAGTGGGAGAAAGGTCATCAACATGATGAACACATAAACCTTGGAGAGAAAAATGTAAAACAAAAAGCACCAGCAATTTAATTGGACTTAATGGAAGTATCTGCTGATAAGAACATGTGAGCAATGCCATTTCCGAGCCTCGGGAGGAGAGGGTGTTGCGGGCTGGCCCCTCCCACAAGCGCGGGGCTGGAGTTTAGCCCCGCGAGAGCCAGGGAATCCCCGGGGGCGTGCCTCTCTGCCTTCCCCCTGCCCGCCAATCGGCGGGCCGGGGAGGCGTGGCCTGGGTGTGCCAGAGAGTGGCCCTCAGAATGGCGGGGTCAGCCCATTACCCGCGACCTTACATTCTTGGAATTTTTCCCGATAGTAGTAGCGGTACATCTTTGGGCGGAGCAGTTTAGCAATCATAGGGTTTGTTTCAATACAGACAATCAAGCAGTGGTTGCGGTCCTGGCTAGGCAATCCGCGCGCTCCACCAGAGTAGGAAACCTTCTACGATCCTTTGTACTTCTGTGTCTGGAACGGAACATATACTTTTCGGCCAAATTCGTACCTGGCGTTAATAATGACATCGCGGATGCTCTGTCTCGTTTTCAGATGGAGCGCTTTCGCTCATTAGCGCCGGATGCGGAGCAATCATCGATGCCTTTCCCGGAGCATCTCTGGAATCTTGGGAGAGAGAAGTAATGAAGGGAGTATTTGGTGCTGTGGCTCCGTCCACGATGCGTTCGTACAAGAGGGCTTGGGCCGATTTCCTAAAATTCCGTAGTAAAGCACCGGGCGCTAGGCCCTTCGCTACACCTTCAACGAGGGAGGTCCTCCACTACTTGGCTCACCTCAAAGAGTTAGGCAGGGCGCCTAAGACCCTTAATATCCAGTCGGCAGGGATTTCTTACTTCTGTAAAGCCTTTTTTGCGACCGACCCGTGCGCGGCTTTTATCGTACGCAAGACACTGGAAGGATGGCGCAGACAGCACCCCCCTAGTGCAGACGGGAGGCGGCCTATAACGTATGACATCTTGTCACAGATCCACAAAGCATTACGCTCAGTGTGCTGGTCTAAGTATGAAGCGCGCCTATTCTCGGCTGCGTTCTCCATATCATTTTTTGGCGCGCTACGTATTGGGGAGGTCGTCTGCGAAGGGGGGGTTAACCATGCACAGAGGGGCATCCTATTAAGCGACCTGACCCTGTCACAGTCGGACCTAATAGTTAGGGTGCGGAGTTCAAAGACAGACCAGCAGGGTAAAGGGACTCTTCTCCGCCTTCCAGCAGCCCAGGACAAGGGTCCCTGTCCGGTAAGGGACACGAGACGCTTTCTATATCTAAGGCCCAAGGACCCGGGTCCCCTGCTGATCCATGCAGACGGGTCGCGTTTGGCCAGGCAGCAATTCACCAGGGTGATGCGTATGGCTTTGGCGGCATGTGGGCTACCAGCGGCTGAGTTTGCAGCACACTCTTTCCGCATTGGGGCGGCCACCACCGCAGTGCACCTGGGGCTCTCCACCAAGAGGATTAAGGAAATGGGGAGGTGGAGATCCAATGCTTATAAAGCTTATGTCAGAAATAACGTATGACTAAGAAGTATACCGCTGAACTCTTTTTCCCTGTCTGCTTGCTTTCCAGGAATTAAAAAGGTGCACATCTGGTTGGTGGGCCACAGTATAGTACATTGGGCCAGGATTCGGGCCATGAGTACAGGGCTAGGGCAAAATCTGAAGCTGCCTGCGAAGGTGGAGCTGGCGTGGCTAGCGCGGAGAGGGATGCACTGGAGTGAGTTTAAGCCAGCAGTGATGGCCAGAGCTGCCTCTGAGGGGCCTCCTGATGCATTGGTGATTCAGTTGGGAGAGAACGACCTCGCATATCGCAAGGCGATAGATCTCAGATGGAACATTTTTGATGACCTGTCCGAGCTGGTGACAGTGTACCCAAACATCAAAATACTGTGGTCCTCGTTGCTTGAGAGGAGGACTTGGAGGGACTGGGCGAGCCCAGTTGGTGTGAATAAAGCAAGGAAAGCTTTAGAGCGGGCAGTGGAACGTAGAGTGGTGGCCTTGGGCGGGGGCATCATCCGACACCCAAACATACAGTTCAGCAACGAGGCCCTCTACAGGCGGGATGGCGTGCATTTGTCCGATGCCGGGAACGATATATGGTTGGGGGATATCATAGTAGGGATTAGGGGTTGGTTACAGGCCTGAAGGTATTGGCGGCGAGCTTTGCTCGAGTGGCGGTTAGGCATTGGCAGGGGTCTATTGTTATGCAAATGGATGGGGGGGAAGGACACGCCATCACCTTCCCCCGAGAAAAGGGTAGTCCGGTAGAGGACTCCGGGGGCGTTTGCCTTGTCCGAGACCTAGTAAGGTGAGGGCCGCCGGCACGCCCACGAGCGGTGACACCCGTGGGGGTCCTAGCTGGCGTACTTCAGCAGGACACCCCCACGGATTGTGTTCAACCCTTCCCGGTTCCATGCCGGGTAGTCAGAGGAGCCAATGCCTAAGGCCAATACCTTCAATTCTGTAATCAATAAAGTTGTGGCCATATACGCCCATTAACCTTAACTAACGTGTCCTGTGTCTTCATTTCATTGGGGGAGGGAACTTGCCACGCAATGCCATTTCCGAGCCTCGGGAGGAGAGGGTGTTGCGGGCTGGCCCCTCCCACAAGCGCGGGGCTGGAGTTTAGCCCCGCGAGAGCCAGGGAATCCCCGGGGGCGTGCCTCTCTGCCTTCCCCCTGCCCGCCAATCGGCGGGCCGGGGAGGCGTGGCCTGGGCTATTGAAGGCCAGGCACGCCCCGGGATCTCCCTCTTCACTCCTCGGCAGCAGAGAAGTTTTCCCAGCCCACCCACCCTTAGGTTAGGCAGTCTTGACCTTGCTATGGACTTCGGTTGGTCGCCGCAAGGGGCCTGGTAGGAATTTTTCCAAGTTGGCGACTTTTCAGCCTTTTGGTTTTTTCGCCTACCTCGTAGCAAATCGTCACAACTTTCGCGGTTTTGGCGGTTAGGCATTGGCAGGGGTCTATTGTTATGCAAATGGATGGGGGGGAAGGACACGCCATCACCTTCCCCCGAGAAAAGGGTAGTCCGGTAGAGGACTCCGGGGGCGTTTGCCTTGTCCGAGACCTAGTAAGGTGAGGGCCGCCGGCACGCCCACGAGCGGTGACACCCGTGGGGGTCCTAGCTGGCGTACTTCAGCAGGACACCCCCACGGATTGTGTTCAACCCTTCCCGGTTCCATGCCGGGTAGTCAGAGGAGCCAATGCCTAAGGCCAATACCTTCAATTCTGTAATCAATAAAGTTGTGGCCATATACGCCCATTAACCTTAACTAACGTGTCCTGTGTCTTCTTTTCATTGGGGGAGGGAACTTGCCACGCAACGCAGATTTTCTAGATTGATGCAAAACCTAGAGCAGGAAACCTTAGACCTTTAGATATTGCTGTACAGCAAGGGCTTCCAGTTTCCACCGCGGGACAGAAAGGGAGCGCGGAAAGCCTCGTCGGGGTTTACCGAACAATACAGGGGCTTGGGGGAGTTGCAAAGGCACTTCACCCCCAAAAAAACTCAAGGGGGATACCCTTGAGGGATGGCTAACCGGCAGCGTGGATGCGGTCCGGCTGTTCTTTCGGGGGTTTTTTCTTGAAGAGCTCGAAGACGACGGGATTGCAAGCGCAAGAGGAAGCTACCGACCCTGTGTTGCGATGTCTCTGGCTCTCGCTAGAGAAAGCGGCGAATCTTCAAAAATTTAAGAACGGATCCTTAGTGTGAGAGAAGTATTTTAAAATTAAAATTTTGAAAGAACACACTAAGTGAATGCTGGATGTTGAAGGATTAAATTAAGGAATCCATCCCGGTGGAGGAGTTAAAATGGCAGTAGGATACAAAGTCGCAGGGGTAAAGGAAGGAATGCAGCCTCTAGCCTGACTGCGTGAGTACATAACAAAAGCCCACGGCAGCTTTTGTCGAGGCAAATAGACTTTTGAATTTGTAAAACAAAGCAACAGATTAAGGACTATCCAGAGACTTTGTTGTTCCCTCTCAGTGAGAGTGATAATTAGTAGATAGGTAGCCGTGTTGGTCTGCCATAGTCAAAATAAAAAAATTCCTTCCAGTAGCACCTTAAAGACCAACTAAGTTAGTTCTTGGTATGAGCTTTCGTGTGCATGCACACTTGTATCTGAAGAAGTGTGCATGCACACGAAAGCTCATACCAAGAACTAACTTAGTTGGTCTTTAAGGTGCTACTGGAAGGAATTTTTTTATAGTGATAATTAGAAAAGTAATAACCACAGAGCTGATTGAAAGACTAGTAGAAGTTTAATTTAAAAGAAAACAGGGAAAGCTTGGAAGCTGCGTTAAAAATAACAAAGTTACAGTAAAGACAAGAATAAGGGAAGATTGGCAGAAACGTCTCCTCTCTTTTAAATAAGAACTGTCTAAGAAAAAAGGTTATATTTGACTGCAATGATCTTGGGTTCTCTTTCGATCCTTACTGCTGAAAAACTGGACTTAAGTTAACCCCCTCTTTCCCGTTTTCTTTTTTGTTGTTTTTTTTCTCTCTGGGAAAGATTTACATTCAAGCGTTGGAGCTAGAAAAAACCAGAAATAATTGGAATGCGGAAAATATCACCCGATAAACCCTGGGAAAATTTGGAAAATAACTTTAAGTGTTTAAAACAGGGGGTTTTACACCCCAGTAGACTATAATTGGATATTTACAACATTTTGAATTGGACATTTACATTTTTTATGGACTTGAAAATATAAACAGGAAATGGGGACAGAATCCGGACCAGTGATTTGGTGACAGAGACTGGACCAGTGATCTCCTTTTCTTCAGGGACAGAGACTGAAACAGTGATTTCGTGATAGAGACCGGACCAGTGATTTTGTGACATGGGGATCTAATTGGTTTACAGGTCTGATTTAGATCATGGATTAAAGCCTGAATTATTAGCCTTACTAGACCTTGGATTAGGACATGGACTAAGTTATAGAATATCCTTTACACGTGATGGATTAAACCGGCAAGTGGTGGAAGATTAAAGAAATTAAAAGAAATCGGAACTGAATATTTATTAATTAATTAATTTTTAAAAAAGAAGAAGAAGGAACTACTGCTCTCCCATCAGAATCTACGTGGACTTTAGAAAACCACTTTAACAGGAATAATTCATATATAAGTAATAATTATTTGAGTCTTGGAGAAATTTACCAAACTTTCAGAGGGTGTTAAGGTTTTAAGGGATGGTTTGGGAAAACACAAACTATATTGTCATATACTATTAATAATACCCTAGGAGGGGGGAATCATTTGAAGAAAAACAAGAGCCTAAGGAAGGTACTAAGGTGTATAAACAAGACTTTAGGATTGCCAAGGTTGAGATATACTGGGATTATAAGTGAAGCTATTTTCTTTGATTTCTGGACATTTTATTATTCAACTGGATCTGTAACTGTATATTATAATAGTACATATTTTCTAGCAGACATTGGTGGTACTTGGAGATATTATGGTTGTACTTTAGGATACAGTTGAATTAATTGACTTCAAAGGTAATACTCTGTCTGAAAAAAATAGGAAATACAATAGAAAGTGATATAAAATAAATTGTAAGAATATAAAATAAGAAAAACAAAATCGCACGGGTGTAATAAGGTAAATTAAAGGAGAGTGGTTAAGACTTAGAAAAATAAGAATAACAAAAAAAAAAAAAAAAGATTGTGCGCCCCTCAGGGGAGAGACAGAAAATTAACACAAGAAGAGGAAGTGGAAGAGGAAGGAGCAGTAGGTGGAGAAGAAGAGGGGGAGGAAGAAGAAGAGTTAATGGAGAAGAGGTAGACTAGAATATAAATTAAAGTCAAACAATATAATGTCGTTAAAGGTTGTGTCCTGGAATGTTAATGGTTTGAACGAAAAATCTAAAAGGAACAAAATTCAAAAGGTGTTAAAGAATAAAAATTATGATGTGATCTGTTTTCAGGAAACACACGTGGCAAAAAAACACAAACATATACTAGCAAATAAAAGGTTGGGGGTAGAGTTTGTTAATTCAGACACTAATAAAAAAAGAGGAGTTGTGATATACGTGAAGGAGAAATGGGACCCAATATTAATATGTAAGGACGATGAAGGAAGGATCTTAGGAGTACAAATCAACCATCAGGGAGAAAAGATTAACGTTATAAATGTCTATGCACCAAATATGAATAAAGCTGAATTCTTTAAAAAATTGGAACAAATGTTAACAGAATTGGAGGATCATAAGATGATTTTACTTGGAGATTTGAATGCCGTGCCAACACCTGAATTAGATAGAAGCGTGAAAAGAAGAAAACTTAAGCAGGGGAAATTACCAAGAACATTTAATAATCTGGTGGAAAATCTAGCTCTGATAGACATCTGGAGACATAAAAATCCAACAACGAAACAATATACACACCTGTCAGAACCACACCAAAGTTGGGCCAGGCTGGATCAAATATGGGTCTCAAGAGAATTAACATTAAGAGCACTTAAATGTGAAATCCAACCCAGAACTCTTTCAGATCATAGCTCAGTAACGTTGGAGATAAAAAGCAGATTACAAGGAACATACAGATGGAGAATGAACGATTATCTATTTGAAAATGAGGAAATAATTGAGAAGGCCAAAAGAACGTTGAAAGAATATTTTGAGATGAATTTAAATAAAGAGACTAATATAGAGATAGTTTGGGATGCCAGTAAGGCAGTGTTAAGAGGATTTTTAATTAATCAGAACAACCATAGGAAAAAGTTAAGAGAGCAAAAAAAAAAAAAAGAAATACTCAATCAATTAAGAGATTGCGAAAGAAAACTAGCAATAAACCCAACTGAGGAGCAGGTTAAACAAACTTATAGAATATTACAAACACAATACTCAAATTTAGTAGGCCAAGAAGTAGAATGGAGAATCAAGATATGGAAGCAAAAATTCTTTGAATCAGCAAATAAAACCGGAAAATTACTAGCGTGGCAATTACGAAAAAACAAAAAACAAAATATGATCAACAAATTAAGAATAGAAGAGCAAATTGTGGAAGAACCTAAGAAAATAAAGGAAAATTTCATCAAATTTTATGGAAAATTATACAAAAGAGAAAAAGAAGACTGCACAGAAATAAAGAAATATTTAGAAGAAAATAGACTAAAAGGATTAACAGAAGAAGAAATAACACGATTAAATAATCCTATAAAAATTGAAGAAATCCAGGATGCAATAAAAAGAATGAAATTAGGAAAGGCTCCAGGGCCTGATGGCCTTTCAGCTAAATACTACAAAGTTCTAGAGGAATATTTAGCCCCGGTGCTGTGCGAAGTAGCGAATAACATCTTAAGCGGCGGAAAGACACCAGACTCTTGGAAGGAAGCCTATATTACATTAATATCTAAGCCAGACACAGCTAAATTAGATATGAAAAACTACAGACCAATATCATTATTAAATAATGATTATAAATTATTTGCGGAAGTAATGGCCAACTGTCTTAAGAAATGTTTAAGAAACCTTATCCATACAGATCAAGTCGGATTCTTACCCAATAGACAATTAAAAGACAACATAAGACATATAATCAACATCATTGAATATCTAGAGGCCAAGAATGAAATACCTGCGGCACTAATTTTTATTGACGCCGAAAAGGCCTTCGATAATTGTCAGGGGTTCAGGAGCAGAGACGCAGAGAAGGGAGGAAGCAGAGAGCGAGGGGGAGGAATCCGAAGGGAAAATGAGTGATGATGACGACCCGAGATCTCCAAGCCTAAGCAGTGAGTCAGAGGACTCCCAAAAGGGAGCCCCAGTGAGCAGAGCAAGGGGGGGATCCGGGGGGACACCCCAGGAGGAAGGGAACAGAGGAGATTCAGAGAGTAGCAGCTGGAAGTCGGGACCCACGCTCATAACTGAGGGCGGCAGCAGCTGGAAGTCGGGACCCACGCTCAAGACTGAGAGCAGCAGGGAGGAAGGTAGCCAGGCATCGGGTTCCGGAGGCTGTCAGCAGGAGGGAGGGCACGAGTCAGGGGTGGTCACGCCCTCCTCAGAGAGCGAGGCAACGGTTAAGAGGAAAGTAGAGAGTTGGGCGCGCGCGCCAAGTTCAAATGCAGCGGAAGCTGGAGCAGTAAGCAGCCCGGAGAGTGAGCCAGGTCCCAAAGCCCGCCGCAAGGAGGCAGAAGGATCAGGGGGGTCAGCGTCAGAGGAGAGTAGAAGGGAGGAGGCCCAGGGGGGCAGAAGGACCCAGAGACGTAGGGAGAGGCGAAGGAGGTGGAGCAAGGCTAGGGTATTAAGCTGGTGTGCAAGAGGCGGGGACTCAGACGGGTCTTCGCCGACCTAGGGCAGAAGGTGTAGAGCTGCACGCTGCAGTTCGGAAATGAAACCTGTAACTTAATAAAGACTCTTATAAAGTGAACGCTGGCGGACTTGGTCCTATGTGAGCTGGGACTGGGTGGCAGCTCTGACAGTAAGACCCGTCTCTCAAAAGCTTCGGACACCTGATATCTCGCAGCGGAGAGAGAGGCAGCTGGAGGAGGGGATCGGTGTTTGGGAGCAAGCTCACGACGGTTAGCAGAGATGACGGAAGCAGAGACAGTTGCAGCGCTGCAACAGGCAGTTACCCAATTGAACGCGGAGGTACTGGCATCCAAGAAGAGGGAGGAGGATGCGGCAGCCGCCTACAGAGATCTCCACGCCAGGTTTGAAGCATGGGTTAAACACGGGCAGCCAGGACCCAGACCGGAGGGGGTTGGGTTGGCACGGAGAGCAGGAGGGCTTGTGGCTCACTTCGATGGGAATTTACAACAGTACCCCAATTTTCGAGCAGACGTAATGTGCGCACTGCAACTGCTGGCAAAAGACTTTAGAGATGAGGAAGAGAAAGTGGGGTTCATACTATCCCATTTGCATGGGGATGCTAAAGCGTGGCTACGCAATTTGTGGAGGGATAAAGATCCGGCGCTTCAGAATGCAGATGCCTTTATCAAAGCGATGGATGCGTGTTTTTTGTCTACTATTGATGTGGATCTTGCCCGACGGGAGATTCATGGACTAAAACAAGGGAGGGCAAGCGTCCGGCAGTACCACGCCCGCTTTTTTGCGCTGGTCAGTGCCTTAGAGTGGGACCGGGATTCGCCCCCTGTCAGAGACCTGTTCTGGGAGGGTCTAAGCTCTGCGGTCAAGGATGAGATTGCAAGGGGGGAGAGGCCCCGAAGCACGCAGGAGGTGGTCCAAAGGGCGCTGACTGTGGGGGTGAGGCTGGAAGAACGTCCATGGTGCAGAGATGAAGGACGTGGAGGGCGCGAAGCAGCGAGAAGTTTCTCTTTCATTCCAAGAGAAGCAGCGCGTGCGCAATCCACACCTCCGCCTGGAGGGGGAGGGGAACCGATGGAGGTTGGAGGTGCAAGGGCTCAGTCAGCAGCCAGAGCCCAAGCACCGACAGCAGTGAAAGCGAAGCCTCCTAGAGGGAACAGGAAGTGTTACATCTGCGAGGATCCAGGCCATTTGGCGAAAGAGTGTCCCCGGAGGCTCCACAAGCACACTGCAGCCTCAGCAATGGTGACTGCAGCAACGCAGCAAGGAGAACCACAGCAGGGAAACGACGATGTCTGGCTGGAGACAGAGGCACTGGGGCCCAGCCAGACGCATCAGTGAAGCAGTCCCCAGCGATCTTGCAACCCACGGACCCCCTCCCACCCAAACCAGTAGTGCAGCTCACAGCATCTCTCCAGCTACCCGATGGCGTCACTATCGAAGTGCCGCTTTCTGTGGATTCTGGAAGCAACGCAGACTTTATAGCGCAGGATTTTGTGGAGCAGCACGCTATACAGCTACTGCCTGCCACTCTGCCCCTGCAAGTCGTCACAGTGGATGGCAGAGAGTTGCTAGGGGGGCAGGTGGTGAAGCAAACGCCACCGATGGTGATGCGCCTTGGCAACCACAGGGAAGTCATCAGTTTTAATGTCACCCAACTGTCGGACACGCCCATTGTGTTGGGCATGAGTTGGCTGGACAGGCACAGTCCGACACTGGCTTGGTACCAGAGACAGCTGATCTTCGGCTCCTCTTATTGCGCAGAACACTGCATCCTGCCCAGACAGGAGGGAGAGGAGGAGGAATCACAACTGCAGTTGGGAACGTTGCAAGCAGTCCCCCACAAATACGCAGACTTTCTGGAGGTCTTCTGCGAGAAAGAGGCTGACAAGCTACCACCGCACAGGCAATATGACTGCAAGATTGACCTCCTACCAGGGGCGACGCTGCCGAAAGGGAAGCTGTATTCCATGTCTGAGGACGAATTACAGGAACTCAAACAGTTCATAGATCACAATTTGCAGCGCGGTTTCATCCGGGAGTCCAGGGCAGTAGGGGGCAGTCCTGTTTTCTTCGTGAAGAAGAAAGACACGCCCCAAAAAAGACTGGTGGTGGATTTTCGCCTCTTAAACAAGATGACCAAGCCTTCTGATTTCCCCATGCCCAGGATTGACGACCTACTAGCGACGGTGCGCAAGGGACGCGTGTTCACCAAGTTGGACCTGCGAGGTGCGTACAATCTCATCCGCATGAGGGAGGGCGATGAGTGGAAGACAGCCATGTTCACGCCTCTGGGCACCTACGAATACAGAGTGATGCCGTTTGGATTGCAAAACGGTTCTCACTGTTTCCAAGCTTTCATGCATCATGTGTTGGCGGGACTCCTTTACAAGAAGTGCGTCTGCTTTCTGGATGACATCCTGATATTCTCCGAATCGCAGCAAGCCCATGACCAAGATGTTCGGGAGGTGCTGAAGAGGCTGCAGCAGCATAGACTGTACGCCAAACTGGAGAAGTGCCAGTTCGACACGACGGAGGTGGATTTCTTGGGTTACAAGTTGTCGGACAAGGGGCTAGCCATGGACAGCGCCAAGGTTCGTGCGGTGTTGGATTGGAAGAGCCCGCGCAACCGGAAGGAGGTCCAGCGGTTTGTCGGCTTCGCCAACTTCTATCGCAAGTTTATCAAGGGGTTCGCGATGCAGACGGCGGCCATTACGGACACGCTAAGCTCCAAGAAAAAGAAATTCATCTGGACGGAGCAGGCGGAGCAGTCCTTTCAAGCACTCAAGCGTCTCTTCGCGTCGGAAGAGCAACTGCTGCATATCGACCCCAGCAGACCGATGCGGGTAGAGACAGACGCGTCCGATAGAGCAGTGGGAGCTGTCCTGCTGCAAAGGGACCCACAGGGGGTCTGGAGGCCGGGAGCGTTCTACTCCAGAAAGCTCAGCAAGTCGGAGCAGAACTACACCATCTGGGACAGGGAGTTGCTGGCCATTCATGCAGCTTTCAAGGCGTGGAGGCACTTCCTGATCGGCGCCAAGCACACGGTGCAGGTCTGCACGGATCACAAGAATCTGGAGCACTGGCGCACGGCTCAGTTCCTGAACCAGAGGCAGATACGTTGGGCGGAGTTCTTTGCTGACTTCAATTTCCGAATAGAGTACGTCCCAGGCGACACCAACGTCATGGCGGATGCACTGTCCCGCAAACCGCAATACCTCGAAGAGGCGACGCCAGCGGCAGCCATGCACATCTTCGCGCCAACAGCGTGGGCGTGCGCTTCAGCCACAGTAGACCTGGATGCGGTGCGGCGGGCGTTGCAGGACGACTCCTTCGCGCAGGCGAAGATGGCAGAGGTGCACAAGGGCACGGCGAAGGGCGACGAGTTCCAGATACGAGACGGCTTGCTCTTACGTAAAGGGGCCATCTACGTGCCGGGAGACGAACTTCGCGCCAGGGTACTGCAGCAGCTGCACGACGCACCCACGGCCGGGCACTTTGGCACGGAAAAAACGGTGGAATTAGTCGCAAGGGACTTTTGGTGGCCCAGACTGAGAGGGGAAGTCGCGGACTACGTTGCGAGGTGCGACACCTGCCAGAGGGCCAAACCGGTGCACAAACCACCGGCGGGACTGCTGGAACCGCTGCAAACGCCGTTTGAACCGTGGGAGAGGGTGGCCCTGGACTTTGTTACGGATCTACCCAGCTCGAGAGGCAAGACAGCTGTACTAGTGGTGGTGGACTTGTTCACCAAGATGGCACATTTCATTCCGTGTGCGAAGGTGGCCACGGCGGAACAAACCGCCAAACTGTTCATAGATCACGTGTTCAAAGTGCATGGTCTGCCGCGGTCTATCCTGTCCGACCGCGGGCGCCAGTTCGTCTCGAATTTCTGGCAGAAGCTGATGAGTTTTCTAAATGTCAAGGTCGATCTGGCATCAGCAAGACACCCGCAGACCAACGGGCAAGCAGAGAGGGTCAATGCCATCATGCAGCAGTACCTGAGATGCTATGCCAATCAACAACCTGCGACCTGGGTGGATTACCTGCCGCTCGCCGAGTTCGCTTACAACAACACGAAGCACGTGTCCACAGGGGTGACGCCGTTCTTCGCCAACAATGGGAGGAATCCCAGAACCTTCCCGGGACGGGAGAGAGTGGGGGACGGAGAACCACAGACGGCGGACGCGTTCGCGTCAGAGTTGCAGGCGGTACACGATCAACTCAGACGGCAGCTGGAGCTAGCTAAGCACGCCTACAAGGTGCAAGCTGACAAGCACAGGCGGGTTGGCGAAGAGATCCAAGTGGGAGACTGGGTCTGGTTGGCAGCCCACGCAGTGCCGACCAGGTCACTAGCCAAGAAGAAGTTGGGGCACAAGCAAATTGGTCCGTACCAAGTCGAAGCACAGATCAACCCGGTAGCCTTCCGACTGGTGCTGCCGGAGGGTTCCAGAATGCATCCGGTGTTCCACAGGTCGGTGCTCACTCCCTACAAGGCACCTCACAGATTCCAGGAGCCAGGGACGGCACCGAGTCCGTTCCGGGAGCGGACGGAGACGCGAGGGGTGACGCAGCAAGACCCCATCAACGAGGTCACGGAGATTTTGGACTCCAGATGGGGGGAAGAGGGAGTCGAATACCTCCTAGCCAGAGAGGGCACCCGGGCCAGCGCCAATAGCTGGGTGCCAGACTACGCTTTGGAGGAACCCCTGCTCAAGGACGAGTTTCATGCCCTTTTCCCACACAGACCCATGCCAGCGAGCTTCTTCGACGACTGGCTGTTCACGCCCACACTTTCTTCCAGCACGTTCCATGGATTCGACTCGGACAGGGAACCCGCACTGAGCACCCGTTCCCCAGAAGGATCGCCGGCGGGTTCGGCGTCAGACACCTCGTATTGGTGGGACGATCGACCGGAGGAGCAATGGCGCCGGAAGTGGCTGGAGATGCCAGGTCGAGCGACCGACGCAGAGACTGACATGGACGTGTTCGGGGAGGACCTTGGGTTCGAGCACGGCGGTACAGAGATGGAAGCGGAACAGGTCAACGTCGGCGACCGCGAGGAGGAAGACTCGGAGGTCTTCAGTTGGCGGCCAACCACGGGGAGCGAACTGTATCCGGCATTCCCTCCCGTGATGATGGAGCACCCAGCACCCACACCTGAAAGCGGGGAGGGGGGAAGGGGGGGCTTCGAGGGGGGGATGGATGTCAGGGGTTCAGGAGCAGAGACGCAGAGAAGGGAGGAAGCAGAGAGCGAGGGGGAGGAATCCGAAGGGAAAATGAGTGATGATGACGACCCGAGATCTCCAAGCCTAAGCAGTGAGTCAGAGGACTCCCAAAAGGGAGCCCCAGTGAGCAGAGCAAGGGGGGGATCCGGGGGGACACCCCAGGAGGAAGGGAACAGAGGAGATTCAGAGAGTAGCAGCTGGAAGTCGGGACCCACGCTCATAACTGAGGGCGGCAGCAGCTGGAAGTCGGGACCCACGCTCAAGACTGAGAGCAGCAGGGAGGAAGGTAGCCAGGCATCGGGTTCCGGAGGCTGTCAGCAGGAGGGAGGGCACGAGTCAGGGGTGGTCACGCCCTCCTCAGAGAGCGAGGCAACGGTTAAGAGGAAAGTAGAGAGTTGGGCGCGCGCGCCAAGTTCAAATGCAGCGGAAGCTGGAGCAGTAAGCAGCCCGGAGAGTGAGCCAGGTCCCAAAGCCCGCCGCAAGGAGGCAGAAGGATCAGGGGGGTCAGCGTCAGAGGAGAGTAGAAGGGAGGAGGCCCAGGGGGGCAGAAGGACCCAGAGACGTAGGGAGAGGCGAAGGAGGTGGAGCAAGGCTAGGGTATTAAGCTGGTGTGCAAGAGGCGGGGACTCAGACGGGTCTTCGCCGACCTAGGGCAGAAGGTGTAGAGCTGCACGCTGCAGTTCGGAAATGAAACCTGTAACTTAATAAAGACTCTTATAAAGTGAACGCTGGCGGACTTGGTCCTATGTGAGCTGGGACTGGGTGGCAGCTCTGACAATAATGTATCTTGGCAATTCCTTGTAAGATGTCTAGAAACAGTAGGGATAGAGGGCGCCTTCCTGGAAGGGGTAAAAGCTATTTACTCAAGCCAGAAAGCAAAATTGATTATTAATAATGATTTAACTGATTATTTTGAAATTTCAAAGGGTACGAGACAGGGGTGCCCTCTATCACCTCTTTTATTTATAATGATACTAGAAATTATAGCAAATAAGATAAGAACAACTCCAGAAATACGTGGAATTAAAATTGCAAAAAAAGAATACAAATTGAAAGCATACGCTGATGATCTGATGGTATCATTAGAAGATCCACAAAAAAGTGTCCATAAGGTGACAGAATTGTTAGAAGAATTTGGAAAGTTATCGGGTTTTAAGTTAAACAAATCAAAAACTAAAATGATGGCGAAGAACATGGAAGAAGTTATGAAAAACCAGCTGGAGGCTAAAATTGGAATTAAAGCGGTAAAAAAAGGAAAATACCTGGGAATTTGGCTAACTATGAAGAACATAAATTTAATGACGGACAATTATGAAACAACCTGGAAAGAAATTAAAAAAGATTTAGATATATGGAACAGAATAAAATTATCATGGTCAGGAAGAATGGCCGCAATTAAGATGAATATACTTCCAAAGTTGTTATTTCTATTTCAAAATATTCCGGTGATAAGAGGAAACAAAGTATTTAAAGATTGGCAGAAAATTTTATCTAAATTCATTTGGCAGGGAAAAAGGCCTAGAATTAAATTTAAATTGCTTACAGATAGAAGAGAAAGAGGAGGTTTTGCGGTACCGAATTCAAAATTGTATTACGAGGCCTCATGCCTCTGTTGGATTAAAGAATGGATTGTAATAAAAAACACAGACCTATTAGATTTAGAAGGCTTTAACACCAGATTCGGTTGGCACGCATATTTGTGGCATAATAAAGCAAAAGTACATAAATAATTCTCCAGTCACATCATTAGAGGACCTCTGCTAGAGGTTTGGGAAAGAAATAAAAATTTTCTTGAAAGGAAAACTCCCTGGTGGTTATCACCAATAGATATCTTAACAATTAAAAAAACAAACATAGAAGGTAAGAGATGGACATATGAAGATTTATTGGTGAGAACAGAAAAAGGTTGGCAGATCAAAACGTATGAAGAACTAGGAAATAAATTAACGAGTTGGTTACAATTCCATCACATTAATGCACTGTGGACAGAAGATAAAAAGATTGGGATAAACGAAAAAAAATCAAGATTCCAGATAGAAATACTGGAAGGAAATTCAAAACTCTTATCAAAAATGTATAATCAACTGTTAGAATGGGATACTAAGGACGAGGAAATAAAAGAAGTTATGGTGAAATGGGTGATAGATCTGGGATATAATTTGGAATACGATAGTTGGATTAAGCTCTGGAATAAAGATATGAAGTTCACTGCTTGTGTTGCCTTAAGAGAAAACATGGAAAAAATGATATACAGATGGTACATCACCCCTGTAAAATTAGGAAAAATCTATAAGAATGGAGATAAAATGTGCTGGAGGTGTAAAAACAAGGAAGGTAGTTTTTACCACATGTGGTGGACTTGTGAAAAAATCAAGAACTTCTGGGAGCTCATTTATAATGAACTAAAAAAAATGTTTAAATATACTTTTGTTAAAAAACCTGATAATTTTCTTCTGGGAATGATTGGCAATGAAATTAAGAAAGAGGACTAGACCTTATTCCAGTACGCAACAACAGCTGCTAGAATTTTAATCGCCCAAAATTGGAAATCAATCAATATCCCAACGGTAAGAGATTGGCAAAGTAAATTATTTGAATATTCAGAATTGGCAAAATTAACACAAAAAAATAGAGACCAGAAAGAAACAAAGTTTATTAAAGAATGGAATAAATTCATAACCTATATTGAAGTAGATTTTAAAAATCCAAAGATCACAGTAGGCTTAATATAACCCTTTGACATACAAAAGTTTTAAAGAAAAACTGCGGGGAAAAATGTATTACATAACCCAAAACTGAGATGGAGGGAAGTCAATAATTTACATGTTTGTCTTTGTTTTGTTTCGTGTTTTTTTCTGCTTCTTATAATTAAGTTATGTTGTTCTTATTATTGGTTTTTTTTCCGTGAAGAATTTATTTTCTGTACATATGTGTGTATATGTGTGTATGAAAATTAATAAAGAGAAATCTAAAAAAAAAGAAAGATATTGCTGGACAGCAGCTATGCTGGGGCTGATGGGAGTCCAACAACATCTGGAGCGTGTGCTGAGCTAGGAAAGCCCTCTAACTGGGAAATTGCAGAGCAGTCCTACTTATTCCAAGGCAACCCTCCAACTTAATTGGGACTTGCTTCTAATTCAGGTTGCACAAACCTGCAACCTTAAAAAGCATTTGTAGAAGTCGCAGTCATCCTATGTTCTAGCTACACTTTGCTCCTAACTTCCTGAAAGTGGTTTCTCTAGCCTAGGCTGTGGTATCCCAGACAAAGGAAATAAACAGGGCAATATCCTAAACCACCACATATAACACAAAGATGTCTCTCACCTGGTCGTAGGTCAGAAGTCTCTGAAGCTCATTTTTAGTGATCAGATGACAGTGCTGGAAAAAAGCAAAGCAACCACAGCTACAGGCTAGCTCACGGGGGCGGGGGGCGGGGGGGCGGGGGGCAGCCTGCTGCCACTTCCTGCAATATGTAGTAAGACTGATAACTAGGATTGGGCAGTATGATCATATTAGGCTAGTGCTCTGTGAACTAGACTGGCTCTTGAACTGCTTCCAGGCCCAATTCAGAGCATCCCATTTGGCCTTTCAAGTGTTTCAAGGTTTGGGAAAAGGGTACCAGAAGAAGGCCCACTTATGTTTGCACTGCCTCTCCACTGACTAGAATCCCTTTCCCAGGGAACTCCTGCTCTTTCAAGTATGGCAGGGCCTTTTCAGTCATGGCACCCGACCTTTCAGAATAATCTCCCAAAGAGGTTCACCTGGCCCCTGATTTGATGTCCTTCCAGCAAAGACTTTTAGAATTTTCCCTGGTTCTTGAATTCATGGGCAGGGCGCTTGTGGCCCTCCAAACCCTGCTGTAGTACACAGGAACATAGGAAGCTACCTTATATTGAGGCAGACCATTGACCCATCAAGCTCAGGACTGACTACATGGACTGGCAGCAGCTTTCAGGCAGAGATCATGCCCAGCCCGATCTGCACACACTGGTGACTGAGCCTGGAACCTTCTCCATGCAAAATGGCCGCTCTGCTTTTGCGTTACTGCCCTTAACAAACTGCAACTCCCACCCCGATCACTGGAGAAGTTGCCTACATTTGCTATAATCTAATCTAATACATCTCTGCCACTCGGTTTATGTTGCTCTCTACTGGCTGCTCTAGAAGAAACCTTAGTGGTGCAGCTGCAGCAGCAGGGATCGCCGACACTGCACCCTCCTGGTGTTGCTGAAGTGGAACTCTCATTGCCAAGTGAATTTTTATTGTTTTCCTTACATATTCTTTTCCAACAAATTGTAATAGCACCATACATTTCCTTTGACTCTGCCGAGTCGCGACCCCCCTCCCTCCCCACAACTGGTATATTTATCCTCTTTCCATCACACACATCATTCTCAAATTAGTACTATTATACACTGGAGGTATTATGTCAGTCCTGCTAGTGTCTTGACCTCTTTACAATTCTTCTTTAAATATTCAATAAATTTACTCCAGTTATTTTGGTATCTTTGATCTTCCTGGTCCCGGATCCTCCCTGACAGTTTGGCAAGTTCTGCATATTCTGTCAACTTCGCCTGCCACTCCTGTATAGTTGGTATATCTTGTACTTTCCATCTTTGGGCCAGAAGGGTCCTCGCGGCAGCTGTAGCATACATGAACAAATTTTGATCTTCTATTTTAATTTCTGTTCCTATTAAGCCTAATAGACACGCTTCTGGTCTTTTGGGGAAAGTATATCTAAATATTTTTTTGAGTTCATTATAAATTGCTTCCCAATTTTTTTTTACCTTATCGCAGGTCCACCACATATGAAAATAGTCCCCATCTGCCTTTTTACATTTCCAACACTTTCTTTCTTTTTTCCTATACATTTTAGCTAATTTTACTGGCATCAAATGCCATCTATACATCATGTTTAGCAAGTTTTCCTTCAAAGCCATGCATCCTGTGAATCTCAAACCCTCCTTCCATAATCTTTTCCACGCATCCAGTTCAATGTTATGCCCAATATCAATTGCCCATTTTATCATTGATTCCTTTACTTCTTCATCTTTTGTATACCATTCTAGCAATAAGCTATACATTCTTGATAAAGTTTTATCTTTACAGTCTATTAACTCGAATTGGAATTTCGATTTTTTTATCTTCGAACCCATTTCTCTTTTTGTCTTCCTTTAATAAATCACTGATCTGATGGTATTGCACCCACCCTGTTAACCTCTTTTCAATTTGGTCGTATGGTTTGAGCTTTATCCCTTGGGCTGTTTTCCTAGTAATATCCTCATATGTTATTCTTTCCCCTTCCATGTTTGCTTTTTTTGTTGTCAGCACCTCAATTGGTGATATCCACCACGGTGTCTTTCTTTCCAGGAGGTTTTTATTCCGATCCCATACTTCATATAAAGATTTCCTAATCACATGGTTTAGAAAACCTTTATGTACCTTTACTTTGTTGTACCATAGGTACGAATGCCAACCATATCTATTATCATGGCCCTCTAAATCTAATAGGTCGGTGTTTTCTAAGGTCAGCCAGTCTTTTAACCATACCAAGCACGAAGCTTCATAATATAAAGTCAGGTCTGGTAAATTAAAACCTCCTCTCTCTTTCTTATCTACTAGTATCTTCATTTTTATCCTTGGCCTTTTCCCCTGCCAAACAAACTTCGCTAAGTTTTTTTGCCAATCCTTAAATTGTCTTATCCCTTTTACCACTGGTATTGCTTGAAATAAAAATAACAGTCTAGGTAATATATTCATTTTTATCACAGAGATTCTGCCTAATAATGACAATTTTAATCTACTCCATATATCCATGTCTTTCTTAATTTCTTTCCATACCACCTCATAATTGTCCTTGTGTCAGGGGTTCAGGAGCAGAGACGCAGAGAAGGGAGGAAGCAGAGAGCGAGGGGGAGGAATCCGAAGGGAAAATGAGTGATGATGACGACCCGAGATCTCCAAGCCTAAGCAGTGAGTCAGAGGACTCCCAAAAGGGAGCCCCAGTGAGCAGAGCAAGGGGGGGATCCGGGGGGACACCCCAGGAGGAAGGGAACAGAGGAGATTCAGAGAGTAGCAGCTGGAAGTCGGGACCCACGCTCATAACTGAGGGCGGCAGCAGCTGGAAGTCGGGACCCACGCTCAAGACTGAGAGCAGCAGGGAGGAAGGTAGCCAGGCATCGGGTTCCGGAGGCTGTCAGCAGGAGGGAGGGCACGAGTCAGGGGTGGTCACGCCCTCCTCAGAGAGCGAGGCAACGGTTAAGAGGAAAGTAGAGAGTTGGGCGCGCGCGCCAAGTTCAAATGCAGCGGAAGCTGGAGCAGTAAGCAGCCCGGAGAGTGAGCCAGGTCCTAAAGCCCGCCGCAAGGAGGCAGAAGGATCAGGGGGGTCAGCGTCAGAGGAGAGTAGAAGGGAGGAGGCCCAGGGGGGCAGAAGGACCCAGAGACGTAGGGAGAGGCGAAGGAGGTGGAGCAAGGCTAGGGTATTAAGCTGGTGTGCAAGAGGCGGGGACTCAGACGGGTCTTCGCCGACCTAGGGCAGAAGGTGTAGAGCTGCACGCTGCAGTTCGGAAATGAAACCTGTAACTTAATAAAGACTCTTATAAAGTGAACGCTGGCGGACTTGGTCCTATGTGAGCTGGGACTGGGTGGCAGCTCTGACACCTTGTATAGGTTTATATTTTTTGTTGTCATCCAAATTCCTAAATATTTTATTTTTTTAGCTATCGCGATTCCTGAGTCTACTTGTAATTCTTCCATCTCTTCTTTCTTCAATTTTTTTGCTAGCATTTTCGTCTTGTTTTTGTTAAGTTTAAACCCTGATACCTTCCCAAACTCTTCCAATCTTTTTATTACCTCTTTCACACTTTGTCTTGGTTCTTCCAACGTTAAGACTAGATCATCTGCGAAGGCTCTTAACTTAAATTCTTTTCGTCCCACCTTAATGCCTCTGACTTCTGATGATTCTCTTAGCTTCTTATTCAAGACCTCTAGGACTGTAATAAATAGCAAAGGAGACAAAGGGCATCCCTGCCTAGTACCTTTAGTTATCTCAAAGTTATCTGATATGTTGTTGTTAATTATTAACTTTGCTTTTTGGTCCGAATAAATCATGCCAATACCTCTCAAAAAAATTTCACCAATTCCTAGTACTTTTAAGTTTTCTTTCATGAAATGCCAAGAAACATTATCAAACGCTTTTTCCGCGTCTATGAACAATAATACTGCCTGTTTCTCATTTCTAACTTCAAGATATTCAATTATATTTATCAGGTTTCTTACGTTGTCCCTTAGTTGCCTCCCCGGCAGAAAGCCTGTTTGGTCCTTGTGTATCACCTTATTTAACACCATTTTTAGTCTATTCGCTAGTATATCCGCAAATAGCTTATAATCGTTATTCAATAACGAAATTGGTCTGAAATTTTTTACATCTAATATATCCCCCTCTTTCTTCGGGATCAGTGTAATATAAGCTTCTTTCCAGGTGTTTGGCATCCTTCCTTCTCTTAAGACTTTATTCATTACTTCACTTAGAACAGGTGTCAGGCATTGCGATAATGTTTTATAATACTTTGCTGAGATACCGTCCGGTCCTGGGGCCTTCCCTATTTTCATTCTTTTTATTGCCTTTGTGACCTCTTGTTCTGTTATCTCCTGGTTAAGCATTCTTTTTTCTTCTTCTGAGATTTGATGTAGTTTATGGTCATGGATATACTTTTCTATTCTCTTATTGTCTTCTTTATCTTTCCTATAAAGATCTCTATAGAATCTCTGAAATACTTTTCTAATTTCTTTTGGGTCCTCAATCATTTTATCCCCATCTTTTATTTTACAAATTGTGTTCTGTTTTTGTCTTGCTTTTATTTGCCAAGCCAAGAATCTCCCAACTTTGTTGGCCGACTCAAATTTTTTTTGTCTCATGGTTTTTATTTTCCATTCGATCTCCTGTCCCACCACCATGGAGAACTGAGACTGCAACATTTTTATATTTCGTTTTATTATTTCATCTTTAGGTTTTGTTATTAGCTGTTTTTCGTTCTCGATGAGCTGGGACAGGATTTCCTCTTTCTTCTTCTCTCTCCCTCTTTTCTGGAAGCTGTTTTTTTTTTTTTGAATCAGGAAACCCCTTATCACCGCTTTGCTCGCGTCCCAGACTGTTTCAATTGGTGTTTCTTTGTTTAGATTCCATTTAAAATAGTCTGTTATTGTCTCTTTCGCAGTTTCCACTACTCTCTGGTCATTAAATAAGCTCTCATTCATTCTCCATCTATGTGTAGAAGGGTCCTTTCCTTTAATTCCATATATAGCGGATTATGATCTGACAGGGTTCTTGGGAGGATTTCAATTCTAGTTACTCTTGGTGTTAGAATCTTAGAGACCCAGATCTGATCTATTCTGCTGAAGCTTTGGTTTGGTTCAGAGTGGAATGAAAATTGTCTTACTGTTGGGTTCCTTAATCTCCAGATGTCAATTACTCCCAATGTATTGGCCATATCAAAGAAGGCCTTCGGGAGTTTGCCTTCATATGTATTTCACCTCTTTGTTAATCTATCTAAGTCCGGTACCACTACTCCATTAAAGTCTCCCAGTAATATCAATTTCTGATTTAAATACTCTAACATTATTTCATTCAACTTTGTATAAAATTCAGCTTTCTTATCGTTTGGAGCATAGATCCCCACAATCAGCCATTTTCCCCCTTGAAACCCAATTTATACAATCAATATTCTTCCCTCATCCTCCTTAAAAATTAATTTTGGGCCATGCTTCTCTTTTACATATATTACCACACCTCTCTTTTTGTTTGAATCTGACGCGATAAACTCTTGGCCCAGTTTTTTATTGCTTAAAATTCTTTTATGCTTTTTTGCTACATGCGTTTCTTGCAGGCATATGATATCTAGGTTTCGTTTAATCAAAACATGGTTAACTTTTCGTCTCTTGTTTAAATTGTTCATCCCATTAACATTCCAGGAAAATACTTTCAGATTCATTATTTCTTTTATCTACGAGTACCCACTCAGTTGCGCTAAATTTACTGTTCTTTGTTGTTGTCTTCTTCTTCTGATTCCTCTCTCTCTTCTTCTTGTTCCTCCTCTTCTTCCTGACGTTGTTCTTCTTTCTCCTTTTCCTTTCCGTCCTCTTTCTGATCCTGTCTTGGTTTTATTTTCCCTGTCCTCCCTAGCTCTTTGTCATATCTTCTGAAGAATTTTTCTAGCTCTTGGGGGCTAGTTAGTTTGAATCTTTTATCTTTAAAGTAAAAGGAGATTCCTTATGGGAATTCCCATCTATGCTGAATTCCATTCCTTTTCAGTAGACTCACCATTTCTTTATAAATTCCCCTTCGTTTCAGAAAACTGGCAGGGATCTCCCTAAAAATCAAGATTTTCACTCCATCTATGCATAGATTTTTGTTGTAATTCAGTCTCAGTATTTCATTTCTTATATCCAATGAGTTAAACATGACTAGACCGTCTCCAGGAAGCTTTTTTGCCCTTGCCTTCGCTGATCTAACCTTTATTCTAAAGACATTCATTATCATTGGGCCAATATCTTCTTCTCTTAGTTCCATCCACCCAGCCAGTTCTCTTATTATTTTATCTCTTATATTCTCATTTGGCGTCTCCGGGAGACCCCTGAATTTCAAATTTCACTCTTTTTGACGCATCTCCAAAGTAGATAGATTATCCAACATCTCCTCCTGTGCCCTATTCATTTCTGTAATTTCTCCTCTAATTTGTTCTGTCTGTCTTTTTACTTCCTTTAGATCTTTCTGATTGCGTTTGTTTGAATCCTCTACCACCTTAGTTCTTACTTCCAAGTCTTTTACCTTCCCTGTCAACTCTCCCACCACCATTTCCAGTTTTTTGTCTAAGGCTTCCTGGACCTCCAATAATTTTCTCTCTATATATTGCTCATTCTGCTTAAACTCTTTTCTTATTTCCCCCAGTAAGCTCTCATATTCCTTGTTTTCTTTTCCATTTTCTTGCCTAGATGGGCGTCTCTCTGCTGGGGTCCCTATTCACTTTTTCCCATTTTTCCTGGACATCTTAAATATATATTATACAAAAATTTAGATCTTATATATATATCACACAAAGTCAGTCCACACGATGTTTCAGCCAGCCACCAGGGGGAGCACTTTCCTGCCTTCTTTGCTTTTAGAATGTAATTTTTTAGCTCCCCTCACGGTGGCAGTCCCTAATCCACACGCTGTATCTGTTGTAATTGCAGAGTCCTTTACACAGCGGAATGATGAGCAGTACGTGCCGCATGCTTAATGTTGCTTTATTTTCAGTTCAAAGTGGAGAAATTACAAACATGCATCTTGCCTCTGCGGGAGCAGAGAAGCAACCGTCCTTCTCATCGGAATGAAGAACACCGAGAGAACTAGTGAAAAACAGGAAACCAGTGTACGTCACATCCAGTCTCCCATTCCCGTGGGAAACCCAACAGTACTCTGACTGTGGAATGTAAACATTGTCTTGTGACAAGCACTTCGCTGCACAGTGAAGAGAGCAGAAACCAACATCCTCCCCCTTTCTGTGAACATCACTGGGCAGCGTGTTCGTACAATATCAGTACAAACCCAATTTCTGTACATAGGTACAGTGTTGATCCCTTGATACAATCTTGGACAATACATCAGCAGGAATTTCATTACCTGGCATATAGGACACCGTTATGAGTCCCTTCTGAATATGTTCCCTAGCATGTTGCAACTTCAATTGCAAGTGCTTCGTGCTTTGCTTACAACCTTCTGAATTCAGCAAAGCCAAACATGCTTTGTTGTCCTGGTAAACCTGGATTGGACATTTGACAGGAATTTTCATGTCTTTGCACAATTGTAACAACCATTCACAATCCTTAAGTGAATAAGACAGTGCATTCAGTTCAGCTTCACAAGTACTTAAGCTAATTGTTGTTTGCTTCTTGCATGACCAATCAAATAGACCCTGATTGTACATGTAGCAAACTCCAGACGTACTTTTCCTGTCTGTAGTGTCACTTCCAAAACTTGCATCTGCAAAAATATCAAGACCACCAGACTTCTGCTTGTTAAATCTCAGTCTGTAATGCATAGTGCCTTTCAAATAGCGTGCTATGCGTTTCAGAGCTTTCCAATCCTTAACAGTAGGATTGTTAACTTGTCTGCTTAGCAAATTACAGCTAACAGCAATGTCAGGTCTTGAACATCTGGCAATGAAGTTTAGCTTGCCTAGCACACTTCTGTACAGTGTAGTGTCAGAAAATGCTTCTTCAGTGTCTTCTACCTGATAACCTGTTGTCATCGGTGTGTCTACAGGGTTAGCATCCATCAGGTTCAGTTTGTTTAACACATCAGCAATTTTCCGTGACTGGTGTACTAGAATGTTACCACTTTGATCTCTCTCTATTTCCAGAGATAGGTAGTTGTTTACCTCACCAAGATCTTTCATGTCAAAGTGCTCTTTCAGTTGAGCTAGGGCGTTATTGTACATTGTGACATCTTTCCAAAAGAATAAAATATCATCAACATAAAACAAACAATACAGCTTCTTTTGCCCCTCCTCTTTGACAAATACACATGGATCAGCTTTCCCTTGCTGAAAACCTAGAGAAAACAATGCTTCAGTGAGTTTTGTGTGCCAACACCGTGCACTTTGTTTGAGACCATAAAGGGACTTCTTTAGAGCACAAACAAATCCCTGTTTTACCTGTACGCCATCAGGTGGAAGCATATAAAGTGATTCACCTAGAGATCCGTACAAAAATGCTGTATTCACATCGTGGTGACTAACGTGTAGATTCTCCTCTGCAGCTAGCTTGAGCATAAGCCTAATGCTCTCATACCTCACAGTGGGTGAGTAGGTCTCGTGATAGTCTTCACCTGGTACCTGTGCAAAACCTCTGGCTACCAATCTGGCTTTGTGTCTGACTATCTTGCCATTTTGATCTGTCTTCGCTTTGAAGACCCATTTGCTTCCAAGCAGTTTCATTCCTGGAACTACTGGAACTAGCTCCCATGTTTTGTTCCTTTCTAAGGAATCAAGCTCAGCCTTCATAGCATTTAACCATGGCTCAGCTTCCTTTGAATCCAAATCCTGGATTTCTTGGAAACTTGAAGGTTCAAATACCTTCTTGGAGTTTTTAACAGCTGCTACTGCTGTCTTAGCATATTCATCAGCAAATCTCTTTGGAGGTCTGCCTTTTGTGGCTCTTTGTGACCTGCGAATCAGCCTTAAGTCCTCAACACTTTCCTCTTCCTTCTTAGGAGAAAAGTGGCCTATTGTGAACAATGGTTCTTCCAATTCTTGATCAGAACTTTCAGAGGGTCGCATAGAGGCTTTCGCACTCTTGAAATCCTCTGAATCATCCGATTCAGTTTCAGACTCAGAACCTTCATCTGTGGGTGTGGGTTGTTGCTTTTGCTGTTGCTTATCCTCAGTCTCATCACTGTCATCAGGATAACATCGGAAAATTCCCACATTCTCCCCCCACTTGGCATTGTACTCAACACTTCTTGTGAGCTTAATTGTCTTGGAGTCAGTCATCATTATTCTGTAAGAACCTTTCTGATAACCTAGAAAGATACCATGCAATCCACATTTGCCTAACTTGGAGCCTTGTGGTGTGTGAACCCACATGTCAGAACCAAAAATTCTCATGTGTTTGATGTACGGTTTCTTGCCAAACATCTTCTCATAGGGGGTACAACCAATCGCTGAAGATAACCTGCGATTGTAACTGTAAACAAAACATGAGAGAGATTCGGCCCAATAACTCTCTGGAAGATTGGCATCATGCAGCAAGGTTTTTAAGCCTTGAAGCAATGTCTGATTTGCCCTTTCGCAAAGTCCATTCTGCCATGGCGAGCGAGGACTGGACAAATCGTGTTGAATTCCTTTCTCAGTCAGAAAAGCTCCAAACTGCTGAGAAGTGAATTCTCCCCCACGATCAGTGAAAAGAGTCTTTATCTTCTTACCATGCACATTTTCCAACCAAGCACAGAATTCCTTAAACCTTGGAAAAGCCTCTGATTTCTGCTTGAGATTATACACATAAATATACCTGGAAAATGCATCAATGAGAACCATGAAGTACCTATTTCCACCCAAAGAGGGTGATAGTGGACCAACTAAATCAGCATGAACAACCTGGTATGGTTCTGTAGCTTGCCTACTAGACACCTTACATTTCGCAGCCATTTTCACCTTGTTTGCTGCGCATGCCTTGCACTTCATGTGGTACCTGCAGGGTTTAATAGTC
This sequence comes from Podarcis vaucheri, assembly GCF_965113315.1. Taxonomy (NCBI): domain Eukaryota; kingdom Metazoa; phylum Chordata; class Lepidosauria; order Squamata; family Lacertidae; genus Podarcis; species Podarcis vaucheri. The sequence continues at coordinate 36,756,340 of NC_138757.1, forward strand.
ATACCTTCAACCAAGGCAGGCATTTTCGATACTGCCTCAAAATGCAAATGACCAAATTTCCTGTGAAAATCGTGAATACATCCTGCATGCAAACTTTTGTTAGAACCTGCAATGCAACAAGTCTCATTCTGCACCACATCATCATAATACAAAACAAACAAACGATCAACACATTCAGCATGCAATACATAATCGTCTTTCTTTGTGATGATGCATTTCTTGTTCTTGAAGGAAACGTCAATGTTCCGTTCATTCAGCTGCATAACACTGAGTAGATTGTGTGTGGCATCTGGTACGTAAAGCACATCTTGTATCGATAAGTCCAAACTGTGAAGAACAACAGTTCCATAGCCTTGACTGGGGATCGTGTGGTCATCCGCCTGGTGAATCGCACCTTCCTGCGGTGTAAAAGACACGAACAGTCGCTTATCGTTGCACATGTGGTGGGTAGCTGCTGAATCAACAACGCGAAGAAAGATCTAGACGTCTTCTGGACCTTTGCAACGTTTGGAGTGAAGCGTGAGACCATTGCCTTGTGCTGCGTTGTCCTGGAGACCGGACCTTTTCCTTTGCTTTGGCCTTTTCCACGCGATGAACTTCTGCTGCGCTGCTCTGTCTTGGCCCTGGGAGATCTGCATTCCCTCTTCATATGGTCTAGACGTCCACACGAGTAGCATTTCACTGCCTTCAAAGCTTTGGCGCCCTCTGGTGGTTCCACTGCACTCTGGGATGACGTCTGTGAAGACTCCCCCTTACCCATGCAGCTAGCACCTCGGCGATCTGCTTCATTCTGAATCACGGCAGTAACATAGGCTACTGTGAGCTGAGCAGTTGGCTGAACAGCAATCTGAGTGGCAACGGACTCCCAACTTGGACCCAAAGAATGTAGTATCATGAAGGAATACACAGCCTCTGGAAAGGTGAGTCCTCTCTGTTGCAGCTCGTGTCTCAGATTCTGCATTTCCATCAGATGTGTATGCACATCTCCACCTTCAGCAAGAGCCATACCATGCAGCTTGGCAAAATAGTACATTGAGGAACCAGCTTCTGTCCTCAAGTGAGCCTCTCTTAAAGTGTCCCAAATTTCTCTGGCTGTGGTCTTATCACGCAACAGACAGAGCTCTTCTGGGGATGCTATCAACGTAAGAGTTCCCATCGCTTTGGAATCTTTAGTTTTCCATTCGTCTGTAATTGGAGCTGGGGGGTTGTCTGTAATAACATTAAACAGACCTTCTTTCCGCAGAATAGCCTCTGCATAGAGTACCCAGTCCGCATAGTTTTTCTTATTGAGCTTAGGAATCCCAAAAGCATCAGCCAGCTTTGCATTAGCCATCATTGCTGCTTTAAACAAGCTGCGTCTGTGTACAGCTGCTTCCAAAAGCACTTGTAAAAGTACTTTCGGTTTTCAAGCCTCCCAAGCCTATGAGCTTGTGCCTTAGAGGCTTTGCCTGTATCACGGCAAAACGGCTTCAAAAGTTCAAAGTCCAGCCATAAAGTTGGCAGGCTGCCCGGAGCATGAGCACATACCTCTCATCAATCAAACTCGACGCGCAGAGCAGATAACGCCGATCCGTTTCTCTGTCCCTCTGCCGGCATTCTGACTCGGCTTCTGGAGTCCATCCTTCAGTTTGATTGCGTCTTTCTGGGCCCGGAACCAAAAATGTTGTAATTGCAGAGTCCTTTACACAGCGGAATGATGAGCAGTACGTGCCACATGCTTAACGTTGCTTTATTTTCAGTTCAATGTTGAGAGATTACAAACATGCATCTTGCCTCTGCGGGAGCAGAGAAGCAACCGTCCTTCTCCTCGGAACAAAGAACACCGAGAGAACTAGTGAAAAACAGGAAACCAGTGTACGTCACATCCAGTCTCCCATTCCCGTGGGAAAACCCAACAGTACTCTGATTGTGGAATGTAAACATTGTCTTGTGACAAGCACTTCGCTGCACAGTGAAGAGAGCAGAAACCAACAGTATCTTCACTCCCAGCACGTCCGTCACTTCTATCCCTCCTCTCCCCACGTCCTCCAGCACACAGGAGGCAGCAGGGAAGTCCGAGAGTCTTCAGACAAATATTCCAAAGGGTAAAAGGTAATAGTTTATTTGTTATCCCCCGTGTGTTTTCTTCTCTTCTTCTATCAGTCCATAAGGTTGTTTCAAACCACGTACGGATTGTGTAAGGCTCCCAAGTTCCCGAAGCGTAATTTCCGGCTACTTCTTCCTCCCGATGACGGGGGGGAGGGGGGAGATTAAACCCCCCTTGTTTTCTTTGTTCCTTTAATATTGGTCTTGGCCCCCTCAAGAAACTGTTAAGAGTTAGTGTAGAAGCCTACCGTTGGGGTTTCTCCTTGCTTTCTCTTTGAGTCTGCGGTCCAAATCTTTTTGTAAGTCCAGTATAGCTGCGACCCTCTTCACTTAAAATGGAGGAGTGCGGTGGATTATTTAGTGATTTGCCTCTGTCCGACAGAGACCCGTCCCAAGCCGATCAAAAGACACCTACAGAACTCTCATGAGCCCCAGTCAGCAAGGCCAATTCTTTTATTTTTTATTTTTATAATAATATTTATTAATTTTCCAACAAATTAAACACAACACTACAAAAAACCAAAAAAGAAAAAACATACGACAATATAATACACACAAAAAAAACCACTGCAAAACACTAACATACATCTAACAAAACAAAACAAAAACCATTTAAAACACAATCCAATTTCAATATCTTATCTTTCTTTCAGTAATTTCCACGACCTCCTCGCACCTCCCTTTTTGTATTCCACTTCTATTAATTGTTTCAGCAATTCCTTTCCATCTTCCTCTGTTGTCTATCCTATAATTGTCTTAACACATTCTAACCTTATTTTTCCCTTTAATGCTCTATTAATCTATTTATACTTAATTCCTTATAACATTTCTACTAAAGCCATATAACATCATATCCAACATTTTTCTAACATTCGTTAATTTTACAGTATTTCTGTAAATAGTCTTTAAACGTTTTCCAGTCTTCTTCCACCGACTCTTCTCCCTGGTCTCAGATTCTGCCAGTCATTTCCGCCAGTTCCATAAAGTCCATCACCTTCATCTGCAAGTGAATTTTTATTGTTTTCCTTACATATTCTTTTCCAACAAATTGTAATAGCACCATACATTTCCTTTGACTCTGCCGAGTCGCGACCCCCCTCCCTCCCCACAACTGGTATATTTATCCTCTTTCCATCACACACATCATTCTCAAGTTAGTACTATTATACATTGGAGGTATTATGTCAATCCTGCTAGTGTCTTGACCTCTTTACAATTCTTCTTTAAGTATTCAATAAATTTACTCCAGTTATTTCTTCTGCCGACTCTTCTCCCTGGTCCCGGATTCTGCCAGTCATTTCTGCAAGTCCCATACAGTCCATCACCTTCATCTGCCATTCTTCCCTGATGGGTAAATCTTGTGTCTTCCAATATTTTGCGATGAGTATTCTTGCTGCTGTTGTTGCATACATAAAAAAAGTTCTGTCCTTCTTTAGCACCAATTGGCCGACCATGCCCAGGAGAAAGGCCTCCGGTTTCTTAAGGAAGGTAAATACCTTTTTCATTTCATTATAAATCATCTCCCAGAATGCCTTAATCATTGGGCATGTCCACCAAAGGTGAAAAAATGTACCTTCAGTCTCATTACATTTCCAACATTTATTATCGGGCAAATGGTAGATTTTTCCAAGCTTAACTGGTGTCATGTACCACCTATAAATCATTTCCATTAAATTTTCTCTTAAGGCATTACATGCCGTAAACTTCATACCTGTCATCCATAACTGTTCCCAGTCAGCCATCAATATGTTATGTCCAACATCTTGTGCCCATTTAATCATAGCTGATTTCACCGTTTCATCCTGAGTGTTCCATTTCAACAGCAAGTTATACATTCTTGACAGATTCTTGACTTTAGGATCTAACAGTTCTGTTTCCAATTTTGATTTTTCTACCTAGAAGCCTAATTTTTTGTCCAAATTAAATGCCTCCATTATTTGATAATAATGAAGCCAGTCTCGCACTCTATTTTTAAATTTTTCAAAACTCTGCAGTTTTAATCTATCTCCCTCTTGCTCCAGAATTTCCCAATATTTCGGCCATTTGGCCTCCATATGGAGTTTTTTCTGTGCCTTCGCTTCCATTGGTGACAACCATCTTGGGGTTTTTTCCCCCCTAACAAATCTTTATATCTTCTCCAAACATTAAGCAATGCTTTTCTAACAATGTGATTTTTAAATGCTTTATGTGCTTTTACCTTATCATACCACAAGTATGCATGCCAACCAAATACATTGTTAAAACCTTCTAAATCCAAAACTTCCGTATTTTCAAGAAGCAGCCATTCTCTCAACCAACAAAAAGCAGCTGATTCATAATAAAGTTTAAGGTCTGGCAGGGCAAATCCCCCTCTTTCTTTAGCATCCGTTAATATCTTAAATTTTATTCGAGGCTTCTTGCCCTGACAAACAAATCTAGAAAAATCCTTCTGCCACTTCTTGAAACAATCCATCTTATCCAAAATTTGCAATGTTTGGAACAAAAATAACATCCTTGGCAGCACATTCATTTTTATCACAGCAATTCGGCCTAACAATGATAACTTCAAATTTGTCCATACTTCTAAATCCTTTTTCACTTCAGTCCAACATTTTTCATAATTATCCTTGAATAAGTTCACATTTTTAGCAGTCATGTTAACCCCTAAGTATTTCACTTTTTTAACCAATGTTAGTCCTGTCTCCTTCTGAAACTTCTCTCTCTCATTCATAGTTAAATTTTTCTCTAAAACCTTGGTTTTCATCTTATTCAACTTGAAACCTGCAACCTGTCTGTCACGGCTGCCTCAGGTCCCAGCTCACAAAGGACCAACGCCAGTTTCTCTTTATATACAAAGGTCTTTATTGAAGTCCATTAGTTGTTCCACAGTAGCGGCGCGCAGCCGTACGTCTGTTAGCTTAGACCGTAGAAGTCCCTTCTGAGTCGGTGCCCCCCCTACACCAGCTTAAGATACTGGCTTTGCTCCACCTCCTCCTGTCTTTCCTTTTCCGCAGGGTCTTTCTGCCCGCTGGAGTTCCGCCCCTCCTGGATTCCTCTGACGCTGAATCTCCCGACGGCTCTCCCTCCCTCCTGCGGGCTTTGGGACCTGGCTCCTCCCCCGGGCTCTCCGTTTCCCCGCGCGCTTGCACATTTGAACTTGGCGCGCGCGACCAGTTTCCAACCCTTCTCCTGATGGTAACGTCACTCCTCTCACTGCTCCTCTCCCCTTCCGGGAGAGTGCCTTGTTCTGACCTCTCCTCCCTTCCAGCCAACGGAGCTGCTTCTCCTGACACACTGGAACTCCCCCCCCCTTCGCTACGCTCTGGAGGGGAAGCCGGCTTTGATCTCCAGCTGCTGCTTCGGGATTCCCTGTTGGCTCTTTCCCCCTGATGAGTCCCCCCTGGGGCTCCTCTCCCCCTGGCTACAGGCGCCCCCTCCTGGGAATCCCCTGATTCGCTGGAAAAGCTCATGGAGTCCCTTGGGCCACAGTCCTCCTCCTCCTTGCTGTCCTCGGACTCTGCCCAATGGTCCTCCCTCTCCTGCCTCCCATGTGCCTCTGCCCCTGAACCCCTGACATCCATCCCCCCCTCGAAGCCCCCCCTCCCCCCTCCCGCTGCTGGGGTGCAGGTTCCGGGTGCTCCATCGTTGCGGGGGTAGATGCTGGAAACAGTTCGTTCCCCCCGGTGCGCCACAGTTCATCTGGATCCGGCTAGTCCGTAACAAGCTCGTCGACGTCGATCTCCTCAGCTTCCAGTTTATTGTATGCGTGTTCGAGCCCGTCCTCCTCCCCCAACCCGTCCAAGCCCGCCTCTCCCCCAGTTACCTCGGGCGATGCTGTCTGCCAAGGCCCCCTTAGCCACCTCCTGCTCCACCCCACTTCTGGCTGATCGTCCCACCAGTAAGAGCGGTCCGTGTCCACCCCCGAGCACGATCCCCTTGGAGGGCTCGATTCCGGCGTCGTCTCCTCTGCTGCGGAGAAGCCCTGGAACGTGCTGGCGGAAAGTGTGGGCGTAAAAAGCCAGTCATCGAAATAATCCGCTGGCATGGGTCTGTGTGGGAAGAGTGCATGGAACTCGTCTTTGAGCAGAGGTTCCTCCAGAGCATAATCCGGCACCCAACTGTTGGCGCTGGCCGGGGTGCCTTCCCTGGCGAGGAGGTATTCTACTCCCTCCTCCCCCCATCTCGAGTCCAGAATCTCCATGACCTCGTTGAGTGTCGTGGCCCTCGGTGACTTCCCCCCCTCTGGTGACTTTCTGTGTGGGTCTAGTGCTGCCCCTGGCTCCTGAAACCTGTGCGGGGCCCTGTAGGGTGTGAGCACCGACCTATGAAAGACCGGGTGCATTCTGGAACCTTCTGGGAGGGCCAACCGAAAAGCTACAGGATTGATCTTGGCCTCAACCTGGTATGGCCCTAGTTGTTTGTGTCCTAGCTTCTTCTTAGCTAACGACTTGGCTGGCACCGCCTGGGCCGCCAACCATACCCAGTCCCCCACCTGGATGTCCTCCCCTGCCCTCCTGTGCCTGTCTGCCTGCACTTTGTATGCGTGTTTAGCTAGCTCCAAGTGCCGTCGGAGCTCCTCGTGGACTTCCTGCAATTCTGCTGAGAAGTGCTCAGCTGCCTGGGGCTCCCCCTCCGCCGTCATCGTTAACCCCGGGAAGGTTCTGGGATGCCGCCCATTGTTGGCGAAGAACGGTGTCACCCCCGTTGACACGTGCTTCGTGTTGTTGTAGGCAAACTCGGCCATCGGTAGGTAGTCCACCCAAGTCACAGGCTTCTGATTGGCGTAACAGCGCAGGTACTGCTGCATGATGGCGTTGACCCTCTCCGCTTGGCCGTTGGTCTGCGGATGCCTTGCCGACGCTAAGTTGATCTTGACGTTCAGGATACCCAGGAGCTTCTGCCAGAAACTGGAAATGAATTGGCGGCCCCGGTCGGACAGGATGGACCGTGGTAAGCCATGCACCCTGAACACGTGGTCTATGAACAGCTTGGCGGTCTGTTCCGCTGTAGCCACCTTCGCGCAAGGAATGAAATGCGCCATCTTGGTGAACAGGTCCACAACCACAAGTACCGCCGTCTTGCCTCGCGAACTGGGTAGATCAGTAACAAAGTCCAGCGCCACTCTCTCCCACGGCTGTAGTGGCGTCTCCAGCGGTTCCAGCAGTCCTGCTGGCTTCTTGTGCACTGGCTTGGATCTCTGGCAAGTGTCACACCTGGTGACGTAATCCGCGACCTCTCCTCGCATCTGGGGCCACCAAAAATCCCTGGCTACTAAGTCCGCCGTCTTCTCCTTGCCGAAGTGACCCGCGCTGGGTGCGTCGTGCAACTGCTGTAGAACCTTCGCGCGGAGATTGTCCCCCGGCACATAGAGAGCACCTTTGTGGGTCAGCAGGCCGTCGCGTATCTGGAAAACGTTGTCCTGCGCTGTGCCCCTCCGCAGTTCTTCCATCTTGGATTGTGCGAACGGATCAGTCTGCAGCGCGCGACGCACCGCGTCCAGGTTCACGGCAGCTGAAGCGCAGGCCCATGCCTGCGGTGCGAAAATGTGCCTTGCCGCCACTGGTGCCGCTTCCTCGAGATATTGCGGCTTCCTGGAGAGCGCATCTGCTATGACATTGTTGTCTCCCGGGATGTACTCAATCCTGAAGTCGAAATCCGCAAAGAACTCCGCCCAGCGTATGTGCCTCTGGCTCTGGAGCTTCGCTGTGTGCCAATACTCCAGGTTCTTGTGGTCCGTGCGGACCTGCACGGTGTGCTTGGCTCCGATGAGGAAGTGCCTCCACGCCTTGAAAGCCGCGTGGATGGCCAACAACTCCCTGTCCCAGATTGTGTAGTTCTGCTCCGACTTGCTGAGCTTCCGGGAGTAGAAAGTGCAGGGCCTCCAGTTCCCCTGCGGATCTTCCTGCAAGAGGACGGCCCCCACCGCTCTGTCAGACGCGTCAGTCTCAACCCGCATGGGCCTGCCGGGATTCACGTGTAGCAGCTGTTCTTCAAACGCGAAGAGGCGCTTGAGTCGCCGGAAGGACTGCTCCGCCTGGTCCGTCCAGGTGAACTTCTTCTTCTTGGAACTGAGAATGTCCGTGATAGCTGCCGTCTCTTTCGCGAAACCCCTGATGAACTTGCGGTAAAAGTTGGCGAAGCCGACGAACCTCTGGACCTCCTTCCGATTGCGTGGGCTCTTCCAGTCCAACACCGCGCGGACCTTGGCGCTGTCCATGGCTAGTCCCTTGTCGGACAGCCTGTAGCCCAGGAAATCCACCTCCGTCACGTCGAATTGGCACTTCTCCAGCTTGGCGTAGAGTCTGTGCTCCCGTAGCCTCTGCAGGACCTCCTTTACGTCACTCTCGTGAGTCTCCTGCGATTCCGAGAAGATCAGGATGTCGTCGAGGAAGCATACGCACTTCTTGTAGAGGAGTCCCGCTAGCACGTGGTGCACGTGGTGCCATACTCATGGCTGCCAAACTTCGTGAGCTTTGCAAAAAAAAAAATTGCGTACTTTGAGAAGGGACTTACTGTCACGGCTGCCTCAGGTCCCAGCTCACAAAGGACCAACGCCAGTTTCTCTTTATATACAAAGGTCTTTATTGAAGTCCATTAGTTGTTCCACAGTAGCGGCGCGCAGCCGTACGTCTGTTAGCTTAGACCGTAGAAGTCCCTTCTGAGTCGGTGCCCCCCCCACACCAGCTTAAGATGCTGGCTTTGCTCCACCTCCTCCTGTCTTTCCTTTTCCGCAGGGTCTTTCTGCCCGCTGGAGTTCCGCCCCTCCTAGATTCTTCTGACGCTGAATCTCCCGACGGCTCTCCCTCCCTCCTGCGGGCTTTGGGACCTGGCTCCTCCCCCGGGCTCTCCGTTTCCCCGCGCGCTTGCACATTTGAACTTGGCGCGCGCGACCAGTTTCCAACCCTTCTCCTGATGGTAACGTCACTCCTCTCACTGCTCCTCTCCCCTTCCGGGAGAGTGCCTTGTTCTGACCTCTCCTCCCTTCCAGCCAACGGAGCTGCTTCTCCTGACACACTGGAACTCCCCCCCCCTTCGCTACGCTCTGGAGGGGAAGCCGGGCCTGATCTCCAGCTGCTGCTTCGGGATTCCCTGTTGGCTCTTTCCCCCTGATGAGTCCCCCCTGGGGCTCCTCTCCCCCTGGCTACAGGCGCCCCCTCCTGGGAATCCCCTGATTCGCTGGAAAAGCTCATGGAGTCCCTTGGGCCACAGTCCTCCTCCTCCTCGCTGTCCTCGGACTCTGCCCAATGGTCCTCCCTCTCCTGCCTCCCATGTGCCTCTGCCCCTGAACCCCTGACATCCATCCCCCCCTCGAAGCCCCCCCTTCCCCCCTCCCGCTGCTGGGGTGCAGGTTCCGGGTGCTCCATCGTTGCGGGGGTAGATGCTGGAAACAGTTCGTTCCCCCCGGTGCGCCACAGTTCATCTGGATCCGGCTAGTCCGTAACAAGCTCGTCGACGTCGATCTCCTCAGCTTCCAGTTCATTGTATGCGTGTTCGAACCCGTCCTCCTCCCCCAACCCGTCCAAGCCCGCCTCTCCCCCAGTTACCTCGGGCGATGCTGTCTGCCAAGGCCCCCTTAGCCACCTCCTGCTCCACCCCACTTCTGGCTGATCGTCCCACCAGTAAGAGCGGTCCGTGTCCACCCCCGAGCACGATCCCCTTGGAGGGCTCGATTCTGGCGTCGTCTCCTCTGCTGCGGAGAAGCCCTGGAACGTGCTGGCGGAAAGTGTGGGCGTAAAAAGCCAGTCATCGAAATAATCCGCTGGCATGGGTCTGTGTGGGAAGAGTGCATGGAACTCGTCTTTGAGAAGCGGTTCCTCCAGAGCATAATCCGGCACCCAACTGTTGGCGCTGGCCGGGGTGCCTTCCCTGGCGAGGAGGTATTCTACTCCCTCCTCCCCCCATCTCGAGTCCAGAATCTCCATGACCTCGTTGAGTGTCGTGGCCCTCGGTGACTTCCCCCCCTCTGGTGACTTTCTGCGTGGGTCTAGTGCTGCCCCTGGCTCCTGAAACCTGTGCGGGGCCCTGTAGGGTGTGAGCACCGACCTATGAAAGACCGGGTGCATTCTGGAACCTTCTGGGAGGGCCAACCGAAAAGCTACAGGATTGATCTTGGCCTCAACCTGGTATGGCCCTAGTTGTTTGTGTCCTAGCTTCTTCTTAGCTAACGACTTGGCTGGCACCGCCTGGGCCGCCAACCATACCCAGTCCCCCACCTGGATGTCCTCCCCTGCCCTCCTGTGCCTGTCTGCCTGCACTTTGTATGCGTGTTTAGCTAGCTCCAAGTGCCGTCGGAGCTCCTTGTGGACTTCCTGCAATTCTGCTGAGAAGTGCTCAGCTGCCTGGGGCTCCCCCTCCGCCGTCATCGTTAACCCCGGGAAGGTTCTGGGATGCCGCCCATTGTTGGCGAAGAACGGTGTCACCCCCGTTGACACGTGCTTCGTGTTGTTGTAGGCAAACTCGGCCATCGGTAGGTAGTCCACCCAAGTCACAGGCTTCTGATTGGCGTAACAGCGCAGGTACTGCTGCATGATGGCGTTGACCCTCTCCGCTTGGCCGTTGGTCTGCGGATGCCTTGCCGACGCTAAGTTGATCTTGACGTTCAGGATACCCAGGAGCTTCTGCCAGAAACTGGAAATGAATTGGCGGCCCCGGTCGGACAGGATGGACCGTGGTAAGCCATGCACCCTGAACACGTGGTCTATGAACAGCTTGGCGGTCTGTTCCGCTGTAGCCACCTTCGCGCAAGGAATGAAATGTGCCATCTTGGTGAACAGGTCCACAACCACAAGTACCGCCGTCTTGCCTCGCGAACTGGGTAGATCAGTAACAAAGTCCAGCGCCACTCTCTCCCACGGCTGTAGTGGCGTCTCCAGCGGTTCCAGCAGTCCCGCTGGCTTCTTGTGCACTGGCTTGGATCTCTGGCAAGTGTCACACCTGGTGACGTAATCCGCGACCTCTCCTCGCATCTGGGGCCACCAAAAATCCCTGGCTACTAAGTCCGCCGTCTTCTCCTTGCCGAAGTGACCCGCGCTGGGTGCGTCGTGCAACTGCTGTAGAACCTTCGCGCGGAGATTGTCCCCCGGCACATAGAGAGCACCTTTGTGGGTCAGCAGGCCGTCGCGTATCTGGAAAACGTTGTCCTGCGCTGTGCCCCTCCGCAGTTCTTCCATCTTGGATTGTGCGAATGGATCAGTCTGCAGCGCGCGACGCACCGCGTCCAGGTTCACGGCAGCTGAAGCGCAGGCCCATGCCTGCGGTGCGAAAATGTGCCTTGCCGCCACTGGTGCCGCTTCCTCGAGATATTGCGGCTTCCTGGAGAGCGCATCTGCTATGACATTGTTGTCTCCCGGGATGTACTCAATCCTGAAGTCGAAATCCGCAAAGAACTCCGCCCAGCGTATGTGCCTCTGGCTCTGGAGCTTCGCTGTGTGCCAATACTCCAGGTTCTTGTGGTCCGTGCGGACCTGCACGGTGTGCTTGGCTCCGATGAGGAAGTGCCTCCACGCCTTGAAAGCCGCGTGGATGGCCAACAACTCCCTGTCCCAGATTGTGTAGTTCTGCTCCGACTTGCTGAGCTTCCGGGAGTAGAAAGTGCAGGGCCTCCAGTTCCCCTGCGGATCTTCCTGCAAGAGGACGGCCCCCACCGCTCTGTCAGACGCGTCAGTCTCAACCCGCATGGGCCTGCCGGGATTCACGTGTAGCAGCTGTTCTTCAAACGCGAAGAGGCGCTTGAGTCGCCGGAAGGACTGCTCCGCCTGGTCCGTCCAGGTGAACTTCTTCTTCTTGGAACTGAGAATGTCCGTGATAGCTGCCGTCTCTTTCGCGAAACCCCTGATGAACTTGCGGTAAAAGTTGGCGAAGCCGACGAACCTCTGGACCTCCTTCCGATTGCGTGGGCTCTTCCAGTCCAACACCGCGCGGACCTTGGCGCTGTCCATGGCTAGTCCCTTGTCGGACAGCCTGTAGCCCAGGAAATCCACCTCCGTCACGTCGAATTGGCACTTCTCCAGCTTGGCGTAGAGTCTGTGCTCCCGTAGCCTCTGCAGGACCTCCTTTACGTCACTCTCGTGAGTCTCCTGCGATTCCGAGAAGATCAGGATGTCGTCGAGGAAGCATACGCACTTCTTGTAGAGGAGTCCCGCTAGCACGTGGTGCACGTGGTGCCATACTCATGGCTGCCAAACTTCGTGAGCTTTGCAAAAAAAAAAATTGCGTACTTTGAGAAGGGACTTACTGTCACGGCTGCCTCAGGTCCCAGCTCACAAAGGACCAACGCCAGTTTCTCTTTATATACAAAGGTCTTTATTGAAGTCCATTAGTTGTTCCACAGTAGCGGCGCGCAGCCGTACGTCTGTTAGCTTAGACCGTAGAAGTCCCTTCTGAGTCGGTGCCCCCCCCACACCAGCTTAAGATACTGGCTTTGCTCCACCTCCTCCTGTCTTTCCTTTTCCGCAGGGTCTTTCTGCCCGCTGGAGTTCCGCCCCTCCTAGATTCTTCTGACGCTGAATCTCCCGACGGCTCTCCCTCCCTCCTGCGGGCTTTGGGACCTGGCTCCTCCCCCGGGCTCTCCGTTTCCCCGCGCGCTTGCACATTTGAACTTGGCGCGCGCGACCAGTTTCCAACCCTTCTCCTGATGGTAACGTCACTCCTCTCACTGCTCCTCTCCCCTTCCGGGAGAGTGCCTTGTTCTGACCTCTCCTCCCTTCCAGCCAACGGAGCTGCTTCTCCTGACACACTGGAACTTCCCCCCCCCATCGCTACGTTCTGGAGGGGAAGCCGGCTTTGATCTCCAGCTGCTGCTTCGGGATTCCCTGTTGGCTCTTTCCCCCTGATGAGTCCCCCCTGGGGCTCCTCTCCCCCTGGCTACAGGCGCCCCCTCCTGGGAATCCCCTGATTCGCTGGAAAAGCTCATGGAGTCCCTTGGGCCACAGTCCTCCTCCTCCTCGCTGTCCTCGGACTCTGCCCAATGGTCCTCCCTCTCCTGCCTCCCATGTGCCTCTGCCCCTGAACCCCTGACATCCATCCCCCCCTCGAAGCCCCCCTCCCCCCTCCCGCTGCTGGGGTGCAGGTTCCGGGTGCTCCATCGTTGCGGGGGTAGATGCTGGAAAAAGTTCGTTCCCCCCGGTGCGCCACAGTTCATCTGGATCCGGCTAGTCCGTAACAAGCTCGTCGACGTCGATCTCCTCAGCTTCCAGTTTATTGTATGCGTGTTCGAGCCCGTCCTCCTCCCCCAACCCGTCCAAGCCCGCCTCTCCCCCAGTTACCTCGGGCGATGCTGTCTGCCAAGGCCCCCTTAGCCACCTCCTGCTCCACCCCACTTCTGGCTGATCGTCCCACCAGTAAGAGCGGTCCGTGTCCACCCCCGAGCACGATCCCCTTGGAGGGCTCGATTCCGGCGTCGTCTCCTCTGCTGCGGAGAAGCCCTGGAACGTGCTGGCGGAAAGTGTGGGCGTAAAAAGCCAGTCATCGAAATAATCCGCTGGCATGGGTCTGTGTGGGAAGAGTGCATGGAACTCGTCTTTGAGCAGAGGTTCCTCCAGAGCATAATCCGGCACCCAACTGTTGGCGCTGGCCGGGGTGCCTTCCCTGGCGAGGAGGTATTCTACTCCCTCCTCCCCCCATCTCGAGTCCAGAATCTCCATGACCTCGTTGAGTGTCGTGGCCCTCGGTGACTTCCCCCCCTCTGGTGACTTTCTGTGTGGGTCTAGTGCTGCCCCTGGCTCCTGAAACCTGTGCGGGGCCCTGTAGGGTGTGAGCACCGACCTATGAAAGACCGGGTGCATTCTGGAACCTTCTGGGAGGGCCAACCGAAAAGCTACAGGATTGATCTTGGCCTCAACCTGGTATGGCCCTAGTTGTTTGTGTCCTAGCTTCTTCTTAGCTAACGACTTGGCTGGCACCGCCTGGGCCGCCAACCATACCCAGTCCCCCACCTGGATGTCCTCCCCTGCCCTCCTGTGCCTGTCTGCCTGCACTTTGTATGCGTGTTTAGCTAGCTCCAAGTGCCGTCGGAGCTCCTCGTGGACTTCCTGCAATTCTGCTGAGAAGTGCTCAGCTGCCTGGGGCTCCCCCTCCGCCGTCATCGTTAACCCCGGGAAGGTTCTGGGATGCCGCCCATTGTTGGCGAAGAACGGTGTCACCCCCGTTGACACGTGCTTCGTGTTGTTGTAGGCAAACTCGGCCATCGGTAGGTAGTCCACCCAAGTCACAGGCTTCTGATTGGCGTAACAGCGCAGGTACTGCTGCATGATGGCGTTGACCCTCTCCGCTTGGCCGTTGGTCTGCGGATGCCTTGCCGACGCTAAGTTGATCTTGACGTTCAGGATACCCAGGAGCTTCTGCCAGAAACTGGAAATGAATTGGCGGCCCCGGTCGGACAGGATGGACCGTGGTAAGCCATGCACCCTGAACACGTGGTCTATGAACAGCTTGGCGGTCTGTTCCGCTGTAGCCACCTTCGCGCAAGGAATGAAATGCGCCATCTTGGTGAACAGGTCCACAACCACAAGTACCGCCGTCTTGCCTCGCGAACTGGGTAGATCAGTAACAAAGTCCAGCGCCACTCTCTCCCACGGCTGTAGTGGCGTCTCCAGCGGTTCCAGCAGTCCTGCTGGCTTCTTGTGCACTGGCTTGGATCTCTGGCAAGTGTCACACCTGGTGACGTAATCCGCGACCTCTCCTCGCATCTGGGGCCACCAAAAATCCCTGGCTACTAAGTCCGCCGTCTTCTCCTTGCCGAAGTGACCCGCGCTGGGTGCGTCGTGCAACTGCTGTAGAACCTTCGCGCGGAGATTGTCCCCCGGCACATAGAGAGCACCTTTGTGGGTCAGCAGGCCGTCGCGTATCTGGAAAACGTTGTCCTGCGCTGTGCCCCTCCGCAGTTCTTCCATCTTGGATTGTGCGAACGGATCAGTCTGCAGCGCGCGACGCACCGCGTCCAGGTTCACGGCAGCTGAAGCGCAGGCCCATGCCTGCGGTGCGAAAATGTGCCTTGCCGCCACTGGTGCCGCTTCCTCGAGATATTGCGGCTTCCTGGAGAGCGCATCTGCTATGACATTGTTGTCTCCCGGGATGTACTCAATCCTGAAGTCGAAATCCGCAAAGAACTCCGCCCAGCGTATGTGCCTCTGGCTCTGGAGCTTCGCTGTGTGCCAATACTCCAGGTTCTTGTGGTCCGTGCGGACCTGCACGGTGTGCTTGGCTCCGATGAGGAAGTGCCTCCACGCCTTGAAAGCCGCGTGGATGGCCAACAACTCCCTGTCCCAGATTGTGTAGTTCTGCTCCGACTTGCTGAGCTTCCGGGAGTAGAAAGTGCAGGGCCTCCAGTTCCCCTGCGGATCTTCCTGCAAGAGGACGGCCCCCACCGCTCTGTCAGACGCGTCAGTCTCAACCCGCATGGGCCTGCCGGGATTCACGTGTAGCAGCTGTTCTTCAAACGCGAAGAGGCGCTTGAGTCGCCGGAAGGACTGCTCCGCCTGGTCCGTCCAGGTGAACTTCTTCTTCTTGGAACTGAGAATGTCCGTGATAGCTGCCGTCTCTTTCGCGAAACCCCTGATGAACTTGCGGTAAAAGTTGGCGAAGCCGACGAACCTCTGGACCTCCTTCCGATTGCGTGGGCTCTTCCAGTCCAACACCGCGCGGACCTTGGCGCTGTCCATGGCTAGTCCCTTGTCGGACAGCCTGTAGCCCAGGAAATCCACCTCCGTCACGTCGAATTGGCACTTCTCCAGCTTGGCGTAGAGTCTGTGCTCCCGTAGCCTCTGCAGGACCTCCTTTACGTCACTCTCGTGAGTCTCCTGCGATTCCGAGAAGATCAGGATGTCGTCGAGGAAGCATACGCACTTCTTGTAGAGGAGTCCCGCTAGCACGTGGTGCACGTGGTGCCATACTCATGGCTGCCAAACTTCGTGAGCTTTGCAAAAAAAAAAATTGCGTACTTTGAGAAGGGACTTACTGTCACGGCTGCCTCAGGTCCCAGCTCACAAAGGACCAACGCCAGTTTCTCTTTATATACAAAGGTCTTTATTGAAGTCCATTAGTTGTTCCACAGTAGCGGCGCGCAGCCGTACGTCTGTTAGCTTAGACCGTAGAAGTCCCTTCTGAGTCGGTGCCCCCCCCACACCAGCTTAAGATGCTGGCTTTGCTCCACCTCCTCCTGTCTTTCCTTTTCCGCAGGGTCTTTCTGCCCGCTGGAGTTCCGCCCCTCCTAGATTCTTCTGACGCTGAATCTCCCGACGGCTCTCCCTCCCTCCTGCGGGCTTTGGGACCTGGCTCCTCCCCCGGGCTCTCCGTTTCCCCGCGCGCTTGCACATTTGAACTTGGCGCGCGCGACCAGTTTCCAACCCTTCTCCTGATGGTAACGTCACTCCTCTCACTGCTCCTCTCCCCTTCCGGGAGAGTGCCTTGTTCTGACCTCTCCTCCCTTCCAGCCAACGGAGCTGCTTCTCCTGACACACTGGAACTCCCCCCCCCTTCGCTACGCTCTGGAGGGGAAGCCGGGCCTGATCTCCAGCTGCTGCTTCGGGATTCCCTGTTGGCTCTTTCCCCCTGATGAGTCCCCCCTGGGGCTCCTCTCCCCCTGGCTACAGGCGCCCCCTCCTGGGAATCCCCTGATTCGCTGGAAAAGCTCATGGAGTCCCTTGGGCCACAGTCCTCCTCCTCCTCGCTGTCCTCGGACTCTGCCCAATGGTCCTCCCTCTCCTGCCTCCCATGTGCCTCTGCCCCTGAACCCCTGACATCCATCCCCCCCTCGAAGCCCCCCCTTCCCCCCTCCCGCTGCTGGGGTGCAGGTTCCGGGTGCTCCATCGTTGCGGGGGTAGATGCTGGAAACAGTTCGTTCCCCCCGGTGCGCCACAGTTCATCTGGATCCGGCTAGTCCGTAACAAGCTCGTCGACGTCGATCTCCTCAGCTTCCAGTTCATTGTATGCGTGTTCGAACCCGTCCTCCTCCCCCAACCCGTCCAAGCCCGCCTCTCCCCCAGTTACCTCGGGCGATGCTGTCTGCCAAGGCCCCCTTAGCCACCTCCTGCTCCACCCCACTTCTGGCTGATCGTCCCACCAGTAAGAGCGGTCCGTGTCCACCCCCGAGCACGATCCCCTTGGAGGGCTCGATTCTGGCGTCGTCTCCTCTGCTGCGGAGAAGCCCTGGAACGTGCTGGCAGAAAGTGTGGGCGTAAAAAGCCAGTCATCGAAATAATCCGCTGGCATGGGTCTGTGTGGGAAGAGTGCATGGAACTCGTCTTTGAGAAGCGGTTCCTCCAGAGCATAATCCGGCACCCAACTGTTGGCGCTGGCCGGGGTGCCTTCCCTGGCGAGGAGGTATTCTACTCCCTCCTCCCCCCATCTCGAGTCCAGAATCTCCATGACCTCGTTGAGTGTCGTGGCCCTCGGTGACTTCCCCCCCTCTGGTGACTTTCTGCGTGGGTCTAGTGCTGCCCCTGGCTCCTGAAACCTGTGCGGGGCCCTGTAGGGTGTGAGCACCGACCTATGAAAGACCGGGTGCATTCTGGAACCTTCTGGGAGGGCCAACCGAAAAGCTACAGGATTGATCTTGGCCTCAACCTGGTATGGCCCTAGTTGTTTGTGTCCTAGCTTCTTCTTAGCTAACGACTTGGCTGGCACCGCCTGGGCCGCCAACCATACCCAGTCCCCCACCTGGATGTCCTCCCCTGCCCTCCTGTGCCTGTCTGCCTGCACTTTGTATGCGTGTTTAGCTAGCTCCAAGTGCCGTCGGAGCTCCTTGTGGACTTCCTGCAATTCTGCTGAGAAGTGCTCAGCTGCCTGGGGCTCCCCCTCCGCCGTCATCGTTAACCCCGGGAAGGTTCTGGGATGCCGCCCATTGTTGGCGAAGAACGGTGTCACCCCCGTTGACACGTGCTTCGTGTTGTTGTAGGCAAACTCGGCCATCGGTAGGTAGTCCACCCAAGTCACAGGCTTCTGATTGGCGTAACAGCGCAGGTACTGCTGCATGATGGCGTTGACCCTCTCCGCTTGGCCGTTGGTCTGCGGATGCCTTGCCGACGCTAAGTTGATCTTGACGTTCAGGATACCCAGGAGCTTCTGCCAGAAACTGGAAATGAATTGGCGGCCCCGGTCGGACAGGATGGACCGTGGTAAGCCATGCACCCTGAACACGTGGTCTATGAACAGCTTGGCGGTCTGTTCCGCTGTAGCCACCTTCGCGCAAGGAATGAAATGTGCCATCTTGGTGAACAGGTCCACAACCACAAGTACCGCCGTCTTGCCTCGCGAACTGGGTAGATCAGTAACAAAGTCCAGCGCCACTCTCTCCCACGGCTGTAGTGGCGTCTCCAGCGGTTCCAGCAGTCCCGCTGGCTTCTTGTGCACTGGCTTGGATCTCTGGCAAGTGTCACACCTGGTGACGTAATCCGCGACCTCTCCTCGCATCTGGGGCCACCAAAAATCCCTGGCTACTAAGTCCGCCGTCTTCTCCTTGCCGAAGTGACCCGCGCTGGGTGCGTCGTGCAACTGCTGTAGAACCTTCGCGCGGAGATTGTCCCCCGGCACATAGAGAGCACCTTTGTGGGTCAGCAGGCCGTCGCGTATCTGGAAAACGTTGTCCTGCGCTGTGCCCCTCCGCAGTTCTTCCATCTTGGATTGTGCGAATGGATCAGTCTGCAGCGCGCGACGCACCGCGTCCAGGTTCACGGCAGCTGAAGCGCAGGCCCATGCCTGCGGTGCGAAAATGTGCCTTGCCGCCACTGGTGCCGCTTCCTCGAGATATTGCGGCTTCCTGGAGAGCGCATCTGCTATGACATTGTTGTCTCCCGGGATGTACTCAATCCTGAAGTCGAAATCCGCAAAGAACTCCGCCCAGCGTATGTGCCTCTGGCTCTGGAGCTTCGCTGTGTGCCAATACTCCAGGTTCTTGTGGTCCGTGCGGACCTGCACGGTGTGCTTGGCTCCGATGAGGAAGTGCCTCCACGCCTTGAAAGCCGCGTGGATGGCCAACAACTCCCTGTCCCAGATTGTGTAGTTCTGCTCCGACTTGCTGAGCTTCCGGGAGTAGAAAGTGCAGGGCCTCCAGTTCCCCTGCGGATCTTCCTGCAAGAGGACGGCCCCCACCGCTCTGTCAGACGCGTCAGTCTCAAC
The DNA here is from genome assembly GCF_965113315.1 of Podarcis vaucheri. NCBI lineage: Eukaryota > Metazoa > Chordata > Lepidosauria > Squamata > Lacertidae > Podarcis > Podarcis vaucheri. Next base: position 36,775,516 of record NC_138757.1, read on the forward strand.
CCGCATGGGCCTGCCGGGATTCACGTGTAGCAGCTGTTCTTCAAACGCGAAGAGGCGCTTGAGTCGCCGGAAGGACTGCTCCGCCTGGTCCGTCCAGGTGAACTTCTTCTTCTTGGAACTGAGAATGTCCGTGATAGCTGCCGTCTCTTTCGCGAAACCCCTGATGAACTTGCGGTAAAAGTTGGCGAAGCCGACGAACCTCTGGACCTCCTTCCGATTGCGTGGGCTCTTCCAGTCCAACACCGCGCGGACCTTGGCGCTGTCCATGGCTAGTCCCTTGTCGGACAGCCTGTAGCCCAGGAAATCCACCTCCGTCACGTCGAATTGGCACTTCTCCAGCTTGGCGTAGAGTCTGTGCTCCCGTAGCCTCTGCAGGACCTCCTTTACGTCACTCTCGTGAGTCTCCTGCGATTCCGAGAAGATCAGGATGTCGTCGAGGAAGCATACGCACTTCTTGTAGAGGAGTCCCGCTAGCACGTGGTGCACGTGGTGCCATACTCATGGCTGCCAAACTTCGTGAGCTTTGCAAAAAAAAAAATTGCGTACTTTGAGAAGGGACTTACTGTCACGGCTGCCTCAGGTCCCAGCTCACAAAGGACCAACGCCAGTTTCTCTTTATATACAAAGGTCTTTATTGAAGTCCATTAGTTGTTCCACAGTAGCGGCGCGCAGCCGTACGTCTGTTAGCTTAGACCGTAGAAGTCCCTTCTGAGTCGGTGCCCCCCCCACACCAGCTTAAGATGCTGGCTTTGCTCCACCTCCTCCTGTCTTTCCTTTTCCGCAGGGTCTTTCTGCCCGCTGGAGTTCCGCCCCTCCTAGATTCTTCTGACGCTGAATCTCCCGACGGCTCTCCCTCCCTCCTGCGGGCTTTGGGACCTGGCTCCTCCCCCGGGCTCTCCGTTTCCCCGCGCGCTTGCACATTTGAACTTGGCGCGCGCGACCAGTTTCCAACCCTTCTCCTGATGGTAACGTCACTCCTCTCACTGCTCCTCTCCCCTTCCGGGAGAGTGGCTTGTTCTGACCTCTCCTCCCTTCCAGCCAACGGAGCTGCTTCTCCTGACACACTGGAACTTCCCCCCCCCATCGCTACGTTCTGGAGGGGAAGCCGGCTTTGATCTCCAGCTGCTGCTTCGGGATTCCCTGTTGGCTCTTTCCCCCTGATGAGTCCCCCCTGGGGCTCCTCTCCCCCTGGCTACAGGCGCCCCCTCCTGGGAATCCCCTGATTCGCTGGAAAAGCTCATGGAGTCCCTTGGGTCACAGTCCTCCTCCTCCTTGCTGTCCTCGGACTCTGCCCAATGGTCCTCCCTCTCCTGCCTCCCATGTGCCTCTGCCTCTGAACCCCTGACACTGTCCAAATTCTTGAATCAGTTCCAATACCCTTTTAGTACTAGCTTCTGGCTCCTGTAGAGTCAATACTAAATCATCAGCAAATGCTTTCAGTTTATACTGTTTAGCTCCCACCTGTATACCTTTAACCTCTTGGTCCTTTCTAATCATATTTAGCAAAACCTCTAGGACCGATATAAAAAGCAATGGAGAAATTGGGCAACCTTGTCGTGTCCCTTTTTCAATCTTAAACTCTTCTGTGATCACATTATTCACAATTAATTTTGCCTTTTGTTCTGAATAAATTGCACCTATAGCATTTTCAAAACCTTCTCCTACCCCCATCCCCTGTAGATTCTTCTTCATAAAACTCCAAGAAATATTGTCGAAGGCTTTCTCTGCATCCACAAATATCAAGACTGCTTTAGTATTAATATTCACTTGTAGTTTTTCTAGAATATTAATTATATTCCTCATATTGTCAGACAGATGTCTGCCCGGGAGAAAGCCTGCTTGATCTGTGTGAATTTCTTCTGCTAACACCTTTTTTAATCTTTTAGCCAAAATATCTGTGAAGATTTTGTAATCCACATTAAGCAGCGATATAGGGCGGTAGTTCTTGAGCTGTGTCTTTTCAGTCTCTGTTTTCGGTATAAGTGTAATGTAAGCTTCCTTCCACGACTCTGGTGCCCGTCTTCCTTCCAATATTTCATTGCAGACTTCCTTTAATGGTTGTATTAACCATTCTTTCAAAGATCTGTAATATCTTGAAGTCAAACCATCTGGTCCTGGAGATTTGCCTAATTGCATGTTTTGGATAGCCCCTTCCACCTCCTGATCCGTTATCTTATAGTTCAACATTCACTGTTTTTCCTGAGAGATTTTACGTACTCCATTCATTTTTAAAAATCAATCAATATCCATTTCTTTTTGCTTCTCTTGAGAGTCCCAAGGACTGCAAGAAGATCAAACCTATCCATTCTGAAGGAAATCAGCCCTGAGTGCTCACTGGAAAGACAGACCGTGAAGCTGAGGCTCCAATGGCCACCTCATGAGAAGAGAAGACTCCCTGGAAAAGACTCTGATGTTGGGAAAGATGGAGGGCACAAGGAGAAGGGGACGACAGAGGACGAGATGGTGGGACAGTGTTCTCGAAGCTACCAGCATGAGTTTGACCAAACTGTGGGAGGCAGTGGAAGACAGGAGTGCCTGGCGTGCTCTGGTCCAGAGGGTCATGAAGAGGCGGACACGACTAAACGACTAAACAACAACAAATGCTGCCTACCCTGAGCTACACACAGGCAGGAAAGTTACAGAAACATGACTCAATTTGCTTCTCCAGATAGCAGAGACCAACAAGTTACATCCTTGTAATCCTGGTTTCGGCGCTCAAAGTCTTCCACGTGGGCAGCAAGGTGGGAATTGACCATGCAGAAGCTGGTATTGTTGCAGACAAACCTCATGGCCACACACCCCTTGTTACCCTGCAGGGGCGGAGAAAAGATGCCTGTTAGTGAGCAAGCAGGAAAGAGGGGGAAACTGGTTGGCAGAGATTAGAAAAACAGATAGACAGACAGAAAGATAGACCTAGGGAATTCCGCTCTCAGGGTCTACTCCCCATCTTCCCCATGATGCCTGTGCCCACTGTTTCCTTCATCACTTCCTTGATGCGGCTGAGCTGGTCCTTCCGGACAAAGATGAGCAACATCATTCCGACTAGACGGACCAGCTGCACCTAGAAGATGCAAGGTACTGGGATGTCTACCAGCTCTGTTCATTGCTTGCTGTCCTGGGCCGGCTGGATGCAGATAGGAGTGGCAGGTGGCACCAACTGGGGATCCCCCAAGGGAAGAAGGCTCAGAGCCAGGGAACTGGTGGGGGGTCGTCCGAGGGAGAAGAGGGAGCAGACTGTGAGCAAGAGGAGGTGTTGGAAACTGAAGAGGCAGGAGGGCAGGAAGATTCTGTGGCAAACAGCAGCCCAGAATCCGAGGCAGAAGTGGAGGCTGGAGGCGGGGGTCAAGAGGCAGAGATCAGGCAGGCTGCTGAAGAAGCCAGGGGGTCTCCCCATCCTGCTGCGATCAGCTCCCCTCCCTGCTGGTCTCCCAGAACACAGAGAAATTAAGAGGAGGGAGCAAAGACAGACAAGGTGTCAGAGTCTCAGGTTGCTTGGGAAGGACCAGGGGGAGGAGGAGACTTCAGAGAGTGGTGGGAGGGTAGCAACCTTCAGCCTTCACAACTACCTCACTGGGGCAAGACCTGTTGGGAAAGGTTTCTGTGATCACGAGGCCTGCACGGTTTGGGTTTCTTTGAATAAAGAATGTTGGCTTCTTTTGAATAAAACACCACTGACACCAGGTGTTTTTTCTTGCTGACCTCCTCCTCCTCCTCACTCCAGCTCCTGACAGCTGTCTGGCTGCTGAAGAAATGGGTGGGGTTGGACTTACTTTTTTGTACTTGGATTTGGAACGCAAAGCCTTTTCCACAGCTGTCAGCCACTCTTGCTCCTTTGTCGAGTCCAAGTAGAAGAAAGCCTCTGTGCTCAGGTCCAGCTCCTGGAACCGAATGCCCAAGTGCCAAAGAGAAGGATGTGGAACTGCAGGAATAGGACTCCAATCGGAACAGACGTGCTGCTTAAATATGGAAAGACAACAGGAGTGTGTGGCAGGTAGGATTACAAGGGCAGGCAAGATCAGGACCAAGAACAAACAAGTAAGACCAGCCACTTCTTCCTCAGCTTAGCTATTCGGGGCCCCAAAGGAGCTTTGCTAATGAAAGAAAAAAAGCTTTTCCCTTGTATTTTTTAAGATGTGTCAGCCAGCCTGATATCTAAGCACTATCCCAGTAGCCACAGGCAACCAGAAATTCTTTGAAGGCAAGTGAGTTGGTTGATCTCTCCATTCTTCCTTCACCTGGCAACCTGGTTTCCAGGCTGGCTTTCCGGGAGCAGAAAACCACCTCTCAGATCTGCTGTGCCAAGCTTGTTTGCTAGAAGATTACCCCGTAACACCCTTGTCCTCTTTGCAAACCTCCTAAATGGCTAGCCTTCTGTGTTTCCATGCTGGCCATGAAGGAATGGGCATTCCCCACTCTGAAAACAGCACAGAAATACAGCCTGTCTAGTAAAGGGGTAAAAAGAGCAAGCTAAACAGCCTCTGTAAAACAGTAGCATCTGAAGCTGCTAACCACATACTGATAAACATATCATAAAAGCAGACATGAAAAACAAATGGCCACTGGGTACTACTAACAGTGGGACACGGGTGGCGCTGTGGGTTAAACCACAGAGCCTAGGACTTGCAGATCAGAAGGTCGGCGGTTCAAATCCTCACGACGGGGTGAGCTCCCGTTGCTCGGTCCCTGCTCCTGCCAACCTAGCAGTTCGAAAGCACGTCCAAGTGCAAGTAGATCAATAAGTGCCGCTCCGGCGGGAAGGTAAATGGCGTTTCCATGCGCTGCTCTGGTTCGCCAGAAGCGAAAGCACGTCAATCTGGCCACATGACCCGCAAGCTGCACGCCGGCTCCCTCGGCCAATAAAGTGAGATGAGCACCGCAAGCCCATAGTCAACCACGACTGGACCTAATGGTCAGGGGTCCCTTTACCTTTACCTTACTACTAACAGTACGAGGAAATAACCAAAGCAAAAACTTTGTTTGAAGTAGTAAGCTTAGCATTATAAGTATGACCCACACCAAGTGTTGGGGGGGGGGTCACGCCTCCCTGTCCTCCAGCACAGCTTTTAGGAGGAGTTCCAAAGGTTTTGCTTCAGTTTTGGATTAACTGCATCTTGTCACAATGTCTGAAGCTGCACAAACCGCTTCATTTGAACCATGGCTCATTGAAACAAGCCAACTTCCAATCGTGGGTTTACAAAGCTGGTAAAATGAACCACCATAGGATCTGGACACACCAAACTGTGGTTAATTTAAAATCCAAGTGGAAGCTTCCCAATAGGCTTGGGGTGGGGGAGAGGTGTGCAAACCTGGAGGAGAGGCTGCCGTTCTGCTCATAATATGAAGCCACGGTTCAGTATGTGGCACCAAGGAAAATTGCCCACTACAACTAATACTTTCAATTACCCACCCATGTGGCCTGAGCGAACAGGACAGACTTTGCCTGGCACCCAACAATAAAGCTGTCATGTAGATGTCGCTTTCTCCAGCCCCAACTCTGATACAGGTTCCACTGGTCTTTGCACTTTTGCATGATCTGACCTGAAATTCTGGGTGTTGACATATGCCTTCTCTCTCTTGGTGAGGACGTGCTTGATGTCATGGAACTTTGAAGTGTCAGGCATAGCTCTAATGGCTTTAGCCCAAACGTAGCAGAGTTTTCCTGCACAGCGAAGAAGCTAGTCGAGGTGGAAATGACTAGTCAGCTAGACTCAGAATAACTATTTACAGGATTTATTAAAAGGAAAAATAAAACCAGCAGAGTTTCTGCATACAAAACAAAGCAAAATAAATCCCCTCTCTCTCTCTCTCATAACCATACACAGCACTTCTACTCCTGCTTCTAACACACCTAACACCAAACTGTGCTAGCATTTCTAGATAACAGAGTTGAGTGCTGGTCGTTAACCAATCAGAGTAAGTAGTTTCTAGGTCAAGCAGACCTTGGCTTTCTGCCAAGAGTAAATTGACACTGCCTTGAGTTAATTGTGTGAAGCCAGAATCTGTAAGTTCCCACGAGAATCAATTAACAGAAACTGAACACCCCCTCACAGATTCTGCTGTACAATTAACATCAAATAACACCTATGTAGGAGATTATTTTTCCAGCAAACCTAAACCCTTGCACATTTGCTTGTTCTTTATCTTTGCCAATGGTTTAGTTAATACATCTGCTACATTTTCTTCACTTGATACATAAGTACATGTGATTATATTGTCTTGTACACAGTAACGTACATTTTGGTATTTTACAGAGATATGTTTGGAACATGATTTGAAACCCTCTGTTTTACTTAAGGTTATACAAGCTTGATTATCAATGTAAACTTGTACTGGTTCTCCACAATTTACATTTAAATCTGCTAACAAATGCTTGAAATAAATCACCTCGTTGCACAATTCACTCAATGCGGCGTACTCAGATTCCGTTGATGACACACTTACAACGTCTTGCTTGCGTGACCGCCAGCTGATTAAAGCTCCACCGACCATTATGACTAGTCCTGTGACAGATTTTCTATCTGGCAAATTTCCCCAGTCACTATCACAGTAGCAACTCAACATTTCATCCTCGGAAGAATTTAATTGTAACATATAGCCAATTGTCTGTTTGAGGTATCTCAGAACTTGTTTTACCCCTTTCCAGGCATTTAGTTTGGGTTTTGAGACCAATCTACTTAATATGCCTACTGCGTAGCTAATATCAGGTCTGGACCACTGTGCAAGATACAATAAACTTCCAATTACAGAGTGATATACATCAGGATGTTCAAATTCAGGACTCTCATCTATATGAAGTGTTTTTATGAAACCTGGATCCATAGGCACCGCTGCCCCTTTGCAATCCTGCATCCTATATGTAGTCAGTAGTTGTTTAACTTTGTTCTTCTGACTAATTAGGCAGCTGCCATCTTGGGCCCAGCACACTTCCAACCCTAGATATGTCCTAACCGGGCCTAAATCTTTCATTTTAAACTTACTGGACAATTGCTTGGCAAACCTTTTAGTTTGTTTATCTGTTTTACAGGCATACAATACATCATCTACATAAATCAGACAAAACTCTTGATCACTGCCTGTACCACGTACATAAACACAATTGTCAGCTGTACTCTGCTTGAAACCAAATGACACTAAGGCCTCATGGAAACATTTGTTCCAAGATCTTGCAGCCTGTTTGAGACCATATAGAGCTTTGTTTAATTTCAACACTCTATTGGAACCTGTCTCATAACCAGGCGGTTCGGCTAGATACAGGTCTTCTGATATTGATGCATGTAAATATGCAGTCTGGATATCAAAATGGTTTAACAGGAGTTTTCTCTTTGCTCCAAGCGTTAAAATCAGCCTTACACTGTCCCCCTTTAGCAGTAGGGGAAAAAGTTTCGTCATAATCTTTTCCAGGCCTCTGAGAGTATCCTTGAGCCACTAAACGAGCTTTGTATTTGTACTTTCCTGTCACCAGAGGTTTAAGTTTGTACACCCACCTGCAGCCTACAATCTTTGCCCCCTCAGGCGCTGCTACTGGTGTAAAGACCTTGTGCTCATTCAGAGAGGACATCTCTTCCTCCATTGCCTGTTTCCAGAGCTCTGCCTCCTCTTTTGGTAACTTTAACACCTCCTGAAAACTCTTGGGTTCTGCAATTACACTAAACACATTTGCAGTATCTGGAGAAAAACGCACCGGAGGCACTCCTTTGTTTTGTCTTTTAGATCTTCTGGGAGAAAATTTTTCTTCTGACCCACTTTCCTCCTCAGAACTACGACCTCTCTTTTGTTGCTTAGCAACTGGTCTCTGGCTAACTCCACTTTCTTGAGAGCTCTTATCTGAACTTTCCTCCCCCTCAGACTCTGATTCTCTATGTTTACCTTCAGAGTCATGAAGCTCCTGGGAAGGTTCAAACCAAACCTCAGTATTGGCATGTAGTCTCTCCCAGCCACTATGTTCACAAAAACTGGCATTCCTGGAGATCACAATGCCATTTGTCCCTTCAGCAAAACGGAAACCTTTTCCCAGCTCCTGGTAACCCACAAACACTAACTGTTTGTTTGGTCTTAGGATCTCCCTTCTTCCTCATTTGTTTTGGAATTAATACCCAGGCTTTTAATCCAAACACATGCAAATGGTCAATTTTAGTTTTTTTCTGAAACAATTTAAAGTACGGGGTTGTACCTATTGTTTGATAAAAAGCCTATTTTGGAGATAACACGCGGTGAGCATGCTCTCCCCCCAATAAGACATGGGCAAATCAGCATCATCAAGCATGGCAAACATCATATCTTGTAAAGATCTGTTTTTCCGCTCTGCAACGCCATTCTCCTCTGGGGAAAAAACGTTCGTTTTTCTATGCCCAATGCCACGCTTTTGTAACCAATCTCTAAAGGCATTTGACATAAATTCGCCACCTCTGTCCGTCTGGATCCTTTTGAGTTTAATGGACAGAAATCTTTCCACAGATGCCACCCAGCCTTTAAACTTAGTGAACACGTCACCCTTATTCTTCATGGGAAAAACCCAAGAGTAACGTGTGGCGTCATCCACAATTGTTAATGAAAAGCGCGCTCCACCCCTGCTTACAGCAAATGGACCAATTACGTCCATGTGAACCAGCTGTAGCGGTGACTCACTAACTCTGTCACTTCTGGGGTAAGAGACTCTGTGGGTTTTAACCTTTTTACAAACATTACAATCAAGGTACTTGTTACAACTCTTTAAATTACCCCCATCAGCCAATTCAGATATTTTTAGTACACTTTTCCAGCAAGCATGCCCCATTTTCCTGTGCAATAAGTGCACACAGTTGTCATGTATAGCTTTGTTATTCACTGCAGGCTGAGATTTACTGACTACTGCTGCAACTTGAGATCCTGCTTTAAGCCAAAACAAGCCTCCCTCTGACTTAGCAGTGCCTAAAATCTCACCAGTCTTCTTAATAATGCAACTGTCTCCTTCAAAATACACTTTAAACCCAGCTTTTAGCAAACAATCTACAGACATCAGATTGCTCCTTAATGAAGGCACACAAAGTACATTTTGCAGGCATTCACGAAGACAAGGAACAAACACTGCACCCCCCGAAATCACTTCGGAAGTACTTCCGTCTGCTAGAGCCACCTGGCTGCGCTGTGCTGAGTTCTTGGAAACAAACAATTCATCTGAATTTACGATGTGCCGAGATGCTCCCGAATCGACCACCCAGACAGCTTGTTTCTCATCAGCAATCTTGACCTCGGCGGTCACCAGCTGAGCCGACTGTTTTTGTTTGAAGAATTTCTTTTTACGCTGCTGCTGCTGCTGATCTCGTCTCTGCTCCTGCACCGGCAACTGAGACTTGACCAACTCCGGACATTGTCGTTTTAGATGCGCTGAAGACCCACATCGGAAACAACGCCTAACAGCAAACGCTGACTCCTCACCAGTACGCTGCTTTTGCTTCACCTCTGGCACGGCATGAGAACTCCTTCCAAACCGCCCGCCAGTAGAAGTCTCTGCAGCCAACGACCTTTCTTGCCTCTTCTGCCATTCTTCAATCAAACGCCCAGTAACGTAGCTGACTGATAAATCACGCTCCTGTATGCCTTCTAGAGACAAAACTAAATTATCCCAGCTTTCCGGGAGAGAACTCAAAATAATAGACACCTTCTCCTGCTGGTGTAACGCACAGTCTCTTTCCTGTAGCGCAGCAAACTTTAACTGTAAACTGTGTAGGTGTTCCTGCATTGTAACCCCAGGCTGTAACATTGCCTTGTACAATGCCTTGCGAATGAACAGCTTGGAAACCGCTGTCTCACACACATGGAGTTCTTTAAGTGCTTGCCACACACCTCTAGCTGTCTTGATTCCCCTCACATACGGCAACTGGGAATCTTCCAGCCCCAAGACAATTGTGGCCCTTGCTCTTTGGTCTTTATCGAGGTCTTCATCATCAGGCTTCGCAGGAAACTTACTCACCACTTGCCAGAGACGATCCCTCTGCAGCACTGCCTGCATGCGTTCCGACCACAGCAAGTAATTGGAGTCATTCAGACGCTCAAAAGCCATCTGAACTGGTTGTGAGGCCATCTTGAGAGCGATGTCCCTGGAACCCGGAACCAGCTACTCACGACCACTGAGAGAGAAAACAGGAACCACAGCACCCAGCACTCACACGCTGCAGCTGTTGTCCTTGTGTCCACTGCGTCACCAGCTCACAACAGTCAGGAACCAGCCAGTGTCCATCTGCTGCACCGACAGGAACAACAACTTCTGGGACTACTGGAACCAACACCGTTGATGCTGACACCACCACAACTCAGGCTGGCAGCACAATGCCCATAACCTCATGGAACTTTGAAGTGTCAGGCATAGCTCTAATGGCTTTAGCCCAAACGTAGCAGAGTTTTCCTGCACAGCGAAGAAGCTAGTCGAGGTGGTAATGACTAGTCAGCTAGACTCAGAATAACTATTTACAGGATTTATTAAAAGGAAAAATAAAACCAGCAGAGTTTCTGCATACAAAACAAAGCAAAATAAATCCTTTCTCTCTCTCTCTCTCTCTCTCTCTCTCTCTCTCTCTCTCTCTCTCTCTCTCTCTCTTCTCTCTCATAACCATACACAGCACTTCTACTCCTGCTTCTAACACACCTAAAACCAAACTGTGCTAGCATTTCTAGATAACAGAGTTGAGTGCTGGTCGTTAACCAATCAGAGTAAGTAGTTTCTAGGTCAAGCAGACCTTGGCTTTCTGCCAAGAGTAAATTGACACTGCCTTGAGTTAATTGTGTGAAGCCAGAATCTGTAAGTTCCCATGAGAATCAATTAACAGAAACTGAACATGATGAGTCCCTCTCTCTGTCCGGACTGCGTATGTGTGGAAGGCACAAAGAGCTTGCGCATAGTGTGGGTCATTGGGGTTGCTTCTTGCTCATGCTCTCCTTGTCACGGATACGCCTAAGGGAGATGAGAACAGAACTCAAGTAGTCCTTAAAAGCAAGGAGGCGGGAGGGCACAGTACACCTCTAAGGCAACTTACAGCCTGCTTGGTGGCAGCGGTGGGGGTGGAGGCTCCCGGCGGGCACTCATTTGCTGATTCTGCAGGTTTCTTTCCTTCTCCATGAAGTTATCCTCGAATCCCAGAATTCCAGAGAGAGGAAAAGACTTCTGAGGTTAGAGAGGCTTCAGAACCGTTTGAGGACGTTTCGGGAAAGGAACTTAGAAAATACTTAACTGCAGGAAAATGTTCCTGCCTCCGCACAGCACCACATTTGTCGGACAATTGCCTCTCAGCTTATGCATGTTTACAAAGGATTGTGGAGGCAACAGGTCCTCCCCTCAAGGCCTTTTCCTCTAAAGGAGGTAGACTGGTCTTCTCCAATCCTCTGGCCACTGCTGAGTTTTCCAAACTTTCTGGCATATTGCGTGGAGCACCTTAACAGCATCATCTTTAACAAAATTTAATAGTTCAGCTGGAATATCATCACTTCCACTGGCCTTGTTATTAGCATTGCTTTCTAAGGCCCATTTGACTTTGCTCTCCAGGGTGTCAGGCTCAAGGTCAGCAACCACACTACCTGGGGTGTATGAGACATCCATATCTTTCTGGTATAATTCCTCTGTGTATTCTTGCCACTTCTTCTTGACGTCTTCTGCTTCTGTTAGGTCCTTTCCACCTTTGTCCTTTATTATGGTACTCTTTGAATGAAATGTTCCTTTCATAGCTCCAGTTTTCTTGAACAGATCTCTGGTTCTTCCCATTCTGTTGTTTTCCTCTATTTCTTTGCATTGCTCGTTTAAGAAGGCCCTCTTGTCTCTCCTTGCTATTTTTTGGAAATCTGCATTCAATTTCCTGTATCTTTCACTATCTCCCTCGCATTTTGCTTGCCTTCTCCAAGTCCACCTTTCCTTTTGAAGCAAAATGTCATTGAAATGGGGGAGAAATGCCCTGCATGAAGTCTTGGGTTTGCAATTTGGGGAGAGGGAAGACTGTCTGCGGCGCTGGGGAGCGGGCAGGCTGGCGAGGCCCCCTAGATCTAGAGGCCCTAGGCTTCAGCCTACTTAGCCTATACATAAATCTGGCCCTACCTATGTCACAGTGAGCACAGGCCCATCGATCACGTGCAAGGCATTCTGCGTGTTGGGAAGGAGCCTCCTGTTCTGGGCCAGGGGGAAGAGTGACACCAGCAGAAGACTGGGTGGTGGGGTCGAAGCTGATCCCGGGGAGCACGTGAGGAGTCAAGGCTTCCCGCATGAAGGCCTCGCTTCCCCTAGAAGTCCCTGCCTCCTGGTCTGTGTTCGCTTTCTTCTTCAGGTACAGCGCCAGCATGTTCTGGATGGTGCACCTGCTTTCGGGGGAGAGCTTGTAGACCTGGTCCACACTAGAAGAATAGCCATGAGACGGGTGAGACTCCTGCAAGGCATCCCCAAAGTCAGGGGAATATAAGCGCATTTGAAGAGCCTTGCTGGTTCAGGCCAAGGCCCATTCAGTCTGACATCCTGTTGGCATGTAGTTGGTCCACCACAATTGCAATATTATTGCATCCTTCAGGAATGGTGTGTCCAGCTCCATCTGAGTCATCATCCAGGCACGCTGAGAGATGGGCATCTTCGGCCAGTCAGGGGTGAAGAGCTGGCAAGATCCCCTGTACTGAGCAGAAAAGCAAACTCTTTGGCCTCCGAGATCTCTCCCAACTCTCAGCAGCCCTCACTGTGAGCCTTACTAGAGGAATTTTGCCCTGCTTTTGCTGAGCTACAACACAGGAGCGCACCCCCAGGTGGCCATGATGTGGTAACCCTGGCGAAGCATTGCAGAGCAACTGAGAAAGCAGAATGATGTTTGCGTGGACAGTCCATTAGAAAGCTGCACTATTATTGCATCGATAGCACATTGCAGAATACGGCCCCCCTCCAGGCAAAAACATCCGTCTGGAGGCACAGTAGCTTTCATTTCGGAGGTTGTGGTTTTACAGCTTCCTATTTATTTATTTATTTATTTATTCATTCATTCATTCATTCTACATTATTTATTTATTTCATAAAACTTATACACTACCAGATGGTAAGAAACATCAAGGCCGTTTACAGAAAGATAAAACCATAAAATCAGGAAAAACCTACGGTACATTAAACACTGAAGAAGTGAATACCAGAATAGATCAGAACTCACTCCCAAGGTAAGGGGAAGAGACATGGCTAAGATGGCAGGACAGCTTACTCTATGGTGTTAACCCCTTCATGCACTAATTAGACTGAAGCATGTTGCTTATATGAGACTGGTTATCCCGCACAACATGCTCTCACGCAACCCATGCCCTCCAACTGAAAACCCATTTCCTGGACAATATCAACATTGTGTTTTGTGCCTGTGAACTGCACAGTGAATATTTTTATTAGAAAAGAAAACAGCCTGGTGTTTCAGCTTCTCAGAGTTGTTTTATTCAGTGTGGTGCTACAGCTTGTCACACCCAAATCCTCCAAAGGAATCTGCCAAAGTGCTTTTCCAGGCAAAAGGGGGCAGAGGGAGAGAAACCAAGAACCTCAAATTCACTAGACCAGAAGGCCATTGGCTCTGGCAATATCTGGGAGCCCACAAGATTCCCAGCCTCCGCCCTACACAAACAACCAGGCACTCAGCTGTGAGGCATGCCTCTTACTGGAGGGAGGGTCACTCCAGAGGCAGCTGTGGCATGAGGGTGCTGGCTCATGCCTTTGTGGGCACATTTGGGGATTAAAGAGGACCCCCTAGGAAGCGTGCTTGGAGATCTTCCTTACCACGTGGCTCTCTGGCAAAAGCACAACAGTACTAACGGCCATATGGAACCACACCTCAAAGCTGGATCAGACTTCCCAGATCCTGTAGCCTACATCAGGAGGAAGACTGGGGCAGAGGGGCCTAGAGTGGGAGTCAGAGCTGCTCTTAGGGCTGCATGTCTGAAGCATGGGCAGAAATCTTTGGGTGTGAGGTTGCATGGGGCTGTCTCTTTGTGTTTTGCTGGTGCCAAGCCGCCAGCCAGCCAGAGGCAGGCAACCAACTGGCTTCAGGGGCAAGCTCCTTTGCAAAGCCAGTCTGACTTCACCAGATGCAATGACAGAGTGACCATTTGGCCCGTGTTCTGCTTCGCTGTGAAATTGCTTGTGTTCCTCAACGCAGAGAACCTCTTTTTCAACTTCAAGCTGGTCTAAGGAAGAAAAGCATAAGAGTTAGTCTTGAATGCCCACACACATGTGCTGGGAGATGCCTGCACACCGCACATGTAAAGCACATCTCCTCCCACCCACACCCAAAAAGTCCTGGGAACAATGGTTTGTTAAGGGTGCTGGGAATCGTAGCACTGTGAAAGGAAAACTAAGGTTCTTAGGATTCTTTGGAGGGGGTGGAAAGTTGAATACGCAGCGGCCACATGGACAGACGGACACACACACACACACACACACACACCCAGCATAGCTTCAACTTTTAGCACAAAAAGTCTTCAGCCAGATGTCATGCAACCCTTTGGCAGGGGCAACTTATCATTTTATTGATTTTCCATAACAAACAATTAAAAAGGCGGCCAATCTTGCAAAGGAGTGTTGCCATTTAAACTGCTGGTGTGACGTAGGAACCCGAACAAAGAAAAGGAACAAGCTACGAAAAACGAAACATCCCACCTGGGCACGGTTTCTGAGAGAGCAACAGCAGAAGACCCAGACTCTGGCAAGATGAGCATTTGCCCAGTGGATTCTGGCCACTCCATGAGGGCAGACAGCGGATGGCTGCCAGCCCCTTCCCACTCCATCTCAGATACAGAACGCATTTGCTCTGCCACTCCTTGGCTCTGGTGCCACCTACTGTTGGCCTCCTTGCCTTCCACCCTCCCAGTCCCAATGAGCACCATCCACCCCTGGTCCAGAGGCGCAGAGCAGTAGTTAGGTGATCTTGCGCCCCGGCAGAACCGTCCAGATTGCGCCCCCTAGCCACGGACAAGTTAGCTCTTCTTTCTGCCTCTCCTCCACCCCCCCTCCACCCATTCAATTCACCCTGGAAGTACAAGTATCGAAAAGTAAAATGTTAGAGGTTCCCCCCACCCCATAGCAATATAATTGGATTCAGATAGCTGGTCAGTCTACTTTCGGTTTCACTCCTGGCTCCTTGTTAAATTAATACTGCATCAGAAAGTTCCCAAGCAGATATCCAAAGTTCTTTGGCATTTCTCCAGTTGTTAATGAGATGTCTCTTCTAATCCAGGGGAGTCTTTTGATCTTCTTCCAGGAAACCAAGAGTCAAAAACCTTGATTTTCCTTTTTTTCCCTTTCCCCAGTCATTTCCACATAGTCATTATTAGAGTTCTTAAAACCTTATATCAACAAATGCAAAATTTTTAGCCTCCCTTGCTTTCCTGGTGACTTTCAGCTTAAACACAAACTGCTCTGGAGTGAGAAAAACCCATCACACTCAAAAAGCCCCGCTGGAGGGACCTGGAAGTGTGTGGGGAAGAGCAATTTTGTAGTGGCTTTGTCGCACAGGAGCACCAAGTTCACTAACTGGCTGATTCAGATTGAATCCCATTCAAAAAGAGTGCAATGGTGTGTGTTTCAGCCAGCCATCCGGCTGCTGCAACTATTCCCTGGGTGCCACCACACTGTCCTGTCTGTGTGTTTGGAAGGGAATGGGAGCTATGCTCCCCCCGGAGACACTCCACTCCTTCTTCCTTAGCTGTGCTGCTCAACAGTTGAGGCAACCCTCACAGTTCTGGGATGCCGAGGAAGCGAACCCATAGTCATGTTCATCTGTACTGGCTCAGTATGACCTATTCTGACAGGTGCTGCCTTTCATATTCACGCCCAAGAGCCTTTCCGCTCCAGAGATCTGGGGCTGAACCCGGGATCTGCATGCCAAGGCTGGAGTGCCAGCTGGCCACGTTGGGCGCCTGCCTGGAGAGTGGAAGCCGGGGGTTCAAGGGACACTGTGCTGCTCCTGGCAACCCCCACCCAACCCGACGTCCTCCTCCGCCTGAATCCCGCTTCCCCCGGGACGCACTTCCCATCCTGGAGCGGCTGGGGTGGGAGCGCTCCCCACCCCCCTTTCCAGACCCCACTCTCCTCGTTCTTCTTCTTCATGCCTCGGGTGTTTTCCTGAGTGTATCTTCAGAACAACCCTCTGTGAGGGAGGCTAAGCTGACCCAAGAACTGGCCCAAGGACTGGCCCAAGGAAGCTCAGCCAAGTTGCCAAGGCCAGCATTTAAGACCGCGCACCCTTTCCCCTCAGATGATAAAGCCGGGATGAGTCATGCTAGCAGCCTGTGGCCTGGATGGGCTTTGTGGCAGCCCAGCCCAGCTGCTATAGTCCACCTCTGAACCGAGGAAGCGCAACTGGAGAGACAGAGCCCAGCACCTTTCTCACGGGACAGAAGCGCACGACTTCCCCCTCCCACTTGCCGCCCGCCCCAGTCTTTCTCCAGCAGCTCAGTTTAGTGCACCAAACGGCTCATCCCAGGTGGGAATTTGGGTGGCGCTGCTTGCAGAAGGAGAAGTGGCTGGCGCTAGCGGACACTCCCATTGTTCTTCTCAGGTAGGACTTCCGGGATCCAGACGAACATTTTACCAAAAAGTATGGCTTGACTACTGATTTCGCATTTAAAGGATGGCAAAACGACCTAAGTTTGGCAGACAGGTGAAAAAACCCACGAATTAAATTTAAAGTTCTGTGAGATGCAAAGGAAAGCTTGCGTTTTAAACTTGCATTTTACAGTTAAATCAGCTATGATAAAATGGGCTCAAGACATTGGCTATAATATCATGTCTGAGGACTGGGAAAGGTTATGGACCACCGGTATGAAGTTTACGGCATGTAATGCCTTGAAAGAAAACATTATGAAAATGGTATACAGGTGGTACATGACCCCAGTCAAGCTTGCTAAGATTTACCATTTGTCTGATAATAAATGTTGGAAATGCAAAGAAGCTGAGGGGACATTCTTTCATCTTTGGTGGACTTGTCCAAGAGTGAAGGCCTTCTGGGAAATGATTTATAATGAGTTAAAAAAGGTGTTTAAGTACACCTTCCCTAAGAAACCGGAGGCCTTCCTTTTGGGCATTGTCGGCCAAAAGGTGTTAAAGAAGGATAGAACGTTTTTTATGTATGCTACCACAGCAGCAAGAATCCTTATCGCTAAGTATTGGAAGACTCAAGATTTACCCACACTGGAAGACTGGCACACGCAATTGATGAACTACATGGAGTTGGCTGAGATGACTGCCAGGATCCGAGACTTGGGAGAAGAAGCAATGGAGGAGGATTGGAAAAAATTTAAGGACTATTTGCAAAAGTTTTATAAATTATATGAACGTTAAGATGTCGCATGACTTGGAAGGTTAGCCCCAGCAACGTGAATGGATTATATATGAAATTGGATAACATTATTGAAAGAATCAAAGTTTAAACGGTTAAAAATGACAATACGTTTGGTTTTTAGAGTAAATGGAAAATAAGGGATTTAAACTTAAATTGTAATTGAAAGAACAAAAGAAACACACGAAACAAGGTTATAATTTGTTGATAAATTTATTGTTAAGAATGCACTGTGCGGGAGGTGTGGGGAAGTTCGATAGAAAATTGAAATAAGTTGTTGAAATGGTTTGGTTTTTTCTTTTTCTTTTCTTATCTTTTCTTTAATTCTTTTTTGCTTTATCTGTAATTGGAAAAAATGTAATAAAAATTATTATAAAAAAAAATAAACTTGCATTTTACAGCTTGTTGCTTGGTGCGGTTAATGGAATGGGGGTGTCAGGGAACTGCCATCAGAGACTGAGGGAGAGGGAGGGCTCCAGAGGGATTCCGGAGAGCGTCCCGGGAGGGAGAGAAGCAGCACATCTTCTGGGGAAGGAAATCAGCGTAGCACCATTGGAGAAGGGGGGCAGATGGGGGAATCGGCGAGGTGGCTCCAAGACTCCTCGCCGGGGACCAGCGGGGAGAGCACGGGTCCTCCGATGCCCACACCCTCCCTGCGCAGAAGGCCTCCGCGCAGGTAAAGTAGGCGGAGACTAGGCGTCAAAGAGCTTCTTTGCTGGAAGAAGTTCAAGAAACGCCCACTGACGGATTCTGCCAGCGATTGAGACAGCCACGGGCGAGTGGCTGTCCAGATAGAAAGGGTTCACCCAGGCAACCCAGCCAGATGTGGCGCCGATTTACGCACGAGCAACCCCTAGAACCATTACAGCAATCCGTCAGTCCCTGACGTTGCTTGTGCACAGCCCCGGAGAGGCAGCACGATGAGCCAAACAGGAACAGCCGGAGAGACGGAGCAACCAGCTGCGGTGCGGAGTCTGGTCGAGAGGAACCGAGACTTGGAGACGCACGTGGCTATCCTGACAGCGCAGCTGGAGGAAAGACGGGCTCAGGATGCGCAGGTCAGAGCCACCCCCATCGCAAGGAAGGTACCGGGGCTGGTACACAAATTTGGTGGAAAGCCCCAAGACTACAATGCTTTCCGAACGGAAGTGCAGTACGCTTTGGAGCTGCAGAAAAATGACTTTGCTGATGACGGGGAGAGGGTTGCTTACATTGTGGGGCATCTGTAGGATGGGGCGAGAGGATGGATCAGGCCCCTAATGGTGACGCAAAATGATGCCTTGAAGGACCTTAAGGCATTCCTTCAGCGAATGGACGCGATGTTCTCCAGCGAGGTGGACCATGTTACGATATAGAAGCAATGTGGCCGCGAGCTGGTACCTTGAAAGCAAAACATAATGGGAATGTTGGGACTGTTCCGTGGGAAACAGAGGGACAGTCTATTCACAGTGCGAAGCACCGGAATTAGCTCAGAGTGTAATATGAGCTGTACAGGAAGTACAGGTGGAGTCAGTCTTTCTCGGCTGTTGGAGTTTGAAGAGAGCAGTCATGATTTTTGTAACGCTGCAAAGACAGAAATAAAGGCATGTAAATACGTTTCTGTCTATCTCTTTCCCCTGCCCGGGGGGGGGGCAGGAAAGAGGGGGGGTGTTCTTCTCACGCTGAGAAGGATCGCCTATCGCGACCTCAGCCTGTATCCTGCTGGGGAATGCAGACAGGGAGGTCAACCGGAGATCAAGCCGGGTGCCTGGAGAGTGGCCAGTTTCTCCTGATAAAGGCTTGATTCCCAACATCTCGTAGCAAGGAGCCGATGGTTTTGATCCATGAAAGCAACAAGAGAGGTTGATGGATCGTACTTCATCCTCTGCAAGGAGATAAAGAAGATATGGTAGCGGGCAGATGGAAGCTACAAGGACGGCTGAGCACCGGAGGAGGTGTTTTTGCTGAGCAACGGAACCCCTAAGGTATGCTGATTTTATGGCTGTGAGAGTGAATGCGAATTGAAGCATTCTTCGGTTCACTGAGTGTCTGCTTTTGGATGAAACCAGCACTGTGAGAGAGCCACATATTTCGCATACCTGAGTCTTGATAATAATAATAATAATAATAATAATAATAATAATAATAATAAATTTTATTTATATCCCGCCCTCCCCAGCCGAAGCCGGGCTCAGGGCGGCTAACAACAATCAAATAATCAGTCAAATAATCACACAATCTAAAAATATTTCATTATAAAAATTAATTAAATCAAATTGATGGCAACCAATTAAGCAAATTTCTGTGCAGGTTGCCAGAGGAGGGAGTCAGGCTGCGCCCTGACCAAAGGCCTGGCGGAACAACTCTGTCTTGCAGGCCCTGCGGAAAGATGTCAGGTCCCGCAGGGCCCTAGTCTCTTGTGACAGAGCATTCCACCAGTTTGGAGCCGCAGCCGAGAAGGCCCTGGCTCTAGTTGAGGCCAGCCTAACCTCTCTGAGGCCTGGGACCTTGAGGATGTTATTATTTGCAGACCGTAGGTTTCTCTGTGGGGCATACCAGGAGAGGCGGTCCCGTAGGTACGAGGGTCCTAGGCCGTATAGGGCTTTAAAGGTTAAAACCAGCACCTTAAACCTGATCCTGTACTCCACCGGGAGCCAGTGCAGCTGGTATAATACCGGATGAATGTGCTCTCGCAGCGAAGACCCCATAAGGAGTCTCGCCGCGGCATTCTGCACCCGCTGGAGTTTCTGGGTCAGTCTCAAGGGCAGCCCCACGTAGAGCGAGTTACAATAATCCAGTCTGGAGGTGACCGTCGCATGGATCACAGTGGCTAGGTCAGGACGAGAGAGATAAGGGGCCAACTGCTTAGCTTGGCGGAGATGAAAAAATGCCGCCTTTGTTATAGCTGTAATCTGCGCCTCCATAGAGAGGGAGGTATCGAAGATTACACCCAAACTCTTAACGGCCGGTGCTGGCACTAATTGCACCCCCGCAAGAGATGGGAGTTGCCCCCTCGATCCCATATCGTCCCGCCCCAGCCAGAGGACCTCTGTCTTCGAAGGATTTAACTTCAACCGGCTCCCACGTAACCATCCAGCCACAGCTTCCAGACATCTGGTCAGTGTGTCTGGGGCCGAGTCAGGATGGCCATCCATCAACAGATAGAGTTGGGTGTCATCAGCATACTGATGGCAACCCAGCCCAAAACTCCGGACAAGCTGGGCGAGGGGGCACATAAAGATGTTAAAAAGCATCGGGGAGAGAATTGCACCTTGAGGCACTCCACACACCAAGGAGTGGCGTGATGACAATTCCCCCCCAAGCGCCACCCTCTGTCCCCGACCAGAGAGAAACGAGCGCAGCCATTGAAGGACTGTGCCCTGGATCCCCACGTCGGCAAGGCGGTGGTCCAGAAGTTCGTGATCGACCATGTCAAAGGCTGCTGACAGATCTAGAAGAATCAGCAGCCCCGACCCGCCTCGATCCAGCTGCCTGCGGAGATCATCTGTTAGGGCGACCAGAGCCGTCTCGGTCCCATGACCAGCGCAGAAGCCGGACTGGAATGGATCCAGAGCAGATGTTTCATCCAGAAACCTACCAAGCTGTTCAGCAACCGCTCTCTCAATCACCTTAGCCAGGAATGGAAGATTCGAGACCGGGCGGTAATTGGAAAGATCTGAAGGATCTAATGATGTTTTCTTTAAGAGTGGACGCACCACCGCCTCCTTCAGTTCCCCTGGGAATATCCCGGTGCCAAGGGACAAATTGATGATATCCCCCAGGGGGCCCCGCACCTCGTCTGGACACGCTCTAATCAGCCATGACGGGCACGGGTCAAGAGGACAGGTGGTGGGCTTTCCAGCTTGGAGGAATCTGTCCACATCGGCTGGAGATATCCGGTCAAAGTGGTCCAATACTGGACCCGAGGACAGTCGAGGGGCCTCCAGTTCCTTTATTGTATCCAAATTGGCAGGGAGGTCATGGCGGAGCAACAGGACCTTCTCCGCAAAAAAGCTCGCAAATGCCTCACAGCTGTGTGTCAGATTGTTATTTAAATTTGGCTGTCCTTCAAGGGACGTTAAAGACCGAATTATACTAAATAATTGCGCCGGGCGAGAGCTAGCGGATGCAATGGAGGCCGAGAAGTAAGACTTCTTAGCGGCCTTCACTGCCATCTCATAGGTTTTCATAAAAACCCTATAAGATGTTCTTGAGGCTCCGTCACGGGCACCCCGCCATCCTCGCTCTAGCCGTCTGAGGTCCCGCTTCATTTTCCGAAGCTCCTCAGTAAACCAGGGAGCCCGGTTTCTGCGGGGTCGCAGAGGGCGCTTAGGTGCGATCTCATCGATGGCTGCCAGGAGCTGGGTATTCCAGCCCTCAACAAGCTCAGTCAATGAGTCGCCAGGGGGAGTAAGGTCCCGCAAGGCTTGACGGAATCTATCCGGGTCCATCAGCCTCTGCGGGCGAGCCCAAATCGGCTCGCCACCTAAGCAGGGTGGGGGTGGATAAGCCTGGAATGTCCAGTTGCTAAGCAACGAAATGTCAGTACAGTGGAAAGTTACTGACCAACAACGGAAGAGGGGCTGGGACTGTGAGAGGCTGGGAAAACAGCGTTTGTTTTGTCTATCTCACTGCTCTTGGAGGGACTTTCAAAACAGCTTGCGTTTAGCTGCCAAGTGTGAGGCAGTAAACAGCCAATAGACTCTTGGATTTTACAGGCTTGAGAGTGAGAGCTGAGGCTTGGATTCAAAATGGATGCCAAGAAGGGGGAAGGCTTACCTTACCCACCTCCACTAACTAATGACAATTATTCCTCATGGTCTGTAAAGATGAAAGCCCTGCTTCAGAATCAGAGGATTTTTGGGGTGATTGAAAACCCCATCCCTGCTGCACCAACGCCAGGTTGGAATTCACAGAATGTGAGAGCCAGGACGGCCATAATTCTGTGTATCTCAGATGTTCAACTCGTGCATATTCAGAATTTGGAATACGCGCGTGAGATTTGGCAAACGCTGCGTAGAATACATCAAAGAGATGCTGGTTCTTCAGCGTTGCTGCATTTTGAAAAGCTGACCAATCTAAGGCTAGCGCCTGATGGAGATATACAAGCGCATCTGACAGAGATGAAATTCTTACGCCAGCAGATGGCGGAACGCAATTTCCCTCTACAGAAAGAGATATTCTGCTTCATGATTATTAACAGCCTTAATCGGACTTATAAAACGGTTGCAAGTCAGCTTGGTTCTCTACCTGCTGCAGATCTCACGACAGAGAGAATCTGCGCCGTGGTTCTCAATGAGAGAGATCGCCTTGCTGCAATAGATGTCAAAGACAGGGGGAGAGAAGCTCGGAGTTCTGACACCCCCACTGCTATTGCTAGTGAAGAACAGGCTGTTGCTTTGAACGTTGTCTGTTGTTTCAATTGTGGACAGACTGGGCATCTTCAGCGGAATTGTAAGAAGCCACGTCAACAGAAAGGAGCTAAGGGGAGCTCTGCAAAGCCTGAAGCATCAGGCAAAAGTCGTCCCAAGTCCCAAGTGGAACCAGTTATGGCTTTGATGTCACTAAAAGCCACACCAGAAGTGGAAAACGCTTTTATTTTGGACACTGGAGCGACGCAACACATGACGTCGCGCAAAGGACTGTTTTCAACGTTTAAGAAGCAAAGCTTCACTGTGAAACAAGCCAACGGTCAGGAGCTGGAAGCGACCGGGTTTGGAACTGTGTATCTTGAGAGTCTAAACTTGACTATTAACAATGTGTATTTGGTTACTGATTTAAAGTTCAATCTGCTGAGTGTTTCGCAGATCACAAAGAAAGGACTGACTTTGTCCTATGATAGAGAAAGCTGCAAAATCTTCAAAGATGGAGAGCTGTATCTTTCTGCCAGAGAGAAAGATGGACTGTATTTGTTGACTTTTGATCAAAGTGATTTGCATGAATTGTAATGCATCTGATTCTAACATGATTTCTCTCGCAGGTGTGTCGAAAAACGTCCAGAAGACAACGCAAATAACCAAAGCTTTTCAGCGAGTGTATGCTGATGTGATTGGTCCTCTAGCACCATCTAGAGGCAATGCAAGATATTATCTTGTGTGTGTGGATTATTTCTTTCATTATGTGTGGGTATATACCCGTATTTTTCGCTCTATAACACGCACCAGACCATAACACGCACGTAGTTTTTAGAGGAGGAAAACAAGGAAAAAAATATTCTAAACGAAATAGTGGATATATGATTTTTGTGGTTCATGCTGTGGCCACAGACATGTGATCTGACAGTGAGTTTGGAGTAGCCCAATGCAAAAATCCTGAGGATCCATGTGGATCCATGCTTTGTAACCACGGAGGAGGGAAGGAAGGGGAACCATGGATCCTCTGCTCATGACTGCAGCAGATCCCCCCTGCCACCCGCAGGCATTCACTCCATAACACGCACAGACATTTCCCCTTACTTTCTAGGAGGAAAAAAGTGAGTGTTATGGTGCAAAAAATACGGTATATTGCAGAAACCACAAGAAGCCTTAGACAGGTTTAAAGAGTTTTGTGACAAGGTTAAGAATGTTCATAATGCTAACATTGATTGTCTTTTCACAGATGAAAAGCCAGTTTTTCTTTTACAGGATTTTCAGGAGTTCCTGGATAAGAAAGGGATAAGGCACAAGACTGCTGTTTCTGCAGAAGCATGGAACAGAAGTGTCTGTGTGCAAGTGAACAAAGAATTGCAAAATGGCATGAAGGCACAATTGCTGAGTTCACATTTGCCACATGAGTATTGGGCGGAGTCATTAATGTGTTATTGTTACTCTTGGTTGAGAAAGGTTTCAAAAGGTTTAGGAAGTTCTCCTTTTGAGAAGCTGTTCCATAGAAAACCTTCTGTTGCCCATTTTAAGGTTTTTGGGTCTCATGTGAAATCTGATGCTCCAGGTAGAGTAAAAAATGCTAGAGGCATTTTTGTGGGTTATGAAAAGGGTCTCTACAGAGTGATTCTGTCTGAATCTGGTCAGGTGATTCTCACGAAATTTCTAGAGAGTGCTCCTGAACAGGAGAGCGTAATTGTTCACACATTTCCCACTGAGGACAATTCAGATGATGATGATTTTACTGATTACAGTGGTACTCAGAGTGACAGTGATAGCTCAAAGAGCTCAGTTGACACAGTCATTGAGAGGAAATCTCACACAATGGAAAGACCTTCACAGGTGAAGGATGAACCACTGTTTACTATTGGAACTGGTTCTCAAAAGAGTCGTGAGACTGAACCAGTGAGCAGAGAGGATCAGCACCTCATACGCAGGTCTGAGAGAGTTACAAAGGGTGTACCACCCAAGAGGTATTCAAAAGAGTTTGCTAACTCAGCTGTAGCATGTGTTACTATTGTTGACAACGCAAGACAGGTTGAAGCTGTGTCTAAGTCAGAGACAAAGACACAACAGGGAGTTGCTAAGTGTAACACTACATTCCCTAGCCAAGGTAATGCGGATGCACTCATTCCTTGGAAGTCAGACAACCAGAGAGGTACACTGGGGAAACCAGTGGCGGGTAGTTCCAAGGGTGGAACTGAAACAGCAGGGGAGTGTTATATGTATAACAACTGTTTGTTTTCTTCTCTGGATCACGCGTTGCTCGCAGCTCACATTGATTCATATGGGGGAGTATGTTACGATATAGAAGCAATGCGGCCGCGAGCTGGTAGCTTGAAAGCAAAACATAATGGGAATGTTGGGACTGTTCCGTGGGAAACAGAGGGACAGTCTATTCACAGTGCGAAGCACCGGAGGAGTCAGTCTCTCTCGGCTGTTGGAGTTTGAAGAGAGCAGTCATGATTTTTGTAACGCTGCAAAGACAGAAATAAAGGCATGTAAATACATTTCTATCTATCTCTTTCCCCTGCCCGGGGGGGGGGGCAGGAAAGAGGGGGTGTATTCTTCTCACGCTGAGAAGGATCGCCTATCACGACCTCAGCCTGTATCCTGCCGGGGAATGCAGACAGGGAGGTCAACCGGAGATCAAGCCGGGTGCCTGGAGAGTGGCCAGTTTCTTGAACAAACTAAAAACTAAGGTTTTGGAGAAAAATTTAACATCGATAGAAAGAGAGAAGTTTCAGAATGAAACAGGTTTGACTGTGGTTAAGAAAGTGAAATACTTGGGGATTAACATGACAGCTAAAAATGGAAATTTGTTTAAGGATAACTATGAAAAATGTTGGACGGAAGTTAAAAAAGATTTAGAAATTTGATCAAATTTGAAGCTTTCCTTGTTAGGCCGAATTGCTGTTATAAAGATGAATGTATTGCTAAGAATGTTATTTTTGTTTCAATCATTGCAAATTTTGGACAAAATAGACTGTTTCAAGAAGTGGCAGAGAGACATTTCTAGATTTGTCTGGCAGGGCAAGAAGCCCAGAATAAAATTTAAAATATTAACTGATGCAAAGTCTGCAGCGCAGCAGTTGAAGAAGGAGCAAAAAGGGTTTTTCTTGTGTGTGTGTGTTTCTTTGTGGCTGATTAGCTGTTTTCCCTGTGTAAAGGTCAGAGGGGGCAGGGTTTCTGTTGAGGCAGGGGATTAGCTGTGGGAGGAGCTTATCAGAGTCTGCAGGGCAGCAGTTGAAGAAGGAGCAAAAAGGGTTTTTCTTGTGTGTGTGTGTTTCTTTGTGGCTGATTAGCTGTTTTCCCTGTGTAAAGGTCAGAGG
The DNA here is from genome assembly GCF_965113315.1 of Podarcis vaucheri. Taxonomy (NCBI): domain Eukaryota; kingdom Metazoa; phylum Chordata; class Lepidosauria; order Squamata; family Lacertidae; genus Podarcis; species Podarcis vaucheri. The sequence goes on from NC_138757.1 coordinate 36,801,490, forward strand.
GGGCAGGGTTTCTGTTGAGGCAGGGGATTAGCTGTGGGAGGAGCTTATCAGAGTTTGCAGGGAAGTGGCGCGCGCCGCTAGGCGCGCGCAGTTATACCCATCTTTTAGATTTAGGGGAGCTAGTCTCAAACGTTTGCTGGGGGAGACCTAGGGTTTTTTTGTGGGGGAAGTTATTTGTCCTGTCTTCAAGCTTTTTATGATGGAGGACCTCTGTAGCCACCTCCAACGACACGATCTCAAGATGGAAGGGGAGGGAACAGCTGCAGTCGCCTGCGATTCCTGCGCAATGTTTGCCATCTTGCCAAAGGTTGCAGGCAGCTTTACCTGCAGCAATTGCATGTTGATTGCCCTTTTAAAAGACAAAGTCCAGCAACTGGAGGAACGTGTAGCTACGCTCCAAAGAATTAGAGAGCTGGAGCTCTTCTTGGAAGCAACAGAGCACACCGTCCCCACCAAGGAGGAGACAGGGGACTCCCCTGAGAAGGAGGCTAGTTCAGCAACACAGGAGCCAGATATATGGAGAAACGTGACTCAAAGAAGTAGGAGGCCCAGGGTTCACTCTGATTGTTTAGAAATACACAATCGCTTTGAGGTCCTCTCCCCTAGCATGAAAGACGAAGGGCAGACTCCATTTGAGGATCTCTCCCTCATTACAGTCGATCAGGTATATGAAGACGAGCAGCAAAGTCAGTCCTCAGGGAATGTGCAGGTGACCTTGGAACGGACAGCTCACGGAAGAACCCCGACCAAACCCAAGAGGAGGCGTGTAGTGGTGATAGGGGATTCCCTACTGAGGGGAACAGAAGCAGTGATCTGTGGGCCTGACAAGATGTCTCGGGAAGTGTGCTGTCTCCCCGGGGCTAAGATCCAAGATGTAACTGAACGACTGCAAGGAATCATAAAACCCACTGACAAATACCCCTTCCTCTTGGTTCATGTGGGAACCAATGACACTGCAAGCAATAGCCTCCAGAAGATCAAAAGAGACTACGAGGCTCTCGGCAGGAAATTGAAGCAACTAAATGCACAAATTGTCATCTCGTCTGTCCTCCCAGTTGAACGACGTGGCCCAGGGAGAGAGGGGAAAATAGTGGAAGTGAACAGCTGGCTTCGCAAATGGTGTAAACAGGAACGGTTTGGATTCTTAGATCACGGACGGCAGTTTCTTGAAGATGGACTTCTGGCAAGTGATGGGCTGCACCTCACAACGGTTGGGAGAAATGTTTTTGCCAAAAATCTCAGAAACCTCATCAGGAGGGCTTTAAACTGACTAATGTGGGGGAGGGAGACAGTGCTCCTGAAGGTAGGAGTCTATCAATTAATGAAGATGATCATCCAAATGTCATAGACCAAATGGAGCAAACAGCACGCGGACCTAGTGGAGGGAGGAAAAAATCCTTAAATAAGAGACACGGGGGAATGATTAATGGACTTCAATGTCTGTACACTAATGCGCAAAGCATGGGAAATAAACAAGATGAGCTTGAGCTCTTGGTACAGCAAACTAAATATGACATAATAGGCATCACTGAAACCTGGTGGGATAAGTCCCACGATTGGAATGTAATAATGGGGGGATACAATCTATTTCAGAGAAACAGACCAGACAAGAAAGGAGGAGGAGTGGCGTTATATGTCAGGGATGTGTATACCTGTGAAGAGATCCAAGATTTAGAACCTCAAAGCCAAAGTGAGAGCATTTGGGTCAAAATTAAGGGAGAGAAGAATAACAGAGACCTCATTGTGGGAGTTTACTATAGATCCCCAAGCCAAACAGAGGACATAGATGATGCCTTCCTGGAACAGATGGCCAAGCATGCAAAAGGAAGGGAGATAGTAGTAATGGGGGACTTCAATTACCCGGATATTTGTTGGACGTCAAACTCAGCCAAGAGCATAAGGTCAAACAGATTCCTCACTGGCCTTGCAGACAACTTCATTGTCCAGAAAGTGGGAGAAGCAACAAGAGGAACAGCCATTTTAGATCTGGTCCTAACCAATGTTGATGACCTGGTTAGTGGGGTAGATGTGGATGGATCATTAGGTGCGAGTGATCATGCTCTTCTGAAGTTTACTATACAGCGGAAAGGAGCAGCCAAGCATACTAGGACTCAATTTCTTGACTTTAAGAAAGCCGACTTCATAAAACTTAGGGAAGTGCTGGGTGAGATCCCATGGACAGCAATACTAAAAGGAAAGGGAGTTCATGATGGCTGGGAGTTTCTTAAGAGGGAGATAGTAAAAGCACAACGTCAGGCAATACCAATGAGACGGAAACATGGAAGGTGCCTAAAGAAGCCAGGGTGGCTATCTAAAGAACTTTTAACTGAATTAAGATTAAAAAAGGATGTGTACAAAAAATGGAAAAGGGGGGAAACCACCAAAGAGGAATTCAAACAAATAGCCAGCACGTGTAGACACAAAGTCAGAAAAGCTAAAGCACAGAATGAACTCAGGCTTGCTAGAGAGGTTAAAAGCAACAAAAAAGGCTATTATGGGTATGTTCGTAGCAAAAGGAAGAACAAAGAAACATTGGGGTCACTCAGAGGAGAAGATGGTGAAATGCAAACAGGGGACACAGAAAGGGCTGAACTCCTCAATGCCTTCTTTACCTCAGTCTTCTCCGATAAAGAAAACAATGCCCGACCTGAAGAATTTGGAGCAAATGATTCAACAAAGGAAACACAGCCCAAAATAACTAAGGAGATAGTACAAGAATATTTGGCTAGTTTAGATGTATTCAAGTCTCCAGGGCCAGATGAACTGCATCCAGGAGTATTAAAAGAACTGGCAGATGTGATCTCAGAACCACTGGCAGTCATCTTTGAGAATTCCTGGAGAACAGGCGAAGTCCCGGCAGACTGGAGGAGGGCAAATGTTGTCCCTATTTTCAAAAAGGGGAAAAGAGAGGACCCAAATAATTACCGCCCAGTCAGTCTGACATCAATAGCAGGGAAGATTCTGGAGCAGATCATTAAGCAAACAGTCTGTGAGCACCTAGAAAGGAATGCTGTGATCACCAATAGTCAGCATGGATTTCTGAAAAATAAGTCATGTCAGACTAACCTGATCTCGTTTTTCGACAGAATTACAAGCCTGGTAGATGAAGGGAACGCAGTGGATGTAGCCTACTTTGATTTCAGCAAGGCATTTGACAAGGTGCCCCATGATATTCTTGTAAAGAAGCTGGTAAAATGCGGTCTTGACTATGCTACCACTCAGTGGATTTGTAACTGGCTGACTGACCGAACCCAAAGGGTGCTCATCAATTGTTCCTCTTCATCCTGGAGAAGAGTGACTAGTGGGGTGCCACAGGGTTCTGTCTTGGGCCCGGTCTTATTCAACATCTTTATCAACGACTTGGATGATGGACTCAAGGGCATCCTGATCAAATTTGCAGATGACACCTGTCAGGGGTTCAGGAGCAGAGGCAAGGGCAAGGGAGGAAACAGAGAGCGAGGGGGAGGAGGCAGAAGAAAGGATGAGTAATGACGACGACCCGAGATCTCCGAGTCTTTCCAGTGAATCAGAAGATTCACAGAAAGGAGCACCAGTGGCCAGGGCAAGGGGGGAGCCTAGGGGGACACCCCAGGAGGAAAGGGCCAGAGGGGGCTCAGAGGGGAGCAGTTGGAAATCGGGACCAGCGTCACCAACAGAGAGCAGGGGAGAGGAAGGGCGTCAGGTATCAAGCACTGGCAGCTCACAACAGGAGGGAGGGCACGAGTCAGGAGTGGCCACACCTCCATCGGGGAGCGAAGAAACGGTCAGACGGAAAGTGGAAGGTTGGGCGCGCACGCCAAGTTCAAATGCACAGGAAGGTGGCGTAGTAAGCAGCCCGGAAAGGGAGCCAGGTCCTAAAGCCCGGCGCAAGGAGACAGGAGGGTCCGGGGGGTCGGCGTCAGAAGAATCCAGGAAGGAAGAGACCCCGGGGGGCAGAGGGACCCAGAGAAGAACAGTCAGGCGGAAAAGGTGGAGTAAGGCTAGGATATTAAGTTGGTGTACAAGGGGCGGAGACTCAGACGGAGCTTCGCCGGTCTAACCCATAAGACGTAGAGTTGCACGCAGCAGCTTGAGAATGGAAACTGTAACTCAATAAAGACTTTTACTAAATGACCGCTGGCTAGCGTGATCCTCTGTGAGCTAGGATCTGGAAGCAGCTCTGACAACACCAAACTGGGAGGGGTGGCTAACACCCCAGAGGACAGGATCACACTTCAAAACGACCTTGACAGATTAGAGAACTGGGCAAAAACAAACAAGATGAATTTTAACAGGGAGAAATGTAAAGTATTGCACTTGGGCAAAAAAAATGAGAGGCACAAATACAAGATGGGGGACACCTGGCTTGAGAGCAGTACATGTGAAAAGGATCTAGGAGTCTTGGTTGACCACAAACTTGACATGAGCCAACAGTGTGATGCGGCAGCTAAAAAAGCCAATGCAATTCTGGGCTGCATCAATAGGAGTATAGCATCTAGATCAAGGGAAGTAATAGTGCCACTGTATTCTGCTCTGGTCAGACCTCACCTGGAGTACTGTGTCCAGTTCTGGGCACCACAATTCAAGAAGGACACTGACAAACTGGAACGTGTCCAGAGGAGGGCAACCAAAATGGTCAAAGGCCTGGAAACGATGCCTTATGAGGAACGGCTAAGGGAGCTGGGCATGTTTAGCCTGGAGAAGAGGAGGTTAAGGGGTGATATGATAGCCATGTTCAAATATATAAAAGGATGTCACATAGAGGAGGGAGAAAGGTTGTTTTCTGCTGCTCCAGAGAAGCGGACACGGAGCAATGGATCCAAACTACAAGAAAGAAGATTCCACCTAAACATTAGGAAGAACTTCCTGACAGTAAGAGCTGTTCGACAGTGGAATTTGCTGCCAAGGAGTGTGGTGGAGTCTCCTACTTTGGAGGTCTTTAAGCAGAGGCTTGACAACCATATGTCAGGAGTGCTCTGATGGTGTTTCCTGCTTGGCAGGGGGTTGGACTCGATGGCCCTTGTGGTCTCTTCCAACTCTATGATTCTATGATTCTATGATTCTATGAAAGGACAGAGGTGGATTTGCCCTGCCAGACCTTAAACTCTATTATGAATCAGTGGCATTTTGCTGGCTGAAAGAATGGCTGCTTCTTGAGAACACAGATATTTTGGATTTAGAAGGTTTTAATAACGTTTTTGGGTGGCATGCATATTTATGGTACGACAAGGTTAAAGCTCATAAAGCATTTAAACCACATATTGTTAGAAGAGCATTGTTTAATGTCTGGATAAGATATAAGGATTTATTGGAAAATAAAACCCCAAGGTGGCTGTCACCGATGGAAGCAAAAGCCCAGAAAAAGCTCAATATGGAGGTCAAATGGCCAAAATATTGGGAAATCTTGGAACAAGAAGGAGATAAATTGAAACTGCAGAGTTTTGAGAAACTAAAAAACAAAGTGAGAGATTGGCTCCATTATTACCAGATAATGGAGGCTTACAACCAGGATAAAAGAATTGGATTCCAGGTGGAAAAATCTAAATTGGAAACAGAACTGTTAGAACCTAAAGCTAAGATTTTGTCAAAAATGTATAACTTGCTGTTGAAATGGAATACTCAGGATGAAACGGTTAAATCGGTCATGATTAAATGGGCACAAGATGTTGGTTATAATATTATGTTTGCTGACTGGGAACAGTTGTGGACCACCGGAATGAAATTTACGGCATGTAATGCCTTGAGAGAAAATATTATGAAAATGATATATAGGTGGTACATAATAATAATAATAATAATAATAATAATAATAATAATAATAATAATAATAATAATTTATTATTTATACCCCGCCCATCTGGCTGGGCCTCCCCAGCCACTCTGGGCGGCTTCCATAACAACCAAAAATACAGTAAAATATCACACGTTAAAAACTTCCCTGAACAGGGCTGCCTTAAGATGTCTCCTGAATGTCAGGTAGTTGTTTATCGCTTTGACATCTGCTGGAAGGGCGTTCCACAGGGCGGGCGCCACTACCGAGAAGGCCCTCTGCCTGGTTCCCTGTAGCTTTGCTTCTCGCAATGAGGGAACCGCCAGAAGGCCCTCGGCGCTGGACCTCAGCGTCCGGGCAGACTGATGGGGGTGGAGACGCTCCTTCAGGTATACTGGACCGAAGCCATTTAGGGCTTTAAAGGTCAGCACCAACACTTTGAATTGTGCTCGGAAACGTACTGGGAGCCAATGCAGGTCTTTCAAGACCGGTGTTATATGGTCTCGGCAGCCGCTCCCAGTCACCAGTCTAGCTGCCGCATTCTGGATTAGTTGTAGTTTCCGAGTCACCTTCAAAGGTAGCCCCACGTAGAGTGCATTGCAGTAGTCCAAGCGGGAGATAACCAGAGCATGCACCACTCTGGCGAGACAGTCCGCAGGCAGCTAGGGTCTCAGCCTACGTACCAGATGGAGCTGGTAAACAGCTGCCCTGGACACAGATTTGACCTGTGCCTCCATGGACAGCTGTGAGTCCAAAATGACTCCCAGGCTGCGCACCTGGTCCTTCAGGGGCACAGTTACCCCATTCAGGACCAGGGAATCCTCCACACCTGCCCGCCTCCTGTCCCCCAAAAACAGTACTTCTGTCTTGTCAGGATTCAACCTCAATCTGTTAGCCGCCATCCATCCTTCAACCGCCTCCAGACACTCACACAGGACCTTCACCGCCTTCACTGGTTCTGATTTAAAAGAGAGGAAGAGCTGGGTGTCATCCGCATACTGATGAACACCCAGCCCAAACCTCCTGATGATCTCTCCCAGCGGCCGCATGTAGATGTTGAAAAGCATGGGGGAGAGGACAGAACCCTGAGGCACCCCACAAGTGAGAGCCCAGGGGTCTGAACACTCATCCCCCACCACCACTTTCTGAACACGGCCCAGGAGGAAGGAGCGGAACCACTGTATAACAGTGCCCCCAGCTCCCAGCCCCTCAAGACGGTCCAGAAGGATGCTATGGTCGATGGTATCAAGCGCCGCTGAGAGATCCAGCAGAACTAGGAAATAGCTCTCACCTTTGTCCCTAGCCCGCCGGAGATCATCAACCAGTGCGACCAAGGCAGTTTCAGTCCCATGATGAGGCCTGAATCCCGACTGGAAGGGATCCAAATGGTCCGCTTCTTCCAGGCGTGCCTGGAGTTGTTCGGCAACCGCTCGCTCAATCACCTTGCCCAGGAATGGAAGATTTGAGACTGGGCGATAGTTGGCCATCGTGGCCGCATCTAAAGATGGTTTTTTAAGAAGCGGTTTAATAACCGCCTCTTTCAGCGGGTCTGGGAAGGCTCCCTCACGGAGGGAAGCATTCACCACCCCACGAAGCCCATCGCCCAGTCCTTCCCGGCTAGCTTTTATAAGCCAGGATGGGCAAGGATCCAGGAGACAGGTGGTTGGTTTCACTCGTCCAAGCAGCCTGTCCACATCCTCGGAGGTAACAGATTGAAATTGATCCCACTCAACTTGACTAGACAGAGCTCTAGCACTCTCCCGCCCCGGCCCTGCTCCCACGGTGGAGTCTACTTCTTCCCGAATCTGGGTGATTTTATCTGTAAAAAACTTTGCAAAATCATTGCAGGAGAACATGTGGCCCGTACTGGGCCCCGATGTTGTAGGTGGTTCCGCTAAATTGTGAACCACCTGAAAAAGTCTCCTGCTGCTGTTTTCTGCAGATGCAATAGAGGCGGTGAAGAAATTCTTCTTCGCCGTCGCTATCGCCACTTGGTAGGCTCGACGTTGAGCTCTAACCTGTGTCCGGTCAGATTCGGAACGAGTTATCCGCCACCGGCGCTCTAGCCGTCTCAACGATTGTTTCATTGCCCTCAGATCCGTGGAAAACCACGGGGCTGTCCGGGCTCCATGCAATCGGAGAGGGCGCTTCGGAACCAAACAGTCAATAGCCCTGGTTAACTCCACATTCCAGCGGGCCACCAGGGAATCAGCTGAAAGGCCATCAACATGGGATAAAGCATCCCCTACCACTCTCTGGAAACCATTTGGATCCATTAAGTGGCGGGGGCGGACCATCCGAATTGGTCCCACCTCCCTGCAGAGGGGATGGGTCGCAGAGAAGTCCAGTTGCACCAGGAAGTGATCTGACCATGGCACTTCTTTCGTTTCGCTTTTACTTAGTGTCAGATCACCAACATCCATAGAGGTAAACACCAGGTCCAAGGCATGTCCGTGGCTATGAGTTGGGCCAGACTTATTCAGGGACAGCCCCATGGAGGCCATGCTTTCCACAAAGTCCCGAGCGGCCCCTTGTAAGGTCGTGTCGGCATGGATGTTAAAATCCCCTAGGACGACCAGGCTAGGTGTCTCCAGGAGAACATCCGCCACGACCTGAAGCAGCTTGGGCAGGGAATCCTTGGTGCAGCGGGGAGGTCGGTACACCAAAAGGAATCCTGTACTGCCCCTATTGCCCAACTTCCAGAACATGCACTCAGAAAACTGGGTCTTCCCAATAGGACGCCTGGTGCAAACTAATGACTTCCTAAAAATCACTGCAACATGACCCCAGTCAAGCTTGCAAAAATCTTTCATTTGCCCGATAATAAATGTTGGAAATGTAAAGAAACTGAAGGTACATTCTTTCACCTTTGGTGGACGTGCCCAAGGATTAAGGCTTTCTGGGAGATGATATAAAATGAACTGAAAAAGGTATTTAAATATACCTTCCTCAAGAAACCAGAGGCCTTTCTCCTGGGCATGGTCGGCCAATTGGTGCTAAAGAAGGATAGAACTATTTTTATGTACGCCACAACAGCAGCAAGAATACTTATCGCAAAGTATTGGAAGACACAAGACCTACCCACTTTGGAAGAATGGCAGATGAAGCTGATTGACTGTATGGGACTTGCAGAAATGACTGGCAGAATCCGGGACCAGGGAGAAGAGTCGGAAGAAGAAGATTGGAAAAAATTTAAGGACTATTTACAAAAATATTGTAAAATTAAGGAATGTTGAATGATGCTGGATTGAAATTAAGTGGTTTCAAGCTGTAACTATGATAAAACGACTTTCTTTTTGTAAGCAAGAATTTAAAACTACAATAATTTAAGATGTTGAGATAAGGATTTGCTGTATAAACAATTCAAACTGGGTATACAAGAAGGGGAGGTATGAGGAGGTCGGGGAAATAAGTCACAAGAAAATAAGTTGTGAAAATTAAGTGTTTTTAATATTTTTATGTTTGTTTTTTTCTTTTGTTTGTAAAAAATTGGAAACTTTAATAAATATCTTTTTTTAAAAAAAAAAAAAAAAAAAAAGAGTGGCCAGTTTCTCCTGAAAAAGGCTTGATTTCCAACAGAGCAAAGCGTGACACGGCGGGAACTGATGGGGTGCAAACAGGGAAGCCAGTCCGTAAGAAGCTACTGGTCGCGTTTTGTGATGTTAGTACACCGGCTCGGGTGGGATCTGGACTCTGAACTGATACAAATGTTGTTCGAGGCGGGTCTGTCCCCTGAAGTGAAAGACGAGTTGTCCCGAGCGCCCCGGCCACGGTCGATGGACGAGCTCACAAAGGCTGTGCTCGCGATAGGCGTGTCAGTATCTCAGCTCACAGTCAGAGGTAAACTGGCCTCCCCCGGGCAATTGAGCTGGATACTTGTTTACCTTCCGTCTGCTACTCCCGGCAGGCAAGGTCGTAAATCGGCGATTCTCCTCATTAGATGTGAAGAGAACACACCCTCTGCTTCTCTCTCCTTGCTTTCCCCCCAGGGAGGGGAAATGAGACAGACAGGAGTCCTATTTACATGTTTTATTCCTGTCATTCAGCAGTACATAGAAAACGTGACTGCACCCTTCAGACTCCAACAGAAGAGTCACAGCTCCACCCCTGCACTTCCAGTACAGGTCACATGACACTCTGAGCTAACATCCGGTGCTCAGTACAGAGAATAGACCCCTCCTTTTTGCCAACAGTACAGTTGCAAACCACAACATCCTGTTTTGCATTCCAGCCATCTGGAGCTGGCTTTTGCATTGCTGCTTTTATCCAACAAGGCGTACGCCAAGAAGCGCGGGCTCAGGAGAAGTGGGAAATGAGAGGGGAACATTTCCATGACTACCGCATTCCTGAGATACCGAGGGAGCCTCCCCAGGCGGCAGAGCCAATGGAAATTGATGGTGAAGGTCGTAAAAGGGAGGGAAAGGAGTGGAAAACTACCAAGAAGTGTTTCCTCTGTAATCGACCGGGACATTTTGCTAAGGTCTGCCCTCAACGAAAAGCCTGGCAAGGGATGGTAGGGGCTGCAGACCACGACGAGGGGGGGGGAGGAAGGGCAGGCGCAGGGAAATGACAACGCCTGGCTGCCAGCCAGCAGGGGCAGCAGCCAGGCCAGCAACCAATAGAAGTCCCCCAGCCTGACCCCCCCCCCAAGGCAGCTATAGCCATAGAAGTGGTGCTAGAACTCCCGAATGGGCACCCTGTCAAAGTTAAGGGACTACTGGATTCGGGCAGCTCGTGTAATTTCTTCAGCAGGGACTTCGCTCTGGAGCACCAACTCCACCTGTTGCCTCTGGATTTTCCCTTGCAGGTGACAACCATCGATGGCAGGGAACTTCTGGGAGGGGAAGTGACACACCAGACCCCGCCAATGCGAATGAGGGTTTCCAGGCACACGGAGACCATTGCCTTCCACGTGGCCACACTGGCAGGACCCCCAATAATACTGGGAATGAGCTGGCTGGCACTGCATGATCCAGTAGTGTCATGGCATCAGCGGTCAGTCACCTTTGGGTCAGCTTACTGTTTAGGACACTGTCTGGGAGGGGAGAACCCAAGAATGACGGTGGCCAGGGTGGCTGGGCTGGCCGTGGAACAAAAAGGGGAGATGCCACCGCAATATGCTGACCTGAAGGAGGTCTTCAGCGAGAGGGAGGCAGATAGACTACCTCCCCACAGGCCCTTTGACTGCCAAATCAACCTGCTCCCAGGGGCTCAGTTGCCGGTGGGCAAGCTGTATGCCATGTCCGACCGGGAGATGCAGGAGTTGCGGCAGTTTATTGACAAGAACCTGAAGAGGGGGTTCATAAGGGAATCAAAGGCGGTGGGGGGCAGTCCGGTGTTCTTTGTGGACAAAAAGGAGACTAATCAGCCCAGGTTGGTCGTAGATTATAGGGTCTTGAACCTGGTGTCAGAACCCGTGACCTTCCCAATGACAAGGATTGACGACATTTTAACCCGGGTGAGGCAGGGGAAGATTTTTACCAAGCTGGACCTCAGGGGGGCATACAATTTAATTAGGATAAGGGAGGGGGACGAATGGAGAACTACCATGTTCACCCCCCTGGGGGCCTTCGAGTACTTGGTCATGCCATTTGGATTACAATCGGGCTCCGCCTGTTTTCAAGCATTCATGCACCACGTGTTAGGGCCCCTGCTGTACAAGAATTGCGTAGCCTTTTTGGATGACGTCTTAATCTATTCGGACAATGAGAAGCAACACGTCAGAGACGTCAGGGAAGTGCTACAGAGACTGCAGAAGCACCAGTTGTGGGTCAAGCTGGAAAAATGCCAATTTCACGCCCGGGAGGTCGGGTTTCTGGGGTACAAGTTGTCAGACAAGGGCCTAGCTATGGACCCAGGCAAGGTGAAGGCAGTGCTGGAATGGAAAGCCCCCAAAACCCGGAAAGATGTGCAGAGGTTCTTAGGGTTCAGCAACTTCTACAGGAAGTTCATAAAGAACTTCGCTCACTTGACAGCACCCATAACAGATTGTCTCAGTAGCAAAAAGAAGTTCGCGTGGACAGAAAGTGCCCAGCAATCCTTTGAAAGGCTGAAGAAGGCGTTTGCTTCGGAAGAGCAGCTCCTGCACGTCGATCTGGAGAAGCCCATGAGACTGGAGACGGACGCATCCGACTGAGCTGTTGGAGCGGTCCTTTTGCAGCCCGGGGCCAAGCAGGACTGGAGGCCGTGTGCCTTTTTCTCAAGGAAGCTGAGCAAGTCAGAGCAAAACTACACAGTGTACGACCGCAAACTGCTTGCGATCTACGCGGCGTTTCGGCAATGGAGACATCTGTTGATAGGGGCGCGGCACAAGATCCAGGTTTGTACTGATCACAAGAACTTGGAATACTGGCGGACCGCGTGAGTGCTCAACCAGAGACAGATTCGATGGGCCCAGGAGTTCACCAGGTTTTCCTTTGAGATCAGATACGTGCCGGGAGAGGAAAACGTAAGAGCAGATGCTCTCTCCCGGAAACCGGAATACCTGGAGGGAGAGGGAGCACCAAAGACCCGATACGTGTTTCCCGAGGACCGGTGGGTGTGTGGGGGAACGTTGGTTGGGAAACGAGAACTGGCAGGGCTTACAAGAGACGACACGTTCGCTCAAGCAAAAATCAGAGAACTCCGGGACGGAAGGGAAGACCATGGAGGGTTTGAGGAAAAGGAAGGGGTACTGTACTATAAGGGGGCACTGTACGTACCGGGGGAGACCTTGAGGGGGAAGGTACTTAAACAGCTCCATGACAACCCAACAGCGGGGCACTTTGGACAGCACAAGACCATGCTGCTCGCTACCCGGCAGTTCTGGTGGCCAAAGGTGAGGGAAGATGTACGGGAATATGTATGGGGCTGCGACCGATGCCAGAGGGCAAAGGGAGAGAGGGCTGCCCCCACAGGGTTACTGGAACCCTTACCTACACCGGGAAGGCCCTGGGAGGTGGTGTCTATTGATTTTATGACAGATTTGCCCAAGTCAAGGGGGAAGACAGCAGTCATGGTAGTAGTCGATCTACTGACAAAAATGTGCCATTTCATAGCCTGCTCACACGCGGTGACAGCAGAGGAGACAGCCAGGTTGTTTGTGGATCACATTTTCAGACTGCATGGGACTCCCTCGAGTGTAATCTCGGATCGTGGGAAACAATTTACTTCCCGGTTCTGGAGGAAGCTCATGAGCCTGATACAGGTCGAGGTGAGCTTCTCGACGGCGAGACACCCAGAAATCAAGGGACAAGCAGAGAGAGCGAACAGTATACTCCAGCAATACCTACGCTGCTACGTCAGCGAGAGACAGAACGATTGGGTAGAGAAATTAGCTTTGGCTGAATTTGCATACAATAACGCTGAACACGTGTCCACGGGAATGAGCCCGTTCATGGCCAATTATGGGTGTCACCCCAGGGCCTTCCCGGGGAGGGGGGGGAAGCATGGAGTGTACCCGCGGCCGAGCAGTTTATATAAGAAATGGAGGCCTTACACCAACAACTCAAGATGAACTTGGAGCGGGCCAAGGAAGTTTACAAGAGACAGGCGGACAAGCACCGTCAGGAGGGGGAGGCCATACGGGTAGGAGACCGGGTGTGGTTGTCAACCCAAGGGTTGCCCCTAAAGGGAGGGTGCAAGAAGTTGCAGCCAAGGCGGCTGGGGCCTTTTGAGGTAACACAGCAGGTGAACCCAGTGGCGTTCAAACTCAAGTTGCCGGACAGCATGAAGATACATCCGGTGTTCCTTAGGTCCCTACTCACACCGTATAGGGAGGGGCGAGAGTTTCTGGGGCGGGAGGGAGGAGTCACCACCCACCTGCGGGTAGAGGAGAGGGAACACCGCAACCGTTCCATAGGTCCCTACTCACACCGTATAGGGAGGGGCGAGAGTTTCCGGGGCAGGAGGGAGGAGTCACCACCCACCCGCGGGTAGAGGAGAGGGAACACCGCAACCAAGCCATGGAAATCCTCGATTCAAGGTTATGAGGTCGCCTGGTGGAGTACTTGGTAGCTTGGGAGGGAGAACCCAGGTCAGAAAAAACGTGGGTCCCCGCTGAGTCAATCAATGACGGGTATCTGGTGGAAGAATTTGACGGTTTGTTCCTGGATAAGCCAAAACCACTAGCGAGATTCTGGGAGGAAGAGTTTGGAACCACAGACGACGAAGGGGACTTTGTGGGTTTTCCTGCCTCCGAAGAGGAGGGAGGAGAGGTGTCAGAGGGAGAAGAATCAGACTGGGAGGTCCACCCTGCGGGGAGAGATCGGAGTGAGTGGGAGGCTGGTTTTGTTTTTTTTTTAATATATTTTTATTGTTTTTTCCAGATAAAGATTGTTCAGCAACTTATACAAAATCCATTTACAAAGAAAAAAGAAGAGAAAAGAAAAGAAAAAGAAATTGATTGTTTCCAAGCTTGTTCCAATCTACCTATCGAACTTCCCCACATCTCTCCCGCATTGCATCCTTAACAAATAAAAATTTCAACAAATTATATCCTTGTTTCATACATTTCTTTTGTACCTTCAAGCTTACATTTTAGTTTAAATTACTTATTGTCAAATTAATTCATTGTTTAATTTCAATGTCCTTCACTCTCATTGCTGAAGCTGTTTTCTCCAAATCGTGCGAATTCTTATAGTTCATATAATTTATAATACTTTTGCAGATAGTCCTTAAATTTTTTCCAATCCTCCTCCATTGCTTCTTCTCCCAAGTCTCGGATCCTGGCAGTCATCTCAGCCAATTCCATGTAGTCCATCAGCTGCGTTTGCCACTCTTCCAGTGTGGGTAAATCTTGAGTCTTCCAATGTTTTGCAATAAGAATCCTTGCTGCTGTAGTTGCGTACATAAAAAACGTTCTATCCTTCTTTGACACCTTTTGGCCGACAATGCCCAACAGGAAGGCCTCTGGTTTCTTAGGGAAAGTGTACTTAAACACCTTTTTTAACTCGTTATATATCATTTCCCAGAAGGCCTTTACTTTAGGGCACGTCCACCATAGGTGAAAGAATGTCCCTTCAGCCTCTTTACATTTCCAACATCTATTATCAGTCAGATGATATATCTTTGCTAGTTTGACTGGGGTCATGTACCACCTGTATATCATTTTCATAATGTTTTCTTTCAATGCATTACATGCCGTAAATTTCATACCGGTGGTCCATAACCTTTCCCAGTCTTCAAACATGATGTTGTACCCAATATCTTGGGCCCACTTTATCATGGCCGATTTAACTGTCTCATCCTGGGTATTCCATTTAAGCAGCAAGTTATACATTCTTGATAACAACTTAGTCTTTGGTTCTAACAATTCTGTCTCTAGTTTCGATTTTTCCACCTGGAAACCTGTTTTTCTTTTATCCGTCTTAAATACCTCTTGAATTTGGGCATAATGAAACCAGTCTTGCACCTTATCTTTTAGTTTTTCATAACTCTGTAACCTCCAGTTATCTCCAATTTTTTCTATTATTTCCCCATATGTCGGCCATTCGGCCTCCATATTGGGTCTTTTCCGCGCCTTGGCCTCCACTGGTGAAAGCCACCTCGGGGTCTTACTTTCTAGCAAGTCCTTATATTTTGTCCAGACTATAAAGATTGCTTTTCTGACAATATGGTTTTTGAACATTTTATGTGTTTTTACCTTGTCGTACCACAAATAGGCATGCCATCCTAAAGAGTTGTTAAACCCTTCCAGATCTAGGACATCAGTGTTCTTAAGCAAAAACCAATCTTTCATCCAGCAGAAGGCTGCAGCTTGATAGTATAACCTTAAGTCTGGCAGGGCAAACCCCCCTCTTTCTTTTGCATCAGTTAATATTTTAAACTTTATTCGGGGCTTTTTGCCCTGCCAAACGAACTTCGAAATATCCTTCTGCCACTTCCCAAAACATTCCACTCTGTCCACGATCTGTAAGGTTTGAAACAAAAATAACATCTTTGGCAACACATTCATTTTTATCACTGCTATTCGGCCCAACAAGGAAAGTTTCAATCTTGTCCAAGTTTCTAAATCTTTTTTCACCTCTGTCCAACATTTTTCATAATTATCTTTAAACAAATTCAAATTTTTTGAAGACAAGTTAATCCCCAGGTATTTCACCTTTTTCACGACATTTAATTCTGTTTCCCTCTGAAACCCATCTATTTCTGAAGATGTCAAGTTTTTACCCAATACCTTGGTTTTTTGTTTGTTCAGCTTAAATCCTGCCACCCGACCAAAGTCCTGAATCAATTCTAGAACTCTTTTTGTACTAGATTCTGGCTCCTGTAATGTCAAAACCAAATCATCTGCAAATGCTTTCAGTTTATATTGTTTCTCTCCGACCTGTACACCTTGTACCTGCCGGTCCTTCCTAATCATATTCAAGAGCACCTCCAGGACCGAGATAAATAATAAGGGGGAGAGAGGGCACCCTTGACGTGTTCCTTTTTCAATTTGAAACTCTTCTGTCACCACATTGTTCACTATCAATTTAGCTTTCTGTTCTGAATATATTGCCTCTAAGCCATTTTCAAATCCCCATCCCACTCCCATCCCTTCCAAATTTTTCTTCATAAACCTCCAGGAAATGTTATCAAAGGCCTTCTCCGCATCAATAAAAATTAACACTGCTTTGGTGTTAATGTTAGTTTGCAAAAGTTCCAAGACATCAATAATGTTCCTGGTATTATCATACAAATGTCTACCTGGTAGAAAGCCTGCCTGGTCCTTATGAATTACTTCATTCAGTACCTTTTTGAATCTATTTGCCAAAATGTCTGCAAATATTTTGTAATCCACATTAAGGAGTGAGATGGGACGGTAATTCTTTAGTTGAGTCTTTTCAGATTCCACTTTAGGAATTAATGTAATGAAAGCTTCTTTCCACGTTTCTGGTGCTCTCCCTCCATCCATAATCTGGTTGCAAACCTCCGTTAGGGGTTGTATCAAATAGTCTTTTAGTATCTTATAATACTTGGAGGTAAGTCCATCAGGGCCTGGAGATTTGCCCAACTGCATATTCTGAATGGCGACCTCGATTTCCTGTTGTGTTATTCTGTAATTCAGGATTGATCTCTTTTCCTGAGAAAGTTCTGGTAGGCCATTGATTTTCAAAAATTGATCCATCTCAAACACTTCCTCGGGTCCTTGCGTATACAGTTTTTTAAAATATTTCTGGAAACACTTTCTAATTTCACCTGGTTTCTGGATGTTTTTCCCTTCAACCTCTAGATTGGTAACATAGTTCAATTTTTGTCTTTTCTTCAACTGCCATGCTAGCAGTTTCCCACATTTATTCGCTGATTCAAAAGATCTCTGTTTCATTTGTTTAATTTTCCATTCCACTTCTTGGTTTATCAATTTCATATATTGTGCTTGGTGGAATTTAATTTCTCTCAAAGTCTCTTTTGATTTCGGATTAGATCTCAGTTTTTTCTCACCATCTTTTATCTTCTCTAATATCTTATCTTTTTTTCCATTCCAGAGCTTTTTCTTGATTGTATTCTGTTGTATCAGAAACCCTCTCATTACAGCTTTGCTTGCGTCCCAGATAGTTCTCTTTTCCACCGAGGTATTCAAATTTATTTCAAAATAGTCTTTTAAAGCTTTTTGGGCCTTCTTTACAATCTCTTGATCTCTTAACAGGTTGTCATTCATTTTCCATCTGAAGGAACCGGTTGGAATAAATCTTAATTCCAATTTCAGAGCGTTATGGTCGGAGCAGGTTTTTGGGCAGATTTCCACTCTTACAGTCTTAGGTGCCAGCCCTCTAGTTACCCAGATCTGGTCGATTCTTGTCCAAGATAGGTGGGCCTCAGAGAAGAACGTTCCCTCTTTACCAAGGGGGTTCCTTGTCCTCCAAATATCAATCAAATCCATGTTGTCAGTCAGTTCAAAAAAGGTTTTAGGTAGTCTGCCGTCTTTAGTCAAATTTTGATTCTGCGACTTGTCCATTAGGGTAGAGACCACTCCATTCATGTCTCCCATCATAATGATGTTAGTATAGTCCAGATAGTCCAGCAATGTCTCATGCAGTTTCTTATAAAATTCCGATTTCCCCTCATTTGGTGCATAAATTCCTAATATCAAAACTTTTTCACCCTGAGTTTGTATTTCAATTGCCAAAATTCGTCCATATTCATCTTTAAACAAAAATTTTGGTGACAAATTCTCCTTTGCATAAATTACTACGCCTCTTTTCTTAACTCTGTCCGATGAAATAAATTCTTGGCCCAATCTTTTATTTATTAGCACTTTCTTTTGGAGTCTTGTCACATGTGTTTCCTGAAGACAGATTATGTCCAAATGTTCTTTTTTCAAGATATGAAAAATCTTTCTTCTTTTCTTCGGAGAATTTGCGCCATTAATATTCCAGCTGTACAACTGCAGAGACATCCTGGATCGATCTGTTGTTACTCTTTATGGGGTGTCCTCCTTTTCTTTCGGACCCGAGGGCAAAGATAATGGATCTGCTCCGGGCGGTGGTGGTGGCCAAGGGATCGTTGTCCCCTTCTGTAGGTCCTCTCCGTGGTCGTGCAGGAACTTCTGGGAATCTTCTTGCGTTTTAATCTTAATCTTCTTTCCCTTATATGTAAATGATAACCCTTGAGGGAACTCCCACCTATAAGGTATCCCGTTGCCTCTCAGTAATCTTGCTAGGTCCGTGTAAACAGCTCTCAGGTCCAAAAGTTGTTTTGGTATATCCTTATAAATTTCCACTTTCCTGTCTTGGAACTCAAGTGATTTCTTGAAGTGAAGGTCTAATATCTTGTCTCTCTCCTGTTTCGATCTCAAAATAATCAAGCAATCCCTGGGTCTGTCCCTCCTTGTTGCTCTTCCCAATCTAAATGCAGTTAATATTTTAAAGTCCTGGTCAACTTTTATACCCCAGAATTTAGAAAACTCCTCTGTCAAATAACCAGCCAAATCTTCTTTCTCAGATTCTGGGATAAAGCGGAGTCTCAAATTATTTTCCCGGTTTCTCAATTCAATCAAAGACAGGTAGGCCTGCTGGTCACTAATATGTTTATGTAGTGGCCTAACTTCTCCCTTTATTTCCTGAATTTCTTTATTTGCTTGTTCAGCTTTCAAATTTGCAGCTTCAGCCAATTTCCGATTTTCTGATGCAGTGTCTTTAAGGTCTCCAATTGCTTGTGAGTGTTGTGTCACTTGTTCAGTAAGTTTAGTAATGGAGGATGTGGCTAAGTCTATTTTAGCCGTCTGTTCATCCACTTTCTTATTTAGGATTGCAAATTGATCCAACATCTGTTTCAATAAAGTGGACTCAGCCCCTCCTGCAGCCATACCCTCTGATACAGCCTGACCAGCTTCGTCTAATACAGCAGGGACGGATGATCTGCGTGCTTGGGTTGTCAAGGTTGTTTGCAAAAGTTGTCCTTTCCCTGCTTTCGCTTTTGTTGCAGCCCTTGTTTTCGGCTGGCCACTCATTCCACACCTGTCTCTGACTCAAGGTCAAATTGTCAATCTTCCCGTAGGAAAAGCAGTCCCAGAGTTGCCAATAAAAACCACAGAAAGACAAAATAAAGTTTGTTCCCAGGCAATTGTAAATCCAGAACTCCGCTAGAGGGAGTATTATTGCAGTTCAGGAAAGAAAAGAAAGAACTTGTCCGCCATTTAAAGTCCCTGCAGTACCACAAAGTTTAGACAAGTCTTTTTTAAGAAAGGGAAAAGGAAAAATAAGCCTTAACCCACCTCTTTAGAGCTTACAGAGTATCCACTAATCGTCACAAAGTCCATAAGGTGCCTGCTACAGTTCTTTAAAATTATCCTCCAGAGCGCCCAAAAGTATCAAGTTCCACTTTAGATACAGTTTCCGCAGCCACAGATTTCCTTCACTCTGCCAGCCCGATACTAGGTATCTCAGAATTTGTAATCCACTAAGGAGGGGAAAGTTCCCAGTCTATTCAATGCCATAAAAATTAAAAGAAGGAAAGCTTGCCTTTACCCTTTTGGTTAACGGTTCCGTTCACACACGATGGTTTCAGTTTTTAAATCCCTTTAAAGCGCTTCCCGCTGTCGGTTCTTTGTCTTTGATCTTTAAGCAACGCGGAGAGACGGACTTCCTTTTTTTCGTCTCTCGCTTTCAGCCGAAATTCAAAAGTTTGTAATCCCAAAGAAAGAGTAATCCTTACTCACGAGTAGATAATTTTGAGTCCAATTCAAAGGAAGAAAGGTCGGCGCTCATCGGCAGCAGCCGCGCGGCTTCACTCCAGCAGAAAGATCGATGAACCCACAGCACCGCTTCCCCTCCACGCTTCCGGAGCCCCTTACGGGGTCCCTTCTTCGTTTTGGGGGTCGCTCCAGGTGCCCGCCGAGTCCCACGGCCACGAGCTCGCTCTGCTCGTGGTTTATCTTAGTGGATCGTCGCTGTGCCGTAGCGCACGATCCTTTTCTGCGGAGCCCCTCTTCAACAACTGAAGAGGACCGCCATTGCCGTTTCGCGCCGCCTCCGGAGGTCGGTGGGAGGCTGGTTTTGAATCCTCAGAGGATGGTGACAGCTCCTTCAGGGGATTCCCCGCATCGTCGGCCGAGGAAAGAGACGAGGTTGTATCAGAAAATCGCACCGGGGGTGGAGGGGGTCCTGGGGAGGAGGTGGATGTCAGGGAACTGCCATCAGAGCCAGGGGGAGAGGGAGGGCTCCAGAGGGATTCCGGAGAGCGTCCCGGGAGGGAGAGAAGCAGCACATCTTTTGGGGAAGGAAATCAGCGTAGTACCAGTGGAGAAGGGGGGCAGATGGGGGAATCGGCGAGGTGGCTCCAAGACTCCTCGCATGGGACCAGCGGGGAGAACACGGGTCCTCCGATGCCCACACCCTCCCTGCGCAGAAGGCTTCCACGCAGGGAAAGTAGGCGGAGACTAGGCGTCAAAGAGCTTCTTTGCTGGAAGAAGTTCAAGAAACGCCCACTGACGGATTCTGCCAGTGATTGAGACAGCCACGGGTGAGTGGCTGTCCAGACAGAAAGGGTTCACTCAGGCAACACAGCCAGGTGTGGCGCCGATTTACGCACGAACAACCCCTAGGACCATTACAGGGGGATATTGAGAAAGAAGAGACTTGGAATTAGAAGGTTAGGATTTAAGGTAAGGTTACCAGATTTTTTTCAAATAATCCGTGGACACTTTTTCAAAAGAGAAACAAATGTTATTTTTTAAAAATAACTTTTTTAAAAAATAAGAAGTAATATCTTGTCTTCTGGGTCTCCTCTGTCGCGTGGCCTTCCTCTGGGCCCCCGCCTGATCTCTTGGAGTGCTATCTGCCCTGGAGTAGGCTCGGGTCGGGCCTGGGCTCGGCCTCGTGTCCTTGCCCTCCTGGTGCTCTCCTACCTCTCTTCCTCAGCGGCCGCAAGGTCGGGGCTCCCCTCTTTTTTCTCCTTCCTCTTTCTCTCTCTTCCTTCTCCTTCTCCCTGTGTTGGCTCCGGGGTTTTTACTGGCCCTGGCACGCTGCTGGGCAGTCGGCCACGTGGCCGGGCGCTCTCGCTCCCGCCTTGATTTGGGTCCTGGGTGTGTGTGTCAGCGGTTCCCCCAGTTGACGCGCCGGGCATCCCTGGTTCCCCCTCGGCAGTGGCAGCGGTAGCGGCAGTCTCAGTAGCCCGGAGCCAGCCTGGTAGTGCACTTGGCTCTGGCTGGCTTCAGGAGCTGCTCATTGCCCTGGCACCCGCCATTTTGCCTCGCCGGAAGTCCCCATATGATGTGTCTTGTGCTGTTGAACCAATCACGCAACATTCCTTCCCTACTAATAAATCTACAACACTTAAAATATAAATCTGGGGGCCTTATATGAAATCCGGGGACATTCCGGGGACGGATTTTGTTGGGGACAGATTTGTAAATCCGGGGACTGTCCCCGGGAGACGGGGACATCTGGTAATCATCCCGTAATAGGGCTTCTCCTGCCTTTGCCAGTATGTCAGCCTTCTCAGCCTCCTTAAAGAGGGCATTCAGAAGCACTTGTACGTCTGGCCATATGGGATTGTGAGTGGAGAAGGTGGCGCAGTCTGGATGAGTCCCTCTGTCTTGCTCTTTGATCACTGTGACCGAGCACCATTTTGGGCCGATCAGGATCTATGGGGAAGGGGATCCACCCAGACGTTGTGGAGGGAACGGGAAGAGAAGCCTGGTCAAGAGACTGGCTCATGTCAGAAGGAGGCCTGACTGCATCCTTGGCGAAGCCCAGGGCAGGGCAGGAAGGCAGCATTGCCCAGCAGGAAGGCATTCGGAGGCAAATCATCAGCAAGCAGCAGAAAATCCCCTCCCCTATGGAGGCAAAGGCGGTGAAAAAACTCAATATGGAGGCCAAATGGCCGAAATATTGGGAAATTTTGGAACAGGAAGGGGATAAACTGAAATTGCAGAGTTTTGAGAAATTAAAAGCTAAAGTGCGAGATTGGCTTCATTATTATCAAATAATGGAGGTTTACAAGTTGGACAGGAAAATTGGCTTCCAGGTGGAAAAATCAAAATTAGAAACAGAACTGTTAGAACCCAATACTAAGAACTTGTCAAGAATGTATAACTTGCTGTTGAAATGGAATACACAAGATGAAACAGTGAAATCAGCCATGATAAAGTGGGCACAAGATATTGGTCATAACATTATGTTTGCTGACTGGGAACAGTTGTGGACCACCGGTATGAAATTAACGGCATGTAATGCCTTAAAGGAAAATATTATGAAAATGATTTATAGGTGGTACATGACTCCAGTCAAGCTTGCAAAAATTTACCACTTGTCTGATAATTAATTTTGGAAATGTAAAGAAACTGAAGGTACTTTTTTCACCTTTGGTGGACATGCCCAAAGATTAAGGCTTTCTGGGAAATGATATATAATGAAATGAAAAAGGTATTTAAATATACCTTCCTTAAGAAACCAGAGGCCTTTCTCCTGGGCTTTGTCGGCCAATTGGTGCCAAAGAAAGACAGAACATTATTTATGTATGCTACAACAGCAGCAAGAATACTTATCACAAAGTATTGGAAGACACAAGATCTACCCACCTTGGAAGAATGGCAGATGAAGGTGATAGACTATATGGGATTGGCAGAAATGACTGGCAGAATCCGAGACCAGGGAAAAGAGACGGCGGAAGAAGATTGGAAGAAATTTAAGAACTATCTTAAGAAACATTGTAAAATTAATGAGTGTTAAAATGATGCGGCTTTAGTAAGTAAGTGGATTACAGCTGTAAAGATTAAGTTAAAAGAAAAGAAAGGTTAACAATTAGACAAAATTAAGGGTGAGGATTTGCTGAACTAAATATTTGAAATTGGAATGCAGAAAGGGGAGGTATGAGGAGGTCGGTGAAGTAAGTTTTAAGAAAATAAGGATTTGAAATTATACTTGTTTTTTCTTGTTTGTGTTTGTTTGTATTGTTGTGTTTGATTATATAATTTGTGAAACTTTAATAAATATCTTATATATAAAAAAAGAAAATCCCCTCCCCTTCCCTCAAGAAGACTGAAGAATCTCTAGTCGGCCTTCAGGTGAGTTCAGCATCCCAGGTCTCTGGGGTGTTCCTGTCCATTACAAAGCTGACTCGAGGCTCCGTCAACTGAGCCCCTACACTCCTTGCGTACATGAAAGGGCCACAGAAAGGATGGGAGGCAGCCTTTTCCTGGAGCCGTCTTACCTGCAGCAGTTCACTCGCTGGCTGCTGACCCTTTTCCTCCATCACCTGGATGATCCTCTCAAGAGAGGAGAGTTTCCTGCAGAGTCTGACCAGCTGCTCAGCCCTTCTCCCTGCAATCTCCTTCCCCACCTCTTCCACATGATTCAGCAGACGCTTTTCTTCTTCTTTTTCTTCCAGGAACTGGCGCAGTTGTCTCAACTTCTCCACAGTCTTCAGCCTCTCCGGCTCTGAGGAGGTCGGAGTGAGGAAGATGGTCAGCCTTCAAAACATCAGCAAGAGAATTAGGATTTGAATTGAACTGCTTCCACCCTCTCAGCTCACAAGTCCTCAAGCTTCTCCTTGACTGCTTTTCACATAATAAACAACAATGGGAAATAAACTCCATTTAGCTGCATTCAAAGGCGAACTTACCTAATTCACAATTCTTGGGAAAATATGGAGACCAAAACAGCAATCTTTTGAAATTCACACATCTGAATTTCGCAAGGTTGACCCAGTCAGGTAGTGTTCACAAAAAATGTATTCATGAGGGTAAAGCACGTATCCAACTAATTATACGAGAAGGTAGCCACCCTAGCATTTGATTCATTTTCAGAATAATAAATAAATAGCAAACCGATATGGGAAAAGGAGAGAGAAGTTGAAATGGGCAGATTTCCCCATCCCTCCTCAGTCCGGACTTGCTTCTTGAAGTGCTTGTTCCCTCACTAGTAACAATAGGGACACTTCCAAGGAGGTCTTTGCTTTCCTTGTCCAGGTCTGCTTGATAGGCCAGAATTTCCCCTCTCTCTCTCCTCCGAATCTCCAGGTGGCAACAAAGAGAGGAGAATATTCTACTGGCTTCTTGGGTCCAGTGGCCTTGCTATAATAGCAAAGTAATTGACTGGAGGAAAGAAAAGTACAGAGGTTTTCAACCTTTTGGGGTCCACGGCTCCCTGGACCAACTCCCTTCTTTCTGCGGCACCCCTGTGGGGCTCAGGAGACCAGTTAGGTCCCCCCTTGCTTGCCCAGCTTGCCTCCCCTCCCCCTTTCTCGAACAGCCTCCCTTGAGGAGTGCTCTCTCAGCCTCCTCTCCTTAGGAGCCCTCCTCTTGGTCTGTGAGCTGCCCCCGCTGCCCCCCAGGGGCCTGGGACTTGCCTGTCCATTCCCAACAGCAAGGGCCCCTCGCCAGTTGGCTTGCTTCCTCTGAGGCCGCCTCAGCTCCTGGCAGCCCACACCCCCTGGCCAGCCCCAGAGGCACCATTCTCTGGGGGAGAACAGCTGGACAAGCCTTGGGGAGGCAGAGATGGCATCCGAGGAGGGAGGGAAGGAAAGAGGGACAGAGGCCAGTGTCTCCCGCGGCACCCCTGACCATCATTCAAGGCACCCCAGCTGCCACAGCACACTGCTTGAAAACCACTGCAGAACTGGGACGGGAAAGGTTTCTCGTCCAACCAACTGGTCTGGAGAAGAGGAAAGGCAGCCATGCTTGCTCCTTTGTCTTCTCCGAGGAGACTTCCAGCCTGACTTCTCATCTTGAGGCCCCAGGGAGAAGTGGGAGGAGGAGGAGGAGGAGGAGGAGGAGGAGGAAGCATCCCCAGAAGAAGTGTGCTCCCCACCTGTAGGTGCTTCCACCCCCCACTCCTAAATCTGCTTGCAACAGATACTTGGGGGGGGGGGGCATCCTGCACCATCTGGTCAATTCCTGGTGCTAGGAGAATTAGAAGGTCTAAGATATAAACACATACATAAATACCGTAAGTAGTTCTCATCACAAAAGAATATGCAGGTAAACCCATGAACAGCCAGGTAAACCCATCAAGAGGTTTCCTGGCAGACAGGAGTCTGTTGTAGGCCGCCCCTTCTGTGATGTATGTATGATGTATGGAGGGGTGGTCTTGGGCTCCAGGGTGGGCAATTTCAAATGTCTATATAAGGACTTGGTTCGGGGTCTCCTCCTCCCTTCTGCGTGGGGGTGGGGGGGTGAGCACCAGTTAATAAAGATCTGGCTTACTAGCTGCTTTGCTTCTCAATGTTCTCTGGTTGGCCTCTGTTATTTTCTCCTACCGATAGAGAAGCTACCAAAGGACTCTATATGGGCTCTGAGGTACCCCAGAAGGGAAAAGGAGCTGATTTTTCCTTAGAACACTGGCCCCCAGTCCCCACCCCCTTGCAGCTGACCCCTTGCTGCTCTCTGCTTGGCAGGGTATTGAGGAGGCATCCTGCTAGCCAAAGGAGACATGTGCAATTCACATTTGTAGTGTTCTAAATATGTACAAAACAACCTTGCTGGGGGATGTGGATGAGGTTAACCCTTTCTCTCCCTGCCATGGTCCCATGAAGCTGCTGTATTTCAAGGGAGGATCCCTTGGCCCCCCTGGCAGAGAGAAAGACTTCGACTCCCTCCTCCCAACCATCCCAGCAGCCCTCAGGATTCCCCTTGGCTTCTTCTAACGTAATAAACAACCACCAATTAATACCATGCCTACTTTGGATCTGAGAATTAAGAAGATCACCTGCCAAGAAGAATACACAGCTATTTCTCCCCCTCAAGGTACCTTGTATTCCTCGACAGCCTCTTCCAGAGGAATCATAGAATCATAGAATCATAGAGTTGGAAGAGACCACAAGGGCCATCGAGTCCAACCCCCTGCCAAGCAGGAAGCACCATCAGAGCACTCCTGACATATGGTTGTCAAGCCTCTGCTTAAAGACCTCCAAAGAAGGAGACTCCACCACACTCCTTGGCAGCAAATTCCACTGTCGACCAGCTCTTACCTCGTGGTGTTGGTGCTTCTTGGATCTGCCCCAAACCACACAGATGGAGGCTTCATCCTCCTTGCAAAAGAGTTTCAGGGGCTCCTGGTGCTTCTCACAGACTCCTCCTTTCCCTCTGGAAGACTGAGAGTCTTGGCTACTTCGACAAAGGTAGCCGATTGCCGATTGCGGACAAGGCTCCTTCTCTGGACTCCAACTTGGCCTTGAGGACAGGAAGCCAGCCTCCTTTTTGCCCCGCTGCACTGGATCAGGCCGGACCGGCAGAAGTTGTGCCCACACTCTGGGATGGTCCCTGTGTCGTAAGAGAGTCAGGGTCAGAGAGGGGAATAAAGGAGAAGGACCCTACCAATATCAAATAGATCGTATTCTGCCTTCACACCCTACAAGAAGGTCAACGGTGCCTTGGGGAATGGATCCTTTTTCGCTGTATCGACTTGTATCTTTTTTGCTGTATCTTTCTCATTGACTTTAAGAATGGATCTGAATGTAGTTTTCAACTCAAATGTATTTTCCCTCAAAATGCTGTACTTTTCTAAATGTATCCAAATGTATCCGAATGGGTTTTTGTATTTCCCCCCAATCTCATCACCTAGAGAATGTTCCCTAAATGTAACAATCACTTGTTCCAAATGTATTTGATTCAAATATATTCGAGTGTATACTTTTATGGGAAAACGTAGCTAGGAAAATGTGGAGATATATATATTGCTTATAGTGCCTTTGAACGGTCAGACTTCCACCCTCTATCCTTTCAGGAGCTGCCAAAAACACTCTCCACACCACACTGCCATCTACTGGGTCTACAAATAATACCATGAATACACACAAATACAAGCTCTAAAATAAATTAGTTTTATTTTCCCATAAGTATGCAAACATAAGACTATCACACCCGAATTGATAGCTATGCAGAACAGGATTCCCCCCCCCCTCCCTCCAATGGATAGCTCCCTGCGCGGCTGTCTTTGAGGGGGGTGGAGGGAGGAAAGGGCGGGATCGACATCCGATAGCTGCCTGCCTGCCTGCCTGCCTGCCTGCCTGAACATGCCGTGCACCTGGGGGGCGCTGCGACCGGCGCCCATTGGGCAGGAACAAGACAGGAAAAGGAAGGAAATGGGAGAGGTATTTTTAAGGCCCCACTTTTCACATGGTGTCCTGTTGTGTGGTCGGAAAGTACTCTTTATTGTTTGATTTGGGTTGATGTCAGAATAAAAGCGAGTTCCTTCAAAATGACACATTCCTTTTTATCTTACCAATTTCTCATATTGTAAGAAGCGGAAGAAGAAACCACAGAGAGCATTCATATTTTCCTTCTGATCAATGAAGTCAAACGTTACAATTACCCATTTTAGAATGAGCACCTATAGGGAGAAGACAGATCTCAGTAAGCCAAAGCAAGGCCAAGACAACAAACCCCTTCTGGAATATGGTCAGCGTGTACAACATCTAGCTGAATCATCACCAGGATAACGAAGTCAGACTGGGGGAAATTGCATTCTTCAGAACCAAGACATCATTACCATGCTTTCCAAGTTACCTGAAAGTCACTAGAACACTTGTGAGCACAGAGCCAAGACACAGCGGAAATAAGAGTTTGGCCTCATTAGGCCCCCCTACCATGAACTCCTTAGGTGGGCCACCCTGCGTCCGCCTCGGCATCGCGCCTCGCTATTCTGCAACTCGAGATAACACTGAACTGCTCTGCAGGGTTGTTGTAAGGATTGCAAGTCAAGGCATCCGAAGTGCCTTTGAACATTGAAAAGCCCCTAGCCAATGCTTTGAACTAATGTCGCTTTAAAAAGGAAACTCTGATTAGTAAGAGTTTGGGGAATTAAAAATTGGTTTGTTCTGGGGGCGCTGAAGCTGTGTTCTGGCTTGAAAACCCAGTGAGACCACTGGGCCATCTAGTTCTGTATGGTCTGCCACAGCCAGCAGCTGCTCTCCAGGATTTCAGAGCTCTCTTTCCCATGAATGGGTTGGAACTGCCGCTTTTTGCATCATGTGCCTCTCAAAGTGGGCCACCCCGAGCCATTTCCTGTATAGCGTTCTACATCCCATGTAGCCCTGCTTCTTCCAGCTCAGTTCATTTCATTCTGCAACTGTGCAAGTTAGGCCGCATCTGCTTTAGGCATTCAAAGCACCATCATGGCCCTTGACATGCCAACAGTTGCATCTTTGTATTCAATCCCTTCAGCACCTTGGACAGCAGTCTCTCAAGGCTCAGCCACAGGTACCTGGCGCCCCATGCTTCCTAGGCCCAGGTCCGTGCTTTAAAGGCACTGTGTCCGAGTGTTTTGTTGTCCCAGGGCTTTCTAATTGTGACTCATGTTCAGCATCCCTTTCCAGGGCAGCTTTATTTATTTCATGTCTGAAAGGAGTCCTCTGTGCGTGGCAAAGGCTTGTTGCTGGGACAATAGGAGGCTGCCTTATACTGAGTCCCACTATGGCTCTATCTAGCTCAGTCTTGTCCACAATGGATGGCAAAAACTCTCCAGGGTTTCAGACAGAGGACATTCTAGCTGGAGATACAACAGATTGAACCGGAGAGCTTCTGCATGTAAGCAGCTGCTTTACCACTAAGCTATGGCCCTTCTCCCATTGCTTCTGCCCTGAATGAACTGCAAGCCTGTCCTCCAGTCCTCCCAAAACTCTCTTTTGTGGCTACACTCTGCAGGAGGTCATTGGTTGCAGAAGTTGAGCTGTCTGCACAAGTGACTGAACCCGTGAGAAGGCTGATCTGGAATGAAATGCTGACTTTCAGGCATCTCTTGAAGACCTTTTCTATGCCAACAGCTCTGTGCTATCACTTAAACATTTCTTGAGCACCCAGACATTTGAATTCTTTGGACTGATTTTAATGTCCACCCTCCACCCGCTTTTGTACATTGCCGTATTTTATTACATGCCCTAGCTTCTGAGAAGCCTTTCGCTCAAACCAGTTAGATATGACATGAATTAGTCGTTTTATCCACCCGGCATGTATGGAACAGACCCTGACGAATCAAATGACAAGGCATAATTAATCCCCCAGCTGAACTGAACAGGGAGCAGCAGCTGGGGTAGAACATGCAAACAAGAAATTATTAGTTCAAGGTACAGAAGCCCCAGAATACCCCAGCCACATGGAGGTCTTGCTCAGCTGGAGATGCCTTATTTCCTTTGAAGATATAAGCTAATGAGAATTTTAGGCTGCCGGGGGTGGGGCAAAATCTGAGGATGGGAAAAATGATATCACTGGCAGTCACATGGGAGGCTGCTGAAAATGCACATGGAGAAACAATGGATCCTTGTACTGAGGGGACTGTTTGACCTGCAGGAGGAAGCCAGTTGTTGAAAGGGAACATGGATCTGAGAAGGAGCTTAGAGGGAGCTTTCAACATCCAGCTGGAGCCATCAATGGCAGTTTGTCACTAGTTCAGAGTTGGGGACTCTTTTTCAGTCTTAAGGGCCATATTCTCCTCTGGGAAGCCTTCCAGGGGCCGTGTGCCTGTGGTGGAAGGGGCCACAGGTGAAAGTGGGTGGAGTGATGAATGTAAACTTTGTTTTCCTAAGGGAGGCTGGTTTCTACACACATTCAACTCTCCACTCTCTGTCCTTCACGACTCAAGGGTGCGAGGGGAGGGGTAGTACCTCTGGTGGGGGGCACATTGTGCTCCTTCTGGGGTAGTTTGTCCACCTTTGGTCACTACAGCTCTCACCTGCGGCTCTTAGAAACTGTCAGCCTGCAGCAGCAGCCACACCCCAGGAATGGCTTCAACTGGCAGGCTAACCAGGTGAGGGGAGTTGATGGGTCTCAAACCCTCAGTGAGTTAGGGGCTTCCCCTGCACGCAAAGCTAGTGTCGGGTACTGGCTAGAGGAGGAGGAATGGTGGGAGGCTACAGCCAGGGAACCCCCCCCCCCAGGGAAGCATCAAAGTGGGAAGGCTCCAAGCCAGGAGACTGCTGGTGGGATGCAGGAGACAGGTCAGAAGAAGAAGAAGAAGGGGGAGCAGATGGCTTGGAGGCTAAACAAGCAACAGGTTTAAGTGAGACTGAGGCAGCTGAGGAGGAGGAGGAGGTGGCGGCGGCTGAGGCTGCAACAGATCCCCAGGCACCTGCCATGTCCACTGTTCCCTTCTCCCCTCCTCCTGTGTCCCCAGGAACAAGGGAGGCATTACATGGAGCAGAACAAAAGGCACAGAGAGCCCCTCCACGACTGTTGGGAAGTCAGCCGACTGGGGAGGAGCCTTAGGCTAGGGATGCCATATTTCTAAAAGTAGAAACCAAGACACCCCGAAAGCTGTGGAGCTATTTTTAGGAAGACCCCCAAATTGTTGAGCTTCTTAAAGGAAGACCCAGAAGCTGTTGATGTCTGATAGCCCTACCTTAGGAGGAGGCTAAGATCCTCCGTTCTGGCAACTGGGGCTAGTCCTGCCTGTGGAGTTTCTCTCTCAGGTTTTGTCTCTCTGAAGAAAGAGTCCACCTTACTGCTCATCTCTGAGTTTTGATGCTGAACTGCAGCTGAATCAGCCCTGACAGCCAGGCTCCGGACAATTGAGCAGATGAGACCACTAGGGGGTCCAACAGTCAAGAAGGTGGTTTCTGCCCGTGCTGTAGAGGGAAGTGACGAGCAGTGGGGCTCATCCACCTGGGAAGGTAGCTCATTTAAGAGAAGGAAGTCCCTGATCCTAAACCTTCTTGATCCATTTAGCCCAGTATTGCCCACTTCCAGCCTGAGTGGCAGAAGCTCTCCAAGGTCTTGGGCAGAGAGAGGCTCCTACCTACATTGAGCTTCTAACTGCAGGTGCTAGGGACTGCACCTGGGACCTTCTGCATGCAATTCAGGTGCTGACACACTGAGGCTATGGCGCCTCCACAAAACCTTCAGGTATGGGCAGGAGGCACTACTCGGCATCCTTATATCCCACCCTTCCTCCCAAAGGAGTCCAGGGCAGCAAAGACACAGCAGTTAAACAACCAAAACATCCAAAAACAGTTCCTACACAGAAGCAGACTAAGAAAAATCTCTCCTTAGAAGGCTTCTTGAAAGAGGAAGAGGAAGTAGGCATTGAAAAGATAGCAGAGAAGGGACCCCCGATAAGATGGTACCTGCAGGAAAATGTCACTACTCCTCTTTTGTCTCTTCCTTCTGAAGGATCCCGGTGAACAAGCAAAAAGCCCTTGGAAAAACACACACACACAAACTCACACACACGAGGACAAGGCAAGACAGGGCTGTGCACCACAAACCATCCCCAAATAAGCCTCCATTCTGTGGGATGTAAAACAAAGGAGCAGTCAATGACAACATTCCTAGAGTGTACATGTTAGAACATGGGGAGGGATGTCTGTCCAGCAAGCAGGTAAACTTCCTGGGACGGACTTCCTCCGCATGTGACCAGAGGTGGGTGTGGCCTCACCTGTGCAGGTAAATGATAAAAGCACAGGGCAGGCAGCCATCTCTCTCTCTTGCCTCTCTCATCTTCATCTTTCGAAGAAGCAGGATGCCCTCTTGGCTCTCAGCCAAGAGAGGAGGAAAGGACTATCTTCCTATAAGATAGATTCTAAATGTATGTTACCTTTTTAAGCGTGTCTGCCTTCTGGGATCATATTGTGAACAGAACGTGAGTAAACTCTTTTATACTTTTATAAAGACTGTGTCGTGTCTTGTATTTTAAGAGGGATCAAAAGGGGGAAATTGCCAGAGTAATTATTATAGAGGTTCTAGTGAACCTGTGCAGACGTTACTGTTGCGAACTTAAAAGGGGGAATGTTATAAACTCTGCTGATATTTTGGGAACTTGTTAGCACAAGTTGGATTAGGATATAATCTCACAATATATCCTCTCCTGCACCCCAGAACATCCCCACACATTCCCCATCAATCAATATTGGGCTAAAAGCTATAGGACATAAAGCTACATGCACCTAAAAACTGGTTTTGAAATAGCCTTGGTCTTGCCTAGTCCCTCAGCCTTGTGAGCATTCCACTTTCTCTACACTATGCGTGTACCCCTGACCGTGTCCTCCCTTACTCATTTCCCCCCTAAACTAGAAAGCCCCAAATGTTTTAGCTTCTCATCTGGGAGTTGCTCCAGCCCCTTGATAATTTTGGTTGCCCTCTGCTGAACATTCCTGCCCCCCCCCCAAGCTGCAAACGTGGCAAACAATGCCTTCCCTGCAGTTGCACTGCCAAAAAAGTTCAGTTTTACTTTTAAGGACAGGAAATTCTCCTGCAGGCCATCTGTGCTAAAGAGAGGGTACAGATATAAGTCTCCTTGTTTTGGACCACCCAATTGGCATAACAATAAGACAAGATTAAAAGTGTTGAGTTTTCCCCACCCCATGGAAAAGGAGCAAATGAAAAATCCTCTCCTGAGCTGTGGCTGCTACTTCCTGAGCATGAGAGATGAAAAGGGCCTGTATGGATTTGGCAAAGTCAGCATTCAGAGTTCGAGAATCACACTTGGCTCATGACCAAGGGTGTCCAAAAATAGCAAAAGCCAAACTTTTGGCTCAGAGTTGAAATGCTGACGTTCCTCTTCTCTATGGCCTGCTGGTCAGCGGATGCCTTGACCAAGACCTGGTTGTCCAACTTTAGACCTTTCGCCTACACCTGCTGTTCTGGGCTATGAAACAACAGCAGCAATTCAGCCCTTGGCTCACTGCAAATCATGTGTGCAACCACAGAACCTGGCTTTGGGCTGCTTTGCCTCTGACTTACTTTGCAACATCC
This sequence comes from Podarcis vaucheri, assembly GCF_965113315.1. Classification (NCBI taxonomy): domain Eukaryota; kingdom Metazoa; phylum Chordata; class Lepidosauria; order Squamata; family Lacertidae; genus Podarcis; species Podarcis vaucheri. The sequence goes on from NC_138757.1 coordinate 36,834,324, forward strand.
TCTCCCTCCAGAGGAATCTTGCTTTGAACAAAAGTAACCCACAGTGGAGGATCAACTTCACTTTACTTGACTAGACCCAGTGGCATAGTGGGCTGCGGGGGCACAGGGGCAGTTTCCCCCAGGCACAAAATTGTTAGAGGTGCACAATTTCAGCACCTGGTGCTGCCTCAATACAGCTGCACGCTTCCATCACTGGGGTCCGATGACAACGGCTTGTCCATGCGCTCAGGTAAGTGACCTCTCCAGACAATGGGATGGCTCTTCTTTTCTTATCTCTGGGGCTGTGATCCCCTGGGTGATGTGGACGCCATTAGGCAGTCGAATGCGCATGCATACTCCGTCTGCTTCCCTCCCTCCTACCCCCTCCTCCACGTGGCCCCGGGAACTGGCAAGCCATCCTATGTCTCTGACTAGGCAGAGCTCTGGCACCCTCCTACCTTGGTGGAGTCTACCTCTCTTTATCTGCAGAAAAACTCATGACAGGAGTCATTACAGGAGATCTTGGACTCTGTATCAGACCCTGATGGCAAAGGTGGTTCTGTTAGACTATGAGCCACCTGAAAGAGTCTCCTGGTACTGGTTTCACCAACAGATCCAGCAACAATGGTCCTCCTCACCGTCGCTATCGCCACTTGGTAGGCTCGACGTTGAGCTCTAACCCGTGTTTGGTCCCATTTGAAGTGGGGTTTTCACCAGCAGCACTTTAGCTGTCTCAGGAATTGTTTCATCACCCTCAGCCCCAGGGGTAGAACCACAGGGTCATCCAAGTGCCATGCCATTGGAGAGGGTGCTTTTTAAGGTTTGTGGAGCAGCACCCTCTTATTCCCCACCACCAAATGTGCTTCCCATGTGTTTGGCCGCTGTCGATCGGGTCTCCCCAGATGAATTTGCTATTAGAAGGAGGCATGTGAAGCCATAATCCTGGAAAGAGATTCTGGAGAGAAGCACTCAACCCAATTTTAGTGTTTGATTCTGTGAGAGGCACCCAGTGCTTGGTCTTACTAGCTGCAGCTCAACTTTAACTATGTTTACAGCAGAGGAGCAAGTCCTGGAGGGCTGGCTTCCTCTTCTGCCTCTATGGGTGAGTTGGCATTGATGAGGAAAATTCCGGGGTGTGAGGCTACTCAACAGCCCAGCTTGTCGGGCAGAGCCCGCGGGTACTTGCGGTCAGAAATGAAAGAGATCCCAGCCACAAATTGGAGCAAAACAGCGGTCAGGAGACCAAGATCTTTTTTTGTTGCGCAACAGGTTCCCACAGGAGTAAGAACCCCGAACATGGGGTGACATTGACTTTTAAAACTTCCCACATTGCGTACAGACCCAATCGCCTTCTCAATCCAGCCCACGGATGGTCCAGGAATCAGCGTGTTTTAACATGAGTAGAATAATAAAAAATAATAATAATAAATTTTATTTATATCCCGCCCTCCCCAGCCGAAGCTGGGCTCAGGGTGGCTAACAACAATCAAAATAGTTCAACATTCTAAAACATTCATTATAAAATTAATTAAATCAAATTAAAATCAAATTAATGGCAACCATCAAGCAAAATTTTGTGCAGATTACCAGAGGAGGGGGTCAGGCTGCGCCCTGACAAAAGGCCTGGTGGAACAGCTCTGTCTTGCAGGCCCTGCGGAAGGATGTCAGGTCCTGCAGGGCCCTAGTCTCTTGTGACAGAGCGTTCCACCAGATTGGAGCCGCGGCCGAGAAAGCCCTGGCTCTAGTTGAGGCCAGCCTAACCTCTCTGAGGCCTGGGACCTTCAAGATGTTTTTATTTGAGGAGCGTAAATTTCTCTGTGGGACATACCAGGAGAGGCGGTCCCGTAGGTACGAGGGTCCTAGGCCGTATAGGGCTTTAAAGGTTAAAACCAGCACCTTAAACCTGATCCTGTACTCCACTGGGAGCCAGTGCAGCTGGTACAGCACCGGATGGATATGATCTCGCAGCGAAGACCCCGTAAGGAGTCTCGCCGCGGCATTCTGCACCCACTGGAGTTTCTGGGTCAGTCTCAAGGGCAGCCCCACATAGAGCGAGTTACAATAATCCAGTCTGGAGGTGACCGTCGCATGGATCACAGTGGCTAGGTTAGGGCGAGAGAGATAAGGAGCCAACTGCTTAGCTTGGCGGAGATGAAAAAATGCTGCCTTTGTTATAGCTGTAATCTGCGCCTCCATAGAGAGGGAGGTATCGAAGATTACACCCAAACTCTTCACGGATGATGCTGGCACTAATTGCACCCCCGCAAGAGACGGGAGTTGCCCCCTCAATCCCATATCGCTCCGCCCCAGCCAGAGGACCTCTGTCTTCGAAGGATTTAACTTCAACCGGCTCCCACGTAACCATCCAGCCACAGCTTCCAGACATCTGGTCAGTGTGTCTGGGGCCGAGTCAGGATGGCCATCCATCAACAGATAGAGTTGGGTGTCATCGGCATACTGATGGCAACCCATCCCAAAACTCCGGACAAGCTGGGCGAGGGGGCGCATAAAGATGTTAAAAAGCATCGGGGAGAGAATCACACCCTGAGGCACTCCACACACCAAGGAGTGGCGCGATGACAATTCCCCCCCAAGCGCCACCCTCTGTCCCCGACCGGAGAGAAACGAGCGCAGCCATTGAAGGACTGTGCCCTGGATCCCCACGTTGGCAAGGCGGCGGTCCAGGAGTTCGTGATCGACCATGTCGAAGGCTGCTGACAGGTCTAGAAGAATCAGCAGCCCCGACCCGCCTCGATCCAGCTGCCTGCGGAGATCATCTGTTAGGGCGACCAGAGCCGTCTCGGTCCCATGACCAGCGCGGAAGCCGGACTGGAATGGATCCAGAGCAGATGTTTCATCCAGAAACCTACCAAGCTGTTCAGCAACCGCTCTCTCAATCACCTTACCCAGGAATGGAAGATTCGAAACCGGGCGGTAATTGGATAGATCTAAAGGATCTAATGATGTTTTCTTTAAGAGCGGACGCACCACCGCCTCCTTCAGTTCCCCTGGGAATGTCCCGGTGCCAAGGGACAAATTGATGATATCACCCGGGGGGGGGGCACCTCGTCTGGACACGCTCTAATCAGCCAGGACGGGCACAGGTCAAGAGGACAAGTGGTGGGCTTTCCAGCTTGGAGGAGTCTGTCCACATCGGCTGGGGATATCCGGTCAAAGTGGTCCAATACTGGACCCGAGGACAGTCGAGGGGCCTCCAGTTCCTTCATTGTATCCAAATTGGCAGGGAGGTCATGGCGGAGCAACAGGACCTTTTCCGCAAAAAAGCTCGCAAATGCCTCGCAGCTGTGTGTCGAATTGTTATTTAAATTTGGCTGTCCTTCGAGGGACGTTAAAGACCTAATTATACTAAATAATTGCGCCGGGCGAGAGCTAGCGGAGGCAATGGAGGCCGGGAAGTAGAACTTCTTAGCGGCCTTCACTGTCATCTCGTAGGTTTTCATAAAAACCCTATAAGATGTTCTTGAGGCTCCGTCACGGGCACCCCGCCATACTCGCTCTAGCCGTCTGAGGTCCCGCTTCATTTTCCAAAGCTCCTCGGTAAACCAGGGAGCCCGGTTTCTGCGGGGTCGCAGAGGGCGCCTAGGTGCGATCTCATCGATGGCTGCCAGGAGCTGGATATTCCAGCCCTCAACAAGCTCAGTCAATGAGTCGCCAGGGGGAGCAAGGGCCCGCAAGGCCTGACGGAATCTATCAGGGTCCATCAGCCTCCGCGGGCGAGCCCAAATTGGCTCGCCACCTAAGCAGGGTGGGGGTGGAAAATCAATCCTGGCTTTCAGTGCGTAGTGATCAGACCATGGCACCTTCATCGAGGGAGACATGATCACATCTATACCGGCGCCAAAGAGCAAATCCAGCGTGTGGCCTGCTTGATGTGTGGGGCCCGAAACAAACTGGGAGAGCCCTAGTGTCGCCATGGAAGACACCAGGTCCAGAGCCTGTGAGGAGGGAGTGGCATCAGCATGGATGTTGAAGTCCCCCAGTACCAATAGGTTGGGGAACTCCAAGGCCCAGCCGGCCACCGCCTCCAGCAGGCCTGACAGGGTGGCTGCTGGTGCGCTAGGTGGCCGGTACACCAGCCAGACAGCCAAGCTATCCTCGGAGCCCCACACTAGGCCAACACATTCAATGCCGGGGATCGATGGCGATGGTAGAGCCCTGAAAGAACTCTTGCTCAAAATGAAATTTTTTGACAGAATTACAAGCCTGGTAGATGAAGGGAACGCAGTGGATGTAGCCTACCTTGATTTCAGCAAGGCATTTGACAAGGTGCCCCATGATATTCTTGTAAAGAAGCTGGTAAAATGTGGTCTTGACTATGCTACCACTCAGTGGATTTGTAACTGGCTGACTGCCCGAACCCAAAGGGTGCTCATCAATGGTTCCTCTTCATCCTGGAGAAGAGTGACTAGTGGGGTGCCACAGGGTTCTGTCTTGGGCCCGGTCTTATTCAACATCTTTATCAACGACTTGGATGATGGACTCAAGGGTATCCTGATCAAATTTGCAGATGACACCAAACTGGGAGGGGTGGCTAACACCCCAGAGGACAGGATCACACTTCAAAACGACCTTGGCAGATTAGAGAACTGGGCAAAAACAAACAAGATGAATTTTAACAGGGAGAAATGTAAAGTATTGCACTTGGGCAAAAAAAATGAGAGGCACAAATACAAGATGGGTGACACCTGGCTTGAGAGCAGTACATGTGAAAAGGATCTAGGAGTCTTGGTTGACCACAAACTTGACATGAGCCAACAGTGTGACGCGGCAGCTAAAAAAGCCAATGCAATTCTGGGCTGCATCAATAGGAGTATAGCATCTAGATCAAGGGAAGTAATAGTGCCACTGTATTCTGCTCTGGTCAGACCTCACCTGGAGTACTGTGTCCAGTTCTGGGCACCACAATTCAAGAAGGACACTGACAAACTGGAACGTGTCCAGAGGAGGGCAACCAAAATGGTCAAAGGCCTGGAAACGATGCCTTATGAGGAACGGCTAAGGGAGCTGGGCATGTTTAGCCTGGAGAAGAGGAGGTTAAGGGGTGATATGATAGCCATGTTCAAATATATAAAAGCATGTCACATAGAGGAGGGAGAAAGGTTGTTTTCTGCTGCTCCAGAGAAGCGGACACGGAGCAATGGATCCAAACTACAAGAAAGAAGATTCCACCTAAACATGAGGAAGAACTTCCTGACAGTAAGAGCTGTTCGACAGTGGAATTTGCTGCCAAGGAGTGTGGTGGAGTCTCCTACTTTGGAGGTCTTTAAGCAGAGGCTTGACAGCCATATGTCAGGAGTGCTCTGATGGTGTTTCCTGCTTGGCAGGGGGTTGGACTCGATGGCCCTTGTGGTCTCTTCCAACTCTATGATTCTATGATTCTATGTATCTCTGGGTTATTTGTGGGGCATAGGAATCTGGGCTGGGACAAACTTCCTTTACATGTGACTAAAGGTGGGTGTGGCCTCACCTGTGCAGGTAACGACAAAAGCACAGGGCAGAGCAGCCATCTCTCTCTCTTTCACCACATGCATCGAAGAAGCAACATCTGCTTAGCCAAAGATGCTTGGACGTGCTTTCGAACTGCTAGGTTGGCAGGAGCAGGGACCAAGCAATGGCAGCTCAGCCCGTCGCGGGGATTCAAACTGCCGACCTTCTGATCGGCAAGCCCTAGGCTCTGTGGTTTAGACCGCAGCGCCACCCGCGTCCCTCCTGCACATCCATACCCTGGGGCAAATCTGGGGATGGGCTCTTGGTTTCTTTGGCCAAGTAACTGCTCAGTAATTGTCACCTTTGGGCACTTCCCTGGGTGGGGTGGGGGGGCCGGGATGTACACGTGTCCTCACGCTTGAGGGATTATGGCGGGAGATAGAGGGGGAAAGAGTCCTTTCCTTAAGGGCAAGAATGGCGTTGGAATGGAGGAAATTGATGCAGCGGGTTGAGTTTCGAGGATTTTCTGAAGTGAGGGGCTTTTCCTAAGCCGGCAGTCCATAAGGGAAGTGTCTTGACAGATTTCTTGCAACAAAGGATCACTTTTGGCAATAGAAACCAGTTAATGGGCTTTTGATGGACTGAGTCCATTGTTCTCTCAGCCGGCGGCCACTCAGGAGCTCAGTCAAGCTGGCGAAGCTCCGCTGCTCCGCAGAACGGAAACAGGCAGTGGCACAAGAAAGATTCTGTCCACTAGAGGCCGCTATCCGCTAAGCCCTATTGGCTAGCTGTCCAAATCCGATGCTTTTGATTGGGCTATACGCAGCAGTATGTAAATACAGAGTTCATTCCCAAGTCCCCGTTCATATTGAAATGCTTTCATACCAGAAAGAGGGAAGCAGGGTCTTTCATTGATAAAAAAAGATGTGGTGCTTGGTGCGACAGGGGAAGGAAAGGGCTTTCTCGAGCTCATTGTCTCGCGCCCTAGCTATGTGGAGGGGTTTCTGGGGAAGGCGAGATCCCTAGCGAATTTCCCCCTCGGAAATTCCGTATAGCATATTCTTAGAAAAGAAAGGAAAAAGGAAAAAGGAGGGGGAGAGTAAAGACTGAAAGGGAAGAAAGGTTTTCTCTGTTCCCCTCCACTCTTCCAAAAGAATTCCGAGCTGAGGTGCAGAGCTCTTTCCTCCCTTGTGACCTCCCCACCCTCCTCCTCCTCCCTTCCACATAACTGGCTGTGTCACCTTGCCTGCCAATCATACCTCCCTTTGAACTGAAGCAGAGTTCCATCCCTGTTTGTGCCAGTTCTGGAGTCTAAAAGCCGAGGACCTAAATCAGCCAAAGGAAAATGACACCCTTCCTACCCACGTAAAAATGCAACTTTCATTGGTCTGTTTGCTACTGGACGTGGTCGCCAAGCTTGGCAAAAGGGGTTTGTTTTTTTCTTTTGGTTTAAGAAGCGAAGCAATAGCTCATTTGCTTGCGAGTGTGGGAGTCTGCAATTCTTGGTGTTCCAGGGCTTTTTGCAAGTTGGAGTTGCCTCCAGTCCAGCCCGGATGTCAGAACAGTCCTTCTGGATTAGACCAATGGATGATCTAGTCCAGCACCTTGTTCCCCATAGTTGCCCAGCAGAGGCTCACAACAAGCCCATAAGCAGGACCTGAGTGCAATGGCCCTCTCCCACTCATATTCCCAAGCAGGGCCGGACCTCTGATGAGCCAGAGTGAGGCAGCTGCCTCAGGCGGCCGATGCTGAGGTGAGGGGATTGAGCTGGGAGTGGCCTGTGGCCTGGCCGGTACCCCTACGTTAGCTGACTGCTCTCAAGTGCAGGGAAAGCTCCTGTCCTTTCCAAAGTACTTGGAAGAAGATTCAGCAGTCAATCCAATTGGCTTCGGTACAGGAAAGATTTTGGGGTGTTTTACTGTTTTGGATGTTTCAATTTGCTGGCAGCGCCCAGAATGGCTGGGGCAACCCAGTCCGATGGACAGCATAGAAATCTCAACGTTGAATTTGTCTGATTTCCTTTCAGAGCCATTCAAGTTGGTACTTTTCAGCACCTAGGGGTGTGGTGGCATCTGGACCATGGACCTCTCAGCTGGTGACTTGTGGGAGTCAGTCTGCAGCTCACCACACCTCAGCCAGTGGGATGTATCACCAGAGATTACAGAACCCCAGCCGAGTCTTCAGAGATGTCCTGCTCTCAGCAGAGCAGCTTCTTCCAGAGCAGTGGCGGAGCAGGGTGGGGGCGGTCCGCACTGGGTGTCATCCTGCGGGGGGGGGGAGGAACATTCACTGTAGGCTTGGGAAGCTGGGGGTCGTGGGTGGGCGCTCCCGGCTGGAGGAGGCAGGCAGGGGAGAGGACGGGAAGGAGGCAGGTGAGCAAAGAACGGAGGGGGGCAGGAAGGGGAGAGGAAGGAAGCGGGATCAGTGGGTGCGCCTTTCATTCTGCCTGGAAGACCAGCGCCTACAGCTGGACTATCAAGTGGATTGAAAGGGTCACTTTGGGGGCAGCGCTGCAAATGCAGAAGGGATCTTGGCCGGTTTCCAAAAAGGGAGAGTGAGTTTCCCTCTGACAAACGCTTTCTGCCTCCCCTCTGCAAAGCTCCACATGTTTCCGCCCCACCCTGTCCTCAGCCAACCCCCCACTTAGAAGCCACTCTTGGGTTATTGACTTCTGTGGGCTTGTGTATCTGTGTCTCCCGTGTGGGGTTCCTCTCTGCGTAAAGTCTTCAAGCTGTGCCTGTGTGCGCCTGACAAATCGGCCCCATTGCCTTTCCCTCGTCAAAATGTATCTTTCCCCCCACCTCCAGTCTCCGTTGTTGTGGGTCCTGGCTGAGAGGAAAAACAGAAGACGGGGGCCATCGGTCAGGGATAGTCTACTTGAGATTCCTGCATTGCCCCAGGGGGTTGGCTTGATGACCCTCAGGGGTCCCTTCCAGCTCCACTCTTCTCTGGTGCAGGCTTGTGCAGAGTACAAGTTGGGTGCAAGGGGTGCAGCCCATCTTATGCACCGCCGGCTCGGGAAGAAGTCCCACTGATCCTGATGAGACTCGCAGGCGAGTAGATTGCTGCTGTACAGGCCTGCTGTTGAAATCAATGTTTTTCTTTTCAGAGCATGGTGAAATCCCCATGACTAAAACCTCCCCTTCCGTAGTTTCTGTCAGGAGTTCAGCCTACACTCGAGTAGGACCCTGGCAGAGACACGTGCCCGACTGGCATGTTCCCTCCCTCCTGGTCGATCGTTTGGGAGCTTCATAAGCTTGCTTCAGCCCGAACATCACAGCGACCGATGCCAAGCGACACCGGCACACTTAGGGATGCGCAGAGTTTGTGGATCATGCGTGACAGACCTCAGCAACTCAGCATTTTGGCTAATCGACTTTATTTACATGTAAACACACACACGGAGCACTGCAACATGGCTCCCTCTCTCTCTAGCATCAGACAGCAAAGAGAAAAAGAACAAAGGACAATAGTCCCACTTCACGGAACACAGGAACACAAACATCCTGTCGCCGTCACTTCCCACTCTGTGGAGTCAAAACATAGACAACAGTCCCGTGACTGGAATCATGGAGCTGGAATTCTAACAGTTTCAAGCGCTACCACAGGTTCCGCAGAATATCTGTACTGCATGGTTTACTGTGGCAGCACCTGCCTTTTGAAACTCCCCGCCTCTTGGAACAAAGCACGTGCCTTTGCTAGACGCTTTTCAGGCACCTGCTAAAAGCATTCTTCTTGAGGCAAGCATACCTAGAAGCTTAGGAAGTTGAAGTAATCTTCATCTCTTAATATTTTAGCTTTTGTATGTTTTAAAGTAGGATTGTTGATTTTTCTTGATTTTACTGCTGTGGTGGTTTTTTTTTTTTTGTTTTGTTAAACCACGTTGCAGGCTTTTTAAAATAAATTTTATTAAATAAAGAAGCAATACATAGAACTAATAATAGAAATATATAGGAAAATATATCCTCCCCCCGTTTTCTTTATTTTTCCTTCTCCTCCTCCTCCTGCTGCTGCTCCTCCTCCTCCTCCTCGTGTTCCTCACCTGAAGGAAAAGCCAAAGAACCACCATTAAAATTGGTGCCTGGTATGTGCAACCATATGCTGTATTTTTATTCTTTTTGGCAAGAAAATGGGCACACAAGGAGGCAGCAAACCTTTGTGCCCTTCAGAGGCACATGCGCAGTCTGCTACTGGCCTCTGGTCTCCTGCGCATGGGGTGGGGGTGGGGGGGAGGCCACCCCTTCCACGCAGTGAAGGCGACCCTGGCATGGCTACCAGCTGCCCACAAAGGGGCACTGAACTGGGCTCCAGACTGTGGTGGGACTACCCTAAGCCCCAGCCAACATGGCCAGTGCTCATCAGGGATGATGGGACTTGAAACCCATTGGGAGGGAGGGCCATGTGAAGACAGGATTCTCAAACATACCTCTGGCTTGCGGCTCCTGGAGTGTTGCTGAAAACGCCTGGAGTTTCTCTTCAAGCTCCTGGAGCTTCACACGGAATACTTGAGCTTCCTTAAATACTGTTTCAGCTGCATGCCACACCTCAGCCAAAAGAGCTGCTATCACTGAGAAAAAGAAGGGAGCATCTGTGCATGTCATTCTGGTCAAGTTGCACCAAAGTGGGACTTGTTCATCTGAGCTCCACAGGCTGGTTTTTCTAATTGTTTGACTGGGGTTGTTTGTTGGTTTTTCTTTAATTTGGGGCAAGGCCTTTTATGTGCCCTTTCAATCCCCAAGAGCCAGCACTGTAAATCAGTTTTAAGGGAGTCTTAGAAGCACAGCTGCCGCCACCCCGAACATCATCAGCAGTTACACATACAGGCTTTTAAAACTTATTTAATATCTTTTTTTAAAAAGTTAACCTTGTAATTCCTAAATCATTTTAAACACTTTGAAATACTTTCTAAAATTCTGCTTTTTAACATTTATGTAAATGATGTAATAAAGGAACCGAAATGGCCAGATATTTCCCTGTTTCAGTTATATCCCAGAATGTATCCATTTTGCTGCATGCCAACGATACGGTGTTGTTAGCACAAACGCAAATGGCTATGAGGCGATTACTAAAGAACTTTGGGAGACTGTGTTGTAACAAAGATTTGAATACAAATTAATCCAAGACAAAAGCCGTAGTATTGGGGGCAGAGCCCAGGAAGCAGAAATGGCTCCTAAATGGACAAGCCATTGAACAAGTCAGGCATTTCAACTACAGTGGTACCTCTGGTTGCGAACGGGATCCGTTCCGGAGCCCCGTTCGCATCATGAGCAGAACGCAACCCGCGTCTGCACGTGTGCGGGTCGCAATTTGCCGTTTCTGCGCATGCGCGTGACGTCATTCTGAGTGTCTGCACATGCGCGAGCAGCGAAACCTGGAAGTAACCCGTTCCGTTACTTCCGGGTCGCTGCAGGACGCAACCTGAAAAGACGTAACCTGAACCGAGCGGAAGAAGAGGTATGACTGTATTTGAGGATTTGCTTCTCTGATAGGAGTACTGGGTCTCATCAGATGACAGCGTCGGCCTTGAAGGCATCAAGATCTGCACAAGCTATTCTTAGCTTTACCAGAACTGAAGGTGGCAATGGGATTGCCCCTGCTCCGAGAAGATATACAGTGGTACCTCGGAAGTCAAACGGAATCCATGCCAGAAGTCCGTTTGGCTTCCAAAACATTCGGAAGCCGCGGAAGCCCCGTCGGACATTTGGGCTCCAAAGAACATTCACAAACCGGAACACTCACTTCCGGGTTTGTGGCGTTCGGGAGCCAAAACATTCAAGTCGCAAGGCGTTTGGGATCCAAGGTACGACTGTATTGGAAAGGGGTCCCCACAGGTAACATGGGGGGGGGAGAACGATAGGAGGGGATCGGGAGAGAGAGGGAAGCCCGGAGGGAACGCCCCACCTAGCCCAGCTCCGACCCCAAGCCTATATCACCAGCGGCTGGAGCAAAAGAGCAGAGGAACCACGCACCGGCGACTGGCTGGGGGAAAGAAGAACGCAGCATGGACCCTCCCCAGTGCAGGGGGGCACAGCAAAAACCATGCTTTATTTTATTTAGTTTATTTTCAGTCCATTTCTTATCCGTATTTTAAAGCCCTATGAACCCAGGTAGGCGGCCTGAACCACTGGAGCCCATTTCCTGGAACCGCCACCTCAGCCCTGATCTAGGGACCCGACACCAAGCCCTGGGGGTCCCACGGGAGAATTCAAACTGCCCCTTTTTCTTGTTCCCTTCTCTCTCTCTCTCTCTCTCTCTCTCTCTCTCTCTCTCTCTCCCCTCCTCCTTCTTCTTTAGCTATACACACAATGCTCCCTTTTTAATGAATACATTATTACTCATTATTCATCCGTTTCTATTCACTTCTTACTCATTTACTCATTTTCATTATTATTACTTTCTCTTTTTTTAAAAAAAAGTTTTTTTAAATTTCTCATTAAAGAATTCTATATATATATCTACTATTCCATCCCCACTCCTCCCCTTTTTCTATTTACTTATTACAATGGTTCTTTTTTCTTTTCCTTCTCTTTTCTAAACAAACAAACAAACTATTTTCAGTAGGATTTTTTGTGTTTTCTTTTTCTTTCTTTCTTCTTTTTCTCTCTATCTCTTTTCTCTCTTCTTTATCTTTTCTTTTCCATCTTGTCTTTTGTCTCACACTATAACTTGAACCACCACAGCGACTTTTGATTTTTAAATAGAATTCCATTAGTCTTTACATTTTTAACTTTTGACTCTTATCTGCAAACTCGCAGCCCCACCTCCCCACCTTAACACTGGGAGGGCCATGTCCCCCGAATTTGTGGAGACAGGATTCACAAAAATACCTCTGGCTTGCGGCTCCTGGAGTGTTGCTGGCAACGCCTGGAGTTTCTCTTCAAGCTCCCAGAGCTTCACAAGGAATGTTTGAGTTTCCTTAAATACTGTTTCAGCTCCTTGCCACACCCCAGCCAAAAGAGCTGCTATCACTGAAAAAAAGAAGGGAGCATCTGTGCATGTCATTCTGGTCAAGTTGCACCAAAGTGGGACTTGTTCATCTGAGCTCTACAGGCTAGTTTTTCTCATTGTTTGACTGGGGTTGTTTGTTGGTTTTTCTTTAATTTGGGGCAAGGCCTTTTATGTGCCCTTTCAATCCCCAAGAGCCAGCACTGTAAATCAGTTTTAAGGGAGTCTTACAACCACAGCTGCCGCCACCCCCCACGCCCCAACATCATCAGCAGTTACACATACAGGCTTTTAAAACTTATTTAATATCTTTTTTAAAAAGTTAACCTTCTAATTCCTAAATCATTTTAAACACTTTGAAATACTTTCTAAAATTCTGCTTTTTAACATTTATGTAAATGATGTAATAAAGGAACCCAAATGGCCAGATATTTCCCAGTTTCAGTTTTATCCCATAATGTATCCATTTTGCTACATGCCAACGATACGGTGTTGTTAGCACAAACGCAAGTGGCTATGAGGCGATTACTAAAGAACTTTGGGAGACTGTGTCGTAACAAAGATTTGATTACAAATTATTTCAAGACAAAAGCTGTAGTATTGGGGGCACAGCCCAGGAAGCAGAAATGGCTCCTAAATGGACAAGCCATTGAACAAGTCAGGCATTTCAACTACAGTGGTACCTCTGGTTGCGAATGGGATCCGTTCCGGAGCCCCGTTCGCATCATGAGCAGAACGCAACCTGCATCTGCGTGTGTGTGGGTCGCGATTTGCTGCTTCTGCGCATGCGCGTGACATCATTCTGAGCGTCTGCACATGCGCGAGCAGTGAAGCCTGAAAGTAACCCGTTCCGTTACTTCCGGGTCGCCACAGGACGCAACCTGAAAAGACGTAACCTGAAACGAGCGGAACAAGAGGTATGACTGTATTTGAGGATTTGCTTCTCTGATAGGAGTACTGGGTCACATCAGATGCCTCGGCCTTGAGGGCATCAAGATCTGCACAAGCAATTCTTAGCTTTACCAGAACTGAAGGCGGCAATGGGATTGCCCCTGCTCCGAGAAGATATACAGTGGTACCTCGGAAGTCAAACCGAATCCATGCCAGAAGTCCGTTTGACTTCCAAAACATTCGGAAACCAAGGCGAGCAGCGAAACCTGGAGGTAGCCTGCTCCGTTATTTCCGGTTCACCCCGGGACGCAATTCTCAAAAATACCTCTTGCTTGCGGCTCCTGGAGTATTGCAGGGAGTGGCTGGAGGTTTTCTACAAGCTCCTTGACCTTCATATCCAATGCTTGATCATCCTTAAGTACTGTTTCCGCCCCCGTCTTTGGGCTATTGGGCGCCTTCTTCAGTATTTCAACATCCTGGAGAGGACAGACACTTCCTGCTAGACATTTACTCCAGACATTTACAGAAGGCACAGAGGCACTGGTTGAAGAAGTTGGGAATGAGCAGACAGTGCTATTGCTGAGAAGGACCTCCACCCCAGGGTGCTAAAGAGCTCTTTCCCTAGCCTGCAGGTGCCAGAAGGCCAAGCGCTGGTGTTGCAGTGGTGGTACTTCAGAGGAGTAGGAGAAAAGGCTGATCTGGATTCTGGCTATATAAATGGCCTTGCCTGAAGCTGTGGATTGTGCTCTGCATTAGCAGAGAGGCTCTACTTAGTTGCAAATGAAGCACATTTCCGTTATGATAGAAACCGGTGTTTCCATGCAGGCTTGTTCAGGAACTCTGTGAACTAGACAGCCGCTGTTTTAAACTGGCCCTTTTTCTGGCAGGTTAAACCATTACAGTTGACTTGATTCACTTCATCCGCCAACTACCCTTCTAAGCAACCAGAGCAATTACAAATAAAAGGATCTCCAACCATGCGCTATCCCTATCTGCAAGCAAGCTCTCCCACAAAGTGGGGGGGGGCAGGGGATCCCCTCTGCTGTGCTTTGCCTCAACGCCCCAAAGACAAGCCGTCCAGCTGGAGAAAAGGGGGGAGGGGTGTACGCCACAGAAACGGCCAAGAACGCTGTTTTTTGCTCAGCAATGAGGCGTTAAAGCAGACATACCTTCCTCTGTGTCTGCTCTCTCGGGTTGGGCTCTCCCTCTCCTCAGCGGCGGCGGCTGCAGCAAGGTCGGGGGGCACCCCCCCCAGCCAGCGGATTGGCTGGCTGGATTGTTCCCGAATTTAATTAATGTCCCCAGATGTAGTCGGGACCTGCGATGCTGCTTGCTGCCATGGCGTCAGCCATGTTACAGCGCAGGAAGTCCCCAGGCGTAAATCCGGGGACATTCCGGGGACAAATTTCTGCCGGGGACAGATTGCTGAATCCGGGGACTGTCCCTGGCAACCGGGGACGCTTGGTAAGCCTCCTTCTGGCCTTACCTGAGCAGGAAGTGCAGCTTGTCCTGGATCACCGTGGATCCCTTCAGCTGCCATCAAGCTCCCAGGTGTGGATCTGTTGTCCTGACCTGATTTTTAAATAGAATTCCATTAGCCTTTACATTTTAAACTTTTGACTCTTATCTGCAAACTCGCAGCCCCACCTCCCCACCTTAACACTGGGAGGGCCATGTCCCCGGAAATTGTGAAGAAAGGATTCTCAAAAATACCTCTGGCTTGCGACTCCTGGAGTGTTGCTGGCAACGCCTGGAGTTTCTCTTCAAGCTCCTGGACCTTCACACCGAATGCTTGAGTTTCCTGAAATACTGTTTCAGCTGCATGCCACACCTCAGCCAAAAGAGCTGCTATCACTCAAAAAAAAGTTTAAAAAGTTTTTTAAAATTTCTCATTAAAGTGTTCTATATATATATATATCTACTTTTCCATCCCCACTCCCCCAGTTTTTCTATATACTTATTACAATGGTTCTTTTTTCTTTTCCTTCTCTTTTCTGAACAAACAAACAATTTTCAGTAGGATTTTTTGTGTTTTATTTTTCTTTCTTTCTTCTTTTTCTCTCTATCTCTTTTCTCTCTTCCTTATCTTTTCTTTTCCATCTTGTCTTTTGTCTGACACTATAACTTGAACCACCACAGCGACTTTTGATTTTTAAATAGAATTCCATTAGCCTTTACATTTTTAACTTTCGACTCTTATCTGCAACTCCCAACCCCACCTCCCCACCTTAACACTGGGAGGGCCATGTCCCCGGAATTTGTGAAGACGGGATTCTCAAAAATACCTCTTCCTTGCGGATCCTGGAGTATTTCTGGCAACAGCTGAAGTTTTTCTTCAAGCTCCTGGACCTTCATACGCAATGCTTGATCATCCTTAAGTACTGTTTCCACCCCCGTCTTAGGGCTATTGGGCGCCTTCTTCAGTATTTCAACATCCTGGAGAGGACAGACACTTCCTGCTAGACATTTACTCCAGACATTTACAGAAGGCACAGAGGCACTGGTTGAAGAAGTTGGGAATGAGCAGACAGTGCTATTGCTGAGAAGGAGCTCCACCCCAGGGTGCTAAAGAGCTCTTTCCCTAGCCTGCAGGTGCCAGAAGGCCAAGCGCTGGTGTTGCAGTGGTGGTACTTCAGAGGAGTAGGAGAAAAGGCTGCTCTGGATTCTGGGTATATAAATGGCCTTGCCTGAAGCTTTGGATTGTCCTCTGCATTAGCAGAGAGGCTCTACTTAGTTGCAAATGAAGCACATTTCAGTTATGATAGAAACCGGTGTTTCCATGCAGGCTTGTTCAGGAAGTCTGTGAACTAGACAGCCGCTGTTTTAAACTGGCCCTTTTTCTGGCAGGTTAAACGATTAAAGTTGACTTGATTCACTTCATCCGCCAACTAACCTTCTAAGCAACCAGAGCAATTACAAATAAAAGGCTCTCCAACCGTGCGCTATCCCTATCTGCAAGCAAGCTTTCCCACAAAGTGGGGGGGGGACAGGGGATCCCCACTGCTGTGCTTTGCCTCACAGCCCCAAAGACAAGCCGTCCAGCTGGAGAAAAGGGGGGAGGGGTGTACGCCACAGGAACGGCCAAGAACGCAATGAGGCGTTAAAGCAGACATACCTTCCTCTGGGTCTCTTCTCTCTCGGGTCGGGCTCTCCCTCTCCTCAGCGGCGGCGGCTGCAGCAAAGTCGGGGCACCCCCCCCCCCAGCCAGTGGATTGGCTGGCTGAAATGTCCCCGAATTTAATCAATGTCCCCGGATGTAGTCGGGACCTCCGATGCTGCTTGCTGCCATGGCGTCAGCCATGTTGCAGCGCAGGAAGTCCCCAGTGTAAATCCGGGGACATTAATTATATCCGGGGACATTCCAGGGACAAATTTCTGCCGGGGACAGATTGCTGAATCCGGGAACTGTTCCTGGCAACCGGGGACGCCTGGTAAGCCTCCTTCTGGCCTTACCTGAGCAGCAAGTGCAGCTTGCCCTGGATCACCATGGATCCCTTCAGTTGCCGTCAAGCTCCCAGGTGTGGATCTCTTGTCCTGACCTGAATACAAAAGAAGTGATTTTACATCTCCATTCCAACACGAAACGAAAGCCCAGAGCCTGGCTTCATGCTCCCCCTCATCTGGAATATGGTCACTTCCAGCCCCCTCCCAGCCCAAGGATCTCCTTGTAGAGGACTGCTTGTATGACAGAGAGGGTTTCTGTGGAGTGCTGCCTCCTTCTGCAGGTGCAAGCTGTTTTTCCAGCAGAAAATTGCTTCCTGGTAGATTGGAAGTGGCCACCCCTCTTTCCCCAACCCATTCCATATGCATCCCGACCCCAACTATCAGGATTTGCCATCTGGCCTGACTCTACAGTGCTGCTGATACACAAGATAGGCAATAGCCTGCCACTCACTAACCTAACTGCAGCCTTGCAGGAAAAGAATATAAGAGCAGCCAGAGATTTTGTAGTCCAGCCTATTCACATAAGCAGACCAGTCCCCTGCAGCGCACACCCTCCTACTCAAAACCAAGTCAGCTCACCGCCATAAACTGGGCCTCTTTCTCCTGCTTCACTTCTGAGATATTTCAGGGCAGGCTGGATTAAAGTCGGCTCACATTCCTGGCAAGGCTGTTTCCGTCCACGGAGTTTCTTCTATGAGACACATGAGCCAAATAGTCGAGGAGACAGTTTTTTAGCTGCCTGTCATTCATACACTTTATACTGAAAGGATTTCAGGGGCAGATGCTCTTTTTCTGCATGGAGGGTGGGGGTTTCCAAAGGGGCACTATTCAGACCTGCATTCATGGCTTATGAGACGTAGCCGTGTGACAACTGCACATCATGCTGATGTGTTGAAGGGCTGATGTTGCACTTCCAGGTAGAAGAGCTGGTTGGCATTATTCTAGGCTCTGTGTCAATTGACTTTGTGACATGATGGGGGGGGGAGTTCTTATTTTTAGAGTATTTACCTGCAACCTCTTATGTGGGAATCTCAAGGTACTTTACAACTAGGTCCGAAAATAGGCAAACATTGAAATGCAGCAGAATAAACAGGCCTACAGTAAAAAAAAATCCCTCAAAGCCCATATTGGCTGGCAGCAGCATCCCCCCAAGTCCGTGATGGATAAAGACTTCCCCCACATGGAGCAGAATTGCACCCATGTTGGCAAAGGCCTCCTTTCTAGAAGGGGGAGCAGAGGCTGCCCCCACCCACTGCTCTCTTCTCCCAGGCATCTGAAGAGACAAACGGCTCCCCTTCTCTACCTGTGTGCCACAAGCCTGAATTGCAAGACAGTTCCCACTTTGGGGCAACAGGGAACAAACATGCAGAGGACGAGTTCGGAGGCTCCCCCAACAAAGCCATTTCCCTGGGCCCACCTGCCAGCCCACAGGAAAACGGCACGATTCTCCCCACCAACAGGACATAACAAGAAGATGGGGACTATAACATAGGACTTCCTAACTTGTGAGTTCTGATGAGCCGCTGCTGCTTCCCCAGTTTAAAGGATGGCGGCTCAGGTGAGCCATTAAGCTAGAAGGAGGAAAAGGACCGACCCCGGGATGGGCTGTCTGCCTTCCTGTTGCCTTCCACCCCACGACATCCTTCCCCAGCCTGGTGCACTCCAGGTGTTCTGGGGCTCCATCTCTCACCAGGCCCAGGCGGTATGGCCAGGGGTCAGGGATGGGGGCAGTTGTCCAAACCAGCTGGAGAGACTCAAGGAGGGCATTACAGCCTCAAAGCCCTTTCCCTACCTCTCAATCTGGACTTACCTGGCCTTGCCCCTGGCCGCCTTTAGCCAGATCAGCTGTGCTCGGAGCTGGGACAGACCCCTCTGGAGACTTAGAGGTAGAGGAAACAGCCTGGGTCCCCGCAAAGGTGATCACACTTTTCCTACTCCCAGACTGCAGGCTAGAGAACGTCGCTGCAAGCTGGTGACCCATTCCCTGGGTGGTGCACTGGGAAGAAGAAACCTCATCCAGAGATGGGAGGGAAGCACTTTGGCCAGTGCCATGGGGCCTTTCTTCGGAAAGCTGCTCGGGGACCTGCAATGGAGCACTGCCCAAGGAGGAGGAAATGTGGGAGGCCTGCTGGGAAGGCTGCTGGGACGCCGACTCTTCCTGGCTAAGGGAAGCAGCTCTTCCAGTGGTATCTCTGGGAACAGAGGGCATCGAAGTGAGCTGGCAATGAGAAGGCTCAGCCAGGTGGCAGCCGGAGGTCTCTGGGGTCGCACCCCGGGATGCGTTGGGCGAACTTTTCTTCTCCATTCTGTGGACACGAAGGCAAGTCTTCTGACCACTGTACCAGCTGGTTTCAAAGGCTATTTTTTATGAAAGCTTGAAAAACAAAGAAAACACAATATACAGAAATCAGTGTCAGATATCAAGCATTTTGAAAACATAAAAATGAAAAGAAACAGAAGACGAAAAGCTTCCTTCTTTGTTGCAAAGTGATTCCCAAGAATAAGCCCAGAGTAGGTAGGCCTTTTGACTCCTGGGGAAATCACCGGCAACTTCATGCCAAATGCAGCAGAGGGAAGGGCCACAGGAGCTGCTATGAAACAGACGATCCTCAAATCACAGCTGTTTGATACAGGGATGGAATCAATCCTTTTGCTTCAGTCAAAACCTCAAGGGTCGTAGGTTGTGGTTAAATGAACTGGATGGTGTTACAAAGGATCTCAAAAGGAAACACCGTTTTTCGATTTGAAAACTGTTGAAAGATCTTTACCTATCCTGGGAACAGTACATGAAGAACTACACGAAGATGATGTACAGATGGTATACAACACCAGTGCAGTTAGGGAAAATGTACAAAACTAGTTCAAATATATGTTGGAAGTGTAAGGAAAAGGAGGGAACATTTTATCATATGTGGTGGGAGTGTAAGGCAATTAAAACATTTTGGGAAATGATATACAATGAATTGAAGAAAATGTCCCATTTAACATTTGTTTAAAAACCCGAGGCATTTTTGTTGGGGATTGTAGGGAAAGATCTGCCAAAAAAGTTGAAAAACATCTTCATGTATGCGACAACGGCCGCGAGAGTTCTGGTTGCGCAAGGATGGAAGACTGCAGAAACCCCAACTAAAGAATCATGGCGAGAAAAGTTGATGGACTATGCAGAAGTGGCAAAATTGACATATAAGCTATGGGACAAGGATAACTGTGACTTTAAGGATGAATGGGGACCTTTCACAAAGTCTCTGAAGACGCAACAAAGCGAATTGGACTCCTTGGCAGGTTTTGAATAAACATCCACATATTTTTTTTACTGATAATAATCAGCTAAACAGTTTGAGGATCTATACAACTTTGTAACATGCAGAAAATAGCAATATTAGAGAAACCAAAGACTGGAACTGAGGGAAGTCGGGGGGTGGGGGGTGGGTTCTGGGGGGGGGGAGGGAGGAAAATGGGGGGGGGGGAATAAGGATATGTTTTTGGATAATATGTCTTGTTATAACTTTCAATATTTTTATTTTTTAATATCCTGGGAACAGTAAACCGCAGTGGTGGGCAGTTCCACAGACCCTCCTCCTCTGCTCAAAATGCATACAGACCCATCTTTGCGCGGGGAAGATCCAGACAAAAGGAGTCTGTTTTCAAAGTACCCGCGGAGGGGTCTAGACGGCTCCATCCTCTTGCCTCCCCTGCCCCCCCCCCGCCCCCCGATCACTGTTTCACTCCGGAAGGCGTCTCAGACCTGGGTGGAGCAGCCACAAAGGACAGGCAAAGAGACAAGGTCCTGCCCAGATTCAGGCTTCCTCATGATCGTGTGGAATCTGTACACGTTTCTGTTGGCGCTTCCACTAGTGATTTATCTGTACAGGATCGGACTTCATTTCAGCCAACCACATCCTTCCTCTTCCCCCTCCCTCTTCCCCCGACAGCATACTAGAGCAGTGTTCCCCAACCACTGTTCCGCGGCACACTAGTGTGCCGTGAGATGTTGCCTGGTGTGCCGCGGGAAAAATTAAAAAATTTGAAAGATTTTTTTTTTAAGTCAAATTTTCGATTGGAACCCCTGGGGTTCCCTCCCTCCCTCCCGCTCTGCGCCTCCCTCCTCCTCCTCCTCCTCCGGGGAGGCCCTTCCTGGCTCTCGGCCAAAGCTTGGCGGCTGCCACTCACTCACTCGCTCGCCCACCCGTCCCTCCATCCCTGCACCCGGCCTCTCCCCCTCCGTCCCCGGCGCAGGGGCTGCCGGGATCCGTAGTCCCCTCGCCCTTGGGCTCCGCGCCCGCGCGGGGTGCGCGAACTACGTTTCCCAGCGTGGCCTGGCGGGCCGGGCGTTTTGTTTGAAGCGCTCTTCTCCCGGCCATGGAATGAGCGCAGCGGCGGCGGCCGGGCGGGCAGGGGCTCTTCCGCGCAGACCCCGCGCAGCCTGCCTGCGCCCCCGCAGAGATCGGGCGGCAGGATGGAGCCCGGGGATCCCCGCGTAGGCTGAGCGGCGGAGGCGGAGGCTGCCCCCCAGGTAGGGCTGCGTCGGGGGGGTTATTTTTGCAATGCTGCATCCGCGCCGGAGGGGACGCATCAGACCGCGGGGAGACCCCTTGGCGGGCGTGCAAGGCAATGCATGCATGCAGGCGTTGCATGGAGTGCAGTGCAATGCAATGGCAACACGGCGCCCTGCATGCATGCATGCAACTTCCACCGGCGCTCCGGACTTGGCAGGTGAGGGGGGTCCCCAGTGGGCGGCAGAGAGAGCCGGGAGGGCGAAGGGGAGCCGGGGGGGAGCAGCGCTGCTCCCCAAGCCGAGCCCGGGGGGAAACTTCGGCGTCGTTGCGCCGGGTGTTGGAAGCGGAGGCTGGCGGGGGGCCCTCACCTGCAAAACCTGGTCGCCTCTCATATATTTCGTGCATTGCATTCATCGCCCACTTTCTCCTCCAAGGAGCTCCCGGGGGCGCGCGTGGTTCTCCCCGTGTTATCCTCGCAACAACAGCCCTGCGAGGTGGGTCAGGCGAGTGGCCCAAGGGAGCACCCAGGGATTGTCCTGGCCAGGTGGGGTGATTTGAACCCTGCTCTCTGCCCGGTCTTCGTCCTCATTTAGCCCCCACATGTGCATGACTGTGCATGACTGAGGTTTCCCCCCCTCGTCTTGGCTATGGTGTGAGTCTGTGCTGTTAATTAATGGGGTTCTGCCTTCCGAGAAGATGAGCCAGCCCTCAAGGAGGTGATTATGTAATTTGCTAGCAATTCATGTCCCTCCCGGCGTGACGCTGCGCGCTGACGTCACGGGGCTGTAATGGTGGTGTGCCTCGAGATTTTTTTCATGAAACAAGTGTGCCTTTGCCCAAAAGAGGTTGGGAAACACTGTACTAGAGTTCATATGGATTTCAAAGCATGCTTTGAGAACTTGTATGCTTAGCTTTAAACTCCACAAAATTAGCCTATGGCTAGGATGCTATTTATCAAAGTCTGTGCCCATTAAAATATGGTCAGATACAAGTATGCTTTCCCCCTTGTTATACAATTATTATTTTTAAAATTGCATTCAACCATTTACTATTTAAGCAGCTTATACACCACTTGACTATAATCATCTCTGAAGTGACACACGAGAAATACATTGCAGAAAAAGTTAACATGGATGACATCAGACTTCCGTTAAAAAGACCTGCTGGAATAAAAAAAGGATTCGGTAGGTGCTGGGTGCTCTGCCTGATGCTCTCAACTGACAAGATGTAGGTGTGGTTGAATCAAATGGGAACAGTGACCACAGTGCTATCAGACTCAACATACACAGTATGGAAGTGGACAATTGCTAAGGAAATCCAGAACAGTCACATTTGACTTCAAAAGAGGAGACTTCCTCAAAATGAGGGATTGGGTAAAAAGGCAGTTGAAGGGGGAAAGTCAAGGATGGTGAGCCCTTCTGTGCTCCAGAGGGCCTGGGTGGCCTCATTCCCCTCTTGTTCTGAGCACTGCAGAGGGAGGCAAACATGTCCTTCCTGGGGGCTGGTCCCTCCCCGCCCTGTTCCTGGAGGGCAGCAGGAGGAGGGGGCTGCTGCAGCTGCCTCCTTTGGGGGCATGGCTCACCTTGCCTGCTCCTGCCCTCCTCCAACACACACAACCTTACCTGCCTCAGCCATCCATGGGGGCTTGAGAGTGCCTGAGCAGACTTTGTCATGGGAGGAGGCAGGCCTTGCAGAGGAGGAATGCTGGGGGCAGGCATTCAAACTCAGCCCTGAAGCTCACTGGGTGACCCTGGGCCAGGCACTCACGCTCAGCCTAACCTACCTCAAAGGGCTGTTGTGAGGATAAAATGGGGGGGGGGAGAGAGAACTCTGCACACCAACTGGACCTCCTTGCAGGAAATGGGGGCTATAAATGTAATCGTGTTATTTGTACCCCACCCACCTCACTGGGTTTCCCCAGCCTCTCTGGGCGGCTTCCAACACATATTAAAACAACAAACATTCAAAGCTGCCTTCCAGAGGTTTGATAGTTGCTCATCTCCTTGTCACCTGTAGGGAGGGCGTTCCACAGAGAGGCTGCCACCACCGAGAAGGCCCTCCCTCTGCCTGCTTCCCTGCAACCTCGCTTCTCACGGGGAGGGAACCACCAGAAGACCCTCGGAGGAGGACCTCCGGGCTGAAGGATGGGGGTGGAGATGCTCCTTCAGGTATACTGCGCTGAGCTTCATGACCTAACATTTGCCTCGCTTAACATAATTAATTAGTAAGTGACGTTTCCCTCTTCCATTCAAGCAGTACAGGAAGTAAGAACGTGGAAAAAGGAGTACTACTTCTAGTATTCCCAACTCCTGACATAAAACAGCATAAAGGTTGCCTTTTCTTGACCATCAATCACCTGCGCAAAGTCCCTACGCCACCCCCTATTGTGCTTCAATACAGCCCCATCGGTCAGCCTGGACGCTGAGGTCCAGCACTGAGTGCCTTCTGGTGGTTCCCTCATTGCGAGAAGCGAAGTTACAGGGAACCAGGCAGAGGGCTTCTCGGTAGTGGCGCCCGCCCTGTGGAACGCCCTCCCACCAGATGCCAAAGAAATAAACAAGTATATGACATTTAGAAGACATCTGAAGGCAGCCCTGTTTAGGGAAGCTTTTAATGACTGATGTTTTAATGTATTTTTAATCTTTTGCTGGAAGCCGCCCAGAGTGGCTAGGGAAACCCAGCCAGATGGGCCAGGTAGAAATAATTTAAAAATATAATTATTAAATTATTATACGCGTTAGAAACAGAATTTGAAGGGGCCGTCTTTTCTGGCAGTGCCAAATGAAGCTGCTGACCCATTTCTAAGTCCTAAAATCCACAATGTCTCTGAATACCTGAAAAACCCAGTGGTGCAGGACCCCCCCCCCCCGGAAAAAGAACCCATAAACAACACCCCAACCCTCTTTTATTGAGTGTAAAAGAGAAACCCCTTGTTTAAATTTTACAATCTCCCTGTTTCCGCTTTAAGAACTCTCAATAGATTAACCATTTCTCTTTATCCGTCACCCTTTTGTCTATAAAAAGTGTCTTCTGGTGAAACCCAAAATAGAGTCTTTGTGTATAAACCAACTTTATATCTATTTTCAGATTCTTAATGCGCCACGCACGTCTAATACAGTGGTTCTCAAGGTGCGCATTTACTCTGACTTGATCTACCACAAATATCCAAGCCACCTAACCCTGAAATCCTAACCTTCTAATTCCAAGTCTCTTCTTTCTCAATATCCCCATTCCGTTAACCACACCAAGCAACAAGCTGTAAAATGCAAGTTTAAAACGCAAGCTTTCCTTTGCATCTCGCAGAACTTTATATGTAATTCGTGGTTTTTTTTCACCTGTCCTCCAAACTTAGGTCTTTTTGCCATCCTTTAAATGGGAAATCCGTAGTTGAGCCATACTTTTTGGTAAAACGTTCGTCTGGATCCCGGAAGTCCTACCTGAGAAGAACAATGGGAGTGTCCGCTAGCGCCAGCCACTTCTCCTTCTGCAAGCAGCGCCACCCGAATTCCCACCTGGGATGAGCCGCTAAACTGAGCCGCCGGAGAAAGACTGGGGCGGGCGGCAAGTGGGAGGGGGAAGTCGTGCGCTTCTGTCCCGTCAGAAAAGTGCTGCTCCTCCTCGGAGGCAGCCTGCTTGCAGACAAGGGGGC
The DNA here is from genome assembly GCF_965113315.1 of Podarcis vaucheri. Taxonomy (NCBI): domain Eukaryota; kingdom Metazoa; phylum Chordata; class Lepidosauria; order Squamata; family Lacertidae; genus Podarcis; species Podarcis vaucheri. Next base: position 36,859,176 of record NC_138757.1, read on the forward strand.
TGGGCTGCCTCAAAGCCCATCAAGGCCACGGGCTGCTAGCATGACTCATCCTGGCTTTATCATCTGAGGGGAAAGGATGCACGGTCTTAAATGCTGGCCTTGGCAACGTGGCTTAGCAACCCTGGGTCAGCTTAGCCTCCCTCGCAGAGGGTTGTTTTGAAGATACACTCAGGAAAACACCCGAGGCACGAAGAAGAAGAACGAGGAGAGTGGGGTCTGGAAAGGGGGGTGGGGAGTGCTCCCACCCCAGCCGCTCCAGGATGGGAAGTGCGTTCCAGGGGAAGCAGGATTCAGGTGGAGGAGGACGTCGGGTTGGGTGGGGGTTGCCAGGAGCAGCACGATGTCCCTCCAACCCCCGGCTTCCACTCTCTCTTTAATGATATTTATTAAGGTTTCAAAGAAAAGAATTACATGAATTAAAAAAAGAAGAAGAAGAAAGACAAAAGAAAAAATAAAAGAAAAAATACAAAATACAAAAAAAGATAAAAAAACACTTTAAAAAATACATCAGTCTTTCCATACCTTACATTCATTTCCTTGTTTCCCTGACCTCCTCGCACCTCCCTTTTTCGTATTCCAATTCAGTTAGTTAATTCAGCAATTTCTTTCCCTCTTTGCTTTTATCTTAGTCCTTTAACATAATATATTATAACTTTGGATTCTCACCTGTTAACAATCCATTTTTACATACACCTTTATAACATTGCTGCTTAAACCACTTAACTTCATTCTGACATCATTCTAACATTCATGAATTTTGCAATATTTCTGTAAATAGTCTTTAAATTTCTTCCAATCTTCTTCCACCGACTCTTCTCCCTGGTCTCGGATTCTGCCAGTCATTTCCGCCAATTCCATGTAGTCCATCACCTTCATCTGCCATTCTTCCAGAGTGGGTAGATCTTGTGTCTTCCAATACTTTGCAATAAGTATTCTTGCTGCTGTTGTGGCATACATAAAAAAAGTTCTGTCCTTCTTTGGCACCATTTGGCCGACCATGCCCAGGAGAAAGGCCTCTGGTTTCTTCAGAAAGGTATATTTAAATACCCTTTTCATTTCATTATAAATCATCTCCCAGAAAGCCTTAATCCTTGGGCACGTCCACCAAAGGTGAAAGAATGTACCTTCAATTTCTTTACATTTCCAACATTTATTATCTGGCAAATGATAGATTTTTGCAAGCTTGACTGGTGTCATGTACCACCTGTATATCATTTTCATAATATTCTCTCTTAAGGCATTACATGCTGTGAATTTCATACCTGTGGTCCATAACTGTTCCCAGTCAGCCATCATTATGTTATGTCCAACATCTTGTGCCCATTTAATCATAGCAGATTTCACCGTTTCATCCTGTGTATTCCATTTCAACAGCAAGTTATACATCTTTGACAAAATCTTAGTTTTGGGTTCTAGCAGTTCTGTTTCTAATTTTGATTTTTCCACCTGGAAGCCAATTTTCTTGTCCAAATTATATGCCTCCGTTATCTGATAATAATGAAGCCAGTCTCACACTTTGTTTTTTAATTTCTCAAAACTCTGCAATTTCAGTCTATCTCCCTCTTGTTCCAAAATTTCCCAATATTTCGGCCATTTGACCTCCATATTGAGCTTTTTCTGAGATTTCGCTTCCATCGGTGACAGCCACCTTGGGGTTTTGTTTTCCAGTAGGTCCTTATATCTTATCCAAACATTAAACAATGCTTTCCTGACAATATGGTTTTTAAATGCTTTATGTGCTTTGACCTTATCATACCACAAGTATGCATGCCATCCAAATACATTATTAAAACCCTCTAAATCCAAAATGTCTGTGTTTTCAAGAAGCAGCCATTCTTTCAACCAGCAAAAAGCTGCTGATTCATAATAAAGTTTAAGGTCTGGCAGGGCAAATCCACCTCTTTCCTTTGCATCTGTTCCCCGGCTTCCACTCTCCAGGCAGGCGCCCAACGTGGCCAGCTGGCAAGGGCTCTTTCTTACTCCAGCCTTGGCGTGCAGATCCTGTGTTCAGCCCCAGATCTCTGAAATGAAAGGCAGCATCTGTCAGAATAGGTCATACTGAGCCAGTACAGATGAAAGTGACTATTGGTTCGCTTCCTCTGCTATCTGCCTTTTCGGGCACCTCAGAGGTGGCAGAGAGAGGCAGGAGAGAGACCCCTTTCCTCCATGTCCCCACCCCAACTCTTAGGACCAGAAGCAAGAGACAGCTTTGCTGAGCACGTGCCCCTTCCCAGGGAGATGAAACTCTGCACTACTGTTCCCTGAATTGCTCACGAAGCAGCCATACTCCAGGCTCTTATTGTCACAGCCCTGCAGGATCAGACCAAGGCCCATCTAGTCCAGCTCTCAGCAGCCCAGCAGATGTCCAAGGGAAGCCCCAAGCAGACTCCAAATGCAGCCCCACTCTCCCCACTGGGGACACCCGCAACGGGTAGGCAGAGGTAGACTGCCTCTGCGGCTGGAGGTGCAACATGGTCTAATTTGACGAATGAATTTGACGAATCCTTTCTTAAAGCCATCCCCCTCAGTGCCTCTGGAAGGAGGAAATTTCAGTGTCACTAGGCACTCTGTGTCTGGCCTGAATCTGCCATCATTCCGCTTTCTTAAAGAGATCCAGGTTCTGATATTATGAGGAGGAAACATGGCTCTGCCCCTTTCCCACATCATGCATACTTCTATGATGTCCCCACTTTCCCCCCTCTCGCAGAGCCCCAAAGCCTCCTACATTGTAAGCCTTCCTTGAATCCCTCCCACAAAATACTGACAGTCTGGAAACACCCTGGGTGCAAACATGTTTTACTGGGGAAAGGATCTTTGCCTCTTCCTCCTTCCTAACCTGCAGTAGTGCCCTGGCAAATCACAAAGTGCAGGCTCCCTTCATGGTACTCACAGCCACACCGCTTCTAAGGTTATACAAATTTAAAATATCAACAACAAATCAACACAATGAGGCTATAATGACACAATCTGAATCATTAGGGGTGCATTGCAGCAGTCATTGCAAATCTCCATGACTCGCCTTTCAGCCAGAAGCTCTGCAGCACAGGTGGTTCTGATGATTCCCCTGACGACTTCCCCCTCCCACTTGCCGCCTGCCCCAGTCTTTCTCCAGCGGCTCAGTTTAGTGCGCCAAGCGGCTCATCCCTGGTGGGAATTCGGGTGGTGCTGCTTGCAGAAGATGTGGCTGGTGCTAGCGGACACTCCCACTGTTCTTCTCAGGTAGGACTTCCGGGATCCAGACGAACGTTTTACCAAAAAGTATGGCTCGACTACTGATTTCCCATTTAAAGGATGGCAAAAAGACCTAAGTTTGGAGGACAGGTGAAAAAAACCACGAATTACATATAAAGTTCTGCGAGATGCAAAGGAAAGCTTCCTTTTTAAACTTGCATTTTACAGCTTGTTGCTTGGTGCGGTTAACGGAATGGGGGATATTGAGAAAGAAGAGACTTGGAATTAGAAGGTTAGGATTTAAGGTAAGGTTACCAGATTTTTTTTCAAAGAATCCGGGGACACTTTTTCAAAACAGAAACAAATGTTATTTTTTAAAATCATTTTTTAAAAAAATAAAAAGTAATACCTTCTCTTCTGGGTCTCCTCTGTCGCGTGGCCTTCCTCTGGGCCCCAGCCTGATCTCTTGGAGTGCTATCTGCCGTGAAGTAGGGTCGGGTCGGGCCTGGGCTCGGCCCCGTGTCCTTGCCCTCCTGGTGCTCTCCTACCTCTCTTCCTCAGCGGCCGCAAGGTCGGGGCTCCCCTCTTTTTTCTCCTTCCTCTTTCTCTCTCTTCCTTCTCCTTCTCCCTGTGTTGGCTCCGGGGGTTTTACTGGCCCTGCAGAGCCACTGGGCAGTCGGCCACGTGGCCGGACGCTCTCGCTCCCGCCTCGATTTGGGTCCTGGGTGTGTGTGTCAGCGGTTCCCCCAGTTGACGCGCCGGGCATCCCTGGTTCCCCCTCGGCAGTGGCAGCGGTAGCGGCAGTCTCAGTAGCCCGGAGCCAGCCTGGTAGTGCACTTGGCTCTGGCTGGCTTCAGGAGCTGCTCATTGCCCTGGCACCCGCCATTTTGCCTCGCCGGAAGTCCCCATATGATGTGTCTTGTGCCGTTGAACCAATCACGCAACATTCCTTCCCTACTAATAAATCTACAACACTTAAAATATAAATCTGGGGGCCTTATATGAAATCCGGGGACATTCCGGGGACGGATTTTGTTGGGGACAGATTTGTAAATCCGGGGACTGTCCCCGGGAGACGGGGACATCTGGTAATCATTCCGTAATAGGGCTTCTTCTGCCTTTGCCAGTATGTCATCCTTCTTAGCCTCCTTAAAGAGGGCGTTCAGAAGCACTTGTACGTCTGGCCATATGGGATTGTGAGTGGAGAAGGTGGCGCAGTCTGGATGAGTCCCTCTGTCTTGCTCTTTGGTCACTGTGACCGAGCACCATTTTGGGTCGATCAGGATCCATGGGGAAGGGGATCCACCCAGAAGTTGTGGAGGGAATGGGAAGAGAAGCCTGGTCAAGAGACTGGCTCATGTCAGAAGGAGGCCTGACTGCATCCTTGGCGAAGCCCAGGGCAGGGCAGGAAGGCAGCATTGCCCAGCGGGAAGGCATTCGGAGGCAAATCATCAGCAAGGAGCAGAAAATCCCCTCCCCTTCCCTCAAGAAGACTGAAGAATCTCTAGTCGGCCTTCAGGTGAGTTCAGCATCCCAGGTCTCTGGGGTGTTCCTGTCCATTACAAAGCTGACTCGAGGCTCCGTCAACTGAGCCCCTACACTCCTTGTGTACATGAAAGGGCCACAGAAAGGATGGGAGGCAGCCTTTTCCTGGAGCCGTCTTACCTGCAGCAGTTCACTCGCTGGCTGCTGACCCTTTTCCTCCATCACCTGGATGATCCTCTCAAGAGAGGAGAGTTTCCTGCAGAGTCTGACCAGCTGCTCATCCCTTCTCCCTGCAATCTCCTTCCCCACCTCTTCCACATGATTCAGCAGACGCTTTTCTTCTTCTTCTTCCAGGAACTGGCGCAGTTGTCTCAACTTCTCCACAGTCTTCAGCCTCTCCGGCTCTGAGGAGGTCGGAGTGAGGAAGATGGTCAGCCTTCAAAACATCAGCAAGAGAATTAGGATTTGAATTGAACTGCTTCCACCCTCTCAGCTCACAAGTCCTCAGGCTTCTCCTTGACTGCTTTTCACATAATAAACAACAATGGGAAATAAACTCCATTTAGCAGCATTCAAAGGCGAACTTACCTAATTCGCAATTCTTGGGAAAATATGGAGACCAAAACAGCAATCTTTTGAAATTCACACCTCTGAATTTCTCAAGGTTGACCCAGCCAGGTAATGTTCACAAAAAATGTATTTATGAGGGTAAAGCACGTATCAAACTATTCATACGAGAAGGTAGCCACCCTAGCGTTTGATTCATTATCAGAATAATAAATAAATAACAAACCAATATGGAAAAAGGAGAAATGAGAGAAGTTGAAATGGGCAGATTTCCCCATCCCTCCTCAGTCCGGACTTGCTTCTTGAAGTGCTTGTTCCCTCACTAGTAACAATATGGAAACGTCCAAGGAGGTCTTTGCTTTCCTTGTCCAGGTCTGCTTGATAGGCCAGAATTTCCCCTCTCTCTTTCCTCCAAATCTCCAGGCGGCAACAAAGAGAGGAGATGAATATTCTACTGGCTTCTTGGGTCCAGTGGCCTTGCTATAATAGGAAAGTAATTGACTGGAGGAAAGAAAAGTACAGAGGTTTTCAACCTTTTGGGGTCCACGGCTCCCTGGACCAACTCCCTTCTTTCTGCGGCACCCCTGTGGGGCTCAGGAGACCAGTTAGGTCCCCCCTTGCTTGCCCAGCTTGCCTCCCCTCCCCCTTTCTCGAACAGCCTCCCTTGAGGAGTGCTCTCTCAGCCTCCTCTCCTTAGGAGCCCTCCTCTTGGTCTGTGAGCTGCCCCCGCTGCCCCCCAGGGGCCTGGGACTTGCCTGTCCATTCCCAACAGCAAGGGCCCCTCGCCAGTTGGCTTGCTTCCTCTGAGGCCGCCTCAGCTCCTGGCAGCCCACACCCTCTGGCCAGCCCCAGAGGCACCATTCTCTGGGGGAGAACAGCTGGACAAGCCTTGGGGAGGCAGAGATGGCATCCGAGGAGGGAGGGAAGGAAAGAGGGACAGAGGCCAGTGTCTCCCGCGGCACCCCTGACCATCATTCAAGGCACCCCAGCTGCCACAGCACACTGCTTGAAAACCACTGCAGAACTGGGACGGGAAAGGTTTCTCGTCCAACCAACTGGTCTGGAGAAGAGGAAAGGCAGCCATGCTTGCTCCTTTGTCTTCTCCGAGGAGACTTCCAGCCTGACCTCTCATCTTGAGGCCCCAGGGAGAAGTGGGAGGAGGAGGAGGAGGAGGAGGAGGAGGAGGAGGAAGCATCCCCAGAAGAAGTGTGCTCCCCACCTGTAGGTGCTTCCACCCCCCACTCCTAAATCTGCTTGCAACAGATACTTGGGGGGGGGGGCATCCTGCACCATCTGGTCAATTCCTGGTGCTAGGAGAATTAGAAGGTCTAAGATATAAACACATACATAAATACCGTAAGTAGTTCTCATCACAAAAGAATATGCAGGTAAACCCATGAACAGCCAGGTAAACCCATCAAGAGGTTTCCTGGCAGACAGGAGTCTGTTGTAGGCCGCCCCTTCTGTGATGTATGTATGATGTATGGAGGGGTGGTCTTGGGCTCCAGGGTGGGCAATTTCAAATGTCTATATAAGGACTTGGTTCGGGGTCTCCTCCTCCCTTCTGCGTGGGGGTGGGGGGGTGAGCACCAGTTAATAAAGATCTGGCTTACTAGCTGCTTTGCTTCTCAATGTTCTCTGGTTGGCCTCTGTTATTTTCTCCTACCGATAGAGAAGCTACCGAAGGACTCTATATGGGCTCTGAGGTACCCCAGAAGGGAAAAGGAGCTGTTTTTTCCTTATAACACTGGCCCCCAGTCCCCACCCCCTTGCAGCTGACCCCTTGCTGCTCTCTGCTTGGCAGGGTATTGAGGAGGCATCCTGCTAGCCAAAGGAGACATGTGCAATTCACATTTGTAGTGTTCTAAATATGTACAAAGCAACCTTGCTGGGGGATGTGGATGAGGTTAACCCTTTCTCTCCCCGGCCGTGGTCCCATGAAGCTGCTGTATTTCAAGGGAAGATCCCTTGGCCCCCCTGGCAGAGAGAAAGACTTCGACTCCCTCCTCCCAGCCATCCCAGCAGCCCTCAGGCTTCCCCTTGGCTGCTTCTAAGGTAATAAACAACCACCAATGAATACCATGCCTACTTTGGATCTGAGAATTAAAAAGATAACCTGAATGGATCTGAATGTATTTTTCGACTCAAATGTATTTTCCCTCAAAATGCTGTATTTTTCTAAATGTATCCAAATGTATCCGAATGGGTTTTTGTATTTCCCCCCAATCTCATCGCCTAGAGAATGTTCCATAAATGTAACAATCACTTGTTCCAAATGTATTTGATTCAAATGTATTTAAGGCCCCACTTTTCACATGGTGTCCTGTTGTGTGGTCGGAAAGTACTCTTTATTGTTTGATTTGGGTTAATGTCAGAATAAAAGCGAGTTCCTTCAAAATAACACATTCCTTTTTATCTTACCAATTTCTCATATTGTAAGAAGCGGAAGAAGAAACCATAGAGAGCATTCATATTTTCCTTCTGATCAATGAAGTCAAACGTTACAATTATCCATTTTAGAATGAGCACCTATAGGGAGAAGACAGATCTCAGTAAGCCAAAGCAAGGCCAAGACAACAAACCCCTTCTGGAATATGGTCAGCGTGTACAACATCTAGCTGAATCATCACCAGGATAACTAAGTCAGACTGGGGGAAATTTCATTCTTCAGAACCAAGACATCATTACCATGCTTTCCAAGTTACCTGAAAGTCACTAGAACACTTGCGAGCACAGAGCCAAGACACAGCTGAAATAAGCTAATCCTACAAACTTCGGGGTTTGTAGGACTTCCGGGGTGGCGCCATCGGTAATGGCGGATTCCCTCTGACTCGGAGGGACCAGCTCTGCGGGAATCGGGTCTGTACCGCTACGGCGAAGCGGGGACCCTTCAAAAATCACAGGCGGGTGAAGCTTGTGACCGTGGGACTCGGCGGGCACCTTTCGGGCCCCCCCTCAATTTGTAAAGGAGCCCAACTACGGGCTCCGGAGCGAAGAGGGGCTAGTGGCGCGGTGCTGAGAGTCAACTGCTTCTTCCGTGGAGCGAAGCCGCACAGCCGTTACCGGAGAGTGCTACCTTTTTCCTGTGACAATCTGGCTGCAAAAACAACTACCCGTGCGTAGGTTAATTTTGAAAATAAAGGAAAACAAAGACGTAATTTGGCACCGAAGCGGGGAGGCATAAACAGGAAGTCTGCCTTCCGCTCTTTGTAAATAGAGTAAAGTAATGAACATGTAAGCTAAAACCTTGAAAGACGCTTGAAAAGGACTATGATTCTAACATCAAAACAAGTGATTTCCCCCCTTGGCTGCAGGAGAGGAGGGGGGAAAGGTGTGAACTGTATTTTCCTGCAAAAAGAGAGGAAAGGAAGCTAAAATCCACCGCTTAAAACCTGGGAACGGGCTGCCAATGGACAATAAGAATGCCGTACTGTGAAATGTGCTGTTGGTGAATAGAGTACTTTTTGACAGTTAACTCTGCAAGTGAGATACAAGGTTTCTGGCTGGCTTCTCCTGGCTTTAAAGTACCTGGAAAATAACTGAAATTGAAACTGTTGTCTATTTTGTGAATTGGGGGATTAAAAAAGTTTATTATTTTTTTTTAAGGCAACAACTTTTGACTGTTACTGTGTCCCCCTAGAGGAAGCTTGAAATTGTTACAATAACAACTGGGCCAGGGGAATTTTCCACTTCAAAACAAATTCAGGCCGTGGGACTGACCTTGGGCTTTAACTAGAGTGTTATGGCAGATGGGAAAGAAAAGATAGATTTGCCTCAGGAAAAAACAACGAGGTCTGGCAGATCTTTTCGCCCAGACACTGGGCTGCAGCGAAGAGCATCAACATCTGGCCCCTCTGCATCATCAGGGGCTGCATTTGTACAACCTAAACCTAAAGGAATGGCAACCGAAGATGTTTTAGCTCAGGCTTTAGGCAAAATTAATGAATCTCTGGAAAAACTAAGTAAACAAGTAGCTGAAGCATCAATTAAAATTGATCAAAATACTACAAGTATTAACAATCTGGGACAGAAGGTAAATACTAACACAGAAACTATTGAGAAACTGCTACAGGAATCTACTTTGACCAGAAAGACAGCTGAAGAAGCAAAAGAAATAGCAGTTTCTGTAGAAGAGAAGATACCACCGATACATAGACAACTTGAGGGCCACAGGTCGATATTGTCTATGATTGAATTGAAGGAGAAACAAACGAATTTCAGGATCAGGGCCGTACCTGAACTTGAGAAAGACAATCTGACTCACTTTCTTATGCAGGAATTTGCAGACTTTTGGGACCTAGATTTGGAGAAGGAAGATTTTAAGAAAGTGAGTGCTTTCAGGCTTGGAAGAGGAGGGAAGAAGAACAGGGTGAGAGACTGTTTGATCCGAACAAAAGAGGAGAGAGACAAAATCTTGAGTCTGCACTTTCAGAAGACCCTGGAAATACATCAGTCAAGAGTGGAGATATTTAAAGATATCCTGAAATATCTTTTGGACCTGAGGTCCAGCTACGGAGATTTGGTTGTCCTGTTGAGAAGCAACAGAATTATCTTTAGGTGGAGATTTCCCCAAGGCCTATCTTTCAGCTTCAAAGGAAGAAAGATAAAAATAAGATCAGTGGACGACAAAGAAAGATTTTTGAAAGACCACGGAGAAGACCTGCAGAAAGAATCTGGAGAAGAGCTAAGAGCACTAGAAAGAGGAATATTAGACATAGCAAAACTACCTTTTGGACTGGACTGCCTAGAGGAGGTGATACCACCGACAGAGCAGGAACAGGCACTTGGCGCAGTTGGAGGAAAAGTAAAGTAACTACATCATGGCTCTGCAACTATTAAGCTGGAATACTAATGGTCTCAACTCCCCCCAGAAAAGGAAAAGAGTTTTTCATTTATTAAAAAAGGAACAATTGGACTTGATTTGTCTACAGGAAACACATGTGATAAGGCTACATAGAAAAGTATTGATTAATAAAAGACTGGGTCAGGAGTTTACCTCATCGGACAAAGTTAAAAAAAGAGGAGTAGTGATTTATGCAAAGGAGAGACTATCACCGAAATTTATCTTTAAAGATGACCAAGGAAGATTTGTGGCAATTGAAATTCAAATACAAGGAGAGAAATTCTTAATAGTGGGAGTTTATGCACCAAACGAGGGGAAATCTGAATTCTTTAAAAAGTTGCATGAGACCTTGATGGACTATTTGGACTATAATGTGATTTTGATGGGAGATATGAACGGAGGCACAAAGACAGGTAGTCACTAAGGATGGTAGACTACCGAAAACCTTTTTTGAGATGACAGACAACTTGGATTTAGTTGATATCTGGAGAACAAAGAATCCCTTGGCAAGAGAGGGAACCTTCTTCTCTGAAGCCAAAATGACATGGACAAGAATTGACCAAATATGGGTAACTAGAGGAATGGCACCAAAGACAAGAAAAGTAGAAATTTGTCCAAAAAACCGCTCCGACCATAATGCTGTGAAGATGGAGATGAAACTAACACCAACTGGCTCTTTCAGATGGAGGATGAATGACACCTTATTTAAAGATGAAAAAGTGATTAAGAAGGCCCAAAAAAACCTTGAGAGACTATTTCGAGATAAATATGAACACCAATGTTGAAAAAAGAGTAATCTGGGACGCAGGCAAAGCTATTATGAGAGGGTTCTTGATACAACAGAATGAAATAAAGAAGAGAATTCAAAATGAGAAGAAGGATAAAATATTGGAGAAAATAAAGGAAAGTGAAAAGAAATTGAGAGCAAAACCAAAGTCGCAAGAGATCTTGAGAGAAATAAAGCTATATCAAGTACAATACATGAAAATGATGAATCAGGAGATAGAATGGAAAATTAAACAAATGAGACAAAAGACATTTGAGTCGGCTAATAAATGTGGGAAATTGTTGGCCTGGCAAATGAAAAAAAGACAAAAATTAAACACTATTATAAATTTAGAAGTGGAAGGAAAGAACATACAGAACCCAGTCGAGATTAGAAACTGTTTCCAGAGGTATTTTAAACAATTATATACACAAGGGCCACAGAAAGAAATTGATTTAGATCGATTTTTGAAAATAAATGGATTACAAAAAATCTCTCAAGAAAATAAATTAATGCTGAACTATAAAATAACTGAACAGGAGGTAGAAGGTGCCATTCAGAATATGCAATTAGGTAAATCTCCAGGACCGGATGGACTGACTTCTAGATATTACAGATCCTTAAGAGAATGGTTAGTACAACCTTTAAAGGAAGTCTGTAATGAAATAATGGATGGGAAAAGGGCACCAGAGTCGTGGAAGGAAGCGTATATCACACTTATACCGAAAACAGAGACTGAAAAGACGCAGCTTAAGAACTACCGCCCCATATCACTGCTTAATGTGGATTATAAAATTTTTGCAGACATTTTGGCTAAAAGACTAAAAATAGTGTTAGTGGAAGAGATTCATAAAGATCAAGCAGGCTTTCTCCCGGGTAGACACTTGTCTGATAATATGAGAAACATAATTAATATTTTACAAAAATTACAAGTGAATATTAATATCAAGGCAGTTTTGATATTTGTGGACGCGGAGAAAGCTTTTGACAATATTTCTTGGAGTTTTATGAAGAAGAATCTACAGGGGATGGGGGTAGGCCAAGGTTTAGAAAACGGTATAAGTGCAATTTATTCAGAACAAAAGGCTAAATTATTTCCGGTTTGGATTGCCAGCAGTATGGGAGCGCGGAGAAGTTGCTGAGCGACTTCCCCGAACTGCGCGGGGGTTTTGAGGGGCAACGCAAAGGCACTGCGACCCCCAAAAACTTCCAGGGGGGCCCCCTGGTAGGAAGCGCTACCAGCAGCGTCGGAGAGGTCCGAAGCCTTTTGGAATCTTCTCTATTTTGGGGAGGACTCTGAAGCAATGGGACCGAGAGACGCATTCCGGTAAGCTCTGCGACCCCGTGCAGCTATGTCTCGAGCCCCCGCTGAAAAGTGGCGACAGACTTCCGAAATCTTTTAGAACTGCTGCCTTTGGAACTGAAAGATAAATGTTGAATTGTAAAAATCAGGCAAATAGACCTTAAGGTGCAGCAGATGTTAATGGATTAAGTTAAGGAGCCCGACCTGTATTTCGGAGCTAAGATGGCGCTGGGAAGCTAATCGGAAGAGCGAGACAAAGTAACAAGCTTCACCCGCTGTAGAACAAAGAGAGGGAAGCCCCCGCCGGGGATTTCGCGGGGCAAAGTAACTACTAAAAGAAGTGTACAAATGAAAGGAAACTTTAGAGACTTTGTATTGAAAAGTGGACTATTGGAGAGCTGGATAGAAAGTTAAAGGGGAAATCGGGAGGAGCGAACGGAGAAACTTTAGAAGTGGGGAAGACAAACAGAGGGGAAAGAGAGAGCAAGTCAGCCTGAAGGCTTTGGCAAATTCCCCCCCTCCACCAACCCCCGCTCCGTCAACTCCCACGACGGATTAAAACTACCCCGACCCGCCGTACCTGCGTTCTTTTTAGCTCTCCAGCTTTTGTAGCCTGTTGCCATACTGTTTTAACACCAAAAGGAACACAGCGCGCAAGTCCCTGTGTGTGAGAAGAAACAGCCTGCTTTTGTCTGGGGGATGTCCGGTCGGGCTTACCTGAAGCTGGTCTCCCCAAAGGACTTAGAGACTGGGAAGGAACTTTTCGCCTCTTTCTTTTTGGATTGAGCCTGCGTCGCTGAATCAGCCGTTTCCTTGACGTCTGCCTCTTCTTTTTGAGACTGGGATTAGACTTCTCATTTTTGAATTCAAACTCTTCCCCCTCCCCCTCTTGGAGAAACCCAAACTTGGCAGAGAAACCCTGAAACTCTAGGGATCTCTGTGTTGGAATTCTGCCTGGGTCAGAGGAATGTGCCACAGCGTAGGCACCGGCAGATATTCCTGTCGACCTCCCCGCGTCTCCACTCTGCTGATAAGCAGGCGAGGTCCCGGCGATTCATCTCAGATATGTGAGAGGAACACACCGTTCATCCTCTCTCCCCTTTGGTGTCCCCCAGGAGGGGAAAGAAGCAGACAGAAAACTATTTACATCTTTTATTTCTGTCTCTCATATCAGTACAGAGAAACATGTCTGCACTCGACAACAGCAAGAAGAAACTCCACCCATGTACTTCCAGTACAGGTCATATGACACACACACTGAGCTAACATCCGGTGCTCAGTACAGAATGGACTGCCCCTTTGTTTCCATGGCAACAGTCACAAACATCCTGTCTGGCTTTCCAGCCACAAGCAGCTGACTGAGCTGCTGGAGCCTTTGCTTGCTGCAGCATTGGTGCTTTATGGTAACACTCTGTCCCAGCGTCTGCCTTTCTGCCTCCCCTCCCCCCCACCTGTCCCTCCCCTTCCCATGCCCACCTCCCCTATTTTTCTTTGTATTTCAAGCCCTTCGACCGCTGGTTGCGTCTAAGGAAATATTAACAGGATAAGAACCCTTGCTTACCTAGCCAGGCAGCAACACTGCATGCGGCTGATTTAAGAAAATAGGACAAGAACCTGTTATACGGGGGAACGGATTAAGCCAAACAAGTGGCTGAAAATCAAAAGAGAAGTCTTCATATTACCTGCCTTATTTAGACTGTATTAACTTCTTTATTGCTTCTCCTTTGGGTCACACCTCCAGTATATCCTAACATTCCCCTTCCCTCTCATCTTTGGCTTTTTTACACCTTTACCTTTCAGCGGAAATTCATCTTTTTTATCAGCTAAGTGCAAGGATATGTAAATTAGACGGGAAGGCCCCCAGTATGGTACAAGAGATTTAATTGTGTACCGAGTGTGAAAATAGAGGGGACAGATTTACATTGACCTAAAAGATATCACTAACATAAACATTGCTTGAATCCAGGGAGCAGGTCAACGTAACTCTTTTTGTGATATCCAAAATACCCAAGATTGCATGTCCTGCCGGCAAAACCACAAAAACCCTTAAGTTAATTCATTGTGAGGGGTGGGAGGTGGGGAGGGGAGGGAGGTGGACAGATGACGGGGAGAGACGGAAAGAAGGCTGTGGGAACACCAATGGATAGGAGAACTTCAAGGCAAGAGGAAATAAAAGATTTAGATGCATTATGGCTGAAAATAAAAGAGGAACTCAGACAGAATGAAACACGTATAGAAAAAAAGTTAGGAGAGATGCAGGAATCCTTTGATAAAAAGATTGAAGTTGTTACAGGGGAACTCTCAAACAAAATAAAAGATTTAACAGTCAAAACAAAGTCTTTAGAAGAATTAAATAAAAAAATGCAAAAAGATTTGAGAGACCAGAGAAAAGAAGCTGAAAAAGCTAAAGAAAATTTTGGAGAATTGAGTAAAACTCAAGAACAGGTGTTAGACAACCTAGCCTTGATGGAGATGAAACAAAAGCAGTTAAACTTAAAATTCAGAGGAATAGGGGAAGAAAGAGAGGAAGATATAAAAGGGAAAATGATCAAAGAACTTGCGACTTGGCTTGTATTGAAAGAAGAAGAGGTTGCGCAAAAGATAGAAAACGCTTTTAGAATAAAAATAAGACCCAAACAAAACAGATTGAAAAAAGTCCCAGGAGATTGTCTAGTGATCTTCAAATCGATAGACATGAGAAATATGATTTTGAGGGAGAGCTACCAGAAGAAACTGGTAATTGATGGAAAACCAATTATTATTTTTAAAGAAATTCCAATCAGATTACTTCGGAAAAGAGAGGGCTATAAACAAATAGTTGGTATTTTAAGGAAAAATGGCATACAACATAGATGGGAATTCCCAGAAGGGATTTCCTTTTTTTACAAAGGGAAAAGATTTAAGATAACTGATAACCAGGAAGTCAGCAAATTTTTACGTAGATACGAAAAGGACCTCGGGGGGGGGTGGAGGAAAGACATGGGGAGAGGGATGGAGAGAGGGAAGAAAGAGGGGGGGTGTTTGGAGGAGAGACTGGAGAGGGAGGGAGGAGCCGGGGGAGGAGGGGATGAAGATGAGGGGGAGGAGGGGGAGGAGGAGGAGGAGGAAGAGGTCGAAGAACAAACAGAAGACAAACCCACCCGAGTCTAAACAGACAAAAACCAAACCGGGAAATTACTGACTTATTAGTAGACAAAAGTGATAATGAACCTTAAAATCGTAACATGGAATGTAAATGGTTTGAACGAAAAAGCCAAAAGGAATAAAATTGCAAATGTGTTGAAAAAGGAAAAATTGGATGTAATCTGTATTCAAGAAACTCATGTAGCTAAAAAGCATAAACATGTCCTAACAAACAAACTCTTGGGTACGGAATTTATAAACTCTACGGAAGAAAAAAAAAGGGGGGTGGTAGTATATGTGAAGGAAAAATGGGAACCAAAAATGATATACAAAGATGAGGAGGGGAGGATACTAGGGGTTCAAATCAAGTTCCAGGGAGAAAAGATTAATGTAGTTAACATTTATGCCCCAAATACAAACAAACCTGAGTTTTTCAAGAAATTAGAACAAGTATTATTAGATTTAGATGACAACAAGACGATATTATTGGGAGACTTCAACGCGGTGCCGTCACCAGAAAGGGACAGACAAACGGAAAACAGAAAACGAAATCAAGGAAAGTTACCGAAATCATTCCAAGATTTGGAAGAAAACCTAGACTTAATAGACATATGGAGATATAAACACCCAACAGAAAAGCAGTTCACCTTCTTTTCCGAAGCACATAAAAGCTGGGGCAGAATAGATCAGATCTGGACCTCGAGAGCACTTACTCTAAGAACAATAAGTTGTGAAATTCACCCAAGAACATTTTCGGATCATAACATGATAACTTTGGAAATCAAAGGGATAACACAGGGAAGCTTCAGATGGAGATTAAATGAATACCTATTAGAAAATGACGACGTTATTGAAAAGGCCAAAACCACCCTAAAAGAATACTTTAACTTAAATCTAAATACAGGAACAAGCATAGAAGTGGTCTGGGACGCCAGTAAGGCGGTAATAAGAGGTCTATTTATTCAGCAAAACAACTACAAGAAGAAGATAAGACAGCAGAAGCAAGAAGAAATACTTAAGCAGCTAAGAGAGTATGAGAAAAAATTAACAGACCACCCGAAGGATGAGCAAAGTATTTGAGCAATAAAAATGTTACAAACACAATATTCGATGCTGACGAGTCAAGAAATTGAATGGAAAATCAAACTAATGAAGCAAAGATACTTTGAGTCAGCGAACAAAACAGGGAAATTTCTGGCCTGGCAATTGAGAAAAAGACAGAAACAGAATATGATAAATAAAATAAAAGTAGAGGAAGATCTGATAGTAGACCCAATTAAAATACAAAAAAAGTTTCTGGAATTTTATGAAGAACTATATAAGAAGGGGGAAGAGGACCTAACGCAAATAGAAAGATATCTAAAGAGACATAAAGGGAAGACCATCACGGAGGAAGAAAGATTTCAACTAAACAAACCCATTAACATAGAAGAGGTTCAAAATGCTATAAAAAAAATGAAAATAGGAAAAGCTCCAGGTCCGGATGGTCTTTCGGCCAAATATTACAAAGTTTTAGGAAATCAACTATCATTGGTGCTCTGTGATACAATGAACAACATCTTGAGAGGAGGGAAAATACCTGAGTCGTGGAGGGAAGCCTTCATAACATTAATTCCAAAACCGGATGCAGATAAAATGTGTATTAAAAACTACAGGCCAATATCCCTATTGAACAACGATTACAAAATATACGCCGATATTATGGCAAACAGATTAAAAAAGTGCCTATTGAATTTAATTCACAAAGACCAAGCAGGCTTTTTACCAAATAGATTCCTGAAGTGTGAGACACACTATAAACTTGTGAGACACACTATAAACTTAATCGAATATCTGGAAATTAACAACAACATACCAGCGGCCTTGATCTTCATAGATGCCGAAAAGGCGTTCGATAATGTCTCTTGGCCGTTCTTACTAAAGACTATGGAAGAAGCGGGGATAGAGGGAGAATTTCTGAGAGGAATACAGGCAATATATTCAAACCAATCTGCCAAACTGGTGATAAATAACAATCTTACAAACACGTTCCAAATTGAAAAAGGAACCAGGCAAGGTTGCCCCCTCTCCCCGCTCCTATTCATTATGGTTTTAGAAGTCTTGGCAAATAAAATAAGATTAACACCTGAGATCAAAGGGATCAAAATAGGATCAAAAGAGTTCAAACTAAAAGCCTACGCAGATGACTTGATGTTACCCTTAGAAGAGCCGCAAGGGAGCATCGAAAAGGCGCTGGAGATATTAGAAGAATATGGCAGACTAGCAGGATTTAAATTGAATAGATCAAAGACCAAAATATTAACAAAGAATTTGAGAAATGATATAAAAGAAAAATTAGAGAGTCAACACGGAATTAAAGTGACTAAAAAAGTAAAATATTTAGGCATTTGGCTTACACCAAAAAATATAAATTTAATTGAAGATAATTATACAATGACCTGGAATAAAATTTAAAAAGATCTGGATGTTTGGAGCAGAGTTAATCTTTCGTGGCTCGGTAGGATGGAGGCAATAAAAATGAACACTCTTCCCAAGATGCTGTTCCTTTTTCAGAATATCCCGGTTATTAGAGGGACCAAAATATTCAAAGACTGGCAGAAAGTCCTCTCAAGATTTATATGGCAGGGGAAAAGGCCAAGGATCAGATACAAACTACTTACAGACCGAAAGGAGAGAGGGGGGATGGCGGTACCCAACTTAAAACTATACTATGAAGCTGCCTGCTTATGTTGGGTGAAAGATTGGATAACTTTGGAGAACACGGATCTGTTGGAACTTGAAGGTGTAGATAACAGGTGGGGTTGGCACGCCTACCTTTGGTTAAATAAAGGAAGAACACATAAGGGCTTTTCAAATCATATCATTAGAGGTCCATTATATGAAGTTTGGGAAAGAAATAAAAAATTGTTAGAACCAAGAACACCCTGGTGGCTGTCCCCAATAGACATTTTATCATTTAAAAAAACAAACCTGGATGAGAAAAATTTAACATACGAAGATTTACTGACAAGCTCCCATGAAAACTGGAAACTAAGACCGTACGAGGAACTGAAAGGAAAGCTGAAGGGTTGGCTACAGTACCATCAGATCAATGCAAGATGGACGGAAGACAAGAAAGTAGGAATGAGCGAAAAGAAATCAAAATTCCAAATCGAAATAATTGAAAGTAAATCTAAATTATTATCCAAATTGTATAATATCTTATTGGAAGAGGATACAAAAGATGTAGAAATTAAAGAAGTTATGGTAAAGTGGGCAAGAGATTTGGGGCACAATATAGAATACGAGAAATGGTCGAAATTATGGAATCAGGGAATAAAATTCTCAGCAAGTGTAGCAATTAGAGAAAATTTAGAAAAGATGATATACAGATGGTATTTAACGCCAGAAAAACTAAATAGGATGTACAAGACCGGTAACAAGGCCTGCTGGAGATGCAAAACAAATGAAGGGAATTTTATACATATGTGGTGGACATGTGAGGGAATAAAAAAATTTTGGAATCAGATATATGATGAACTAAAAAAAATATTTAGACTCACATTTCCCAAAAAACCAGAGGCCTTTTTACTAGGGATGGTTGGAAAAGAAATACCGGAAAAAGATAAAACCCTGTTCCAATACGCAACAGCTGCGGCTAGAATGCTAATCGCCCAAAATTGGAAAAACCCAACTACACCAACGGTGAAGGATTGGCAACTGAAGCTATATGATTTTATAGAATTGGCAAGAATGACGCAAAGAATCAGAAATCAAAAAAATACAAAGTTAAAAGAGGATTGGAATAAATTTATGGTATATAGTGAAGGCAATTCTGGTAACTTAACAACTGCAGTAGGTTTGATTTAACTCTTCCGATGTTATAAACTAAAAACCAACACCAGCTGTAAGATGAACTTATCAAAAGTAGAAACCCGAAATCAGGAGGGAGGGAAGTCGATGTAAACGTGTGGTATGTGTTTTTTCTTTTCTTTTACTTTTCTCTCTTTATTTTTTCTTTTTCTATCTAATGTCTTTTTAATGTTTAATGTCTAACTTTTAATGTTTCTTTTTGGCTGTGCTTCTTTGGATGTGTATGATGAAGGAAATATAATAAAAAGCATTTGGAAAAAAAAAGAACAAAAGGCTAAATTAATTGTTAATAACGTGGTGACGGAGGAATTTAAGATAGAAAAAGGGACACGACAAGGTTGCCCAATCTCCCCACTGCTTTTTATATCGGTCCTGGAGGTTTTGCTGAATATGATTTGAAGGGACCAATTGGTTAAAGGTATACAAGTCGGAGCTAAACAGTACAAATTGAGAGCATTTGCAGATGACTTAGTATTGACATTACAGGAGCCAGAATCTAGTACCAAAAGAGTTTTGGAACTGATTCAAGAATTTGGTCAGGTTGCAGGATTTAAACTGAATAAGCTAAAAACAAAGGTCTTAGAGAAAAATTTAACAGCAATTGAGAGAGAGAGGTTTCAGAATGAGACAGGATTAGTACTGGTTAAGAAAGCGAAATACCTGGGGATTAACATGACAGCCAAAAATGGGAATCTATTTAAAGACAATTATGAAAAATGCTGGACTGAAGTGAAAAAAGATTTAGAAATCTGGTTGTCAGGAAACTGACATCAGAGCAACCGGCGAAGGAGAGGCTCTCCGATTCTGCAGGGGAAGGAACAAGCACAAGGGGGAGACGCAGCTTGATGGAGGGGGAAGGAAATCAGAGTAACACCAAGGAGCCAGGAGAGCAAATGGGAGAAGAGGTGGAAGGGCTCCGGGATTCTTCCTTGGAAGTCAGTGAGGAGAGCCCTGGTCATCCACTACCCACGCCCTCCTTGTGCAGGAGACTCCCGCGCAATGAGAGGCGGAGATGATTGGGAGTCAAACAACTCTTATGCTGGCAACGGTTTAAGAAACGCCCACAGACAGACTCTGCGAGCGACTGAGGCAGTCACGCTGAGATGGGCTGTGCAGTCAGGACGGTTTAACCCAGGCAGCCAAGCTCCCAAAGGGGACAGTTTACGCACGAGTAACTCCAAACCATTACAGCAGTCTGTCTGTCACCGAAAGTTGCTCATGCGCAACAAGTAGGCGGCATCATGAGTAAGACTGGAGAAGTCAGAGCCACGGAGGGGGCTGCTGGAGGACAATCGCTGGAGGAGAGAAACCGCGACTTGGAACAGCACATAGCCCTCTTGACAGCGAGGCTGGACGAACGACGGTCTCAGGATGCCCAGGGGAGGCCCACCCCCATAGCAAGGAAGGTACCGGGACTGGTGCATAAGTTTGGGGGGAGACCTCAGGATTATGGGGCGTTTAGAACAGAAATAGAATACGCCTTGAAACTGCAACAGAGCGATTTTGAAGATGATGCATCGCGGGTTGCTTACGTTGTGGGGCACCTGCAGGATGGGGCTAGAGAGTGGATCAGGCCCCCTTATGGTGACGCAAAATGCTGCCATGCAGGACCTGGGGAAATTTTTCCAGGCGATGGACGCAATGTTTTGCACTGATGTGCAGCAAAGTGTGACAAAACGGGAACTAATGAACTGTAAGCAGGGAGACCAGTCAGTTAGAGACTACTGGTCACGTTTTGCAATGATAGTTCACCGTCTCGGGTGGCAGCTGGACTCTGAACCCATACAAATGTTGTTTGAGGAGGGGTTGTCACCAACGGTCAAGGATGAGCTTTCGCGCGCACCCCGCCCACAGTCCATGGATGAGCTGACCAAAGCAGCACTTGCGATTGGTGTACGGCAGGAAGCGCGAGCGCAGGAGAGGCGGGAGAGGAGAGAGCAGCGTTGCCATGACTACCGCATTCCTGAAATACCAAGGCAGCTTTCCCCGCCGGAGGAGCCAATGGAAATAGGTGGCGCGTGCGCCCAGGAGGTTTCAAACTCCAGCGAAGGTCGCAAGAGGGAGGGAAAGGACTTTAAAACGACCAAGAAATGTTTCCTCTGCCAGCGGCCAGGACATTTTGCCAGAGTCTGCCCGCAGAGAAAGGCTTGGCAAGGAATGGTGGGGGCCGTGGGAGGCGAGGAGGAAAAGCAACAGACACAGGAGCAGGGAAACGGGAACGCTTGGCTGCCAATCAGCGGGCACAGCAGCCAGGCCAGCAACCAGTGAAAGTGCCCAAACCAGATCCCCCAAGGGCAGCAATAGCCATTGAGGTGGTGCTAGAACTCCCGAATGGGCACCCAGTCAAGGTTCAGGCGATGCTGGACTCAGGGAGCTCCTGCAAATTCTTCAGCAGGGACTTTGCATTAGATCATCAGCTTCACTTGCTACCTTTGGATTTTCCCTTGCAAGTAACCACCATTGATGGGAGGGAGCTTATTGGAGGGGAAGTGACCCACCAGACCCCACCAATGAGAATGCGGGTGTCTAGGCACTCAGAGACGATCGCCTTTCACGTTGCCTCATTAGCGGGGCCCCCAATAATATTAGGAATGAGCTGGCTAGCACAACATGATCCCGTGGTGGCGTGGCATCAGAGGACTGTCAGCTTTGGGTCAGCCTACTGCCTGGAGCACTGCCTAGGAGGGGAAACACCCAGGATGAGTGTCGCCCGAGTGGCAGGAATGGCAGTAGGACGGAAGGGGGAGGTGCCGCCACAATATGCTGATCTGAAGGAGGTCTTCAGTGAGAAGGAGGCAGATAGGCTACCACCCCACAGGCCCTTTGACTGCCAAATCAATTTGCTCCCGGGTGCACAGCTGCCGGTGGGTAAGCTGTATGCCATGTCAGACAGGGAGATGAAGGAGTTACGGGAGTTTATTGACAAGAACCTAAAGAGGGGATTCATAAGAGAGTCGAAAGCAGTGGGGGGCAGTCCGGTGTTTTTTGTGGACAAAAAAGACACGGACAAACCCAGGCTTGTAGTGGACTTTAGGGCCGTAAATTCGGTGTCGGAACCAGTGACTTTCCCAATACCCAGAATTGACGACATTTTGACGAGGGTGAGGAAGGGAAAGATTTTTACCAAACTAGACCTCAGGGGGGCTTACAACCTGATCAGGATGAGGGAGGGGGATGAATGGAAGACCACCATGTTCACCCCCCTAGGGGCCTTTGAATATTTAGTTATGCCTTTTGGATTACAATCAGGCTCCACCTGTTTTCAAGGGTTCATGCACCATGTGTTGGGGTCTCTGCTGTATAAGAACTGTGTGGCCTTCCTGGACGACGTCCTGATTTATTCGGAAAGCGGGGAGCAACATGTACGAGATGTCAGGGAAGTGCTACAACGATTGCAGAAACACCAGTTGTGGGTCAAGCTAGAGAAATGTCAGTTTCATGCCAGAGAAGTGGAATTTCTGGGGTACAAGTTGTCTGACAAGGGCTTAGCGATGGACCCAAGCAAGGTGCAGGCAGTGTTGGAATGGAAGCCCCCAAGGACACGGAAGGACGTACAAAGGTTCCTAGGTTTCAGCAACTTCTATAGGAAGTTCATAAAGAACTTTGCTCACTTGACCGCACCCGTCACAGACTGTCTCAGTAGCAAAAAGAAGTTTGTGTGGATGGAGGAAGCTCAGCAGTCCTTTGAAAGATTGAAGAAGGCGTTCGCGTCGGAAGAGCAACTATTACACGTAGACTTGGAGAAACCCCTGAGGCTAGAGACCGACGCGTCTGACAGAGCCATCGGGGCGGTCCTTTTGCAGCCCGGGCGGAGGAAACAGGAATGGAAACCGTGTGCCTTTTTCTCAAGGAAGCTGAGCAAGTCGGAGCAAAACTATGCTGTGTATGACCGAGAACTGCTCGCGATCTACGCTGCCTTTCGTCGTTGGCGTCATCTACTGATAGGGGCGCAGCACAAGATCCAGGTTTGTACAGATCACAAGAACTTGGAATACTGGAGGACTGCACGAGTGCTCAACCAGAGACAGATTCGCTGGGCGCAGGAATTCTCCAAGTTTTCTTTTGAAATCCAGTATGTGGCCGGAGAGGAAAACGTGAGAGCGGACGCTCTCTCGTGGAAACCAGAGTACTTCGAAGGAGAGGGGCCGCCGGAGACATGACACATCATACCTGAGGACCGATGGGTGTGTGGGGAAACTCTAGTGGGCAAAAGAGAACTGGCAGGGCTTACTAGGAACGATGAATTCGCACGAACTAAAATCAGGGAGCTCCAAGATGGGAGAGAGGCACCAGAAGGGTTTGAGGAAAAGGAAGGGGTGTTGTACTATAGGGGGGCCATGTATGTACCGGGGGAAGCTCTAAGAGAAAGGGTACTCAAACAACTCCACGACAACCCCACAGCGGGGCACTTTGGACAGCACAAAACGATGATGTTGGTCACCAGACAGTTCTGGTGGCCACGGGTGAGGGAGGATGTACGGGAATATGTGCGAGGGTGCGACCGCTGCCAAAGGGCTAAAGGGGAGCGAACGGTACCAGCAGGTTTACTGGAACCCTTACCCACACCGAGCAAACCCTGGGAGGTGGTGTCCATTGATTTTATGACAGATTTGCCCAAATCACGGGGGAAAACCGCGGTCATGGTAGTAGTCGACTTACTGACCAAAATGTGCCATTTTATAGCCTGCTCACATGCGGTGACGGCCGAAGAGACGGCACGATTGTTCGTAGAGCACATTTTCAGGTTGCATGGCGCCCCCTTGAGGGTTATCTCCGACCATGGAAAACAATTTACTTCCCGGTTCTGGAGGAAGCTCATGAGCTTGCTGCAAGTAGAGGTGGGGTTATCGACAGCAAGGCACCCAGAGACCAATGGGCAAGCGGAAAGGGCAAACAGTATACTTCAACAATACTTACGCTGCTACGTCAGCGAGAGGCAGAATGATTGGGTAGAGAAACTAGCGCTGGCGGAATTTGCGTACAATAACGCTGAACACGTGTCGACGGGAATGAGTCCGTTTATGGCCAATTATGGGTGCCATCCCAGAGCTTTCCCGGGGAGTGAGGAGCAAAGCTGGAGTGTACCCGCGGTGGAGCAGTTCGTGGAAGAAATGGAGGCCCTACACCAGCAACTCAAGATGAACTTAGAGAGGGCTAAGGCGACTTACAAGAAGCAAGCAGACAAGCACCGCAGGGAAGGGGAAACCATACGGGTGGGGGACCAGGTGTGGCTGTCCACTCAAGGGTTACCATTTAAGGGAGGGTGTAAGAAGTTGCAGCCCCGACGGCTGGGGCCATTTTTAGCAGCAATGTTAAAAGGAATATGTAAAAATGGATTGTTAACAGGTGATAATTTAAAGTTATTATATTTTAAGATAAGAGATTAAGATAAAATCAAAGAGGGAAAGGATTTGCTTAACTAACTAATTTGAACTGGAATACAAAAAGGGAGGTGTGAGGAGGTCGGGGAAACAAGCAAATGAAAGATAAGAAATGGAAAGACTAATCTGTTTTTTAATTGTTTTTATCTTTTATTTTCATTTTGTATTTTTTTTCTTTCTTTCTTTTTTCTTTCTTTTTTTCTTTGCTTATTTTTGTAATATGTTGGAACTTTAATAAATATCTTAACAAACTTCGGGGTTTGTAGATGGTTGTAAAGGTTGCTGAAAGGTTTCTAGTTCACTAGTTGGAAACAGCTTCCAGGCTTGGCAGGACCAAGGTTGCTTTGTAACTGTTCCTGTCTGCCTGCTTGCCATCGTGCATATTTGTAAACCATTTCTGCCAAAATATATACATCTGCAATCGTAGTTTCTGGAAGCAGACCCTGCAAGAGTGCACACTCCACGAAGTCCATATGAAGAGTGTTACGGAATGGAGGGGGGGCATATGAACAAAGTCTTACTCCCGAGTAAGAGACGTAGAGCCCGAGGCGATGACCTCAAGGGAACCCTGCCACACTAGGACTCCCCTCGCCCCGTCACAACGTTGCACCAAGCACCGCACAAAAGTCCAAAACCCCGAGAAGAAAGCGCCATTTCTGACCCCGTATCCCGATGCTATACATGATCGATGTATTTGATGAATGAACAATGTATTTGCATGAGGATGCGCTCTAGCCAATCAGATGGCGTTGAATGAAGCCCTTCAGCCAATCGCAGCAATGCAATGGCTCTGCAGAGGCAGCTCACCGCTGACAAGGTGATGACAGCTCCTGCTGCGAGAACAACGGACTGAGTCCCTCGAAACCTCGTTCCCCTGTTAATCCAATCAAAACTAGATGTTGTTTAGTCGTTTAGTCGTGTCCGACTCTGTGTGACCCCCTGGACCAGAGCACGCCAGGCCCTCCTGTCTTCCACTGCCTCCCGCACTTTGCTCAAACTCATGCTGGTAGCTTCGAGAACACTGTCCCACCATCTCGTCCTCTGTCGTCCCCTTCTCCTTGTGTCCTCCATCTTTCCCAGCATCAGGGTCTTTTCCAGGGAGTCTTCTCTTCTCATGAGGTGGCCAAAGTATTGGAGTCTCAGCTTCAGGATCTGTCCTTCCAGTGAGCACTCAGGGCTGATTTCCTTCAGAATGGAGAAGTTTGATCTTCTTGCAGTCCATGGGACTCTCAAGAGTCTCCTCCAGCACCAGAATTCAAAAGCATCAATTCTTCGGCGATCAGCCTTCTTTATGGTCCAGCTAGATACAATGTAGCAATGTCAGGCCAGGCCACTTCCGAAAAGAACCGCCTGTATTAAAAAAGCTTAAAAACACTTGGAAATTCATAGAAAACCACCGGTTTCACCGATTCTCTTCAATCCACCGCCAGTCTGCGTCGTTGGCCAAGGACTTGGGAACCCCTCGGTCCCCGCCAGTATTCCCCAAGCAGGAGGTCACCTACTCATAGGAAGGTACTTTACCCGTAGGTGACAATCGCTGGGCAAAAGCTCTCCTCCGGACTTACCCAGGCAGACTATGCAAACCAAAGTTCTATTATCCTCTTGCAGTAGGTGCTTAGAATGTACTTGGGTGTCGAGACCCCACAGCCACCCCCTCGTTGGAAATGACTCACACAAGGACATGAATATTAGGTTTCTGTTACTGGGCAAATTTTGGCCACGACTTTATTGAAATTAAAGAATGTGAGCGGTATTGGCTTAGGCATTGGTTGGACCTGACTATATCTGACTCCTGCCCATTGTGCAGGAAGTCCCAGTAAGGGTAAGCCACCGGTAGGGGGAGCCCTGTCGATGCGAACCAACTCAAGCTCCCCCTGGTGCTCCCGTCGAGGTCGTGTCAAGGCCTTAGCCCCCCAGCCGGGCTTCAGACTAGATCAACACCCCCGGATTCCTGTAACGGAATACCCTTAAGCATGGAGGGGCAGGTGTTGGCCACACCTCCCCTCCCCCACACAAGGTCAAACAATGCCTAACTGCAACCCTAACAAAGTTGTGACGATTGCTACGAGGTAGGCGAAAACCAAGTGGCCAGTGCCAATTTGCCAAGTGGTAAAATTCCTACCAGGCCCCTCGGACAACCAAGGCGACCAACCCAAGTCCATAGCAAGGCCATTGCCTAACCTGCAAAATAGGGAGGGAGGGCGGGTGATTGAGGAAGCGAGCCAAAGAGGAAGTTCTCTGTGTTACGATATGGATGCAATGCAGCTGCCAACTGCTAGCTTGAAAACAAAACATGATGGGAATGTTGGGACTGTCCGTGGGAAAAAGAGGGACAGTCAATTCACAGGGCAATGCACCGGAATTAGCTCAGAGTGTAATATGAGCTCTTCCTATTGTTCCTGTACAGGAAGTACAGGAAGTGTTGGTCTCTCGACTGCTGGAGCTTGAAGAGAGCAGTCATGTTTTTTGTAACGCTGCAAAGACAGAAATAAAGGCATGTAAATACGTTTCTGTCTATCTCTTTAACCTGCTGGGGGGGCAAGAAAGAGGGGGGGTGTTCTTCTCACGCTGAGAAGAATCACGTATCGCGACCTTAACCTGGATCTTGCTGGGGAATGCAGACAGGGAGGTCAACAGGAGATCAAGCCGGATGCCTGGAGAGTTGCCAGTTACTACTGATATAGCCTTGAATTCCGACACTCTGGGGGTTGGCTGGCCAGGCTCTGACGTGGCCGGGATCCCATAGGCAATGGGGGACAGAGTCCCCCGCCCCTGGTGGGGAGTGGGTGGCCCCGTGGTCCACCGCAACTCCTCCCCACTGGGAAGTGGAGCGGATTTCCCAAGACATATCCTGTATTTGCATGTTACCCCAACACATTCCTCCTATGTTAATCATGTATAACCCTCCCCTTTTCTGTTGGAGTGGTGATGTTTAGCGAACTGTCTGCTGGTATAAGATAGGAACTTTTAAAAGTCCTTGTCACCCCATTCTCGGGGTTCAATTCCTCTCTGAACCTGTTGCGCAATAAACTTTGGTCTCCGCTATTTGCTCCGGTTGGTGGCTGGACTCCTTCTTTGTTCCGCAGGGACCCACGGGCTCTGAGCAGCCTCCCACCCTCTTGAGAGAAGAAAGATGGCTTTTGCTCCCACTGCAGTGTTGTAATCTAAATAAGCACATCTTCCTACAAGTGAATAGTAGCCACCTATCTGGGGGAAAATAAAGTGGTATGCTGAGAGACATGGTTACGGTGGAGAGCAAATCTGTGTTCCACAATCCGAACATCCCGAGAGATACCAGATGGCAGCTTTTTTTTACTGTGTCCACAGAACTCAATGAAAGCCAACCAATGGTTTTGCAGTTGCTTTCCATGGACATTTTGCAACCAAGCACAGAATTCCTTGAACCTCGGAAACGCTTCTGATTTCTGCCTGAGCACGAACACATGAATGTACCTGGGAAAAGCATCAATCAATACCATGAAGTGCTTTGCTCCACCTAGAGAGGTTGCAAGTGGACCAACAAGGTCTGCGTGGACAGTCTGGTAGGCTTTAGATGCCCACCTGCCAGAAACCTTGCCCTATTGAACTGTGTGTCATCATGATGGCCTTGGCCGGTTGTGAGTTGTGAAGGCCGCTTCCTGCAAGGCCCATTCCACCTGGCCTGGGGGGCAGGGCCCAGACACCAGCTCTACTAAAGAGGCTCCTGGTGAGACCAGAGGGACATCGCTCGGCCTGACAAGAAACCCAAACTATTGGATTCTTTTGCCCCATCTTTTTGTGCCTGCTCAACAGCCGTGTCATGGTTATGATCATATTTTATTCTCTTGGGAAGCCCCTTCACCACGGCAAGGCAGTGATCCATGAAGGGGTCAGATTATTTAGATTTGGTAAATAATTCTTATTGCTATTCTTATTGTATTGATTATTATAATTGATTTCTGTAGTTCTGACGGTTTAGCTGCCTTGAGCATGAAAATAGAAAGGCAGGATACAAACCTAATCTAATAAAGAGCCCTCCTCCTCCTGAGCCTGGGGCAGGACCGTAGCCTGAGAGGGAGAGGGTTGCACAGTTCCCCGATTATTTTGGAGGAATTCCACACCACACATTTAAAGCTCTTACACCACTTGAAAGAGTCCAGGCTTTCCCTCAAGAATCCTGGGAACTGTAGTTTGCCAAGGGTGCTGAGAGATGTTAGATCTGTAGCAAACAGAGGTTCCCAGGATGTGTTGGGTGAATCTGTGACTCTTAGTGCAATGCTTCTTGAAATGTGTGGTTGTGACCATTGTCCTCATAACAGCACTGGGGTTCGGATTGCAGTGTGTGTGTGTGTGTGTGTGTGTGTGTGTGTTGCAGAATGGTTTAATTAGCTCGTTCTCCTCCTAGCACATCGTCTTCATTCAACTCTGGCTGTTGAATGAATGCTTTCTTATAATCATTCTTATGTTTAAGTGGGCTTTGGCCTCCTTCCAGACAGCAGCTTGAAAGGGAAGCAGAGGAAAGCTCAAATGATGACAGAAGGCAGGGGCATCCAACAAGCAAGAGTTCTGGTTTGGATGTGACACTTTTAGACTTCCCCAAGCCATCCCGAAGCCCCAATTTCACTCGGCCCCATTTCACTCTGGTCCATCTGAGTATCTCCTTTCCACCTATGCCTCCCCTCCCCCCCAAATATTCACAATTAAGAAATCAGAAAACAACCCCCACCTCTCTTTCGACAGAACTAGATGGAATGATCAGGCATAGCAACTCCTGCAGAGAGGATAAAACCAAAATGTTTCCAAGGGACACATTTATCAAACAAGATATCTGCCCATAGCTCAGTCAGTAGAGTGTGAGACTCTTCATCTCAGGGTCGTGGGTTCGAGCCCCACGTTGGGCAAAATATCCCTGCATTGCAGGGGGTGGACTAGATGACTCTTGTGGTCCCTTCCAACTCTACAATTCCAGGATATCCTGTGAGGAGTAGTCAACTGAGTTTTACTCAGAAGAGATGGGTCAAAATCAACACAGCCACATAATTAGTGCCCATCAATTTAAATAGGTCTGCTGTGGAAAGGACTGATGTTGACTACAACCCTGATGTTTTCTGATTATTTTATAGAGCGTTTCCCTCAATACCAAAAAATGGAGGCAGAGACAATTTACTGAATTTCAAAACCACCGAAGCTTTATTGAATGAACGAATCAGTTTGTTACAGTCACATACCAGAATATGGACTTATACAGAGATAGAGAACATGTAGAAGAAGAAGAAGAGTTTGGATTTGATATCCCGCTTTATCACTCCCCTTCAGGAGTCTCAAAGCGGCTAACATTCTCCTTTCCCTCCCCCTCCCCCAACAAACACTCTGTGAGGTGAGTGGGGTTGAGAGTCTTCAGAAAAGTGTGACTGGCCCAAGGTCACCCAGCAGCTGCATGTGGAGGAGCGGAGACGCGAACCCGATTCCCCAGATTACGAGACTACCGCTCTTAACCACTACACCACACTGGCTCTCATATACATGTAGATTAAAATCAAAATCTATAAGCTAGAACACAGTAAAGAATACAGATGTGAAACTACTAAAATGTGTAGTTTAAGACCTTAACCGCTAATTTAAAATATGCATGTCAATGCTTTATTATAATTAAGGCAGGTAAAGTAATTATTACTCTTAATATTATTCATTGCTATGAGGCTTCTTGAAGCAATTCAGAATACAATCAACATTAGCAGAACACTTTCCTTTACAAGGAAAATTTAAAAAGCAACAATTTAAAAGCAATAAAAAAGTAATATTGCATAGGAAAGAATTCTAAAACAACAGCAATGATCACAATTAGCAACAACACACAATGAAACAGCAAGCAAAACTTGCCACTCGATCATCGCTGAGCCTTGAAACTTGTGTCTTATCCCCATAATCGAAACTGACATCAAGTCTTATGTCATCTGGAAGAGAATGAAGGAGAAGAGAGATGAATTTCTGCCACATTTACTGATTCACCAAATTGACCTGGCCCCCATTCCACCCTATTTACAAGGAGGCTTTATGGATCCTGTCTTTGGTGGCAACGACTCCTTCCAAGCCTGCAGTTTGGCCATCTTTGTGCTGTGGCAGGATTTCACAGCCACATGACCCAGGAGGTCTGCATCAAGCAAGGATGCCGCAGCTACTGAGTGGGCTCTCCTTAGTCTGGAAAGTGCGTCCCATGTCCCCAGGCTGTGGGTGTTACCTTCTTTGGGGCAGAAGTGAGCCAGCTCCAGAGGGACGAGAGCATGCTGTAGAGAAAAGACAAGACCGTACTGGATCAGATGACTGATCTGATCCTCAACCCTCCCCCCCCCCCAAATAATGGGTGCAAGAGAACATGGAAGCAGACCAAAGCCAGGGAAGACTTGCTTCCATCATGGGATGAGTGAGTTCTATTGCCTGGCCCCAAGGTGGAAGTGTAAGATCAAGGAAGAGGGCAGGAAATGTCTCCAGCCTTGTCCGGCCTCCCAGGGACACACATTGTGTTGTGCGCCTGATACCAGACTGTGATTCCTGCTGTGGGAATCCTTTCACAAGCCACTCTGGGAGCCTCTTGGGGCTGTGAAGGTGCCAAAGGTGAGAGACTTACCTTCAGGCAACTGAGCCTTCTTGCACAGGACATCAGCCAGCTAATGCCACTGGCTGCCAGTTGCCTCTCCGCTGCAATCGCACTTGTTGTGTAACCTCTCAGTTCCTGTGGGAGGAAAGGGGACCTCAGGATCAGGAGGCTGGTCTGGGGGAAAGAGGCAGACCACTGTGAAGCCCTTTACACTCTCAGAGAGAGATCCGTTTCTGTTCTAAAATGGCAATGTCCTCCAGCCCCAAATTGTAGCTCTGCATCCAAGGCCCTCCTTTGGCTGTCTGGGCAAGTGGGCCTTTGCTGGCTGGTCCATGTGGCCAGCTTGCCTTACAAGAGGGGAAGGGCCCAAGAGGTGCACTGCTAGGTGGCGGTTTCTCCATGAAAGCTTTCTAGGTCAAACAGCCACTGAGGCCATCAAGATACTTACATTCACCAGCAAGTTCAGGGTCTTAGTGCTTGGGGCCTCCCAGAGAAGGCCTCCCAGCATCAGAGTATAACGTTCCTCTAACTCCTGCAGGCAATGGCAATGAGGGAGAGGATGCGCCAAGCAGGGGAAAGAGAGATCAGATGTTGAGCAATGGGAGCAATGCTTAAAGTGTGTGAAGAAGAAACAACAACTAGAGAAGTCAAATTTCAAGGCTACCTGCTTGTCGGGCTCAGTTTTGACCTCAATGACCGCTGCAAAGGCTGCATGCACAATCAGGCTGTGGAGCTTCAGTGGTAATTTGGGCTTCATGAGGCTGGAGAGAAGGCGGGAAACCTTTTTAGACTCTGTCTCATATGGGGGGGAGCATCAAATACATTTCATTCTCTTGAACTGAATGCATGTGTTAGCTTAAACCACTTTTGACAATCAGGTTTAGAATTAATTCAGGAATTTGGTCAAGTGGCTGGTTTTAAACTGAATAAGTTAAAAACCAAGGTTTTAGAGAAAAATTTAACACCGATTGAAAGAGATAGGTTTCAGAATGAGACAGGTTTGACTGTGGTCAAGAAAGTGAAATATTTGGGGATTAACATGACAGCCAAAAATGGGAATTTATTTAAAGATAATTATGAAAAATGTTGGACTGAAGTGAAAAAAGATTTAGAAATTTAGTCAAATTTGAAGCTTTCACTGTTGGGCCGAATTGCTGTGATAAAAATGAATGTATTGCCGAGAATGTTGTTTTTATTTCAGACATTGCAAATTGTGGACAAGATGGATTGTTTTAAGAGGTGGCAGAGAGATATCTCTAGATTTGTCTGGCAGGGCAAGAAGCCCAGAATAAAATTTAAGATACTGACAGATGCAAAGGAAAGGGGTGGATTTGCCCTGCCAGACCTTAAACTTTACTATGAATAGCAGCATTTTGCTGGTTGAAAGAATGGCTACTTCTTGAAAACACAGACATTTTTCATTTAGAAGGTTTTAACAATGTATTTGGTTGGCATGCATATTTATGGTATGATAAGGTCAAAGCTCATAAAGCATTTAAAAATCATATTGTCAGGAAAGCTAGGTTTTAATGTTTGGATAAGATATAAGGACTTGTTGGAAAATAAAACCCCAAGTTGGCTGTCACCAATGGAAGCAAAAGCTTTGAAAAAGCTCAATATGGAGGCCAAATGGCCGACATAGTGGGAAATTTTGGAACAAGACGGAGATAGATTGAAATTGCAGAGTTTTGAGAAATTAAAAAACAAAGTGAGAGACTGCCTTCATTATTATCAGATAATGGAGACATATAATTTGGATAAGAAAATTGGCTTCCAGGTGGAAAAGTCAAAATTAGAAACAGAACTGTTAGAACCCAAAACTAAGA
This sequence comes from Podarcis vaucheri, assembly GCF_965113315.1. Lineage (NCBI taxonomy): Eukaryota > Metazoa > Chordata > Lepidosauria > Squamata > Lacertidae > Podarcis > Podarcis vaucheri. Next base: position 36,892,067 of record NC_138757.1, read on the forward strand.
ATTTGTCAAGAATGTATAATTTGCTGTTGAAATGGAATACTCAGGATGAAACGGTGAAATCTGTTATGATTAAATGGGCACAGGATGTTGGACATAATATTATGTTTGCTGACTGGGAACAGTTATGGACCACAGGTATGAAGTTTACGGCATGTAATGCCTTAAGAGAGAATATTATGAAAATGATATACAGGTGGTACATGACCCCAGTCAAGCTTGCAAAAATCTATCATTTGCCCGATAATAAATGCTGGAAATGTAAAGAAACTGAAGGTACATTTTTTCACCTTTGGTGGACGTGTCCAAAGATTAAGGCCTTCTGGGAAATGATATATAATTAATTGAAAAAGGTATTTAAGTATACCTTCCTGAAGAAACCAGAGGCCTTTCTCCTGGGCTTTGTCGGCCAATTGGTGCCAAAGAAAGACAGAACATTATTTATGTATGCTACAACAGCAGCAAGAATACTTACTGCAAAGTATTGGAAGACACAAGATCTACCCACCCTGGAAGAATGGCAGATGAAGGTGATTGACTACATGGAATTGGCAGAAATGACTGGCAGAATCCGAGACCAGGGAGAAGAGTCGGTGAAAGAAGACTGGAAGAAATTCAAAGACTACTTACAGAAACATTGTAAAATTAATGAATGTTAGAAGGATGTTGGATAGAAACTAAGCGGTTTCCAGCTGTAATGCTTTAAGAGATATGAAAAAAAAGAGGTTTCACTGAGGAGATTTCACCCCTCCCATACCCAAGAATCTCCTGATGATCTCCTGATGGTCTCTGCTGACTCTCCAGAGAGGAGGAGGCGTGTCCTGCCTATCTACTTATTCTGCCCAGCAACATCTCTCTGTGTGTGAGAGAGAGTCAGTCAGTCAGTGTATCGGAGAAAGTGAGTGTGTTGGAGATCCTAGAGATAAGATTGCTGCTAAGTGCAGCTGCAGACTCTCAGTGTAGCATTGATTTATGCTTAGACTATTCAGCTCTGTATATAGTTTTGTATCATAGTTGTAGTTATAGAATAAAAGGAAGATATTCTACAGAGCTGCTCTCCGAGTGGCTTATACTCTGCAAGACTCTGCAAAACTCTGCTGCGCAACGACTGTAGTATTGAGACAGTGAATCCGGTGCTCTCAGCTCTAAGCTGTGAGTCCACAGCACCGTGACCTGTTCCTGTGAGAAAGGAGGTCTCTGGCGGTGCTACCCAGCTCGCCTAGCCCAGTCGGGGTTGAGGTGCATGAGTCCAGTTGGTGCGCTGGCTCTAGGGCGATGCTGACATTCACAAACGGGTTAAAGTTTAATGGTAAGGATTTGCTGAACTAACAAATCGAACTGGAATACAAAGAAGGGAGGTATGAGGAGGTCCGAGGAAATAAGTGTATGGAAGTTATGTTATTGAAAATTAATGTGTCTTTTTAACTGTTTTTTATTTTGTATGTTTATTTTTCTTTTTTCTTGTTATATCTTAAAAACTTTTAATAAATATCTTTTTTTTTTTAAAAAAAACCACTTTTGACAATCAAGCAGCGTATAGATTTTACAGGGTAAAAATGAATAAAGGTAAAATTAAAATAAACACACGAGGGCACTGTTTATGCGGCAGTCTACCTGGCACTTGGTTGCAAGCCTCTAGGTCTTAGTTAATCCCACCCCTAAAAGCTGAGCCATTTCACAGTCATCTCTAGACAATATAGCTTCTATTTTCTCTCTCACATCTCCACTCATCCTGTAAATTGTTGCTGCATGAATAAAGCTTTTTGAACGCAAAAAACCCAAGAAATTGTAAGCAATTCTTCCAATCGAATTCACTGCAGTGGCAAGGTCTGGTAACACCTTTCCACATTCTGCTCCCCTCCCCCCCGCCAGCTCCTTGTCAAGCTCAAAAAACCCGGTATACCTCAGTTGGTAAAGGGCTTCCAGTGCCGTAGCAAGGACCAATTCAGGCTGCGTAAAGCACGAAGTCCGTCCCATGAGATCCTGATAGAGAACAGAGGGCGGAGGGGGAAAACGTCAGTTCCCTACGGACATCAGGTGGATTCCTCCAACCCCAAACTCAGTGCAGGAATTGGCAATGTAATGCCAAATGCCTGCACAACCCTTCTCTTGGCCAGATCCCACCAGGTACTGTGTCCAGTTCTGGGCACCACAATTCAAGAAGGACACTGACAAACTGGAACGTGTCCAGAGGAGGGCAACCAAAATGGTCAAAGGCCTGGAAACGATGCCTTATGAGGAACGGCTAAGGGAGCTGGGCAATGAAACAATTGTTGAGACGGCTAGAGCGCCGGTGGCGGATAACTCATTCCGAATCTGACCGGGCACACGTTAGAGCTCAACGTCGAGCCTACCAAGTGGCGATAGCGACGGCAAAGAAGAATTTCTTCACCGCCTCTATTGCATCTGCAGAAAACAGCAGCAGGAGACTTTTTCAGGTGGTTCACAATTTAGTGGAACCACCTGCAACACCGGGGCCCAGTATGGGCCACATGTTCTCCTGCAATGATTTTGCAAAGTTTTTTGCAGATAAAATCGCTCAGATTCGGGAAGAAGTAGACTCCACCGTGGGAGCAGGGCCAGGGCGGGAGAGTGCTAGAGTCCTGTCTAGTCAAGTTGTGTGGGATCAATTCCAATCTGTTACCTCCGAGGATGTGGACAGGCTGCTTGGACGAGTGAAACCAACCACCTGTCTCCTGGATCCTTGCCCATCCTGGCTTATAAAAGCTAGCCAGGAAGGACTGGGCGATGGGCTTCGTGGGGTGGTGAATGCTTCCCTCCATGAGGGAGCCTTCCCAGACCCGCTGAAAGAGGCGGTTATTAAACCGCTTCTTAAAAAACCATCTTTAGATGCGGCCACGATGGCTAATTATCGCCCAGTCTCAAATCTTCCATTCCTGGGCAAGGTGATTGAGCGAGCGGTTGCCAAACAACTCCAGGCACGCCTGGAAGAAGCGGACCATTTGGATCCCTTCCAGTTGGGATTCAGGCCTCATCATGGGACTGAAACTGCCTTGGTCGCACTGGTTGATGATCTCCGGCGGGCTAGGGACAAAGGTGAGAGCTGTTTCCTAGTTCTGCTGGATCTCTCAGCGGTGTTTGATAACATCGACCATAGCATCCTTCTGGACCGTCTTGAGGGGCTGGGAGCTGGGGGCACTGTTATACAGTGGTTCCGCTCCTTCCTCCTGGGCCGTGTTCAGACAGTGGTGGTGGGGGATGAGTGTTCAGACCCCTGGGCTCTCACTTGTGGGGTGCCTCAGGGTTCTGTCCTCTCCCCCATGCTTTTCAACATTTACATGCAGCCGCTGGGAGAGATCATCAGGAGGTTTGGGCTGGGTGTTCATCAGTATGCCGATGATACCCAGCTCTACCTCTCTTTTAAATCAGAACCAGTGAAGGCGGTGAAGGTCCTGCGTGAGTGTCTGGAGGTGGTTGGAGGATGGATGGCGGCAAACAGATTGAGGTTGAATCCTGACAAGACAGAAGTACTGTTTTTGGGGGACAGGAGGCGGGCAGGTGTGGAGGATTCCCTGGTCCTGAATGGGGTAACTGTGCCCCTGAAGGACCAGGTGCGCAGCCTGGGAGTCATTTTGGACTCACAGCTGTCCATGGAGGCACAGGTCAAATATGTGTCCAGGGCAGCTGTTTACCAGCTCCATCTGGTACGTAGGCTGAGACCCTATCTGCCTGCGGACTGTCTCGCCAGAGTGGTGCATGCTCTGGTTATCTCCCGCTTGGACTACTGCAATGCACTCTACATGGGGCTACCTTTGAAGGTGACTCGGAAACTACAACTAATCCAAAATGCGGCAGCTAGACTGGTGACTGGGGGCGGCCGCCGAGACCATATAACCCCGGTCTTGAAAGACCTACATTGGCTCCCAGTACGTTTCCGAGCACAATTCAAAGTGTTGGTGCTGACCTTTAGAGCCCTAAACGGCCTCGGTCCAGTATACCTGAAGGAGCGTCTCCACCCCCATCATTCTGCCCGGACGCTGAGGTCCAGCGCCGAGGGCCTTCTGGTGGTTCCCTCATTGCGAGAAATAAAACTACAGGGAACCAGGCAGAGGGCCTTCTCGGTAGTGGCGCCCGCCCTGTGGAACGCCCTTCCAGCAGATGTCAAGGCGATAAACAACTACCTGACATTCAGAAGACATCTGAAGGCAGCCCTGTTCAGGGAAGTTTTTAACGTGTGATATTTTACTGTATTTTTGGTTTTTATGGAAGCCGCCCAGAGTGGTTGGGGAGGCCCAGCCAGATGGGCAGGGTATAAATAATAAATTATTATTATTATTATTATTATTATTATTATTATTATTATTAAGCCTGGAGAAGAGGAGGTTAAGGGGTGATATGATAGCCATGTTCAAATATATAAAAGGATGTCACATAGAGGAGGGAGAAAGGTTGTTTTCTGCTGCTCCAGAGAAGCGGACACGGAGCAAAGGATCCAAACTACAAGAAAGAAGATTCCACCTAAACATGAGGAAGAACTTCCTGACAGTAAGAGCTGTTTGACAGTGGAATTTGCTGCCAAGGAGTGTGGTGGAGTCTCCTTCTTTGGAGGTCTTTAAGCAGAGGCTTGACAACCATATGTCAGGAGTGCTCTGATGGTGTTTCCTGCTTGGCAGGGGGTTGGACTCGATGGCCCTTGTGGTCTCTTCCAACTCTAGGATTCTATGATTCTATGATTCTAGGCCTTCCTTCTGCCCAGCATCCCCCCAATCCCATCCCCAGCTCTCCTGCCCCCCTCACCCCTGGATACCTCATGCAACCTCTCACTCACCGCAATTGCCTTGGCGGCCATCTTTTTGGAGTACCTCAACCTGTCCTTTTCTCTCTGGCGGGCCTCCGAGCAAGTGGCCAGCACACAGCAGAGGAACATCTCATCCTTCTCCAGTTGCTGAAATGGCAAGAGTCAGGCTGTCAGTTCATGCCAGGAGGGCTTCTCTGCATCTGAGACCGCCAAAATGGGGGTACAAACAGCACTGGTGGATGGGGGGGGGGTGAGGGATTTCGTATGTACTGTGCTGTTTTCTCAAATACTAACCACAGGCGATGCCCAGACCCTGCCAGTCTCTGAACCATCTGCAACAAGAGAAGCAGGAAAGGACATGGGGGCAGGTTAGTTCATTTCTACTTATTTTCCACAGTTGAGTATTAGAGTATTAAGGCCAGCCCTCCTTACGCTCCAAAATGAAAAGGAAGCATTTGCTCACGTGGGCCCACAGCAACCCTGGACTTCTTGGGGACTTTGCGGGTCCCCTTCTTCTTGAGGGCTGCCATGTCCCTCAGTCGCCTGAACCTAGAAGAGAAGGAGAGGGGCAGACTTTGTTGTTGTTGTTGTTGTTGTTGTTGTTGTTGTTGTTGTTGTTGTTGTTGTTATACCGCCCTATACCCACAGGTCTCAGTTACAACCAGTGCTTTTTCTGGGGGGATGCAGGGGTACTGTCAGGGGTTCAGGAGCAGAGGCGAGGGCAAGGGAGGAAACAGAGAGCGAGGGGGAGGAGGCAGAAGAAAGGATGAGTGATGACGACGACCCGAGATCTCCGAGTCTTTCCAGTGAATCAGAAGATTCACAAAAAGGAGCACCAGTGGCCAGGGCAAGGGGGGAGACTAGGGGGACACCCCAGGAAGAAAGAGCCAGAGGGGACTCAGAGGGGAGCAGTTGGAGATCGGGACCAACGTCACCGCCAGAGAGTAGGAAAGAGGAAGAGCGCCAGGGAGCAAGCGCTGGCAGCTCGCAACAGGAGGGAGGGCACGAGTCAGGAGTGGCCACACCTTCATCGGGGAGCGAAGTGACGGTTAGACGGAAAGTGGAAGGTTGGGCGCGCGCGCCAAGTTCAAATGCACAGGAAGGTGGCGCAGTAGGCAGCCCGGAAAGGGAGCCAGGTCCTAAAGCCCGGCGCAAGGAGACAGGAGAGTCAGGGGGGTCAGCGTCAGAAGAATCCCGGAAGGAAGAGACCCAGGGGGGCAGAGGGACCCAGAGGAGAACTGTCAGGCGGAAAAGGTGGAGCAGGGCTAGGATATTAAGTTGGTGCGCAAGGGGCGGAGACTCAGACGGAGCTTCGCCGATCTAAGCATAAGACGTAGGGTTGCACGCAGCAGCTCGAGAATGGAGACTGTAACTCAATAAAGACTTTTATTTAACGATCGCTGGCTAGCGTGATCCTCTGTGAGCTAGGATCTGGAAGTAACCCTGACAGTAAGCTCCGTCTCTTCAAATTGTGGGCATCCACGGCCTCGCGGAGAGGAGGGAAAGCGGGTGCCTACAAGAGAGCTCACGAACGGCAGACAATATGACGGCCGAACAGCAAATAACGGAACTCAGAGAAGCAGTTTCACGACTGAATGCCGAGGCGCTGGCGTCCAGGAAGAGAGAGGAGGAAGCAGCTGCCGCCTACAGGGATCTCCAGGTCAGGTTGGACGTGCTTACGAAGCAAGGGCAACAGACACCCAAATCAGAGGGGATTGGGTTGGGGAGACGCACAGGCGGTCTGGTCTCGCACTTCGATGGGAATTTGCAACAGTACCCCAACTTTAGAGCAGACGTAATGTGTGCACTGCAACTACTGCACAAAGACTTTAGAGATGAACAAGAGAAAGTGGGGTTCATCATGTCCCATTTGCATGGAGACGCAAAAGCATGGCTGCGCAATTTGTGGAGAGATAAGGATCCTGCGCTCCAAAATGCGGACGCCTTTATTAAAGCGATGGATGGCTGTTTTTTATCAAGCATTGACGTGGATCTTGCCCGAAAGGAGGTGCATGGACTAAGGCAAGGGAGGGCCAGCGTAAGGCAGTATCATGCCCGCTTTTTCGCCTTGGTCAGTGCCCTGGAATGGGACAGAGATTCGGCTCCTGTCAGAGACCTTTTTTGGGAGGGCTTGCACAACTCGGTTAAAGATGAGATTGCGAGGGGGGAGAGACCCCGGACCACGCAGGAGATCGTTCAGAGGGCGCTGGCGGTGGGGGTGCGGCTGGAAGAACGTCCGTGGAGCAGGGACGAAGGGCGCAGCGGGCGCGAACCAGCCAGGGGCTCCTCCTTCCTTCCCAGAGAAGCAGCGCGTGCGCAATCCACGCCTCCAACAGGGGGAGGGGTGGAACCGATGGAGGTTGGGAGTGCAAGGGCTCAGTCAGCAGCCAGAGCCCTAGCACCGGCAGCAGTGAAAGCGAAGCCTCCTAGAGGGAACAGGAAGTGTTATATCTGCGAGGATCCAGGGCATATGGCGAAAGAGTGTCCCCGGAGGCTCCACAAGCACACTGCAGCCTCAGCAATGGTGACTGCAGCAACGCAGCACGGAGAACCACAGCAGGGAAACGACGATGTCTGGCTGGAGGAAGAGGCACTGGGGCCCAGCCAGACGTGTCAGTGAAGCAGTCCCCAGAGATTTTACCGCCCATGGACCCCCTCCCGCCCAAGCCAGTAGTGAGGCTCACCGCATCGCTCCAGCTACCCAATGGAATCACCATGGACGTGCCAATCACCGTCGACTCGGGAAGCAATGCAGACTTCATAGGGCAGGACTTTGTCGACCGGCACGCTATACAGTTGCTGCCTGCCACGCTGCCCCTGCAGGTTGTCACGGTGGATGGCAGGGAGCTGTTAGGGGGGCAAGTGGTGAAGCAGACGCCACCTATGGTGCTGCGGCTTGGAAATCACAGGGAAATCATCAGCTTCAACGTCACTCAACTCTCGGACACGCCTATTGTATTGGGCATGAGTTGGCTGGACAAGCACAGCCCGACGCTGGCTTGGTACCAGAGGCAGCTGACCTTCGGCTCTTCCTTTTGTGCTGAACACTGCATCATGCCCCAGCAGGAAGGGGAGCAAGAGGAGTCACAGCTGCTGCTAGGCACGCTGCAAGCGATTCCCCACAAGTACGCAGAATTTTTGGAGGTTTTCTGCGAGAAGGAGGCAGACAAGCTACCCCCCCACAGACCATATGACTGCAAAATTGACCTGCTGCCGGGGGCGGCGCTGCCCAAAGGGAAGCTGTATTCCATGTCTGAAGACGAACTGCAGGAACTCAAAGAGTTCATAGATCATAATTTGAAGCGCGGTTTCATCCGAGAGTCCCAGGCAGCGGGGGGCAGTCCTGTATTCTTTGTGAAGAAGCGAGACACGCCCCAAAAAAGACTCGTAGTGGACTACCGCATTTTGAACAGTGTCACCAAGCCATCGGACTTCCCCATGCCCCGAATCGACGACCTCCTCGCAAAAGTACGCAAGGGCAGCGTGTTCACCAAGTTGGACCTGCGAGGGGCGTACAACCTCATTCGCATGCGGGAAGGAGATGAGTGGAAGACAGCCATGTTCACGCCCCTGGGCACCTACGAATATAGAGTTATGCCTTTTGGATTGCAAAATGGCTCCCACGTTTTTCAAGCTTTCATGCATCACGTGTTGGCGGGGCTCCTCTACAAGACGTGCGTCTGTTTCTTGGATGACATCCTGATCTTTTCGGAATCGCAGCAGGAACATGACAGACACGTCAGGGAAGTGCTGAGCAGGCTCCAGCAACATAGGCTTTACGCCAAGCTGGAGAAGTGCCAATTCGACGTGACGGAGGTGGATTTCCTGGGCTACAAGTTGTCTGACAAGGGGCTCGCCATGGACAGCGCCAAGGTTCGAGCGGTGTTGGATTGGAAAAGCCCACGCAACCGGAAGGAGGTCCAACGGTTTGTCGGCTTCGCGAACTTCTATCGCAAGTTCATCAAAGGCTTCGCTATGCAGACAGCGGCCATCACGGACACGCTCAGTTCCAAGAAAAAGAAGTTCATCTGGACAGTGCAGGCGGAGCAGTCCTTTCAGGCACTCAAGCGTCTTTTCGCGTCGGAGGAACAGCTGCTTCATGTCGACCCCAGCAGGCCGATGAGAGTTGAAACAGACGCCTCGGACAGGGCCGTCGGAGCAGTCCTGCTGCAGAAGGACCCGCAGGGGGTTTGGAGGCCCGGAGCGTTTTACTCCAGGAAGCTCAGCAAGTCCGAACAGAACTACACCATCTGGGACAGGGAGTTGCTGGCTATTCATGCAGCGTTCAAAGCATGGAGGCACTTCCTGATTGGAGCCAAGCACACGGTGCAGGTCTGCACGGACCACAAGAATCTGGAGCACTGGCGCACGGCACAGTTCCTGAACCAGAGGCAGATACGTTGGGCTGAGTTCTTTGCGAACTTCGACTTCCGAATAGAGTATGTCCCGGGGGACACCAACATCATGGCGGACGCGCTCTCCCGTAAGCCACAGTATCTGGAGGACGCCACGCCAGCGGCCGCCATGCACATCTTCGCGCCAACAGTGTGGGCGTGCGCTGCGGCGACAGTGGACCTGGAGGCGGTGCGACGAGCGTTGCAGAATGACTCCTTCGTGCAAGCGAAGATGGCAGAGATGCAAAGGGGCACGGCAGCGACCGACGGGTTCCAGCTGAGAGATGGATTGCTCATCCGCAAAGGGGCCATCTACGTGCCAGGAGACGAACTTCGCGCCAAGGTACTGCATCAGCTGCACGACGCGCCCACTGCCGGGCACTTTGGCAAGGAGAAGACGGTGGAATTAGTCGCCAGGGATTTCTGGTGGCCCGGAATGAGAGGGGAGGTCGCGGACTACATGGCGAGGTGCGACACCTGCCAGAGGGCCAAACCAGTGCACAGACCGCCGGCCGGACTGTTGGAACCGCTGCAAACTCCGGTCGAGCCATGGGAGAGAGTCGCCCTGGACTTCGTCACGGATCTGCCCAGCTCGAGGGGCAAGACGGCCGTGCTGGTGGTGGTGGACTTGTTCTCCAAGATGGCACATTTCATCCCGTGTGCGAAGGTGGCCACGGCGGAACAAACCGCCAAACTGTTCAGAGACCACGTGTTCAAGGTTCACGGTCTGCCACGGTCTATTCTGTCCGACCGCGGGCGGCAGTTCATCTCGAATTTCTGGCAGAAGCTGATGGGCTTCCTAAACGTCAAGATCAACCTGGCGTCGGCGAGACACCCGCAGACCAACGGGCAAGCGGAGCGGGTCAATGCCATCATGCAGCAGTACCTGAGATGCTATGCGAATCAACAGCCTGCGACGTGGGTGGATTACCTGCCGCTCGCCAAGTTCGTCTACAACAACACGAAGCACGTGTCCACGGGGGTCACGCCGTTCTTCGCCAACAACGGGAGGCACCCCAGAACCTTCCCGGGACTGGAAAGACTGGTGGAGGGGGAGCCGCAGACAGCAGATGCGTTCGCGTCGGAGTTGCAGGAGGTCCACGATCAGCTGCGGCGGCACCTGGAGCTGGCCAAACACACATACAAGGTGCAGGCAGACAAACACAGAAGGGTTGGCGAAGAGATCCATGTGGGAGACTGGGTCTGGTTAGCAGCCCACGCAGTGCCGGCCAGGTCGTTGGCCAAGAAGAAACTAGGGCATAAGCAACTGGGGCCCTACCAAGTCGAAGAGCAGGTCAACCCGGTGGCCTTCAGGCTGGCGCTTCCGGAGGGTTCCAGAATGCATCCGGTGTTCCACAGATCGGTGCTCACTCCCTACAAGGCACCGCACAGGTTTCAGGAACCCGGAACGGCGCCGAGTCCGCTCCGAGAGGGAACCAGGCAACGGGGAGTGGCACAGGAGGTGCGCCTCAACGAAGTCACGGAGATTTTGGACTCCAGATGGGGGGAAGAGGGGGTAGAATACCTTCTCGCTGAGGAGGGCACCCCGGCCAGTGCCAACAGCTGGGTGCCGGGCTACGCTTTAGATGAACCTCTGCTCAAGGAAGAGTTTCATGCCCTCTTCCCCCATAGGCCAATGCCAGCGGACTTTTTCGACGACTGGCTTTTCACGCCCACGCTTTCAGCCAGCACGTTCCGGGGGTTCGACTCGGATGAGGAACCGACACGAGACGCCCGTTCCCCGGAGGGGTCGCCCTCGGGATCTGCTTCAGAACCCTCGTATTGGTGGGATGATCGACCAGAGGAGCAGTGGCGCAGGAAGTGGCTGGAGGGTCCAGGACGAGCAACGCCTCCAGAAGGAAGCGAGGGAGAGACGGACATGGACGTTTTCGGGGACGACCAGGGTCTCGAGCACGGCGGCACAGAGATGGAAGCAGAGGTGACCGTCGTCGACGAGAGCAGGGAGGAAGAACCGGAAGACTTCGGATGGAGGCCCGCCACGGGAAGCGAACTGTACCCGACATTCGTCCCCTTGACACTGCAGCACCCAGTTCCCGCACCGGAAGGAGGGGAGGGGGGAAGAGGGGGCTTCGAGGGGGGGATGGATGTCAGGGGTTCAGGAGCAGAGGCGAGGGCAAGGGAGGAAACAGAGAGCGAGGGGGAGGAGGCAGAAGAAAGGATGAGTGATGACGACGACCCGAGATCTCCGAGTCTTTCCAGTGAATCAGAAGATTCACAAAAAGGAGCACCAGTGGCCAGGGCAAGGGGGGAGACTAGGGGGACACCCCAGGAAGAAAGAGCCAGAGGGGACTCAGAGGGGAGCAGTTGGAGATCGGGACCAACGTCACCGCCAGAGAGTAGGAAAGAGGAAGAGCGCCAGGGAGCAAGCGCTGGCAGCTCGCAACAGGAGGGAGGGCACGAGTCAGGAGTGGCCACACCTTCATCGGGGAGCGAAGTGACGGTTAGACGGAAAGTGGAAGGTTGGGCGCGCGCGCCAAGTTCAAATGCACAGGAAGGTGGCGCAGTAGGCAGCCCGGAAAGGGAGCCAGGTCCTAAAGCCCGGCGCAAGGAGACAGGAGAGTCAGGGGGGTCAGCATCAGAAGAATCCCGGAAGGAAGAGACCCAGGGGGGCAGAGGGACCCAGAGGAGAACTGTCAGGCGGAAAAGGTGGAGCAGGGCTAGGATATTAAGTTGGTGCGCAAGGGGCGGAGACTCAGACGGAGCTTCGCCGATCTAAGCATAAGACGTAGGGTTGCACGCAGCAGCTCGAGAATGGAGACTGTAACTCAATAAAGACTTTTATTTAACGATCGCTGGCTAGCGTGATCCTCTGTGAGCTAGGATCTGGAAGTAACCCTGACAGGTACGCACACCCCGAAACATAGAATAGAATCATAGAATCCTAGAGTTGGAAGAGACCACAAGGGCCATCGAGTCCAACCCCCTGCCAAGCAGGAAACACCATCAGAGCACTCCTGACATATGGTTGGCAAGCCTCTGCTTAAAGACCTCCAAAGTAGGAGACTCCACCACACTCCTTGGCAGCAAATTCCACTGTCGAACAGCTCTTACTGTCAGGAAGTTCTTCCTAATGTTTAGGTGGAATCTTCTTTCTTGTAGTTTGGATCCATTGCTCCGTGTCCGCTTCTCTGGAGCAGCAGAAAACAACCTTTCTCCCTCCTCCATGTGACATCCTTTTATATATTTGAACATGGCTATCATATCACCCCTTAACCTCCTCTTCTCCAGGCTAAACATGCCCAGCTCCCTTAGCAGTTCCTCATAAGGCATCGTTTCCAGGCCTTTGACCATTTTGGTTGCCCTCCTCTGGACACGTTCCAGTTTGTCAGTGTCCTTCTTGAACTGTGGTGCCCAGAACTGGACACAGTACTCCAGGTGAGGTCTGACCAGAGCAGAATACAGTGGGACTATTACTTCCCTTGATCTAGATGCTATACTCCTATTGATGCAGCCTGAACCTAAAAGAGAAGGAGAGGGGCAGACCTTGTTGTTGTTGTTATACCGCCCTATACCCACAGGTCTCAGTTACAACCAGTGCTTTTTTCTGGGGGGATGCAGGGGTACGCACACCCCGAAACATTTTGTGAATCTTTGCATTTTTGTCCATTTACTGTACTGCATTTATTTTCTCCGATTTGAACTATAAAATGGTGATTTTCTTGAGTCAAAATGAGAGTACCCCAAACATTTTTTTAATAGGAAAAAGCAGTGGTTCCAACATAAAAATCGCAATATAAAAACACAAAATGCATAATAAAGGTGAAAAATAACCCAGTAAAGCCCCCTCCCCAACACATTTCAAAACCTGAGACAGAAGCCTACAACCAAAATGGGGTGTGTGTGTGTAAGAGAAGGCAGGGAGTCTTTGCAGCATAGCCATAACACAAATACGGGTGGCCTAACAGTTGCAGGCAGACCCATATCATTTCACACACTACTTCGGCTGCGGGACATCGTATCAACAAGGAAAGGAGCATGTGGTGTTGTTGCATCTCCTCGGGTATTTGTTGATTTGTCGCCACGAGGGGTTGTAGTTGTGGAGGTATAGTTTGAGGTTTCTGGTTATTTGTACCCTAGGTGCCCACTCACACACAAAAACAAATCTCCCTGCAGCCAACCAAAGACCACCAACCACACCCTAGGTCACCCCCCAACCTCTCTCACCACCAAGGAAATGCAACAAGGGAATAGTAAGTGAACCCACGCAAGTGATGCTGACACAAAACCCCACACATACAGGGGAAACTCGGGAAATTAGAATATCGTGGAAAAGTTCATTTATTTCAGTAATTCAACTTTAAAAAGGTGAAACTAATATATGAGATAGACTCATGACATGCAAAGCAAGATATGTCAAGCCTTTATTTGTTATAAACGTGATGAATATGGGGTACAGCTGATAAAAAACCCAAATTAACAATCCCATAAAATTAGAATATTGTGAAAAGGTGCAGTAGCTATTCAATCCATAACACCTGCAATGGGTTCAGTAGGAAGCACAATCATGGGGAAGGCTGCTGACCTGACAGTTGTGCAGAAAGCCATCATTGAGACCCTCCATAAGGAGGGAAAGCCTCAAAGGGTAATTGCAGAAGAAGTTGGATGTTCCCAAAGTGCTGTATCAAAGCACATTAATGGAAAGTTATGCGGAAGGGGAAAGTGTGGAAGAAAAAGGTGTACAAGCAGCAGGGATGACCACAGCCTGGACAGGATTGTCAGGAAAAGACCATTCAAACGTGTTGGGGACTGAGGCTGGAGTTAGTGCATCAAGAGCCACCACACACAGAAGGATCCTGGAGCTGGGCTTCAAATGTCATATTCCTCTTGTCAAGCTGCTCCTGAACAAGAAACAACGTCAGAAGCATCTTGCCTGGGCTAAAGGGAAAAAAAAAAGAACTGGTCTGTTGCTCAGTGGTCCCAAGTCCTCTTTTCTGATGAGAGCAACTTTTGCATCTCATTTGGAAACCAAGGACCCAGAGTCTGGAGGAAGAATGGGGAGGCACACAATGCCAGATGCTGGAAGTTCAGTGTGAAGTGTTGATTTGGGGAGCCATGCCATCAGCTGCTGTTGGTCCACTGTGCTTCATTAAGTCCAGGGTCAACGCAGCAGTCTACCAGGAGATTTTGGAGCACTTCATGCTTCCTTCTGCAGACAAGCTTTATGGGGATGGATTGGATTGATCTTTATTACGGCCATTGGCCCGTTACACGACAGTTTCCCATACCGACTGTGATGGGATGATGAGCTGCTTGTGCGTAAAATCGTAGTCCCTCAGAGTTTGTGCAACTCCACAAACCTCTGTCTGTGACAGAGCTCCTCAGACATGTCTGCTCTAATCACTTGCAGATTCCGACAGTGGTTGTTTTCGGAAGCGCTTCCAGCATAAAAGCTCCTTAACGGAAACACGTCTTCGGGACTCGCGGCGTGACAGCTTCCTGCGAGGAATGGGTCTCCCTATGGGAGCTTCTGACACCTCCCCACTGTTCTCGCTGGACGTGTCCCTGAGCCCTCCCTCTTGCTCGTTTTCCCTCAGAGATCCTCCCCTTTCCCTGCTAGTTCCTGCTTTAGCTGCTGCGTCTCTCTCAGCCTTCGTGAGACTTTCCTCCAGAGACCCATCTCTCCCCCTGCTGGTCCCTGCTTCAGTTGTTGAGTCCCTCCCAGCCTCCGTGAGCCCCCTCCCCACCTGTTCCTCCGATGGCAGTTCCCTGACATCCACCTCCCCTCCAGGGCCCCCTTCACCCCCTCCCGTTCCCTCTCCTCTGGGTGGTGAGGAGATAAAACCCCGAAAAGAATCCTCTTCATCTTCAGACGTCTCGAACATTTCCCTCCATCGGTCGCCGTTCCAGCTCGCTGAATCCTCCTCCTCCTCGGAATCTGTGAACCCCTCCAACTCCTCTTCTTCGTCGGTGGTGGCAAAGTATTCCCTCCGGAACCTCGCTACAGGCTGAGGTTTACGTGGGAACCTCTGATGAAAAGCTTCTATTAAAACCTCGTCATTGACATCCTCTGCCATGACCCAGGTGTTTTCCGACTCCGGTTCCCCTTCCCACATTACCAAATACTCTACTTGATCTCCCTTCCACCTGGAATCGAGGATCTCCGCTACATGGTAGCTTTCCTCCATTGCTGGTCCCCGAGTGACCCTCCCTTCTCTGTCCCCTTTATACGGTGACAGCAATGACCTGTGGAAAACTGGGTGCAGCTTCATGTGGTTCGGTAACCGGAGTCTGAAAGCCACTGGGTTGACCTGTTGCGTGACTTCAAATGGGCCCAGTCTTTTGGGTCTTAACTTCTTACAACCCCCTTTGAATGGTAACCCTTGGGTTGACAGCCACACCTGGTCCCCCACCCTAATGGTTTCACCTTCTCTTCTGTTTTTGTCTGCCTGCCTCTTATATTCCTCCTTGGCCCTGTCTAAGTTAAGTTGGAGCTGGCGATGGATCGCTTCCATTTCTTCTACGAACTGTTCGGCAGCTGGAACGCTCCAGTTCTCCCCTTCCCCCCCTGGGAAAGCCCGGGGATGGCACCCGTAATTAGCCAAAAAGGGGCTCATCCTCGTGGACACGTTCTCCGCATTGTTGTAGGCAAATTCCGCCAACGCCAGCTTCTCCACCCAATCATTCTCTCTGTCATTGACATAACACCTCAAATATTGCTGGAGGATGCCATTGGCTCTTTCCGCCTGCCTGTTGGTTTCAGGATGCCGGGCAGTCGAAAAATTGACCTCTACATGCAGTAAGCTCATGAGCTTCCTCCAGAACCTGGAAGTAAATTGTTTCCCTCGGTCTGAAACCACCCTCAAGGGGGCGCCATGCAACCTAAACACATTTTCTACAAACAATTTAGCGGTTTCTTCTGCCGTGACAGCATGTGAGCAGGCTATAAAGTGGGCCATTTTGGTTAACAGGTCTACCACAACCATGATGGCTGTTTTCCCTCTGGACTTTGGCAGATCAGTCATGAAATCTATTGCCACTGCTTCCCATGGTCTTTCAGGTGTGGGTAGCGGTTCTAATAACCCTGCTGGTGCCCACCTCTCCCCCTTGGCTCGCTGGCATTGGTCACACCCTCTCACATACTCCCGCACATCTTCCCTGACCTTGGGCCACCAAAATTCCCTGGTAACCAGCCACATGGTTTTGTGTTGCCCAAAATGCCCTGCTGTGGGGCTATCGTGCAGTTGCTTGAGTACCTTCTTCCTCAAATCACCTTCAGGTATATATAACGCTCCCTTGTAATACAACGCCCCGTTTCTCTCCTCAAAACCCCCGGGTTTATCTCCCTCCCTCCTGAGACCCCTGAGTTTGTCCTGGGCGTATTCATCATGCACCGTTCCCTCTACCAGTTCCCTTTGCCCCACCAATGCCGCCCCACACACCCAGCGGTCCTCTGGAATGACATGTCTTTCTTCGGGTGCTCCCTCCCCCTCCAAATATTCAGGTTTGCGTGAGATAGCGTCCGCCCTAACGTTCTCTGGGCCTGGCACGTAACAAATCTCAAAGTTAAATTTGGAGAACTCCTGGGCCCATCTCAACTGCCGTTGGTTGAGCACTCGTGCCGTTCTCCAATACTCTAGGTTCTTGTGGTCAGTGCACACTTGCACCTTATGTTGTGCGCCAATTAGCAGGTGCCTCCATCTCCGGAAAGCCTCATGAATAGCAAGAAGTTCTCAGTCGTACACTGTGTAGTTCCTCTCGGATTTGTTCAGCTTTCGCGAAAAAAAGGCACACGGTCTCCACTCTGACTCCTCCTTCCCTGGCTGCAGAAGAAGCACCGCCCCTATGGCTCTGTCTGATGCGTCTGTTTCGACTCTCATCTTTTTTTGTAAATCCACATGCAGAAGTTGTCCTTCAGAGGCGAAGGCCCTTTTCAGTTCCTCAAAAGCTCGCTCCGCCTCCTCAGTCCAAACAAATTTCTTCTTACTGCTGAGACAGTCCGTAATGGGCGCCGTCAGGTGTGCAAAGTTTCGGATGAACTTACGATAAAAGTTCCCAAACCCTAGGAACCTCTGCACATCCTTCTTGGTTTTGGGTGTTTTCCATTCCAGCACTGCCTGGACCTTGCCGGGATCCATGGCCAATCCCTTGTCTGACAGGCGGTACCCCAGGAATTCCACCTCCTTGGTATGAAACTGACACTTCTCCAGTTTCACCCACAGCCTGTTGGCTTGCAGCCTGCTCAACACTTCTCTGACGTCTCTCACATGCTGCTCCTCATTCTCAGAATACACCAACACGTCATCTAGGAAGGCCACACAATTCTTGTAAAGCAAAGGCCCCAGTACGTGGTTCATAAACGATTGGAAGCACGCCGAGCCTGCTTGTAAGCCAAATGGCATAACGAGATATTCAAATGCCCCCAAAGGGGTGAACATGGTGGTTTTCCATTCATCCCCTTTCCTTATACGTATCAGGTTTGTAAAAATCTTTCCCTTCCGCACCCTGGTCAAAATGTCGTCAATCCTGGGCATAGGGAAAGCCAAGGGTTCTGACACTGCGTTTAAGGCCCTGAAGTCACACACAAGTCTCGGCTTGTCCGTGTTTTTTTTATCCACAAAAACCACTGGGCTACCCCCCACTGCTTTGGACTCTCTGATGAAGCCTCTCTTCAGGTTCTTGTCAATAAACTCTCTTAGCTCCTGCATTTCTCTGTCTGACATGGCATACAACTTGCCTACAGGAAGCTGTGCCCCAGGGAGTAAATTGATTTGACAGTCAAAGGGCCTATGCGGGGGTAGTTGGTCAGCTTCCTTCTCGCTGAACACGTCGCTGAGATCTGCGTATTGTGGTGGTACCTTCACTTTCTCCATTACTTCCGTCCCTGCTAGGGTGGCTTGGGCCCCTGCTGAACCCTTTCCCCCTTTGCAGTGTTCTAAGCAATGTGCTGAACCAAAGGAAACCACTCTCTGATGCCAGCCCACCAGCGGATCATGTAACGCTAGCCAGCTCATCCCCAAAATAATAGGAGCTCCTCCCAAGGTGGCCACATTAAACGCTATCAGTTCTGTGTGCCTTGCCACCTTCATTATCATTGGGACGGTCTGCAAGCTGACTTCTCCTCCCAACAACTCCCTGCCATCGATCGTGGTCACCTGCAGGGGGTTGCTTAAAGGGATAGTCTGTATCTGGTGTTCAGCTGCAAACTCTTTGCTCATGAAATTGCAGGAGCTGCCTGAGTCCAACAGCGCCTTTATCTTTAGGGGGTGTCCATTTTGCAGCTGTAGCGACACTTCTATCACTAGGGCAGGTTTAGGAGCTTCTGGCACAGGCACTTTCACTGCTCTTTGGCCTGGCTGCTGTGCCCCGACTGTGGCAACCAGGCGTTGGCTTTTACCTGCTCCGGTTTTCCCTCCTCTCTTCCCTCAACAGCTCCCACCATCCCTTGCCATTCCTTCCTCTGGGGGCAGACTCTGGCAAAGTGACCTGGCTGTTGGCAGAGATAGCATTTCCGGGCGCCTTTTCCCTCCTTCTTTCCCCCCTCACTGGGCTTTGAAACTGCGCGTGCGCGCGCTGTTCCGATTTCCATCGGCTCTGCCGGCGGGAAAGTTGTCTCTGGAATGTCAGGAATGCGGAACTCCTTCCAACGTTCCCCCTTCCCTTCCCGCCTCTCCAAAGCTCTCGCCTCCTGGCGCGCTCCTATGGTCAGCGCAGATTTAGTCAGCTGATCCATAGAATCCGCCCTAGGACCCCGGGAAAGTTCGTCTTTCACAGCCGAAGCAAGCCCTTCTTCAAATAGCATTTGAATGGGTGCCGCCGATAAGTCCCACCCCAATCTGTGAACCAGCATGGTGAACTCAGTCCAGTACTCATGGACAGATCGGCTTCCCTGCTTGCAAGCCATTAGCTGTCTGCACACCACTCCCTCCTCAATATCGCTGGAAAACATGAGATCCATTGCACGAAAGAACTTCATGGTGTTCTTTAGGACGTCATTATGCGTTGCCATCAGGGGTCTAACCCAGTCCCTCGCCCCTTTTTCAAGATGCCCAATCACAAAAGCCACTCGCGATTCCTCGTCAGGGAATTCATCAAACTGCACATTGAGGGCATATTGCATCTCTGTTCTAAAGGCATGGTAGTCCTTGGGGTCCCCCCCCCCAAACTTCTGCACCAATCCTGGTACCTTTCTGGTGAACTGACTTTCCTCCAGAGACCCATCTCTCCCCCTGCTGGTCCCTGCTTCAGCTGTTGAGTCCCTCCCAGCCTCCGTGAGCCCCCTCCCCACCTGTTCCTCCGATGGCAGTTCCCTGACACCGACATATTATACTTAAACCTCCAAATTTAAAATCGCCAAAACTTACAAAAGACAAACAGTAACCGAAGCAAAACAAAAACAAAAACCACCATCATACATTACAATAATTTTGTAACCTATACATCGCCCTCTGCTCATAAATTAATCAGGGATATCAATGGTGATATCACCTAAAACATAGATCATGGTTTAAAACAATGGTGGTGATATCACCTAAAACACAGGTCATGGTTTAAAGGGGTTGTCCGAATCACACAGGAGACCGTTTCTCTTCTTTAGGGATAGGACGCTGATCAGGAATCTGGCAACCATGAGTGATTTTAGGGGGTCATCATCAATTAGTAAGTATCTCAGTTTGGCTTCAATCGTATCATCGGCAATTCCCTTAAGATATTGAGCAAGAAACTTGCTCCTGGCCGGTAAGTGAAAGGCACAGTCAAAAATTATGTGATGCAACGATTCGGGTGCCCCACTATTACAATCACATAAGAGCGATATCTGTCCATTGGAGAATCTATTTCTCAGCACGTTTGATGGGAAGGTGTTGAATCTTGCCTTTACAAAGGCATATCTATGAGCTGAGGAAGTTAAGGAATTCAAATAGTTTGGGAGCCTTAAGAGGGGTAATAAACCAAGATTTAGAGGTGAGCAGGTACCATTGCCCAAGATCATTTTCTGCTGTAAGTCCATCTCCTCTAGCTTACAGGTTACTGTTCTTTTAGCTGGGACTATATCCTGCTCTAGTAATTTGGATGGGAAGATTCCCATTGCCGTTATTTTCAGCTGTAATTTTTTTACCCATGGGCTCTGGAAATCATCTCTCCACATACATTGTATCAAGTACAAGTTTGGGAGATTGTGCCATAGAGATAACCAGTGACAAAGTATGTGCTTCCACAGAGCATTTTCCAGGGATACAATATTAAGTTCCATGCGTAACGCTGTATTACTTACACAGTTGGGCAGTTTCAGTATCCCTCTTAAAAACTGACTTTGAATGACCTCCAGGTGCGATAGGTTGACAAAGATCCCCCAGATTGAGATGGCATAAGCAATTGTCGGGATCACCTTGGCCTTGAAGACTTTCAACGCTGATGGGATATGAAGGGCCCCATCGGTGAAGAAGAATTGCAAGATCGCCAAGGAGCTAGCTTTGGCTCTATTTGTAACATAGGCTACATGGGCCTTCCATCTGAGGTTATGTTGTAACCAAACTCCCAAATATTGGAATCTATAGACTTGTTCAATGACTCTCCCATCAATTCTCCAATTATGGAGTTTCCGGCTCTTTGAGAAAATCAGGATCTTAGATTTTCCATAATTAATTGTAAGGGAATTTGCGTTACAGTATGACCCAAAAATTTTTAGGGCCCTCCTGAGACCTACTCTAGAAAAAGAAAGAATGACTGCGTCATCCGCATATAATAACAAGGGGCAGCGATAAAGTGCTAGGCGGGGTGCATGAATCCTTTCTTGGGCCTCTATTAGGGAAGTCCTCATGTCACTTATAAACAGATTGAACAGGAGTGGAGCCAATATACAGCCCTGTCGGACACCTCCGTTAATGGGAATTGAATTCGTGGGATCACCCTCCGGGGTGAATCTCACTCTGGCCGCTGAGTTCTCGTGGAGTTTGATTATTAGCCAGAGAAGCCTTCTGTCAATGCCCCAACGGGTGAGTTTTTCCTAGAGGGTGCTCCTGGGGATACTATCGAATGCTGCCTTTAGGTCAATGAATGCCACACAGAGTTGGCCACCCTTTGGGGTGGAATATTTCCAGGCAAGGTGCTGTAAAATTAGAATATGATTAATTGTTGACTGTTTTGGGCGGAATCCAGCTTGTTCGGGCCCAATTAATTTTCTCTCTTCGGCCCATTGAATAAGTCTATTCAACAGGGAGCGGGCATACAGTTTACCCACTATTGAGAGCAGGCTGATGTTCCTGTAGTTCCCCGGATCATCTGGTGAGCCCTTTTTGTGGATTGGAACGATAACAGCGTCCTTCCATACTTCCAGAATCATTCCAGAGTTGTTAACTGCATCGAAGATGTTCGCCAGGACCTTGGCCCACCAGTCCGTGTGGTATTTTATAGCTTCTGCCGGGATCAGGTCTGGCCCAGGCGCTTTCCCTGTTTTGAGATTGACGATCAAGTCATGGATGTCTTCCAGATCGGTAGGGGGCCAGAGGGGAAGCTGATCTTGAAATTCGTCTCTTGTGTTAACGATACAGTCAGTTGTGGCAAAGTAATTTTTTTAATAGGATTCCCAAACCGGGACGGGAATAATAGTTAAAGGGTATCTTTTAGTTCTTTTATTTACCAGGAGCCAAAATTGTCTGGTGTTCCGTGATGATGAAGCTTCTATAATTGCCCACCATTGATTCACTTGCCATTCAAGTCTGGCACCCTTTTGAATTTGCTTGTAGGCCGATTTTGCTTGGAAATATTCTTTTGGCAAGACCGTTGCCCCAGAGGCTTTATACTCTTTGTAGATGTTACCAAGAAGTTGTCTAGCCTGTTTACAAGCACTGTTGAACCACAATGCACCTGTCTTCCTTTGTGCTCGATTTATTTTATGCGACGGGACAGAGAAAAAAGACGTTAGATCTTCCGACATATTCGAGAATAGTCTTAGGGTTTGGTCATAATCATGATAATCCTCAATTAAGCCTGAATATGCTTGTTTTAGTCCTAGTTGTAAATATGCTGAGAATTTTTGAGCCTGTAGTTCGGACCATTTTACACTTTTGACTTGCAGTACCGAGTTCGTACTCAAATGTGTTGGATGTCTGTCTCCATCTGGGGTCCAGTCTATAGTCATTGTGGCGACCAACGGTAGGTGGTCGCTCAGTTGAATATTTTCAACTTTAAAATGGGAAAATTTGGGGAATATATCATGAGATACCAGCATATAATCCAGGACACTGTTTGCAGAGGAGCTTATGTGTGTGAACTCACCCGGTATGTCAGGTGGGCAGTTCCCATTTAGAATCACTAGGTTTAGACGTAGTACCAGTTGGTAAAGAAGGGTTCCTGCTTCATTTACCCTTTTGTCTTTGAAGAGTCTTTGATTATGGAGGGAGAGGTCATTAATGAATTCAGGGGTTATCCACCATTTGGCTTTGATTAAGGACTCCCAGTTTGTTGCAATGCGAGCATTGAAATCCCCTGCTATAACATTGGGTATATTGGGGTGTTTGGAGTGACAAAGAATAAAATGTTCCTCCAATATTCCGCTTTATGGGGATGCTGATTTCATTTTCCAGCAGGACTTGGCACCTGCCCAGACTGCCAAAAGTACCAAAACCTGGTTCAATGCCCATGGGATTACTGTGCTTGATTGGCCAGAAGACTCGCCTGACCTGAACCCCATAGAGAATCATAGAATCATAGAATCATAGAGTTGGAATAGACCACAAGGGCCATCGAGTCCAACCCCCTGCCAAGCAGGAAACACCACCAGAGCACTCCTGACATATGGTTGTCAAGCCTATGGGGCATTGCCAAGAGAAAGATGAGACACATGAGACCGAGCAATGCAGAAGAGCTGAAGGCTGCTGTTGAAGCATCCTGGTCTTTCATAACACCTCAGCAGTGCCACAGGCTGATAGCATCCATGCCACGCCGCATTGAGGCAGTAATTGATGCAAAAAGGGCCCAAACCAAGTAGTGAGTACATATGCATGCTTCTACTTCTCAGAGGTCAAATATTGCTCTATTTGCAATCCTTGTTTTGCTGACGTCATTTCATATTCTAATTTTCTGAGATTGTTAATTTGGGGTTTTCATCAGCTGTATGCCATAATATCACAATCATAACAAATAAAGGCTTGACATATCTCGCTTTGCATGTCATGAGTCTATCTTGTATATTAGTTTCACCTTTTAAGTTGAATTACTTGAATAAATGAACTTTTCCACGATATTCTCATTTCCCGAGTTTCCCCTGTACACTAAGTAGAAGAGAAGCATTGCCACCCGACCCCACCCTCCCCCTCTTCCCCCCTCTGTTCTTCCTAACCCAACACTGCATGCAACACTAATGTCTCACAACAAATGAAACTGATCTGTAGAAAACACAACTACTGATATGGAAGGGGGGGCATGCCTTTCTTCACCCTTCCGCCGGTCACCAGAGGGTCCGAGGCGATGACCTCAAGGGTACCCAGCCCCAGGTGGACCCCTCAGCCCCCACACCGATGCACAAGCACCACACTCTACCCCAAGCCCCATAAATAAAGTGCCCTTTCCCCTTTCCTACACCGATCCGCTATTATGGGCGAAATAAGCCCAAAATCTTATGCCTTTCCTCCCGCTCTATCTTTACTATGGGTTGACCGTACGAAGCTGTATTCCCTATTCCTTTCAATGGCTGCGTTCTACCCAATCAGAACCATGCATTCGCTTTGCAGAGCTAGCTCAGCGAGCTCCTGCACGCCTCATTTAACCTCTTGACAAGCTGCTGACGGCTCCCGGCTGAGAGAACAATGGAACCGAAACTCATGAACCCATAAAAGTGTCAAATATTGCAACAATGTATCTATTTTGTTTCCGACCTCAATTATCAATATAAAATGGACTAAAATCTTTAAAAATTCGTATAAAATCAACCACAACTCCGATTTTCTTGCTTTTGGTGCCAATCGACTCAGTCTCTCCAGGACTCCATGACACCTCCCCTGCCCTCCATGATCCCTCAAGCGAGGTGTCACGTACTCAGGAAGACCCTAATCCTGTCAAATCGCTCTGCCAAGCCTTTCCTCCGGGCAATGCCAGGTGGCAGACTATGAATACATGGACCATTGTCCCCCAAGGTGGTTGTCACCGATGGAGGCAAAGGCCCAGAAAAAGCTCAATATGGAGGCCAAGTGACCAAAATATTGGGAAATTTTGGAGCAGGAAGGAGATAATCTGAAATTGCAGAGTTTTGAGAAACTAAAAGATAAAGCGCGAGATTGGCTTCACTATTACCAAATAAGAGAGGCCTATAATTTAGACAAAAAAATTGGCTTCCAGGTGGAAAAATCAAAGTTGGAAACAGAATTGTTAGATCCTAAAACAAAGATACTTTCAAGAATGTATAACCTGCTGTTAAAATGGAACACTCAGGACGAGATGGTTAAATCTGCTATGATTAAATGGGCACAGGATGTTGGACATAATATTATGTTTGCTGACTGGGAACAGTTGTGGACCACAGGTATAAAATTTACGGCATGTAATGCCTTGAGAGAGAATATTATGAAAATGATTTACAGGTGGTACATGACCCCAGTCAAGCTTGCAAAAATCTATCATTTGCCCGATAATAAATGTTGGAAATGTAAAGAAACTGAAGGTACATTCTTTCACCTTTGGTGGACGTGCCCAAGGATTAAGGCTTTCTGGGAAATGATCTATAATGAAATGAAAAAGGTATTTAAATATACTTTCCTGAAGAAACCAGAGGCCTTTCTTCTAGGCATTGTCAGCCAATTGGTGCCAAAGAAGGATAGAACTTTTTTTATGTATGCCACAACAGCAGCAAGATTACTTATTGCAAAGTATTGGAAGACACAAGATTTACCCACTCTGGAAGAATGGCAAATGAAGATGATGGATTATATGGAATTGGCAGAAATGTCTGGCAGAATCCGAGACCAGGGAGAAGAAATGGTGGAAGAAGACTGGAAGAAATTTAAAGACTATCTGCAGAAATACTGTAAAATTAATGAATGTTAAAGTGATGTTGGACTGAAAATAAGTGGTTTTGGTATTAAGGCTTATAAGAATATGTAAATATAGATAGTTATTTGGATGAGAATTTATAGTTATAATAGGTTAAGAATATAGAGTAAAGATAAATGAAAGAGGGTAAGGATTTGCTGAAAGGACTTTGTAAACGGGAATACAAAAAGGGGAGGTGTGAGGAGGTCAAGGAAATAAGCAAAAGAACCTAAAGATATTGAAAAATGGATTATTATTATTTTTTAAGATATTTTTTCTTTTTTCTTCTTTTTCTACTTTTTTGAATGTCTTTTTTTGTATTGTTTGTCACATTGTTTTTCTTTTGTGTAAAATCTCAATAAATATTTTATTTAAAAAAATACAAAGGAGGTGGAGTTGCGGGCGACTGAGGGAATCCCCGGCCGCGTCAGCCCCTGGACAGCCAATCGGCTGGCTCAGGGGGCGTGACCAGCCCTATTTATCGCTGGCGCGGCTGGTTTTTCGCCTACCTCGTAGCAAATCGTCACAACTTTCTGGGTATTGGCGGTTAGGCATTGGTATTGGTATTGTTCTGTAGATGGAAGAGGGGAGGAAGCGCCATCACCTGCCCCGCATATTGAAAGGTAGTCCGATAAAGGGTTCCGGGAGGCTTGGCCCTGTCCAAAGCCTATGGAGGTGAGCGTCTAAGGCACGCCCCTGAGCGGTGACCCCCGGGGGGGGGGTGTTCCGAGTTGATGTGCATCAGCAGGACTCCCCCTACTGGTGGTTAACCCTTCCCGGACTTCAAGCGGACGGGCTGAAGCCGGATAGTCAGTTAGGACCAATGCCTAAGCCAATACCAATACCACTCATCACCTGTAACCAATAAAGTTGTGGCCATATTTAGCCCATTAACCTGAAATAATTGTGTCATGTGTCTTTATTTCCACTTGGGGGGGGGGGCGGGAACTCGCCACGCAATAGGGCTCTTTTTGTTTTTTTATGCACCCACAGACCCCAAACTGCTCTCCACAGGAACACAGTGGTGCATCTCATGTATGGGGGGGGGGGATTCCAACACTCCCCCCACCCCCAGCAAAGCAAAGATAAGGAAAGCATAAATGCCACCTTGAACTGCTTGGATGAAAAGTGGGCTATGAATCGGGCCTGCAACCTTGGTGCTATCTGCAGCTCCCTCTAACCAGCTGAGCTGCAATGAGATTTGAGGGAGAATGGGAAGGCGGGTGGGAAGAGAAGTTAAGCTGTTCAGGAAGGGGTTGAATCCCATGGGGATGCTGGCTGTGTGGGGGACCCCAAGCCCTCGCCCCAGAAGATTACAAAAAAGAAGCAGACGAAATCCTACTTACAGATTCACGATGCTGGCCATCTCTTCAGGTGAAATCCGCTCCTGTTTAAACTCAACTGCTTTAAAATGCTCACACAACACTAACTCTGAACCTTGCCTCTAACCCTATTGCTACTCCTCTCTGTCTAAAATATACAGGAGAATATGTGCACAAAATATACAGATGAAAATGAAATGATAAAGTGAAAGCATTTGTTGAAATACAGTAGAGAACTCACGCCTCCCGAGTTGAGGGAGGCCTTGCTTTGCATGCAGGAGATCCCAGGTTCAGTCCAGGATCTCCACCAGACAGGGCTGGGACTGTCCCCTGTTTGAAAACCCTGCAGCGCTGCTGCCAGTCAGTGTAGGCAGTGCTAGGCTAGATTGACTCTGTCAAGTGCAACTTCCTATGAATGCTCCTCTTATACGATTTCTCGAAACACAAGCAAGCTACCTTATCAACGAGTTGTGAGAGTTCATTCATGACTTTTAACAAACAGCAGAAACCATTTTATTATTTCTATGAGAGTACAGAAATCCTGAATATGAAAGGAAGGAAACTTCCTGCCTCTGCAATAAAGGCAGCTGCACTGCTAGGTGAGCTGTCCCGATGCCAACTGAAACAGACCCTCCAAAGATTCAAAGGTGAAAAGGGAATTTTGAGCATCTGAGCACAACTGGGCCGTCTTCTGCGTTAACGTGAAGTGCAGGAAGTGATTGCCTTGAGCAGGGGTAGGCAACCGAAGGCCCTGGGTCCGGATGCGGCCCAATCGTCTTATCATTCCGGCCCACGGAGAGTCTGGGAATCAATGTGTTTTTCCATGAGCAGAATGTGTCCTTTCATTTAAAATGCACCTCTGGGTTCTTGGTGGGGCATAGGAATTCGTTCATTTCCCCCAACCCAAAAAATATAGTCCGGCCCCCCAAATGCTGTGAGGGACGGTGGACCAGCCCATGGCTGAAAAAGGTTGCTGACCCCTGGCCTTGAGCCTCCTCAGGACTGGCGCAGGGGCCGTGCATTGCAGGGTGCCAGCCAAGGCCCCTGCCCCAGTACTGATTGCTGATTCTACTGAGTCCATCAGTATATTGTTGTGAAGTGACCTGGCATTTTAAATGAAGTGCAATATAGGCTTGTCTTACATCTTTAACAACAACAGCAACAGCACAGTAAATTGCACAGAAGAATTCCATGTTGCCTGTGGGAGCGGCTGGGTAGACCTCTTTGCAGCTGCATGATTCATGCATTTGATCTATAAGCAACTGGTCAATCTTCATAATTGGCTCTGGCTTCGTGTAGGAGATTGAACGCATTCTTCTATTTCTCAGCCCTGTATTCCACCCCCACCCCCTCCTCCTATGCTCAGAGTGAAATGTTTATGAGTCCTGCAGATCTAGTCTCAGAAGTCAAACCTCTACCCCAAAGACGGGGGAGCCTGTGACCTTCTAGAGCATACATTTCTTTGGACTGCTATATGCTGAAGTGAACAAATGTTTTGTCTGAAACCCTTGAGAGCTTCTGTGGGCCGCCCTAGAGAACACTGGGCTAAAGGGATCATGGGGATGACTTGTTCCACAACAGCAGATGGCATGCAGAAATTTAAACTGTAGCAAAGGGATGTAAACTGTCTAGCTAGCTAGCTATGTCTTGCTGAAAGTGCATGCACTCCTCTTAGCCAAAGCCCCAATAATTGCAAGCGTGGAGCCACACAAACAGGCCTGATCTCGACACTGTCTTGGGGGAAACTCCCGATGCTGGAAAATTCATGCGTTCAATTTCTGCACATTGAGACAGGAGCCAAAGAAAGCACACGCAGAGTAGGGGGGCTCATAAAAAAGGTTTCTTTGGGAGGGGGTGGGTTGAGGTTTGCTCTGATGTGAAAGCTAAAGAGCAGCCTTTCACAGAGAAAGGAGCAGAGTAAGGCGGAAACTACTGGGACCCGTGCTTTCCAGGCACGCTGACGGGAGGGATGAGTCCAGCATTGCATTGTTGGGTCGTATTTTCAGTGACAACTATTTATGACAGAGGTTTACAGAAAATTGATCTAAAACCTCTGCTTGTAAGAGGCTATGGGCATTTGAAGAAGCCCATCATAATCTTTACATGAAATGTATCTTTAGAACACCGGTGGCGTCATGTCCCCATTTGTTGCCTTAGTTTCTCCATCAATGCACCACCCACAATTTGCCATCATATTGGCATCAGGTGTTTTCCAGGCCAGTGAATGTCAGCAACCCCTTCTTCTAAAGCTGCTTCCCCAGTTTCATCCCAAATAGAAAGAAATGCCATTTGGTAGCCCATTGAGAAGCTTTGGGAAGCAATGAAATACATTTCTGAAAGTTATTTATGGATGCACAAGGTCACCACAACTTTGCTTAAGGTGAATGGAAAGGAACATTTCCCCAGGCGGCACACCACTGTCCCTGAATCTCGTCCGCTGCTTGGTCATTTCAACAGATTGTGTGTCTTAGTAAGATTTTGTACATTTCAGAAAGCTTTCCCTTGCCTACAAATGAAGTGCATGATTTTTCAAAAACTTATTAATGCCCCGTGCTTTTACTTCTGGTGTGGTAAAAAATTGCAGACTCTGGCTATCATTTGAAGCAGTGTAAGACGCTGGTTTACGTTTCCCCTCACATTTGGTGACTAGGTAGGGATATGCAGTTTTGTGTTTTGTTTTTTGAAGAGTTCCTAAGGAGTCCTGCTGCTTCCGAGTTTTATTTTGGGGGTTGTTGTTGTTGTTGTTTACAAAAAGGTAATCCAGTTGTAACCTTTTTCTAGGTACAATTCTGTACATTCTGGTACTACCTGTTCACTCATGGTCCCTCCAAATCCCTTTGTTTCTTTTAGCAACGTGTCCTTGTGTATCTGCTACCTTTGCTTACAGAATTTCTCCTGAGGGGTGCTTTGAACATGTCCCGTAATACATGTGGATAAAAGGAATCGCCTTTGTTAATTTCAAAAGCCATTTTATTTCTTCCATGATTTTCCTCTGTTGCTAATTTATTTTGTAAAAGCAAGTGGGGTTTAGTCACCAGAGAGGTGGATTCTGTGGTTTTGCTCAATAGGTCATGGTCATTTCAAGAGCCATAGGGCCTGAGATGGTTCCAGCTCTAACTTACGTGTAAGATTAGGAGTCCAAGAATGTGGAATCAGTACTGCAGAAGGTCAGTTCTGACATACTTCCCCCCTAAATAGTGGGTGAAGTCCTTTTGGAAAGGACTCAAAGCTTTCAAAGTGTCAAGTTTTGCTGTACTGAAGGACTGTCCATATCTAATCTATTAGAACATTGAACCCTCCTCCCCACTCCAGGAATTTTGCTATCCAGTTGCTCATCTCATTTCCATGGAGGACATTCCAAGAAAGAAAAGAGGGTTTGTATTTGGATAATAAAAGTTTCCTGTCGAGTAGATTTATATATTTTAGAGAAGGTAAGCAACTTAAAATGACCACAAACCCAGTAAAACTCATTACAAAGAGAAGAGAAACAACATTTAAAAGCAGATACAAATAATGAGGCATTATTCTTTTCTCGAGAAGCCAGCAAAATTTCATTTTTCCTGTTTTGTTTTAAGCATGCTTTTTATTCAAGTTTTTAACAAACAACAAGGTGGTAAGCTGCTGAATATAGGCAGACCATCATTTCTCAAGGGCCATTCCAAATGTGTACAATTGATGGCCTCCAAGTAAGCTGCACCCTGTGAGTTCAGAGGTCCACTGGTGCCATTGTCCCTGTTAGCATTTTGAAAGAAAGGGCGCCAAGATTTCATCAAGCTGTCTGCCTTGATGAGACTTGCAGTGAGGATCCCTTTGATAAGCCATCCGCAATGCATAAAGGAGGGCAGGTGGCTTGGTGAGCAGGGAAAGTCTTTCAAAGATTTGGACCAGCGATGTGCCTTTGCTTCGGGCAAAGGGTGATGGTGGATGGATCCTCGCTACCTAACTCAGCACTGTCTGTACTGATTGGCAGTGGCTCTACAAGGTTCCAGGCAGGTGATGTTTTCAGTTTCACCTGGAGATGCTGGAGACTGTTCTGGGACCTGCATCACCAGCGAGCTCTGGTCCTCCCTTAAGGAGTTAGGCGGCTCAATGGGCTGACTCTGTGGAAGGCACCATGCTATTCCCACCATGCTATTCCCGATGTGCCTTTGCTTCGGGCAAAGGGTGATGGTGGATGGATCCTCGCTACCTAACTCAGCACTGTCTGTACTGATTGGCAGTGGCTCTACAAGGTTCCAGGCAGGTGATGTTTTCAGTTTCACCTGGAGATGCTGGAGACTGTTCTGGGACCTGCATCACCAGCGAGCTCTGGTCCTCCCTTAAGGAGTTAGGCGGCTCGATGGGCTGACTCTGTGGAAGGCACCATGCTATTCCCACCATGCTATTCCCGATGTGCCTTTGCTTCGGGCAAAGGGTGATGGTGGATGGATCCTCGCTACCTAACTCAGCACTGTCTGTACTGATTGGCAGTGGCTCTACAAGGTTCCAGGCAGGTGATGTTTTCAGTTTCACCTGGAGATGCTGGAGACTGTTCTGGGACCTGCATCACCAGCGAGCTCTGGTCCTCCCTTAAGGAGTTAGGCGGCTCAATGGGCTGACTCTGTGGAAGGCACCATGCTATTCCCACCATGCTATTCCCGATGTGCCTTTGCTTCGGGCAAAGGGTGATGGTGGATGGATCCTCGCTACCTAACTCAGCACTGTCTGTACTGATTGGCAGTGGCTCTACAAGGTTCCAGGCAGGTGATGTTTTCAGTTTCACCTGGAGATGCTGGAGACTGTTCTGGGACCTGCATCACCAGCGAGCTCTGGTCCTCCCTTAAGGAGTTAGGCGGCTCGATGGGCTGACTCTGTGGAAGGCACCATGCTATTCCCACCATGCTATTCCCGATGTGCCTTTGCTTCGGGCAAAGGGTGATGGTGGATGGATCCTCGCTACCTAACTCAGCACTGTCTGTACTGATTGGCAGTGGCTCTACAAGGTTCCAGGCAGGTGATGTTTTCAGTTTCACCTGGAGATGCTGGAGACTGTTCTGGGACCTGCATCACCAGCGAGCTCTGGTCCTCCCTTAAGGAGTTAGGCGGCTCAATGGGCTGACTCTGTGGAAGGCACCATGCTATTCCCACCATGCTATTCCCGATGTGCCTTTGCTTCGGGCAAAGGGTGATGGTGGATGGATCCTCGCTACCTAACTCAGCACTGTCTGTACTGATTGGCAGTGGCTCTACAAGGTTCCAGGCAGGTGATGTTTTCAGTTTCACCTGGAGATGCTGGAGACTGTTCTGGGACCTGCATCACCAGCGAGCTCTGGTCCTCCCTTAAGGAGTTAGGCGGCTCGATGGGCTGACTCTGTGGAAGGCACCATGCTATTCCCACCATGCTATTCCCGATGTGCCTTTGCTTCGGGCAAAGGGTGATGGTGGATGGATCCTCGCTACCTAACTCAGCACTGTCTGTACTGATTGGCAGTGGCTCTACAAGGTTCCAGGCAGGTGATGTTTTCAGTTTCACCTGGAGATGCTGGAGACTGTTCTGGGACCTGCATCACCAGCGAGCTCTGGTCCTCCCTTAAGGAGTTAGGCGGCTCAATGGGCTGACTCTGTGGAAGGCACCATGCTATTCCCACCATGCTATTCCCGATGTGCCTTTGCTTCGGGCAAAGGGTGATGGTGGATGGATCCTCGCTACCTAACTCAGCACTGTCTGTACTGATTGGCAGTGGCTCTACAAGGTTCCAGGCAGGTGATGTTTTCAGTTTCACCTGGAGATGCTGGAGACTGTTCTGGGACCTGCATCACCAGCGAGCTCTGGTCCTCCCTTAAGGAGTTAGGCGGCTCGATGGGCTGACTCTGTGGAAGGCACCATGCTATTCCCACCATGCTATTCCCGATGTGCCTTTGCTTCGGGCAAAGGGTGATGGTGGATGGATCCTCGCTACCTAACTCAGCACTGTCTGTACTGATTGGCAGTGGCTCTACAAGGTTCCAGGCAGGTGATGTTTTCAGTTTCACCTGGAGATGCTGGAGACTGTTCTGGGACCTGCATCACCAGCGAGCTCTGGTCCTCCCTTAAGGAGTTAGGCGGCTCGATGGGCTGACTCTGTGGAAGGCACCATGCTATTCCCACCATGCTATTCCCGATGTGCCTTTGCTTCGGGCAAAGGGTGATGGTGGATGGATCCTCGCTACCTAACTCAGCACTGTCTGTACTGATTGGCAGTGGCTCTACAAGGTTCCAGGCAGGTGATGTTTTCAGTTTCACCTAGAGATGCTGGAGACTGTTCTGGGACCTGCATCACCAGCGAGCTCTGGTCCTCCCTTAAGGAGTTAGGCGGCTCGATGGGCTGACTCTGTGGAAGGCACCATGCTATTCCCCTTTAAATTAGCCATTTCGACAGAAAACACGAGAACTGGAATTTTGGGCTTGAATGGATTTTTGGATCGCCTGCATGCCAAGCACATACTTCTCCCACGGGCCAGCACCCTTCCTCAGTGACTGAGCTCTCATTGCACACAGCCATCCAGCAAGCAAAAAAATGTTCTTGTTAGAAGGGCAGAGTGGGGAGCAAGAGATTCAGGGGCCGGTTTTAGACCCACAGTGCTCGGGTTTATTCTGTTGCCTGCTTGACATTGTGCCTCCTTCCCCCCTACCTTTTATTCCTATGAAAGTTTCACAATGTCGCTGCTTGGGATTCTGGATAATCTATGGTGTTTTTCTTTTCAGATTTTTAAATTAATTTTCCAAAAAATATTTGAGACAAGCAAACAAACAAACATCCTAATTGTAATTAAACCAATCTTGATAACATTGTTTGTTTTTTTTTATAATAATTTTTTATTGCATTTTTTCCAAATTACAGAAAGAACAAAAGAATAGGCAGAATAGAAGAAAAAAAGAAAAAAGAACAGAAAGTCGTAACCATTTCAGCAACTTATTTCAAATTTCCATTGGACTTCCCCACATCTCCCACATAATGCATTCTTGATAATAAAGTTATCAGCAAATTATACCCTTATTTCGTGTGTTTCTTTATATTTTTAATTGCAATTTAAGTTTAAATCTCTTATTCTCCATTTACTCTGAAGATATAATATAGTGTCTTTTTTACCCATTTAAACTTTGATTCTTTCATAAGTGTTATCAATTTCATAGGTAATTAAATTTCATTGCTGGGGCTAACGTTCCAAATCATACGGCATCTTATGTTTCATACAACTTATAATACTTTTGCAAATAGTCTTTAAATTTTTTCCAGTCCTCCTCCATTGCCTCTTCTCCCAAGTCTCGGATCCTTGCGGTCATCTCGGCCAGTTCCATGTAGTTCATCAGTTGCGTCTGCCAGTCCTCCAGTGTGGGCAAATCTTGGGTCTTCCAATGCTTAGCGATAAGAATTCTTGCTGCTGTTGTAGCATACATAAAAAAAGTTCTATCCTTTTTTAACACCTTCTGGCCGACAATGCCCAGAAGGAAGGCCTCTGGTTTCTTGGGGAAGGTGTACTTGAACACCTTTTTTAACTCGTTATAAATCATTTCCCAAAAGGCCTTCAATCTTGGACAAGTCCACCAGAGGTGAAAGAATGTCCCTTCAGCCTCCTTACATTTCCAACATTTATTGTCAGACAAATGGTATATCTTAGCAAGCTTGACTGGGGTCATGTACCACCGGTATACCATTTTCATAATGTTTTCTTTCAAGGCATTACATGCCGTAAATTTCATACCGGTGATCCATAACCTTTCCCAGTCTTCAAACATAATATTGTAACCAATGTCTTGAGCCCATTTTATCATGGCTGACTTAACTGTCTCATCCTGAGTATTCCATTTAAGCAGCAAGTTATACATTCTCGATAATACCTTGGTCTTTGGTTCTAGCAACTCTGTCTCAAGTTTCGATTTTTCCACCTGGAATCCTATTTTTTTATCTAGCTTAAAAACCTCATTAATTTGGGCATAATGTAGCCAATTTTGCACCTTATCCTTTAGTTTTTCAAAGCTCTGCAACCTCCAATTACCTCCGATGTTTTCTATTATTTCCCAATATTTCGGCCAATGTGCCTCCATATTGGCTGTTTTCCGAGCTTTGGCCTCTATTGGTGAAATCCACCTCGGAGTTTTACTTTCCAATAAGTCTTTGTATTTTTTCCAGACCATATATATTGCTTTCCTGACAATATGGTTTTTGAACATTCCATATGTTTTCCCCTTGTCATACCACAAATACGCATGCCAACCTAACGAATTGTTAAAGCCTTCCAGATCTAGGACATCAGTGTTTTCCAATAAGATCCAATCTTTCATCCAGCAGAAGGCCGCAGCTTCATAATATAACCTTAAGTCCGGCAGGGCAAACCCCCCTCTCTCCTTTGCATCTGTTAGTATTTTAAACTTTATTCGGGGCTTTTTGCCCTGCCAGACAAACTTAGAAATATCCCTCTGCCACTTTCCAAAACATTCCACTCTGTCCACGACCTGCAAGGCTTGAAACAGAAACAACATTTTTGGCAAAACGTTCATTTTTATAACTGCAATTCGGCCTAACAAGGATAATTTCAATCTTGACCAAATTTCAAAGTCTTTTTTAACCTCTGACCAGCATTTTTCATAATTATCTTTAAATAGATTCAAATTCTTAGAAGACAGATTAACCCCCAGGTATTTCACTTTTTTAACAATGTTTAGTTCTGTTTCCTTCTGAAACCCCTCTGTTTCCATAACCGTCAAATTTTTCCCCAACACCTTAGTTTTTTGTTTGTTCAACTTAAAACCCGCCACCCGACCAAATTTCTGAATCAATTCCAAAACTCTTTTTGTACTAGGTTCTGGCTCCTGTAATGTTAAAACCAAGTCGTCTGCAAATGCTTTCAGTTTATATTGTTTCGCTCCGACCCGTATTCCTTGTACCTGCCGATCCTCCCTTATCATATTCAGCAAAACCTCCAGGACCGAAATAAACAACAGAGGGGATAGGGGGCACCCCTGGCGTGTTCCTTTTTCAATATGAAGTTCTTCTGTCACCACATTGTTCACTATCAACTTAGCTTTTTGTTCTGAATAGATTGCCTCTATTCCATTCTCAAACCCCCTTCCCACTCCCATCCCTTCCAAATTTTTCTTCATAAATTTCCAAGAAATGTTGTCAAAGGCCTTCTCCGCATCAATAAAAATTAACACTGCTTTGGTGTTAATATTTGTTTGTAAAAGTTCCAAAATATCGATAATGTTCCTGGTGTTGTCAAACAAATGTCTACCTGGGAGAAAGCCTGCTTGGTCCTTATGAATTACTTCATTTAGCACTTTTTTAAATCTATTAGCTAAAACATCCGCAAATATTTTATAATCCACATTTAGGAGTGAGATGGGACGGTAGTTCTTAAGTTGAGTCTTTTCAGTTTCCACTTTAGGTATCAGTGTGATGAATGCTTCTTTCCACGTATCTGGTGCCCTCCCTCCCCCCATAATCTGGTTACAAACCTCCATTAATGGTTGTATCAAGTAGTCTTTTAAGGTCTTATAGTATTTGGAGGTGAGTCCATCAGGACCTGGGGATTTGCCTAACTGCATATTCTGAATGGCATCCTCAATTTCCTGTTGTGTTATTTTACAGTTCAAGATTGATCTCTTTTCTTGTGATATTTCTGGAAGGCCGTTTTCTTTCAAGAATTGTTCTATCTCAATCGCATCCTCGGGTCCTTGTGTATACAGTTTTTTAAAATATTTCTGGAAACACTTTCTAATTTCTCCCGGTTTCTGAATGTTCTTTCCTTCAACTTCTAGATTGGTAACATAATTTAATTTTTGTCTCTTTTTCAACTGCCAAGCTAGCAGTTTCCCACATTTGTTCGCCGACTCAAAAGATCTTTGTTTCATTTGTTTAATCTTCCATTCCACTTCTTGATTAATCAATTTCGCATATTGTGACTGGTGGAATTTAATTTCCCTTAAAGTCTCCTTTGATTTTGGGTTTAATCTTAATTTTTTCTCACCATCTATTATCTTCTCCAATATCTTATCCTTTTTACCATTCCAGAACCTTTTCTTAACCGTATTCTGTTGTATCAGGAACCCTCTCATAACAGCTTTACTCGCGTCCCAGATTATTCTTTTTTCCACCGAGGTATTCAAGTTAATTTCAAAGTAGTCCTTTAAAGCTTTTTGGGCCTTCTTTACAATCTCTTGATCTCTTAACAGGTTGTCATTCATTTTCCATCTGAAGGAATCGGCAGTAGTAAGTCTCATTTCCATTCTCAGAGCGTTATGGTCGGAGCATGTCTTTGGGCAGATTTCTATTTTTATAGTCTTAGGTGCCAGCCCTCTAGTTGTCCAAATTTGGTCGATTCTTGTCCATGACAGATGGGCCTCAGAAAAGAAAGTTCCTTCTTTACCAAGGGGGTTTCTCGTCCTCCATAAATCAATTAAATCCATATTGTCAGTTAATTCAAAAAAAGTTTTTGGTAGTCTTCCATCTTTGGTCAAATTCTGGTTCTGTGACTTATCCATAAAAGTAGAGACAACCCCATTCATATCTCCCATCATAATGATGTTAGAATAGTCCAGATAGTCCAGTAATGTCTCATGCAGCTTCTTGTAAAATTCTGATTTCCCCTCATTTGGTGCATAGATTCCTAATATCAAAATTTTCTCTCCTTGGGTCGATATTTCAATAGCCAGGATCCTTCCTTGTTCATCTTTAAACAAGAATTTTGGTGAAAGGTTCTCCTTGGCGTAGATCACCACGCCTCTCTTTTTAACTCTGTCTGATGAAATAAATTCTTGGCCTAATCTTTTATTTATTAACACCTTCTTGTGTAACCTGGTCACATGAGTTTCTTGCAGACAAATTATGTCCAAATTCTCTTTCTTTAGAATATGGAAGATCCTTTTGCGTTTTTCTGGGGAATTCGCGCCATTAATGTTCCAACTATACAGCTGCAGAGACATCCTGTATCGATCTGTTGTTACTCTTTATTGGGTGTCTTCTTTTTTGTCCGGGTCCGAAGGTGGTGGCTCTTTCCCAGACTCTGGTGGTGGCCAAATAGCTGCTGCTCCTTTCTGCAAGTCTTCTCCGTTGTCGTGTAGGAACTTCTGGCTGTCCTCTTTCGTTTTGATTTTTATCTTCTTTCCTTTATATTTGAATGAAAGGCCTTGTGGAAACTCCCACCTGTATGGTATTCCGTTACCTCTCAAAAGTCCGGCTAGGTCAGTATAGTTAGATCTGAGATCCAGTAGTTGCTTAGGGATGTCCTTGTAGATTTGTGCTCTTCTGTCCTGTATCACAAGTGCTTTATTAAAATGTAGGTCAAGTAGCTTGTCTCTCTCCTGTTTAGTCCTTAGGATAATCAAACAGTCTCTAGGCCTGTCTTTTCCAGCGGCTCTTCCCAATCTAAATGCAGTTGTTATTTTAAAATCTGTGTCTTCATTAATACCCCAGAATTTAGAGAATTCTGCTGTTAGAAAACCTATCAAGTCCTCTTTCTCAATCTCTGGGATAGAGCGTAATCTCAGATTATTTTCCTTGTTTCGCAGTTCCACCAAAGACAGGTAGGCCTGCTGGTCAGTAATATGTTTGTGGAGCGGTCTTACCTCTCCTTTCAGTTCCTCCACTCCTTTTGCTGCGGCCTCTGCTTTTTGGTTCGCAGCCTCCGCCAATTTTCGATTTTCAGATGTTACGTCATTTAGATTTCCAATGTCTTGTGAGTGCTTAGCCACCTGTTCTGAAAGTTTGGTAATTGAGGATGTGGCTAAATCAATTTTCGCAGTTTGGTCATCCACTTTTTTGTTCAAGATTGCAAATTGTTGTAACATTTCCTCTAACAAAGTGTTAGACCCTCCAGATGCCATATCCTCACCTGTTAATTGTTCAGCTTCTTCAGCTAGAGTTGTTGGCGAGGGTGCAGTCTGCAAAACGGCAGGGACTGAAGATCTGCGTCCCTGAGAAAATAGGGTTGTTTGTGTCAGTTTGCCTTTCCCTGCCTTCGACGCAGCTCTTGTTTTTACTCTGTCGCTCATTCCCCACCTGTCTATGGATTCAAGGTCAAGCTGTCAAGAATTTCATGGGAAAGGCAGGCCTTGGAGTAAACAACCAAACCACAGAGAGACAAAGCAAAGTTGGTTCTCAGGAAATTGTAAGTCCCAAACTCCACTAGAGGGAGTAATGTTACAGTTCAAGGAAGAAGAAACAAAATTTCATTCGCCATTAAAGTTCCTGCCATTAAGTAAATTAATAAAAGTCTTTGGAGAAGACCCTTTCCCTCAAGCAGAGCTCTCACAATGTTGCCACAAGTCTCTTAAAAGGTGCAATCTTGATAACATTGTTAAGTGACTTCCTCAAATCCCCCTGGTTGAATTTCATTGTATTTCATTTTAACAGTTTTCCAAAATCAATCTTCTAAAAAAAAATATAAAAAATTAACTTGATCACTTCACATCTTTCATTCTTTCTAATCTAGCTTGAAACATCTCAATTCCTATCCTTACATATTTAAATCCTAAGCCTATCTCATCTTTGCAAGCTTTTCCAGTTAGGTTATCTTGACATATTCAGCTAAAGAATCTTTGAATTTTGTCCATTCTTCCTGGTACTCCTCCTCCTTCTGGTCGCGGACTCTTCCCGTCAGGTGGGCTAGCCCCGGGATTCTGGAGAATCTATGTGACTAGATGCTTGTAATGTATGCCAGGCAATCTGGCACAAGTGGGTAGGGTTGCCATCCGCCGGGATTTGGCCGTTGGAAACAAGTGTCCATGCGGGAAACGCTTGAATGTCCAGGAAAATCCAAAGGTATAGCAATTCTACACGTGGGGAGTAGGGACGCAAGCGCAAATCAGAATAAAGCAAAGGCTGGGAAAGTTCAAACAGAAACACACACACTATTCCTCAAGATTTGTCTTTAAGACACAGGATCATAGAATTGTGGAGTTGGAAGGGACACCGAGGACCATCTAGTTCCCTTATTCCCAATCAGGGGTCCGTGGCCCCATCCCTTGCCTCCCTCCAACTAATTTCCTCTCATTTTGGCATGGCAATAGCATACATTTTATGGGCGGTCTTGTTGTTTTTAGTATACCTAAAATCCTTTGCTTATTACCCCACATTTTGAACCCGCAGCCCTGAGATTAAGAGTGCCACGCTCTACCAACTGAGCCACCCCACTGTAATGATCCCACACCTCCCCTCTTGACGAAGCTGCCTGCAAAGCTGATCTGCCGAGGAAATGTCCTTCTGCAGGCATGGTTTCAATCCAAACAGCAAATACTAGTGGTCAACTCCAAAAGTGCGGTCAACAAACCCTGCTTGCCAAAGAACAATTGAACGCACCCCTGAAGCTCCTTTGCAGCCATGTCTTTACCTTGACACCACGTATGATGCTAGATGTGGGGCCTGCGGGCCTGTCAAGGTTCCCCACCTCTGCTCTATCTAGCCAGGCTGATGTTTTCAAATGGGGGTCAAAGCTGTGAAGCTGTTTGGATGCATGACTGGACTTGACTGTGGGCATTTCATTGTGCTGTGTCCCAGAGCCTTAAGGATGGGGTGGCCTAGGAACCTAAGCCACCAGGTATATAAAAGTGAGGTCCACTCCAGCCAAGAGCGAAAGAAAACCACCAAGCAGCCCTGCTCCCCAACAATGCCCCCCAAAGAGGATACGGATTGTCTCGGGAATGCTGGTGTCCAGGCACTCAGTTATCTCCTGCAGCTCGTCCTGCGTCCCCGGGGTCCGGAAGAGGTCCTCCTGAAGCAGAGTATCACCCATGCGTTCGGAAGGGATGAGGTACATCCTGGATAGCATGCAGAACAATCCAGCCCTGGGGTTCATAATGTGAGGTCGAGGAATGCCACAATGGAGAGAAGCCCATCACCAAGAGAGCTGGCACAAGGGGTCAGGAAAATGGCGACGGAGGTAGCAGCCTAGCCAGAACCTCCCGTCTTCAATTAAGCTTTTAATTAGGTTTTAGCCATCTTCTGACCCTATGTTTATATTTTTAGTCGTTACTTTTCCCCCCCTCTGCTTTTAGCCCAATGGTTTATTGTTTTATTGTTTTATTATCTACTGTTTTATGGCTCAACTTGACTTAGCGTAACAAGGAACGCTAAAGAAGATAGATTGCAGTCTTTGCATCTAACACACAGCTTTCATCCATTGAAGGGAGGCACGAACACGCTGTATCGTCAAGGCTGAGGTAAATTATTCCCCTTTCCAAAAATATTTCCGCGGTGAGCATTGAAAGCCTTAAAGCTGAAAACTAAAGACGGAAAAGGGAGCAGAAACCCTAGAGGCCCACCGAGATAAGGGGCAAGCATGAAACCTTGCTTGTAAAACAACCCTCCCTTTCGAAGGTGGGAAACTGGAAGATAAACATAATCCGTCTTGTGAGCGAAACAAGTGAAGCCAAAAAACCCAGGACTAAGAGACTCCAGCAAACTGCTCCCAATTACCGTATTTTTCGCTCTATAACACGCACCCGATCATAACACGCATGTAGTTTTTAGAGGAGGAAAATCCGTAGGCATGCCACCCATAGGCATTTCCTCCATAACACGCACAGACATTTCCCCTTGCCTTCTAGGAGGAAAAAAGTGAGTGTTATGGTGCAATAAATACGGTACCTTTTTCCACGCTCAATATGGTCCTTACAAGAAAGAACTATATGGACCTGGGAATTGCACCAATATCACCTCAGGGGGAGTGGGAGCCCCAAAGGAAGCAAAGTAAAATCACCAATTACTTCCCCCATAAAGAAGGGAGTAAGAATCCACAGCATGAGAGCACCCCAAAAGAAATTGCCCCTACTATGCTGGATTGGTTATTACAACGCAAAGACTTACAAACTGAGCTTGAAAGACCAAATTATTCCATGAGCTGGGCGCAGGAACTGGACCTAGCTGAGAACGCCCTGATGACCAATTCCCCCAACCCCAATAACCTCGAGCACCAAAAATCAAC
The DNA here is from genome assembly GCF_965113315.1 of Podarcis vaucheri. Classification (NCBI taxonomy): domain Eukaryota; kingdom Metazoa; phylum Chordata; class Lepidosauria; order Squamata; family Lacertidae; genus Podarcis; species Podarcis vaucheri. The sequence continues at coordinate 36,933,460 of NC_138757.1, forward strand.
CCAGAATCTCAGGGGAAACCAGCAAGACCCTCAGCCCACAGCGATTGCCAACAGCATAGAAGAGAGGGGTGACCAGTTACACGATCAAATAGATCAGATACGCACAGACCTCTACAACATAAAAAACTTCCTAGCAGTAACAAATGGCCTACTCCTGACGCTTGTGGAGAATTTCAAACAAGTAAAAAGAGCCACAGATCAGTCCTTGGACTCAGAGGATAGAATCCACTTACCACCCAAAAAGAACTCACGCAAAAGAAAATTGGAACCCAAGATGAAGAAAACTAAAAACATCAAAAAATTTAAGCCGTCCAAAAAAACCCAACACATCAGTAAAAAACAGTGGCAGAAACTCTTCAACTTATTATCATCACCTCCTATATCCACAAAAAAAAAATCAAAGCTCAAGGCACCAAAGAGTTCGACAAGGGAGACTCGCCAAAGACCAAACCCCTCCCCATATGTGAAAATAATTCCCCAAGTACATTCAAAGAAATAAGCCCCCCCACGGCTGTTCTCCCCCTGTGTTCGCCCAGCCTGACAAAAGCAACCAAGCTACAGCTGGATGTTCCTGTCTTGAATCCACCCAGGACCCCTGTAGCAACTGCAAACAGAAGTAAGCCGGGGATCTCCAATATAGACGGGAACCCGCGGGAACTCCAAGCCCGCAGTAGAAAGAAAGAATGGATCCTGGTCCTAAGCCTGGAAAAGATGGTATTCACGAACTATCCAAAACCACTGGGTCCTCGCACAGGGACAGACCGCGTGAGGCACCTGCTGACTATTATAAACAACATTCTACCTGGGGCAGTTAAAGCAACTGACATAGACAGTATTGACTACCTATATCAAGATGGACATTCAGTCCGTGCCTTGATCACTTTCACAGATCATAATCTGGTCAACTTCATCTTTAGAACAAGAAATCTATTTTTAAAGAAAGGAATAGATTTATTAAGAATCTTTGAAAACAGAGCCCCGCTAACCTCCCTACTGGCGGCCAAGGGGGTAGGGAGACCAGGAACAGAGGTACAAAACGATAGAGTGCACATGCAACAAAACCAGCAAAACCAGAGCCTAGTGCATCAGCAGGAAAACATAGCTCCTACTGAGACTCAACTTCATTTGAACGACAGAGAGGACTCTTTTTCCATAGAAGAACATGCCCTAATAAATCGGTTCTGGTCACTGCAGATGCCAGCCCAAAAGGAAATCTTGGTCAGACTGGACATCCTGAGAAGCAGACTGACCAAAAAGGAGGTCCATGTTGAGACTACGGAAGGCTCACACATACGGCCTATATCCCCCAAGTGCCTAGTGGACAAGAGGACGGTGGGAGGCGCCTTTAAATGTGTAGATTCGGAAGACCAGTCGCAGCCCCCGCTGGTGTATGGTAAGGCAAAACCAAAACAGACTGTCACATCCCCGAGTACCTGGTTCAACTATCAAAAACTCTCCCCAAATGAATTAGCAACTCCGCCAAGTCCAAACCACCCCCTAAAGTCCCCAAGAGCTATGGATAATCATTCCCTTATGCAGCAGATGCCTATTGACAAACTTAATGGGAGTGGGTTTTTTTAGATGTAAAGGGGTCACTGGACACCGTGGACCCAACAAATCTACACCATGGAGGGACAGAGAATTAAAGCTGCTGTCCTGGAACATTGCAGGATGGCGCGCTAAGAAAAACAATCAACAACTTGCAATGTTCCTTAAGCGATTCGATATCATCCTCCTGCAGGAGACCTGGCACAGCGACCCCATTCTGTTCAATGGGTATTCTTGTCACTCCCTATTTGCTACTCCATCTGTGAGGGGAGGTAGGCCTAGTGGAGGTTTAGCTAGCCTTATCTCCACAGAGCTTGAACATTCCTTAAAAGCCCTCCCAAACTGCAATTCACTCGCCACGGCAGTCCTACTCAAATTTAAGAGAGATGCACTGGTAGTGGTCAATGTCTATCTGCCCCCCTGCCAAAAAAAATCTATAGTGAAAGCTAACTGGGCAGAGTTAGAGGCATTTCTAGAGTCCATAGAATCTTCCCACCCTTCTACACCGATTATAATTGGGGGGGATTTCAACGCCCGTATGGGAATTGATGACAACAATCTTTATAGCCAATATAATCAGATTCAGGACCCTGAAAGGCCAACCGAAGCAGGCGTTTCACGACTTTCTAAAGACAATAAATGCAACTTCTCAGGGCTATGTCTAGCCCAGGTCGCAAAAAGAAGGGAGCTGATGATAATAAACGGTAGTAAGGAAGAGGATCGCCCAGGGGAGTATACCCATTTTTCAAAGATGGGAGGAAGTGTGATAGACTATATTCTGATATCAAGATTCGCCTATAACTCTGTGTCAAAGTTTCAAGTGGGACATAACACCGAAAGTGACCATCTCCCACTAATTCAAGCGCTCAATGGCCCATCGTTTAACAAACCCACGGCTAACCTTTACTACACCCCCATCGTTAACCTGGGATCACCGGCCCCCAGAAGAATTAAATGGACCCCTATGCTCAATACAGAGCTAACTCATCTCCTCCATTCGGAAGACGTGAAGACCATCTACACAGCCATTGTATCAGCTAATACCGGGGGAAAGGCCATGGACTCGTTCAACGAGTTATTAGCAAGACTAAAGACCTTTCTAACAACTGAGATACTTAATTCTGTTACAAAGCGGGCAAAGGATCAAGAGAGATGGTTTGATTTGGAGTGCAGACAAGCAAGGAAATGTCTGAGATCAACCTACCGGAACTACAGAAACACCGGAGCACCCTTGCTATTTATGGCTTACATCGATTTAAGACGAAACTATAAACAGCTATTAAAGGCAAAAAAACAAAAAGCTGAGAGATTGGCCTGGTGTAACTTAGTGAAGGCCTCGAATGAGAAAGATTCAACCTCCTTCTGGCGTACCATTAGGGGGCTCCTGGGCCAAGAGCGGATTGGTCCCACATGCACTGTAGAACCCCAGGAGTGGATGAAATATTTCCAAACCCTCTTCTTCGACGACAAAGCTCAGCACAATGATCCAAGTGCCTACTCCGAGAACTTACCATATTGGCCTCCTGTCTCCATAGAGGAGGTGGGGAACCTAATTGCCCAACTGAAAAACAACAAAGCCCCGGGCATAGACCACATTCCAGCAGAGCTCATAAAGAACAATATCAGTTGGTGGGCTCCTTTAATGGCGTCAATATTCACATACATCGATTCAACAGGCATAATCCCTGGCTGCTGGACAGAGGCAGTAATCATTCCAATCTATAAAAAGGGTCCTATGGCAGATCCAGCGAGCTATAGACCCATTAGCCTCCTTACTATCCCCAGCAAATTGTATGCCAAACACCTCCACATCAAACTAATTGACTGGATGGAAACGGAGGCAGTTCTGGCAGAGGAGCAAGCCGGCTTCAGACAGGGCAGAACAACAATAGACCATTGTTTCGTATTAGCACATCTCATTGATAAATAACGCCAATAAAACACGTGGGATTCTATACGCAGCATTTATTGACCTGAAGGCGGCCTTTGACTCGATCTCACGAGTCAAACTTTGGGCTAAACTCAATGTTACCAACATTGATAAAAGATTACTAGTCTTGATAAAAAGCCTCTATAAAGACTCCAAGTTATATGTAAGAACCTCAGTAAATGGGCAACTAATTGGCCCTGTATCAGCCACCAAAGGAGTCAAGCAGGGCTGTATTTTAGCCCCGGCCTTATTCAACTTATATATAAATGACATGGTCAAATACCTAACATCCCCGGAGTTTCATGCCCCTAAACTGGCCGAAAAACCAATTTCAGTACTCCTCTATGCGGACGACGCGGTTCTCTTATCACGAGCTAGAGTAGGCCTCAAAAGGCTACTAAGAGAATTCTCAGCCTACTGCAGGAGAGATCAATTGGTGGTTAATCACCAAAAAACCAAAGTCATGGTCTTCGCTAGGAGACACAGACATCATAGATGGGAGATGGACAATCAGCCAATAGAACAGGTCAAAATTTTCAAATACCTAGGAGTGGTTTTCCAGTCAACAGGGGCCTGGGAGGCCCATCATAAATATGCTAGGGAAAAAGCATCTCAAAGCGCCAAAATACTGTCTCGCTTTTACTTTACGAAAGGGGGCAGACATATCCCAGCAATTACTCTACGGGGCCCAAATCTGGACGGGAAATCATTGCCGCACATTTGAAACTGTCCAGTCTAAATTCTTAAGACAGATTCTAGACGTTCCACCATGCACACTACGGCTGGAGACTGGCCTCCTCTCCGTCGAAACCCGAACCTGGTTAAGAACATTTAACTATTGGCTTCGCTTAAATTTAAACCCATCCGGACTACTACCTCTAGTAGCACGAGATGCACATAGAAGTCAGTGGTCCAAAGTACTGCATCAAAAACTACTTATATGTGGCCTCCAAGCACAGCATCTCCTGAAAATGGGTCTCCCCAAGGCAAAAACTATTATTGATCAGCGCATGAAGGATATTGAGCAGCAAAATAATCTGGCCTATATTAAGAAATTTAGTGCTTGGTACGCTTATCTGCCCCCCTCCCACTTTGATTTTCGGGCACCTTATTTGTCTACCTTAACCATTCCAAAACTCAGACGGGCCTTTACACTGGCCAGACTAAATATGTTACCCTCGGCTGTTCTTGAGGGTAGATATCAAGGAACTCCATTCGAGAACCGGCTCTGTCCCTGTGGAGCTGGCTGCGTGGAGACTGTGTCACACGTGCTCTTGTCTTGCTCCCTATATAAAGATCTCAGGGACGAGACCATCGCGCCACTCCTGTCTGCCATCCCGGGCCACTTTTGCGAGGCCAAGCTGTTCTCACTCCTGGCCGACCAGAACGGCTCGACAACAGAGAAGGTTGCCAGATTTGTCGAGAGAGCAATGAGACTGAGAACTGCTACCTGAGTGACATTAGCGTCGTCGCCCAGATTCCTCTCCTAGGATCTTACTATTATTATCGTTATGTTTTGTTACTATTATTTTGTCATCCCCTAAAATGTATTTTATATAATTGACTTTTTAGTTTTATTCTTTGTGTGTCGTATTGTTGTTTTATTGCTATGGCCGATGGCTGACGCAAATAAAGATTAATTCAATTTGAGCTGGCACAAGGGCTGAGAATTGTATCCCGCCTGCTTTCCACAGTAGCATTCCTACTCCCCTTCTCATGCTTTGGGGCAATGGGAGAGTGAAATCATTCCTCGCTTCTTCTAGTGGCGAGGCTCAGAGAGCCGCTTTGCTAGGGAGAGGCAGACAATGGTTGGGAACACTTGGGTTCTTCTGAGCCGCTCTAAGGAAGACCATATGCTGGATGTCCAACCCGCTGCCGCTCCACCAAGGTGCCACTATACTCACAGCAGGAGTTTGTAAGAGCGAGTCGGTAGCTAAGATATAAATCAATTGGGATGTTTGGAACCTGCACACCCCAAAACTGGTACTGGATTCCAGCCCACACCCATCCTTTCAATGGTATCTTCCCCCTCAGCTCACCTGGTGGCAGGCATTCTTGAAGAGGTGGTCCACCAAAAGCCAGATCTCCTTGGCCGCTCAGTGGAGTCATCACCATCCTGGGGTACGATATCCAGAAACTGCTTCTCCTGGAGGTCCAATGACAAGCGGGACTGGCACGAGAGCCTGACAGAATGTGTGCCTGTATGCATTCTTTCCTTGCTCCAGCTGGGTGGACAAGTCTTGCCCTCTGAGGCCACAACTAGGGCTGGGCGATAGCTGGCTTTCAACACGGTGATATATCACTAGCTAAACATTGCAATACACCAATATAGCACGATGTCTGAAATAAGGTGGAGCTATGTAGAGGCATTGGCTGGCTTCACGGTTTCCCCCGCATTGTGATTTTTGCTGCCCCCTGCAGGAGGGCAGGGGAAAGCTGAACCGGCAGAGTCCACAGGGGCTGCAGGAATCTCGAGAAGCATTGTCTGGCTTCACAGTTTCCCCCCACATGGTGTTTTTTGCATAGTACACACACACATCATGATTCACAATATATTGCCAGGTCAGAAATTATGAAACCAGTCTCACTATCTAGACTTCAAGCTGATTTGAAAATATATCTATATTGACATATCGCCTGGCCCTAGCCACAGCAAGCATCTCAAGGGGGAAAACAAAAAACAAATTGCTTGCACCCCAAATCCAAGCTCCCCCTCCCCTATTAATATGCAGCTAGTAATCCTTCCACTCCGGATGTGCAGTTCACACAAAAGCTTACTAAATATGCAGCTGTGGACATGGGGTTTGGCTAGAGAGCCAGTGTGGTGTAGTGGTTAAGAGCAGTAGTCTCGTAATCTGGGGAACCGGGTTCGTGTCTTCGCTCCTCCACATGCAGCTGCTGGGTGTGTGGGAATGTTCTGGGGTGCAGGAGAGGATATATTGACTAATTATATCCTTATCCAACTTGTGCTAACAAGTTTCCAAAATATCAGCAGAGTTTGTCCATTAAACTTTAATTAGTTTAATGTTAAGTAAACGTCCAGTGCGCTTCCAACGCCATAAATCTTATCTCAGCAGAGAATTTCGTGCAGCGGTTGAAGAAGGCAGGAGAGTCAGTACCTTTCAATGAAGAATCCTGGAGCAAGCACTTTGGAACTCAGGAAAAAACTTTATTTACAAAAGAAAAACCCTGGCGATAAAGCACACATGCTTTTATCTCCGGCATAAAGAAAACTTTACTCTAAACTTAACTCATGCTAGCAAACACGCCCATGGCCACAAACTGAGTCTGCGAGTCAGGGACTTCTGGAGGCGGTGCCATCGCAATGGCGGATTCCCTCTAGTCTGGAGGGAATTGCTCCTCGGAAATCGGGTCTTGCCGCTACGGCGAAGCGGGGACCCCATCGAAAACTACAGGTGGGTGAAGCCTGTGACCGTGGGACTCGGCGGGCACCTTCAGCGCTCTCCCAATTTGCAAGGGAACCCTGCAAGGGGCTCCGGAGGAAAACGGGGGTTTGACGCGGTGCTGAGAGTTGATCGCTACTTCTGTGGAGTGAAGCCGCGCAGCTGTTGCAGAAGAGCGCTGACCTTTTTTCCTGGGACAATTCGGCTATTAAACAACAACCTGTGAGTAGGTCAAGCTTTAAGATTCAAAGTTAAAAGAAAAAGAAGGTGTAAACAGGAAGTCCACCTTCCGTTTTGTATATAGATCAAAGCAAAGACTGACTAAGCTAAGACCGGGAGAGGTGCGCTAAAAGTCTCAAGCCCAAACATCAAATAATAAAGAACTCCCTCCCTGAATTGAGAGGGGAGGGAAGAAGGGAAAGTATTTTCTGTTTGTTAAAAATAAGAGAGGAAGGAAAAGAAGGAAGGGATATAAGACCACCACTCAATCCCTGGGAACGGATTGCCAAGATTAATAGAACGGTCGTTCTGAGAACCGCACTATTTATGGACAATGTAACTTCTTGGACAGCCAACTCTGCATGTGAGATACTTTGGACTAGAAATTGTTATTAACTTTGCTGTAGGGGGCCTCTTGAAGAGCTGGGAAGTTACTTTATTGCACTATTTCTGACTGTTACTGTGTCCCCCTAGAGGCTCACTGAAATTGTTACAATTGGTTGGGGAATTTTCCACTTCTAACTAGCTAGGGAATTTTCCACTGTAAAACAAGCTTGACTGTGGGAGCGACCTTGACTCGTTGATAAAGTGTTATGGAGGAAAAGACAAGAAGATCGGGCAAAGTTAGAATCCAACAGACCAGCGCAGCACTGCAACAGCGCAGAGCATCTGCATCTGGCCCTCCTGTTCCACAAGGGGAAGACCCGGCACAAGCGGGGGTAAAAGGTATGACATCGGAAGAAGGATTTACTTCAGTTTTAAGTAAAATTTATGAAACCTTAGATAAATTAAGCAAACAAGTTACTGAAGCGACAAATAAAATTGACCAGAACACCATAAGCATTAACAATTTGGGGCAGAAGGTAAATTCAAATACAGAATCTATTGAAAAATTGCTGCAAGAATCTGCATTAAATCAAAAGACAGCTGAGGAAGCAAAAGAAAAAGCAGTGGCTGCAGAGGAAAAGATAACACCGATATGTAAACAGCTTGGAGACCACCAGTCACAGCTTGGGACCCACCAGGCACTTTTGTCTATGATTGAATTGAAGGAGAAACAGACCAATTTGAGGGTCAGGGTGGTACCTGAACTTGAGAAAGACAATCTAAGTGACTTTTTGACACAGGAATTTGCAGACTTTTGGAAACTGGATGACAAGCAAGACTTTAAGATAGTAAAAGCTTTTAGACTTGGAAGAGGAGGGAGAAAGAACAGGGTGAGAGACTGTTTGATCACCCTTCGATCAAAAGAGGAGAGAGATAAAATATTGAGCCTGCATTACCAGAATACTTTGATAATACATGAATCAAGAGTGGAGATATTTAAGGGTATTCCAAAACATCTTTTGGACCTTAGGTCTAACTACGGGGATTTGGTGACACTGTTGAAAGGTAATAGAACCATCTTTAGGTGGGAATTCCCCCAAGGCCTATCTTTTACCTTTAAAGGTAAAAAGTTTAAAATAAGATCAGTGGAAGAGAAAGAAAAATTTCTGAGAGATCACGAAGAAGACCTGCAAAAAGGAGTGCAAGAAGATCCAAGGGCCTTACGACCAGGAACATCAGACAAAGTACCACCACCCTTGGGATTGGACAAGTTACAGAAAGTGATACCACTGTCAGAACAAGAGGAGTTACTGGGAGCAGTTGGAGGAAAATAATTTAAATACACCATGTCTCTGCAACTACTAAGCTGGAACATTCATGGACTTAATTCCCCGGAGAAAAGGAAGAAAGTTTTTTATTTATTGAAAAAGGAACAATTGGACTTAATTTGCCTACAGGAAACACATGTGATAAGGCTACACAGGAAAATATTGATCAATAAGAGACTGGGCCAAGAATTTATTTCATTGGACAAGGTTAAAAAGCGAGGAGTAGTTATCTATGCAAAAGAGAGCCTATCACCGAAATTTGTTTTTAAAGATGATCAAGGAAGATTTAAAGCAGTTGAAATTAAAACACAAGGAGAAAAATTTCTGATCGTAGGAGTATATGCACCGAATGAGGGGAAATCTGAATTCTATAAGAAGTTGCATGAGACTTTGTTGGACTATATGGACTACAACATTATTTTGATGGGAGATATGAATGGAGTGGTATCGACAAACATGGATAAGTCGCAGAGACAGGTAGTCACTAAGGATGGTAGACTACCAAAAACTTTTTTTGAATTGACTGACAATATGGATTTGATTGATATTTGGAGAATTAGGAATCCCTTGGGTAGAGAGGGAACCTTCTTTTCTGAAGCCCAAAAGACATGGACAAGAATTGACCAAATCTGGATAACTAGAGGAATGGCACCCAAGACTCGAAAGGTAGAGATTTGCCCTAAGACGTGCTCCGACCATAATGCCGTGAAAATGGAGATGAAACTAACACCAACCGGTTCCTTCAGATGGAGGATGAATGACACCTTGTTTAGAGATCAAGAGGTTATTAAGAAGGCCCAAAAAACCTTGAGAGAATATTTTGAGATAAATTTGAACACTACCGTGGAAAAAAGAGTAATCTGGGACACAAGTAAAGCAGTTATGAGGGGGTTTCTGATTCAAAGAATTCATTAAAGAAGAGAGCTCAAAATGAGAAAAAAGAAAAAAAATTGGAAAAAATTAAAGAGGGCAAGAAGAAACTGAGAGTGAAACCCAATTCACAAGAGATTCTGAGAGAAATAAAGCTACATCAAGTGCAATATATGAAGATGATGAATCAGGAAATTGAATGGAAAATTAAACAAATGAGACAAAGGACTTTTGAATCGGCAAATAAATGTGGGAAACTGCTAGCTTGGCAGATGAAAAAAAGACATAAGTTAAACACTATTGCTAATTTAGAGGTGGATGGAAAGAACATTCAGAATCCAGTGGAAATTAGAAAATGTTTCCAGAGGTATTTTAAACAATTATATACACAAGGGCCCCAGAAAGAATCTGACATAGACCAGTTTTTGAAAACAAATGGATTGCAAAATATTTCTCAAGAAAATAAGATAATGTTGAACTATAAAATTACGGAACAGGAGGTAGAAGGTGCCATTCAGAATATGCAGTTGGGAAAATCTCCAGGGCCGGATGGCTTAACCTCAAAATACTATAGAACTTTGAAGGACTGGATAATTCAACCACTAAAGGAGGTTTGCAATGAAATTTTGGAGGGGGAAAAAGCGCCAGAGTCGTGGCAAGAAGCATATATTACACTTATACCAAAAACGGAGTCTGAAAAGACACAACTTAAGAACTATCGACCCATATCCCTGTTAAATGTGGATTACAAAATATTTGCTGACATTTTGGCTAAAAGGCTAAAAAAAAGTACTAGGGGAAGAGATACATAAGAATCAAGCTGGCTTTCTCCCAGGCAGACACTTGTCTGACAATATGAGGAATATAATTAACATTTTGGAGAAGTTGCAAGAGGACATTAACACCAAAGCAGTTTTAATCTTTGTGGACGCTGAGAAAGCCTTTGATAATATTTCTTGGAGTTTTATGAAGAAAAATCTTCAGGGGATGGGGGTCGGTCAAGGGTTTGAAAATGGTATAAGTGCAATTTATTCAGAACAAAAGGCTAAATTAATAGTTAACAATGTGGTGACAGAGGAATTTAAGATAGAGAAAGGGACACGACAAGGCTGTCCGATTTCCCCACTACTCTTTATTTCAGTCCAGGAGGTTCTGTTAAATATGATTCGAAGGGACCATCTGATTAAGGGTATAAAGGTTGGAGCCAAACAATATAAATTGAAAGCCTTTGCAGATGATTTAGTATTGACATTACAGGAGCCAGAACCTAGTACTAAAAGAGTATTAGAACTGATCCAAGAATTTGGTCATGTGGCAGGATTCAAGTTGAATAAGTTAAAAACTAAAGTCCTTGAGAAAAACTTAACAACGAATGAGAAAGAGAGGTTTCAGAATGAGACAGGCTTAACAGTGGTTAAGAAGGTGAAATACTTGGGGATTAATATGACAGCCAAAAATGGGAACTTATTTAAAGACAATTATGAAAAATGCTGGTCGGATGTTAAAGAGGATTTAGAAATATGGTCAAATCTGAAGCTTTCCTTGTTGGGTCGAATTGCTGCTATAAAGATGAATGTATTGCCAAGAATGTTGTTTTTGTTTCAGTCACTACAAATCTTAGACAAAATGGACTGTTTCAAGAAGTGGCAGAGAGACATTTCTAGATTCGTCTGGCAGGGCAAGAAGCCCAGAATAAAATTTAAAATACTAACTGATGCAAAAGAAAGAGGGGGATTTGCCCTGCCAGATTTTAAACTCTATTATGAATCAGCAGCTTTCTGCTGGTTGAAAGATTGGCTGCTTCTTGAGAACACAGACATTTTGGATTTAGAAGGTTTTAACAATGTTTTTGGGTGGCATGCATACTTGTGGTACGACAAGGTTAAAGCACATAAAGCATTTAAAAACCATATTGTCAGGAAAGCATTGTTTAATGTCTGGACAAGATATAAAGACTTGTTTGAAAACAAAACCCCAAGGTGGTTGTCACCGATGGAGGCAAAGGCCCAGAAAAAGCTCAATATGGAGGCCAAGTGGCTGAAATATTGGGAAATTTTGGAGCAGGAAGGAGATAAACTGAAATTGCAGAGAAACTAAAAGATAAAGTGCGAGACTGGCTTCATTATTATCAAATAAGAGATGCTTACAATTTAGACAAAAAAATTGGCTTCCAGGTGGAAAAATCAAAGTTGGAAACAGAACTGTTAGATCCTAAAACAAAGATACTTTCAAGAATGTATAACCTGCTGTTAAAATGGAACACTCAGGACGAGATGGTTAAATCTGCTATGATTAAATGGGCACAGGACGTTGGACATAACATCATGTTTGCTGACTGGGAACAGTTGTGGACCACAGGTATAAAATTTACGGCATGTAATGCCCTAAGAGAGAATATTATGAAAATGATTTATAGGTGGTACATGACACCAGTCAAGCTTGTAAAAATCTATCACTTGCTCGATAATAAATGTTGGAAATGTAAAGAAACTGAAGGTACATTCTTTCACCTTTGTTGGACGTGCCCAAGGATTAAGGCTTTCTGGGAAATGATCTATAATGAAATGAAAAAGGTATTTAAATACACTTTCTTGAAGAAACCAGAGGCCTTTCTTCTAGGCATTGTCAGCCAATTGGTGCCAAAGAAGGATAGAACTTTCTTTATGTACGCTACAACAGCAGCAAGAATACTTATTGCAAAGTATTGGAAGACACAAGATTTACCCACTCTGGAAGAATGGCAGATGAAGATGATGGACTATATGGAATTGGCAGAAATGACTGGCAGAATCCGAGACCAGGGAGAAGAAATGGTAGAAAACGACTGGAAGAAATTTAAAGATTATCTACAGAAATACTGTAAAATTAATGAATGTTAAAATGATGTTGGACTGAAAATAAGTGGTTTTGGTATTAAGGCTAATAAGAATATGTAAATATAGATAGTTATTTGGATGAAAATATATAGTCATAATAGGTTAAGAATATAGAGCAAAGATAAATGAAAGAGGGTAAGGATTTGCTGAAAGGACTTTGTAAACGGGAATACAAAAAGGGGAGGTGTGAGGAGGTCAAGGAAATAAGCAAATGAACTTAAAGATATTGAAAAATGGATTATTTTTTAAAAGATATTTTTCTTTGTATTACACTGTTTTTCTTCTTTTTTCTTTCTTTTTTCTTTTTAGCTCTCTTTTTTGGTAACTTTCTTGTTAGCTGTCGCTCTTTTTTTCTTTTTTTTTCTTTTTTGTATGTGTAATTGTTGGTTTGATTATTTTTGGCTTTTGAGGAGACTTGTGTTTAGTGTAAAATCTCAATAAATATTTTATTTAAAAAAACAAAAAAAACAAACTGAGTCTGCGAGTCAGGTCAAGGGGGGGGGGGAGAGAGAGAACACACGGGTGAACTGACTATTTATACAAACTAACTCACATTCCTGGATGCTTAATGACTTCCAGCTGCTCAGTGATTAGAGCGACTTGTTACCTCTTAACCCTTTAGTACCAACACCCCCTCTCGCTCGTAACACTGAGCTGTACCAACCTTAATTCAAATTTAAACCTGAACAGAAATATTTATGAGATTGCGGACTCAAAGCTTTTGTAAAACCGTCTGCGAGATTTTCTTTGCTTGGACAATACTTTAGTTCAATTAAACCTTGTTTTACACTTTGGCATACATTTTGATAACGGATATCCAAGTGTTTTGTGAGTGCCTTGAATTAGCTAGTTTAATACAAGGTTGATTGTCTTCCCACACTCTGATAGGTAGGGAACTGTTAGAGTAAATTCTGGGTGCGTGAAGGCACAGCCACCCAGCTCGTCGGACAGAGTCCGCGGGTCCTAGCGGAGAAGAAAGGAGCTCAGCCGGACACAGGAGCAAAATACAAAGATCCGAGTTTATTGCGCAACAGGTTCAAAATGGCATTGAACCCCGAGCATGGGGTGACATGAACTTTTAAAAGTTCCCTCCATAACCCAGAATACAGTGCGGGAAACGTCATGAATACATTATGGGAAGGTCATGTTTCGTAAATTACATCATGAATACATTAGAAACGTCATGAGTACATTATGGAGGGGGTGGGATTACATTCATTACCATTTCGGATGAGGGAGGGGGAATATGCGGAGGAGGAAATATACATAGATAAGCATTTATTGAGTACCGGTGGTGGCAAGACAATGGGTCAGAGATATGCATCGTCTGTCACCTAATATTGCCCAGAGGAAGGGTTGGTCGAAACGATCAGACAGGATTAGGAAGTTCCTGCGTACGTGATCCGCCGCTTCGGGGATTATGGAAGTAGGGGCAGCATCATGGAGTCCAGGGGGAACTGAGTTGAATGACACCGAGAGCAAGAAAATCGGAACTACGGCTGATTTTATATCAATTTCTAAAGATTTCTATTATTTCTAAACCCTTCCGTATCGTAGGGAGAAAGTAGAGGCAGGGTGGATACATTGTAACAAGGTTTTGACAAGCGGATACAGACTGGATACATTGTAACTGGATTTTGACAGTTTTACGAGGTTCTTGGTTTCGGATCCATTGTTCTCGCGGTGGGGGGCCGTCAGCAGCTTGTCAGGAATGAAATGAGGCGTGCAAGAGCTCCCTGAGCTAGCTGCTGCAGGGCGAATGCATGGCCGTGATTGGCTAAAGCGGAGCTCAGTATAGTGAATGGGAACACATTATGATGCGGTCTACTCACGTTAGGAATAGGGCGAGAGGAAGGCATAGAGAAGATCGGGGCTTATTTCGCCCGTATAGAGAAAGGAAAAGAGCCTTTTATTTGCAAGGCAGGGGTATAGTGTGGTGCTTGTGTAACGATGTGGGGGCTGGGGTTTCTAAGCAGAGTTGGGCACGGTCGAGGTCATCGCCTCGGGCCCGTTCAGAAAGTGATGGGGGGGAGATGCTTGCCCCCCCCTCTCCTTCCGTATCAGTCCCCCATTCGGAGATAGATTTGCATCAAAGTTCTGCAAGAACTTGCAAATCCTTTCTCCGCACCCTATACCCCTGTGATTTCATACTCCCCTTCTCCCAGGTGTCTCATTTGCACATATTCAGGGAAGACAGGAGCGTTGTGAGAGCGGGAATAGGCTCGAAAGGAAAGAGGAGTGGATTGAGCGGGGAAGCGGAGAAGAGAGCAGCAAGGAGAGACACAATGCATGGCACAACAGAGCACTGAGATGCAAAAGGCAACAGTAAGAATAGTGAGCAACATGACCTTGATCAGTTGTCGGAGCCACCCCAGCTTGGGCAGCCATCCCCACAAGTCGACGTCAGACAGTCCCTCGTGTTGTATCTCGTTTAGTCTACCTGCCAACTCGTGGATGTTATTCAAATGTCCAGTAATGTTTAAAGTTTGGTCAGTTACATACGTGCAGCACTCGGTACCTATTAAGGCGCACGTCCCTCCTTGGCTAGACAGCAGAAAGTCCGTAGCGATTCTCGTCTGTAAACTTAGCTGTCTCACCTCTGACAGTTCTGACATCAGGGAGTCCGTGATTTCAGTTGCCTCCTGCATGAATTTGAGGAGGATGTCAGTAAGTCGAAGGATGTCAACGTGGTTGGATCCAGCCCCGTAAGCAGGAAAGAGTGCTCGACCCACGGTTTCCCCGTTAGCAGCGACATCGGATAAGTCAGACAGCTGTTTTTCTTCTCTTTTATTTCTCTGCCTCCCAGGGGGTAGATGTGGTACTACTCTTATGCCAGGAACGATGTACCCGACAAAGCAGGATCCGGACATATGGGGGCTCACCCAGGTATATGCACGATGGCCACATACCCAAAACAAGCCGCTTAGATAGGACTCCATTCTCCCTGAGGCGAAGGCTTGCAGTAACATTGCGTCGGCGGGTTGAGGCTGCCAGAGTGGGGGTTGGCCGATGACAGTGGCCCAAGCAAGGGTGAGGTTTGGGAAGGTTCGGGATCCTGTCATGTCCGTGATGGTGACATGGCCGGTGGATAAGAGTTCTAAGTTGGACGCACAGGTACTGGAGCCGATGAAGGTCCCTTCCCCGGCGAAGGTGCGGCAGAGTGGACCCTTAGTCGGGCCAGTGAGGTAAAGGTATTGGTGGGTCAAGTTCAGCGCGGTCAGGTTCCAGGAGGCGACGTCCCCTGACCGGAATTGTTCTATGGTAACTGGGACTGGAACGAGGGGAATGCTCTGTTGAAGGTGGCTAGGCGCATGGGCGCAGATCCAGCATTTAGGGTAGGGTGTCTCCTTGGCCACCTGGCCGATGAGTTTAATATAAGAGTTCTGTTCCCAGGAGGAAAGGAGATCTTCTCCTGGGAAGGAAGGGTCAGCGCCGAGTTTCCGTGGTGCCGTGCCGAGTGGATGAAGGGGGTCGGTGGTGTTTAGGAGGCGCCTGTCTTTGGCTATGCCCCCACATCGCAAAGGTCCAACGTTATCCCATGTGGGGGAGCGTGAGGGATGTGCTGGATGGTACCAACCCTCTAGGTATTCTGCCCCTCTCCAGTCGTGGGCAACTCCGAGGTTCCAAAGGCAGCAGAACCTTCTTACGCAAAGTCCTTGTAGTTGAGGTTTTCGGGGTTCCGGGGTCATGAGGAGACATTGGAATCCGAAAATCAAGTTGTCGGAGGGATTGGTTGCGTCGGTGTAGGATGGTGCAGCCCCCCCTTTCTCGATTTCGGTCCAGTTAGGGTTCCTCAAAAGTTCTCCGTTGCCGAAAAGGAAATGGGTCCCGTTCTTGCAGGTGAGGCGGTAGTAAGAATGGTCGAGGGTGACTGCGGCCGACCCAATTCGGTGTAGGGTTTGGTCCCGGATGAAGAGTTCCCAATACTCGTTGTCAGTCAGCCGGGGTACGAGGGAATGTCGTAGCAATGTCCGAGACTCGGGGAGGCAAAAGTCAAAGTCCCCCATTCGATCAGGGTTTGACTTTCCACCCGTCTCGAGTCGGCGATAGTCCAGGAAATGGTAATCCGTGGGTAAGCCAGTGCAATGATCGGTTGGCATGGCCGAGGAGTAGGCCAAAGTCTGGTAGACAAGAAAAATGAAGAAGTTCATGGTCGGAGTCCGGGGATGGGAAAGCATGGGGTATAAGGAAGTCGAAAGGCCGTGGGAAAGCGCTATCAGACGAGGTGTCAAAGAAGCTGTCAAAGCGCGCTGTCAGTGGAGCTGTCAACGGAGCTGTCAAAGCACGCTGTCAGTAGAGCTGTCAACGGAGCTGTCAAAGCACGCTGTCAGTGGAGCTGTCAACGGAGCTGTCAAAGCACGCTGTCAGTGGAACTGTCAACGGAGCTGTCAAAGCACGCTGTCAGTGGAGCTGTCAACGGAGCTGTCAAAGCACGCTGTCAGTGGAGCTGTCAAGTGAGGTGTTACAGCGTTTGAGACGTAGCTTGAGGGCATCGGTGTCTGGGACGATTTCAGATGTCCAGTTGGGTGGTGTGGCGTCCGGTCCGGTCTGTAGAGCCCGACCTTGGCCCCGATCTGCAGGTCCGGTCTGTAGAGCCCGACTTTGGCCCCGATCAGCAGGTCCGGTCTGTAGAGCCCGACTTTGGCCCCGATCAGCAGGTCCGGTCTGTTGGGCCCGATTCTGGCCCCGATCTGGTACAGTTAGTTCCTCGTCGTCGTCGATGTAGGAGGTTGGCGGGGGGGGGGCGGGGAGTCGAAGGTGTAATCCTCCCCGTGGCTGTCCTGAGTCTCCAGGGGAGGTGGTGCCGACTTGCACCTCGTGTGATGTATCCACGCGGCCTTCTCCCCCACTTTTACAGCGGTTGGTGAGGTCAGAAGTACCTGGTAAGGTCCTTCCCAAATTGGTTGTAGGGGTAATTTCGGATATACCTTGACTAGAACCCAGTCCGCTGGATTAAAGGAGTGGGCTTGGACGTCGATGGGCAGGTTCTGTCCCTCGACGGCCGCGTAGTGGTGGAGACGCTTTAGCTGTGTCTGGAGCTGAATGACATAATTAGTGAGCTCTGTTTCCCCCACCTCGAGTTCTGAAAGGGGGTATAGGGTATTGTACACAGGAGGGGGTCTCCCAAACAGGAGTTCGAACGGTGACAGTTTTAATGGTCCAGTTGGGGCACTTCGAATGTTATGTAGAACTAGTGGAAGTGCATTCACCCATTTCAGTCCCGTAACTCGGCAGAGCTTTCCCAACTGTATTTTTATCTCCTGATTCATCCGTTCCACTTGACCAGAAGATTGTGGGTGGTAAGGGGTATGTAAGTCCCACTTTATTTGGAGGGCTCTGGCGACTAGTTGTACTATTTCTGCGGTAAAGTGGGTTCCCCTGTCACTGTCCAAGCGGCGGGGTATTCCGTATCGGGGTATAATGTCTTGAAGGAGCGCTCTGGCAACTACTGAGGCAGTGGCTTTTCGGCAGGGGAACCCTTCCACCCATGAGGAGAATTGGTCTATTATGATCAAGGCATGTTTGAAACCCTGGCATTGTGGCAAATCTATGAAATCTAATTGCAGACTCTCAAAAGGGACAAAGGCCCATTGTCTGGCCCCTGGCGGCCTTTTGGGTTCGCGTTTTGGGTTGAACGCGCCGCAGGTAGCACAATTCTTGGAGGCTGCAGTGGCTGCGGCAGCTAATCCTGGAGCAAACCAGGATCTCTTAACGTGTTCGATTAACCTTTCCTTTCCCCAGTGTGTTTGCTGGTGGAGGACCCTCACCAATTTTGGAGTCCACGCTTTTGGAAGGACGGTTCTGCCATCGGGGAGGGTCCAGACTCCAGCTTGGTTAACTGCGCCTAAGGATTCCCACATGGTCTTTTCTTCGTCTGGGGCAGCATGGTACATTTGTGAGGGATCTACATTGAGGGGGAGTTGTAATGCTTGGAATTCAGACTCATCTCGCGGTGGGCGGAGTGCAGCCGCTTGTGCTGCCTTATCAGCGCGTCTATTTCCCTTTGAGACTGGGTCTTTCCCTTTCGTATGCGCTTTACAGTGTACTACGGCTATTGCAGTGGGTAGGTGGATTGCTGTCAACAGTCTCTCGACTAGTGTGGCGTGTGAAATTTGTGAGCCGGCGGCAGTCAAAAAATCTCTTTGGAGCCAAATTTGACCAGTGGTGTGTACAAGTCCGAAACAGTATTTGCTATCCGTGTAAATGGTTGCTCTTTTACTTTCACTAATTTCGCAGGCGCGTATGAGGGCAATTAACTCCGCGGCCTGGGCACTGTACTGGGGATTTATCGGATTTGACTCTACGACTTCGAAATCGGAAACCACTGCGTATCCAGTTTTCCTTTCCCCATCAATAACTTTTGAGCTGCCGTCGGTGTAGAGTATGACGTCCGGGTTTTCTAAAGGGATGTGGTCTAAGTCTTCCCGGGGTTTCTCCGCCTGGCGGACTATCGTAGCGCAATCATGATGCGGGGTACCATCATCAGGGAGGGGGAGCAGGGTTGCTGGGTTGAGGGAATTGACCCGTTTTATGGTGACGTTAGACGGGGTTAGTAGGAGAGCTTCATATCTGTTGAGGCGGGAGTTTGAGAAGTGGTGGCAGCCCTTGAGGGTTAGGAGGGTGGAGACGGAGTGGGGAACATGGATGGTGATTTCATGTCCTAGGACTGTTTCTTGGGCCTTTTCAAGTAGGATTGCGGCGGCCGCAATAGCTCTCAAGCAACCTACTGCCCCTTTCGCAGTGTTATCCAGCTGAAGGCTGTAATAGGCTACCGGTCTTTCTGTATCTCGGAAAGGTTGGGTCAAGACGCCAGAAGCTACCCCCATTTGCTCGTGTATGAAGAGGTTAAAAGGAATCCTGTAGTCTGGCAGGCCTAAGGCAGGGGCGGATCTTAATTCCCGTTTTAAGCGTTCGAAGGATTTATGTGCTTCCTCTTCCCAGATCAAGGTGTCTGGGTGGTCTTGTCGGGTCATGGCCGTCAGAGGCTTGGTTATCTCACTGTAACCCGCGATCCAAGCTCTGCAGAAGCCAGCCATCCCTAGGAATCCCCGTAGTTGTCGTTTTGTTTTGGGGAGAGGGATTTTTGTGACCGCTTCTATTCTATCAGTGGCCAGGCTTCGGGTACCTATTCCTAGAATGTGCCCGAGGTACTTTACTTCTTGCTTGCAATACTGCAACTTTTTTGGTGACACCTTGTGTCCCTTTCGCACTAGTTCGGCAAGGAGGTATTTGGTGTCCCTTTTACATGCTTCCTCATTGGTGGAGCAAAGAAGAAGATCATCTACATAGAGGAGGAGGACGGAACCAGAAGGGAGGCGTATATCTTGCAAATCTTGGTGTAATATGGCCGAAAAGATTGCGGGTGACTCCACGTACCCCTGGGGCAACCTCGTCCAGGTTAATTGACTGGGTCCCCAGGTGAAGGCGAAGAGGAATTGGCTGGCTGGGTCCAGGGGTATGCTAAAGAAGGCGGAGCATAGGTCCGCAGCAGTGTACCATTTGGTGTCAGCCGGTATGGCATTCAGGAGGGAATTTGGGTTGCCCACCACCGGGTGGCGGGGTATTACGAATTGATTCACAAGTCTTAAGTCCTGGACAAAGCGGTATCGGACTGGGGCTCCTTCCGCAGATGGCTTCTTAACGGGGAGAACTGGGGTGTTGCATGGGGATGCGCAAGGAACCAAGATCCCCTTTTCGAGGAAGTCCTCTATCATGGGGTTTAATCCTTCGATGGCTTCCTTGGGTAAGGGATATTGTTTAGTGCATGGAAAGGGTAGGTCAGTCCTATAAGTGATTTTTACTGGGACCGCTGATAGTAAGAGACCCACTGAAGTCGATTCGGTGCCCCATAGGGAGGGGGGTAAATCGTTTTCCAGTTCAGGTGGGAGTTCCGGGAACTGCCTGTCTGCCCTCGCTTCCTCCATTATTCCCTGAAATGCGGGGATGGAATCCTCCGGCATGTATAAATAGATACCCTCCTTAGAACATTTGATTGTTGCGTTCAATTTACAAAGGAGGTCTCTTCCGAGGAGGTTTACAGGACTGCTGGTCAAGAGGAAGGTGTGTTCGGCCAGTAGGGGTCCAAGAGTAACTTTAGTTGGGCGTGAAAGTGGGCAAGTGCGGGGGATCCCATCCAGACCCATAACTTTTCTGGTCTCTGAGCCCGGTTCCAGGTGGCTATCGGTTAGGGTGGAATACGTGGCTCCAGTATCCAGTAGGCACTGATATGGGTGACCGTCTATATCTATGGTGCAAAATGGGTCTTCCGCGGATAACGTGAGGACTGGGCAGATGGTCTGAGTTTGGTCGGGATCTCCCTCTAATTGTCAATATGCTTCCTGGTCGTCCGGTGGTGGTTGGTTGGGGGGGTGTAGGGGTGGCGCAGTGGCGTTGGTCCAATGGTGGGCTGGTGGGTTTATGGTGGGCATTTGGGCTCTTGGTCCTGGTTGAGGTCTCTGGTTTTGAGCGGGTATACTTGGAGGTACTTGCGGGTTGTAAGGGACAGGGGCTGCTTGAGGGGTATAGGTGAGAGGCGGTTGGTTCCCATACCCGTGGGTCGTGTTGGAGCGCGTCCCATAAGGCGTATTATTATTGAGGTAGGGACAGAACCTTTTTATGTGTCCCTCTTCCTGGCAATAAAAACATCCTCCGGTGGCAGGCCCCCATGGCCTCGGGGGGTTCAGGGGTCCTCCTCCCCGGACCCCTTTCCCTCGGCTGAAACCTCTTCCTCTATGGGGGTTCGGTTCCATGCTGAGAGCAAGAATCTGATCAACTTCAGGCTTGGAGTCTTTCTTTTTCCTCTCATCTCGAGAATTATAGATTGATTTAGCAATGGAGAGGATTTCGCTAATACTTTTGCCATCATATCCTATTTGTAAGTTCAGGGCCTTCCTTATATCAGGGCAGGCTTGGTCCTTAAAGAAACCCTTAATTATGACCTCGTGTTGGGGGTTTTCGGGGTCGATTCCCCCCCAGGTTTTGATGGCTGAGATCAGCCTGGTGTAATAATCAGATGGGTGTTCGCTGGCCCCTTGCAACACGGTCTGGACTTTCGTCCAGTTGACAGTACGTTGTCCGGCGGCCTTAATGCCGTCTAAAATTGCCTTTTTAAATAGGTCCAGACACCAGATGCCATCAGTTGTATTGTAGTCCCAAGTCGGCTCGATGCGTAAGCACTGAGCCGTAAGTGGCTCTACATCTTGTGGACGTCCTGCCTGATAGTTCGGGAGTTCAATCGCCTCCCCGGCTTTTGTCAGGATATCTGCCTTCTCAGCCTCGTTGAAGAGGGCGTTCAGGAGGACGTGAACGTCTGGCCAAGTCGGCTTGTGGGTGGAGAAAATAGCGCTGACCTGACGGTGACACTTATCCGGGTCATCTCTTAAAGACGGCATTTGATTTGACCAGGTTACCAGGTCTGCCGTATAGAATGGTTGGTGTGTGTATACCATTCGAGGAGGTCCGTCCGGTTGCAGGGGTGGGATCGGCAAGGCCCTTAAGGGCATCTGGACGGCTGCGGACTCCGTCTGTTTGGACGTCCCCGGGGTCTCTTTAAGTTTTTCTAAAAGGCTGGGGTCTCTCAAGGTGGCATCTAGTATCTCTTTAGCTCGCTGTCCCAGGGCTACAAGGTTTGAGCCCTCTGAGGTAGCGCTCTGTATCTCCTTAGCTCGCTGCCTGGTTATTCGTGGGCTCGTGCCCCCCCGTGCCCCTGGCTCCTGTGTGTTCTCATTGCTATCCGAGCGATCCCCTGGGGCGGGTGGAATGGTTTGCCTATAGTAGAAGGGGATGAGCGCTTGTTCCGTGGAGTCTTCCCCAGGGTATCCCTCGTATGGGGGGGGCAAGGATGACCTTCCATGACTTAAGATAGGCAGTTGGTAGGTCGTTGCTCCCTTCGTGCCCTGGAGCAACCCCTTGACCGTCTCGAAGGTGGCCAGATATTCCAATTGACGGGGTTTTTCTTCTAACAAGTATTTTCTAAGATGTTGTAGACGGTCTTCATTAAAAGAGCCCCCCTTTGGCCAGCGTAATTCTGGTTTCGCGGAGGCAGTTCCGGCGGGCCAAGCGTCTCTACAAAGATCTTCTAACTTCTGCCTCGACAGCAACTTGTGCCCGGGAATAGATTTCCAATAGGAGATGACGAATTCAAGAGGGGAGTCGGGGTCTTTCTGGGATTCGGATGGCTTCCTTGAAGCCTTCCTCCCGGAGTGAGCCCGTTCATGCTTAGAGGCCTGGGTACCCATTTTATTTGTGCGTGTCTAGACAGAAAGAAGGAAGAGGGGGGGTTGGTAAGGTTTGGCGTGGGGTGTCCTAGGGAGTATTATGCCTAACGTAGGGGTATATAGTAGGGAGGGGTCTAGCTGCTTAGCAACTTCCTTCGCGAAGGGTTTGAGAGCTCTATCTACCTGGTTTCTTATGTTCCCTTTCCGATTTCCTTATTTCCTTACTCCTATTTCCTATAACCTGGGGTTCTCTTCCACTCTGCCGGTCCCGCCCAATTCCCATGGGCAACCCCTCCTGGCAACCTCCTACCTATCGTCACACTCTCAGGAAAAGGGGCCCTACTGGACGCCCGCGTAGTGCGATGCCAGATCGGGTGATCCCTGGACAGGTTTTCGAACGGAAAATCCCCCTTGCTTTCGGAAGCGGGCTCACGCACGATACACGTGTTACGTGGCCCGACCGGTGCGGCTGGGATTGGTGACAGAAAGCAAGACCACTTCCCGCCCCCTTGCCGGGCGCTAGAGAAGTTCGGAAAGAGAGCTCCAACCCCTTGCTTTCAACTGGGATGTCCGTTGCGGAGAGTCGGCTATCTTTCAAGTCGGCTCTCTCCGTCTTACTTTCGGACTCCCAATTGGTGCGGCTGGCTGGAGGATTCAGAGAAAGAGATAGAGCTCAGGGCCCCCCTTTTCGGGCTGAGCGGTGGTCCACGGTCTCTCTCGTTAGCCAGACCAAAGGAAAGGTAAGAAGGAGCGATAGGGGGGAGGGCAGAGATTCAGTTGCCAGGAGACTTCCACCCCTTCCCACCAGTGCACTGGATTTCTTCTCCTATACTCACGCGTCTTCAACGTTGATCCCGGGATCGAAGAGGCCGGCTGGATCCCTCTTTGCTCCCCGACTGAACTCTGGGGCTTCCGATTACCGCCCGGAAGATGGCCGGAGGTCCAAAGGATCTTCCCGAGCAAATGGCCCGGTGCCGGCTGAAGATTTCGGGGCCCCCGGTCAGCAACACGGGAGAACGCTTCCGCCCCACGTTGGGCGCCAAATGTTAGAGTAAATTCTGGGTGCGTGAAGGCACAGCCACCCAGCTCGTCGGACAGAGTCCGCGGGTCCTAGCGGAGAAGAAAGGAGCTCAGCCGGACACAGGAGCAAAATACGAAGATCCGAGTTTATTGCGCAACAGGTTCAAAATGGCATTGAACCCCGAGCATGGGGTGACATGAACTTTTAAAAGTTCCCTCCATAACCCAGAATACAGTGCGGGAAACGTCATGAATACATTATGGGAAGGTCATGTTTCGTAAATTACATCATGAATACATTAGAAACGTCATGAGTACATTATGGAGGGGGTGGGATTACATTCATTACCATTTCGGATGAGGGAGGGGGAATATGCGGAGGAGGAAATATACATAGATAAGCATTTATTGAGTACCGGTGGTGGCAAGACAATGGGTCAGAGATATGCATCGTCTGTCACCTAATATTGCCCAGAGGAAGGGTTGGTCGAAACGATCAGACAGGATTAGGAAGTTCCTGCGTACGTGATCCGCCGCTTCGGGGATTATGGAAGTAGGGGCAGCATCATGGAGTCCAGGGGGAACTGAGTTGAATGACACCGAGAGCAAGAAAATCGGAACTACGGCTGATTTTATATCAATTTCTAAAGATTTCTATTATTTCTAAACCCTTCCGTATCGTAGGGAGAAAGTAGAGGCAGGGTGGATACATTGTAACAAGGTTTTGACAAGCGGATACAGACTGGATACATTGTAACTGGATTTTGACAGTTTTACGAGGTTCTTGGTTTCGGATCCATTGTTCTCGCGGTGGGGGGCCGTCAGCAGCTTGTCAGGAATGAAATGAGGCGTGCAAGAGCTCCCTGAGCTAGCTGCTGCAGGGCGAATGCATGGCCGTGATTGGCTAAAGCGGAGCTCAGTATAGTGAATGGGAACACATTATGATGCGGTCTACTCACGTTAGGAATAGGGCGAGAGGAAGGCATAGAGAAGATCGGGGCTTATTTCGCCCGTATAGAGAAAGGAAAAGAGCCTTTTATTTGCAAGGCAGGGGTATAGTGTGGTGCTTGTGTAACGATGTGGGGGCTGGGGTTTCTAAGCAGAGTTGGGCACGGTCGAGGTCATCGCCTCGGGCCCGTTCAGAAAGTGATGGGGGGGAGATGCTTGCCCCCCCTTCTCCTTCCGTATCAGGAACATTCTCCAAACAATTCTTGTACCAGTTGCTTATAAAATTCCAGTTCTCTACATACATCTGATAATGCATTGAACTCAGATTCAGTTGAACTTAAAGCTATAAGTGATTGTTTTCTTGATCTCCAACCAATTAGTGCATTTCCAAATTTTATCGCCATTCCTGACACTGATTTTCTATCTGGTTCAGCATCTGCCCAACTGCTGTCGGCCCAACATTCAAGTTGTGTGCTGCCCTCTGCTGATAGTTTTAAGCGAAACCTTTTGGTAGTTTGGAGATACCTTAAAACTCTTTTTACTCCTTGCCAAGCATGCATTGATGGTTTTTCAGCTTGTCTACACAGCATGTTGACAGCATATGTTATATCGGGCCGAGTCCACTGTGCAATGTGGAGTAGACTGCCTATCGCTGACTGGTAAACCCCGGGATTACTGAGCTCTGCCTGTTGCTCGGCTTGAGCATCCTTTGTGTAACTTAACTCCATTGGGGTTTTAACACCAGCACAGTCATCCATTTTAAACCTTTCCAGCAACTGCTGGATCTTAGCTTCTTGGCTGAGCCAATAGTTCCCATTTTCATCTTGCTGAATTTTAACTCCTAGATAAACAGATACAGTGCCTAGTGATTTTATCTGAAACTTTTCTCCAAGCTTTGTGGCAAATTGTTGTGCAAGTTTATCGTCCTTTCCACTGTATAATAAATCATCAACAGATATCAAAACTGCTTCTTGTTCACATCCCGAGCCTTTTAGATAAAGACACGCATCTGCTGCGCTCTTTCTGAACCCCATGCTCTCTAGAGCATCGTTTAAGCAGGAATTCCAATTACGGGCGGACTGTTTCAACCCATAAATGGATTTGTGTAGGCGCCAGACCTGGTTTGGCTTGTCTCCTTCAAAACCTGGTGGTGGCGTCATATAGACTTCCTCCTGTAAGTCTGCATTTAAATAAGCCACATTGACATCAAAATGAAACAGCTTATTTCCCTTCTTAGCTGAAGAGGCTAAAAGCATTCTTAATGACTCTGATCTTGAAGTAGGGGCATAGATTTGAGAATAGTGAACACCTTGGCGCTGCGAAAATCCTTTTGCAACTAGTCGGGCTTTATATTGCAACTCCTCAGTAGTTGTGGGCTTTAAACAATATACCCATCGACAAACTACAGCTTGTTGCCCTTTCGGAAGCTCTGTACTTGTAAACACACCGAGAGACTTCATTGAAGCCATCTCTTTTTCCATCGCTTCCTGCCACTTTACGGCTTCTGAGCTTGGAAGCTGTTGTACCTCTATATATCTATCTGGCTCACACTGTGCCATATTTATGTATACACTTGTCACCTTAAACCGCTCTGGTGGTTTGCCCTTTGTGGCACGTTTTGATCTGTGCAATTGCTCCTCTTGTGCCCCCTCTGACCGTTGGCTGTCAGAATCTGTCTCAGACTTTATGTCTGGACGTGCCTCTAGGGATAAAGACCTCCGTTTAGATACCTCCCTTGGGCTTGGTGTTGCAGGCGACCTGCTTCGCTTTTGCTGTCTGCTAGGCCTACTGACTGGCGATGTTGGAACACTCCTAGATTCTGGCTTTTCTGCCTTAGGAGAAGAACCTTGTGCCTGGTCAGAATCTGCATCTGAACCATGTGCACCATCCCCTTCTGGCTCACCACCCTCTGGACTTTCATTCTCAGCATAAATGCCTAAATCATCTCTCAAAATGTCAGGGTTAGCATGTAAGTGAGTCCATCCGGATTGCTCACAAAATTCAGCGCTCCTACTGATGACCACTCTTGTAGTATCCCCATCTGGGTTCACAAACCTCCAAGATTTGGCGTGTGGTTCGTACCCACAAAAGATGAGTTTCCTAGCCCTTGGACTTCCCTTTTTCCTTAACGCTTTTGGGATAAGTACATAGGCTTGAGATCCAAACACCCGAAAGTAATTAACTTTGGGCTTCTTCCCGTATAAAGCAAAATATGGCGTAGTATCAATTACCGAATTATATACCTGGTTCAGAACATGAGTAGCCGTCAGCCAGGCTTCCACCCAGTAACTTTGAAGGAGTTTGGAATCAAACAACATAGAGTTTGCCAACTCTTGCAGAACCCTGTTTTTGCGTTCGGCCACGCCTCCTTCTTGGGGGGAATAAGGTGTAGACAGACGATGCTTAATTCCCTTTTTCTTAAAGAAATTCTGCAACACAGACCCGGTAAATTCTAACCCTCTGTCTGTCTGAAAAGCAAGTACTCTAGTACCGAATTCAAGTTCTACTGCATGAACCCAATTTTTAACTGTTTCTGCAGTATCTGCTTTTGTTTTGAGAGGAAAAAACCATGTGACTTTTGTTTTGTCATCCGAGAGACACAGTGCATACCTCGAACCTCCCATGCTAGCAACAGGCATTGGGCCACATAGGTCCATATGCACAAGTTGGAATACTTTGTCAGATTTCCTATCTGAACTGGGATAGCTGCATCTATGAACCTTCGCCCTTTTACATGCAGTACAATTCAAATACTTAGTACATTTGTTCATTTTGCACCCTTCTGATAATTCAGGTTGCCTTTTAACATACTGAAAATTAATATGTCCCAAATGGCGGTGCCATAAATGAACACAAGAATTATGGGTAGGCGAGTTCACACAACCAGCATGAACCTGTTCAACTTCATCTGGACTTGTCTCAAAATAATATAACCCATTTCTGCATTCCACCTGCAAAAGAGATACGTTATTCTTTGAAATAGTGCAAACCCCATTTTCAAGCACAGTTTTAAACCCATCTCTATCAAGTTCTGACACAGACAAAATACACCCCTTCATTCCCTTTAGCACATAGGCATCAATTTCTGTATGCAAACAATTCAAGAACACTGTGCCTACGGTCTCTAAGGAACGTTTAGTTGAATCTGCCATTGTCACAACTTTAAGGGTTTGCAAATGCCTGCAATTCTGCAAACGGACACTAGATGGCGCCACCAGGTGGTGAGATGCACCACTGTCGATCAACCAGCCTAGATTGCTGCCTTGGCCACGCCCTTGCATCAACGCCGTTGCTGAAGCCATGTGCTGTGTGCTGTGGGAGTAGCCACGACCTCCTCCTCTTCTTCGACGTCCCCTGGAACTCCTTGTCTGGTAACTAGGGGCAACGGCCTTGGTGCTGTCTTGACCAGGTTCATGTGTACAATTCCTGATTAAATGGGAAGAGGAACCACAGCGAAAACAGCGTCTAGCTGCAAAAGCATTTACTGTGTTCTCAAACTCAGCATCCCCACTCTTAGGCACAGCATAACTCCTCTTTGAAGACAAACCTCTTTCTCTTTGCCTTTTATCCTGTTCATCAGCAAGTCGAGAAGAAATGTATTCAAGGGTTAATTCAGATGAAGGCATAGCTTCCAAAGTTAAAGCTAGAGTCTCATAGCTTTTATCAAGAGAAGACAACAAAATGTATGACTGCTGCTCCATAGAGAAAGGAATGCCCAGCTGTCTTAGTTGATTAAAGGCAGACACCATTTTGGCAATATGTTCTTTCACACACGCTCCTGGTTGGAGACGTAAATCAAACAAACATCTTGTAGCATGGATCTTGGCCCCCGCAGTGTTTCTGGAATTTAGCTGCTGCAGAACCGTCCAGACCTCATGCGTGTTCTTTAACTCAGAAACATAAGGCATTTGCTCTGGTCCCACTGCCAAAACTAATAGACCTTGGGCTTTCCTGTCACGTTTCTGTGAAGCTGCTGCTGCTGCTTTGTCTTCTGCAGACGCGTCTGCAGCTGCCTGTAAAGGCGGTGCTTCAGTACAACTCCACAACTCTTTTGCTTGCAACCAAACCCTTACTCTAGCCTTCCAATCTTGCCAATTTTTCCCATTGAGTCGCGTAAAGGGGACAGTAAAACTTTCCTGGGACTCTGCCATCCTCCCTGGGGCTTAGGAACGATACTCACACACCTGTAGACCGTCTCCGAGCTGCTGAGGTGGCTCCTTGAGGAATAAGATGTTTGCCAGCGAGTACAAACTGCGCAGTGCCTGTTTAAAACTTTTTCTAGGCACGTTGCAGGACTCAAGCTGCTTTGAAGGCTTTCGTTGTCGGCTTTCTGTCTTCGCTCCAGTCCTTTCATAAATCACTCTGAACTGCACTCCTTATCTCCTTCTTGATGTACAAACAGCCATAACCTGTCCATTAAACTTTAATTAGTTTAATGTTAAGTAAACGTCCAGTGCGCTTCCAACGCCATAAATCTTATCTCAGCAGAGAATTTCGTGCAGCGGTTGAAGAAGGCAGGAGAGTCAGTACCTTTCAATGAAGAATCCTGGAGCAAGCACTTTGGAACTCGGGGAAAAAACTTTATTTACAAAAGAAAAACCCTGGCGATAAAGCACACATGCTTTTATCTTCGGCATAAAGAAAACTTTACTCTAAACTTAACTCATACTAGCTCACACGCCCATGGCCACAAACTGAGTCTGTGAGTCAGGTCAAGGGGGGGGGGAGAGAGAGAACACACAGGTGAACTGACTATTTATACAAACTAACTCACATTCCTGGATGCTTAATGACTTCCAGCTGCTCAGTGATTAGAGCGACTTGTTACCTCTTAACCCTTTAGTACCAACAGAGTTTATAGACATTCCCCTTTAAGTTCGCAACGGTAACGTGTGCTCAGGTTCGCTAGAACCTCTATAATAATTACTCTGGTAATTTCCCCTTTTGTTCCCTCTTAAAATACAAGACACGGCACAGTCTTTATAAAAGTATAAAAGAGTTTACTCACGTTCTGTTCACAATATGATCCCAGAAGGCAGACAGCTTAAAAAAGGTTACATACATTCAGAATCTATCTTGTAGCAAGATAGTCCTTTCCTCCTCTCTTGGCTGGGAGCCAAGAGAGCATCCTTAGATGTTTCCTCATTGAAGGAAGATGGCAGAGAGAGAGAGTGGCTGCCTGCCCTGTGCTTTTGTCATTACCTGCACAGGTGAGGCCACACCCACCTCTGGTCACATGCGGAGGAAGTCAGTCCCCAGGAAGCTTACCTGCTTGCTGGACTGACATCCCTCCCCATGTTCTAACATGTACACTCTAGGAATGTTGTCATTGACTGCTCCTGTGTTTACATCCCACAGGGTGACCTTGGGCCAGTCACACTTCTCTGAAGTCTCTCAGCCCCACTCGCCTCACAGAGTGTTTGTTGGGGAGGAAGGTAAATGAGAATGTTAGCCGCTTTGAGACTCCTTCGGGTAGTGATAAAGCGGGATATCAAATCCAAACTTCTCTTCTTCTAACATTTTATTTAGATTGTTGGAACCTGCCCTGGGACCTTAGGGTGAAGGGCAGGAAATAAGTAAGAAAAACAGCAACAGAACATGGATGGGCCTTCATAGGTTGATGGGCTGCAGCCCCAGCCAGCATGATGAGATGATGGGGTCACATGTTCACCGCCCCTTGTCTAGAGCACGTTGCAGAGGCAGTGGTAGAAACTGAACAACAGCTGGAGCCCCAGCCTACGACTTTGTCTGGGCAATGCAGCACACAGCAGCTGGTGAACCATGCCTCCTGCCTCCTTCCCATCTTCCTCTCCAGAAATGTTCAGGGTGGTTAGTTCTATCTCAAGCGACCACATTCAAGAGAAAGAGGGGGGAGCAAGAGAGCTTTAGCAGCACAGCAGTGGCAAGCAGCCCATCACTAAATGGAGTTGGCAAGGATGGAGAATTTGATCCCCTCATCCCCAGGGCAGCTGTTGATTAGGATCCAGTTCATCCCCCCTCCCCCCCTCCCGCCAATACTCCCCGCCCCTGTCTTGAGAGAGAGAGAGAGAGAGTGTATTGGTGTGGGGAATGACACATGCTGTATCAGAGTCTTAGTGCAAGAGTAGCTGGTGCCTGCTAAAGAACACAGGAGCCTTGCTGGGTTAGATCAGCATTTTGTTCCCACAATGGCCAACCACATGCCCTTGGGAGTCCATAGGGACACGGGGACTAGAGCACTCTGTCCATCATGTTCCCCAGAAACTGGTAATCAAAAGCATGTGGTTTGTGATACTAGTGGCAAGAAATTGTTAAATCAGCCATGATAAAATGGGCTCAAGACATTGGTTACAATATTATGTCTGAGGACTGGGAAAGGTTATGGACCACCGGTATGAAGTTTACGGCATGTAATGCCTTGAAAGAAAACATTATGAAAATGGTTTACAGGTGGTACATGACCCCAGTCAAGCTCGCTAAGATATACCATTTGTCTGATAATAAATGTTGGAAATGCAAGGAGGCTGAAGGGACATTCTTTCACCTCTGGTGGACTTGTCCAAGATTGAAGGCCTTTTGGGAAATGATCTATAACGAGTTAAAAAAGGTGTTTAAGTACACCTTTCCCAAGAAACCAGAGGCCTTCCTTCTGGGCATTGTCGGCCAGAAGGTGTTAAAAAAGGACAGAACTTTTTTTATGTATGCTACAACTGCAGCAAGAATTCTTATCGCCAAGTATTGGAAGACCCAAGATTTGCCCACACTGGAGGAGTGGCAGACGCAATTGATGAACTACATGGAACTGGCCGAGATGACTGCAAGAATCCGAGACCTGGGAGAAGAGGCAATGGAGGAGGACTGGAAAAAATTTAAAGACTATTTGCAAAAAGTTGTATGAAACATAAGACGTCGTATGATTTGGAACGTTAGCCCCAGCAATGAAATTTAATTATCTATGAAATTGCTAACATTTGTGAAAGAATCAAGGTTTAAATGGGTAAAAATGATATCATGTTATATTTTTAGAGTAAATGGAGAATAAGAGATTTAAACTTAAATTGCAACTGAAAATATAAAGAAACACACGAAATAAGGGTATAATTTGCTGATGACTTTATTATCAAGAATGCATTATGCGGGAGATGTGGGGAAGTCCAATGGAAATTTGAAATGGGCTGTTGAAGTGGATGTGATTTTCTGTTCTTTTTTCTTTCTCTCTTCTATTCTGCTTTTCCTTCTGTTTTTTCTGTAATTTGGAAAAATGTAATAAAAATTATTATAAAAAAAAAAAAGAAATTGTTCAGTTTCTGTTAATTGATTCTCATGAAAACTTACAGATTCTGGCTTCACACAATTAACTCAAGGCAGTGTCAATTTACTCTTGGCAGAAAGCCAAGGTCTGCTTGACCTAGAAACTATTTACACTGATTGGTTAACGACCAGCACTCAACTCTGTTATCTAGGAATGCTAGCACAGTTTGGGGTTAGGTGTGTTGAAGGCGTAGAAGTGCTGTGTATGGTTAAGAGAGAGAGAGAGAAAGAAAGGATTTATTTGCTTTGCTTTGTATGCAGAAACTCTGCTGGTTTTTTTCCCCTTTTAATAAATCCTGTAAATAGTTATTCTGAGTCTAGCTGACTAGTCATTTCCACCTCAACTAGCTTCTTCGCTGTGCAGGAAAACTCTGCTACGTTTGGGCTAAAGCCATTAGGGCTATGCCTGACACTTCAAAGTTCCATGATAGCCACTGATAAACATATCCTCCATGGTTCTAAATGTCTACAGCTGTCCAAATTGACAGTCACCACTGTCTCCTTTGTTGGGTTTGGAACTTAACAGGTTAAGTTCTTCCCAGGATGCCACACCATTCTGACGTCAGTTTTGGAAGCTTGGGAGGAGCTTGGGAGGAGTTTGTCAGTCCCACTCGGTATTTTGTGGGGAAAGGATGCAGTTTTGTCATGGCTGCAAATAGTCCTGGAAATTCCTAAGAAATGTTGGAATAAAAGCTGTAAATAGACAAACCTGGACTCTGTGTGTTTGTCTGAGAGCTGAGACAAGCTACGTGACAGTTCTACACCGCTGTGCGAAGCTCTGCTGAGTCGCGACGGAAAGCCGCAGCAGAAGTGTGCCGGGCGGCCATAAATTGCTAATTGAGGTTCGCAAATCAATTAGCGGGAGTCACGGATATAAACAAATAGCCACAGGTTATGGGTAACCTAAATCACCTATCGTAAAACTGTCACGGACGAGCTGCCGGGAGCTGAGAAATCTGCGGTGTCTAGCAGAGGAGCACGGAAGCAAGCAAGCAAGCAAGCTGAAAGACGCTGTTGCTGAATGCTGAAAGCTGTGAGCTGAGAGCAGCAAGGAATCGTTTCTCCACGCCAGAGGAGCTTTTGTGAGTACAGCTTGGGGCGATTTGGGAGAACGGGAGAAGATGGCGGACGGCCATGAGTCATTCTCCGTGCCTTTCGAAAAGTTAAACGGCCAGAATTGGGCGGAATGGAGCAGAAAGCTAAAGGCCTGGCTGGTAGCTAAGGGTCTTTGGGAGGCGGTCTTAGGGCCTCCACTGCCTCAACCAGCCGCCGGAGCTGCAGCAGCAGTAATTGCAGATGCGCATGCTTCACGGAGGAAAAATCAGAAAGCCCTGGGAGCTATAGTGCTCAGTTTGGAGGGTTCACAGTTGCCCCATGTGGAGGGGTTGGAAACTGCGCATGAAGCTTATGCTGCTCTTGAAAGAGTGCACCACAGGACCACGGCTGGTGCAAAAATCCACACCACCAGGCGGTTGTTTGAGATGAAGCTGCGTCCAGGTGGGGACATAAGACAGCATGTTACAGAGATGCTCTCTGTGTTTAATGAACTGCGGCTGTTGCAGGTGAACTTTACAGATGAATTGAAGGTTTATATTTTGCTAAGCTCTCTAGACAAAAGTTATGACAATTTATGTCTAACTTTGGAGTCTATGAGTCCGCAGGATCTGACTCTGGCTTACGTCACAGGACGCTTGGCTGACGAACAGGAGAGACGTCTCAGGGAGAGCAAGTCTGGCGCAGGCAGCCCCACCGGGAAAAAGGGGGGGGCAAGGCCAGATGAGAGCTTTGTTCAGGCGTTTGCCACTCGTCGGTGCTACGTGTGTGGATCTCACAGTCATTTCAAAAGAGACTGCCCACAGAGAGCAGCTGCACAGGAAGGCTTCAAGGACACCTTCTATGGGAATCAGTCGGGTTTCCATGGAAACCAGTCTGGAAGGGGAGGTCAGCGTGGGAACGCAAGAGAAGGACGAGGAAAACAACGTCAGGAGACTTATCAAATCACGGCTAGTCTGGCGTTGGCTGAAGACAGCCGTGGGACAAGCCAAAAGCTAAGTTTTGTTATTGACTCTGCAGCTAATCGCAATTTGATTCCAGAGACACCTGCTGTTGAGAGGTGGAACTGCACGGCAATTCCTGCCGGGAAAACTGTACTGTTTGCAAATGGACAGAAAAGACAAATGACTAATGCTGTAAATTTGCATTTTTGTGTTTTACAGGAAACGTTGGAGTGTTGTACTGTTCCTGGGATGCAACACTGTCTTTTATCTGTGCCTTATTTACTGAAAAAGGGATTTACGGTTTGTTTTCAGGGTGATGTGTGCACAATCTCCAAAGGAGGGAGGATGCTTGCCAAGGTTAAAAAGGGGCAGAATGATCTCTTCATTCTTAAAACGTCTCTGGAGGGTGGTGGGAAGGTTGAGAAAGCACAAGCACTGCGTGCTACAATTCCCAATCATGATTCATGCGTACATGCTTGGCATACACGTACAGCTCATAGTTCTCTTGAAGAACTACAGGTGCTGCCAGAAGTTTCCAATGGTTGTAAGATCTCAGAATGTGGACATGCTGTAAGTTGTGAAACTTGCAAACTGGCAAAGGTAAAAGGTTGCAGTTATCCAAAGGTTGAGAGGATAACCACTGGGCCTTTTGAACTGGTTCACATAGATTTGTGGGGTCCTGTGAAGGAACCAAGTCTGGGAGGGTCAAGGTTTCTGCTCTCGATGCAGGAGGATTTTACTCAGAATTCCTGGATACATGGTCTCAAATCCAAGGATGATGCAGCACAGCTGATCAAAGGGTGGATTGAGGGGGTGGAACAAAGGTTTTCCACCAAAGTGCAAGCTGTCACAAGTGACAGAGGAGCTGAGTTTACAGGTTCTGCTTTGCAGAAGTACTTTCACAAGAAAGGGATACGTCACACAGTGACTTCACCCAATGAGAGGGGAGTGTCAGAGCTCAAGTGTCAGGCTCTGGTTAAAACTGCACAGGTGTTGCTGGAAGACTCTGGGTTACCTCCAAGGTTTTGGCTGGAGGCAATCAAGTATGTAAGCTTCACCTGGAATCGCACCTACAATTCCATGGTAGGGGACACACCGTTTGGGTTGTTGCATGGCAGGAAACCACAGATTCATTTTTTGCGTATGTTCGGGTCACGTGCGTCTGTGCCGGTACCTGCTGCTTTGCAGGGGCCAGATGGATCCAAGTTCCGAAAAATGATCTTCTGTGGGTATGAGCCAACAGCAAGTGCATGGAGATTTGCATTTCCATCAGGTGATCAGAGTAAGTTGCTGATCAGTAAACACGCTGAGTTCTATGAGCAGGATAAAAAGACACAAGCTGCTGTCAAGCATGATGTTCTTTCAGAGTGTCTCTCAGAACAGGAAGATTATGAGGGGGAGGAAGAAGAAGCTGAGTCTGATGATGACGATCAGGTAACTGACCAAAGTCAGGAACAGGAGGAGGTATCGGTAGTTTCTCCACAAGTTGTAAAAAAGGAGGCCAAAAGCGAGCCCAGTTCCCCTGTGAGTGTAATGGAGAGGATTCGAAAACGTTTTAAGTCAGAGGGGGAATCCCGTGATGCTGAGGACACATTTCCTGGTGGCAGTGAGTCAGAGGTAACGTCTGAGTTTGTGCCCAGAAGGTCTAGTCGCACAACAAAGGGCATTCCACCTGAAAGATACCAGGCAACATGTGCGTGGGCGAGATTCGCACAGTGTGATTCTGGGAGTGTTGAAAGGGTTCAACAGGTGCCTGGGAAAGATGCTGGGAAGGAGCACAAGGCAAAGGGTAAGGTGTTGAACTCAAAAAGGTCTTGTCAGAATGTGCGGCAAAGGGGGGTGTTGGGTTTGGAACTTAACAGGTTAAGTTCTTCCCAGGATGCCACACCATTCTGACGTCAGTTTTGGAAGCTTGGGAGGAGCTTGGGAGGAGTTTGTCAGTCCCACTCGGTATTTTGTGGGGAAAGGATGCAGTTTTGTCATGGCTGCAAATAGTCCTGGAAATTCCTAAGAAATGTTGGAATAAAAGCTGTAAATAGACAAACCTGGACTCTGTGTGTTTGTCTGAGAGCTGAGACAAGCTACGTGACAGTTCTACACCGCTGTGCGAAGCTCTGCTGAGTCGCGACGGAAAGCCGCAGCAGAAGTGTGCCGGGCGGCCATAAATTGCTAATTGAGGTTCGCAAATCAATTAGCGGGAGTCACGGATATAAACAAATAGCCACATCCTTGTGGCTAGGATAATACACCCAAGTAGATCTGATTTCGAGAGGAGTGACATTTCCCTGAGCCACCCCAAAGCAGCCACTACCGCTTCCCAAATGCCAGTGCTCAGGTGGTAAGAGTAAGCCAGAGTGGCATAGCCTGTGCAGCAGTGGCTGCGCACAGAGACAAGGAGAAAACTGGCTCTTGGGGCCAGAGGGGGCTGGCGCCTGCATCATGAGACTGGGCTTTCTGCCTCCCGTGCTGCCAATCGCAAGCGGACCCAGAGTCAAGCAGCGCGAAATCAGTGACAAGCAGTGCTGGCAAATTCTGGTTTCGTCTCCGTTCTCCTCTGCCGAGTTCTACAAGGGCCACGTTGAGACTAGGGAAGAGACCAAAGCAGAGAGCTAGAGCCACCACCTGGACTGGATTTGAGTCAGAAGGCAGGCAGGTGCGGGTTGCCTGAGAGGAAAGTCAGGTTGGTGGGGTAGTGCCTGGTTTGCCCTAAGGGACCAGCTGCCACTGCATGGAGCAGCTGCTGATCGGTGACAAGGGCAACTCCATTTACGTGCCTTCGAGGCACATGCACACTGCTGCAAAGCTGGAAGGGGCACTTGAAGGGGCAAAAATGCCCCCCCCCCCAAGAGCACAAAAGCGGCAAAGTGGCATGGAAACAGCATCTCGACTCCCTCCCAGGAGCTTTGGCACCGACCTCTCAGGCCTGCGGAGAGTTGGAGCAAGGAGTTTTGCAGGGAGGCTGCTGGTTTTCAAAAGGCCTTTCAAAAGGGCTTCCGGAAGTTTAGAGGGTGCTTGCAGGCTTTTCCAATGCTGTCCCCAACATACACAATTTCATTTAAACGCACGGTACCTCGGAACGCAACCCCCGTGTAAACGGGGCGTTGCCTGTACCTGATTTGAGCCCGCTACAAGAACATCTAGAGGATAGCAAGCCAACTGTCATCTTTTCTAGGAAGCTGTCTTCTCCCTGAGATCAGAGGAGGAAGGCAAGAGCAAAAGACAACCAAGGGTGTTAATGGCACAGGCCCTGAGAAGAGAAAGAAACAGCCCGTTGGCTGAACAGTATCTGGGCAGATGGCAGGGAAATGCACACGGTTCAGTGGCCCTGCGAAAGGGCAGGTGGGAGGACCAGAACCTGGGATGACTCAGTCAAGGCAAACAAAGGGCATGAACAGCACACAGGAAGCGGATGCACAGCTACAGAAGCTGAAGCTGAATGCAGCGGAGGACCCCCAGCCCCCACATTTCTGAGTGGAAGAGCAGCTGTTTTTCAAGCAGGCAAGCAGAGTGGGAAGGGTAGACATCCAGCACATGAACCTGCCAGGTAAATCAACCCCTTTCCCTACCAGGTCAATAAGTCTGGTGACGGGAACTTCGCCAAGCGGCTGCCTCATCCAGCACAAGGCTTCCAAGGAGGTCCCGAAGCAGCTTGGTAGGTAGCTCCCACTGATGGTGAGGAAATAGTCCTTGCCACGGTCAAGGTGAAGGACAAAGCTAGCCTCAATCTTCTCTTCCTTGCGGACGCACACATCCAGGGAAATGTCCCCCGTCTCACCTAAAACGGGAGGAGGTCAGGTAGATACACTCTTTGGCACAGCCAAGTTGGCTTGTCTGTAAATTAAAAGAGAAGACAGTGAGGAATTGAACAGAAGGACACAATAGGAGCCTGCTGGATCAGGCCAATGGCCCATCTAGTACAGCATCCTGTTCTCACAGGTGTATGGGGGAAACCTTAACTTCAAGAATTAGGGGAAGAAGCGACTCAGTTCCCACCCCCAGCCCACTTTCCTCTCTAGTCCTCCAAAGCAGCAGCTGCACAGAAGATGGTGACAGGATACTGGGGGGTGAGAGAAAGTGATCCTAACAAAAGAATATAAAAAGGGAAAGGATTTTTGCGCCCCCAATGTAACTTTCTTTTTTAGTTAGTTTACATTTCATTGAGTTTTTAAAAGTTTGGCTAGTTCTATATGATCCCCAAGATATTTTTGTGCCTCCACAACATAAAAATACGCATTGTTTTAAAAAAGTAATTTTTGGACGGAATGCTCTCACTGGTTCCCTGCGATGCCAAAAGGTGTTTTGGGACCCTCCAGCATTGTTTGGCTTCAATTCATTTGTGTGTGTGTCTTTGTTTAAAGCTGGTCACACACACTT
Source organism: Podarcis vaucheri (assembly GCF_965113315.1). Taxonomy (NCBI): domain Eukaryota; kingdom Metazoa; phylum Chordata; class Lepidosauria; order Squamata; family Lacertidae; genus Podarcis; species Podarcis vaucheri. Next base: position 36,971,808 of record NC_138757.1, read on the forward strand.
TTACACTTTGGGCTCAGCTGCTTTGACGCGTGGCCCTTGGAGGCTTGAGCATGGGGCAATGCAGCCCACAAATGTTAAGCCTCCCCTGCTCTACCAAACTCCCAAGGTTTGAGGGAGGAGGGTTGGGAAGAGGAGGAGAAAAGGAAGGCCTTCCCTAGATGAGCCTTGGGGTCCCTTTGCGTGGACAGGCGGAGTCCCCAGATCCTGCACGGTCCCCCCGTCATGTGAATAACGACTCAAGACAACGTGCTATGGGATTAAATTGGCCACAACTTTATTAAATTTCAAATGTGGGTAGACCTTGGCTCAGGCATTGGGCGTTCTCCCTCCCCGGTCCCCAGCCGGGGACCTAGGGAGCATCAGGGTTATCCAGTGTGTGTGGGGGGGATGGGCCGGCTCTGGAGAACATATGTTCAAGCAGAGATGGCCGCCCCCGTAATGCCGCCGCCGCAGGAGGGAGCAATGACGACCTTTCTGTGTACGGCCAAAGCCTCCCTTCAGAAAACCCCTTTAACGGGGAACCCTGGTATCGCCGCCGCAAGAGGAAGATGGACAAAAGGATTCCGCCCAAGGCCTGATACCGCCAAAGTTGTGACGTTTTGCTACGGGAAAGGCGAAACCTGCCAATGCAGGGAAATTCCTTTCAGGCCCTTTAACAGCGACCTTAACGTAGCAGCGCCCGCATACCTGTGAAGAAAAGTTAACCTGCAAAACCTGTGAAGAAAAGTTAACCTGCAAAATAAGACCTTAACTGAGGGTGGGTAGGGTGGGAGAAGCTCTGGAGCCAAGTGAGGATTCCTAGGTAAGATCCTCCCTCTATTGTGTGGGCAGGTAATCCCTCCCCTACCTGGCCTGGTCTCCTTGGCAACGCTTCCCCCAGGTGGGATTGGACAACTGACTGAGGTAGGTGGAGACCTCCAGGTATCCCACCTGAGGGAAGGCAAAGCCAAGCCTATGCTGTTGGAGCCGCTCCAGATCTAGGGGCTGCACGCGTCCACGCAAAGGGCGCCCCCCATTTTAAGCGGGGAGCGGTCATTGCGTGGACAGGCGGAGTCCCCAGATCCTGCACGGTCCCCCCGTCATGTGAATAACGACTCAAGACAACGTGCTATGGGATTAAATTGGCCACAACTTTATTAAATTTCAAATGTGGGTAGACCTTGGCTCAGGCATTGGGCGTTCTCCCTCCCCGGTCCCCAGCCGGGGACCTAGGGAGCATCAGGGTTATCCAGTGTGTGTGTGGGGGATGGGCCGGCTCTGGAGAACATATGTTCAAGCAGAGATGGCCGCCCCCGTAACGCCGCCGCCGCAGGAGGGAGCAATGACGACCTTTCGGTGTACGGCCAAAGCCTCCCTTCAGAAAACCCCTTTAACGGGGAACCCTGGTATCGCCGCCGCAAGAGGAAGATGGACAAAAGGATTCCGCCCAAGGCCTGATACCGCCACCCGAGACCGCAATTGCGGTCTCGCCGCCAAGACTACCAACATCTGAAAGACGCCTTTTCCATCCTCCACCAATCAATCAGGCCATGCCTGATGTCGCTCAGCCAACGCTCGTTACCAAGGTCCAATAGGTGCACGCCATCGGGCTGAAATAGCTCCTGCATGTAAACTTTAATGTTGGGGTGTTTCACGACCCGACCTCCCATGCGAGTGGTTGCAGAGCGCACTGCCCTATTGATTTTTTCCACAGTGTAATTAAGTCTAGTGGGTTTGATGTTGCCACGCCAATGCAAGCGTGGCAGAGGTTCGGACCAGAAAATCGTGATATTGGGGTGAGTGGCGTGTGCGCTTTCCAGGTCTGCGATCGCTGTTTTGATCAAAATTATGCTTTTACGCACGACCAAGTCATTTTCGCAGAGGTGGAGCACAACCGCGCTTGGTGGGTGGCGGAACGCAAGTTCGTGACGCAACCGAGGGAGCAGGGCATCCCACTGCGGAACGCAAGTTCGTGACGCAACTGAGGGAGCAGGGGATCCCAACGCCTTCCCCGTTGTCCGAACCAGGCAATGGAGATCTTTGGCTGCAGACCCAGATGTTCTCCGCCTGGACCAGTGGTGGCTTCGGAACGCAAGTTCGTGACGCAACCGAGGGAGCAGGGGATCCCAACGCCTTCCCCGTTGTCCGAACCAGGCAATGGAGATCTTTGGCTGCAGACCCAGATGTTCTCCGCCTGGACCAGTGGTGGCTTCGGAACGCAAGTTCGTGACGCAACCGAGGGAGCAGGGGATCCCAACGCCTTCCCCGTTGTCCGAACCAGGCAATGGAGATCTTTGACTGCAGACCCAGATGTTCTCCGCCTGGACCAGTGGTGGTATGGATGGCCTTCCAATGCACTATGCTGTGGCCGAAGATCCACACATGCTTGGGGGTTGAGCCTGAAAGAAAGGATTATATGGTATCTGTCAGTGTCTGCTGGTTGTATCTAATGTAGCCTTTGAAGGCAGCTGAACGCCACCGCCCCATTGCTTTTATGTGTTCTGCCGGGAGGCCGCTTGCAGCTGCCGTGGTTGCTGCACCGATACGAAAGGAATGCCCAGAAAATTGTGCCGGGTCACCTACACAAGCATGAATGGCCTTACGCAATATTGAGACAAATTGGCAACGGGTCATGGGGCGGCCTGATGCATGAATGGGAGGGCCTGGTCCTGGAGGACGTACCTTCAGGAATTTGCGTGTGTCCGTGACCGGGCATGGTCCAGTGTGTGGGGAGGGGGCTAGGCTTAGCGTGGTACCCCTACCTAGTTGATCGGTTTTGGAGGCTCGGATTTTGACTTGTAGCATGCGCCTGTCAGGGTTGATATCAGCCACAGACAAGCCCCTGCGATGAGATGACAGTGTGCCCCCAACGCACTCTCCGATACGGAGCGCACCAAAGAAGGCCAGGGAGAAGGCCGCCCTGAATAGCCTAACCTCATAGTTGGACCAGCAGATACTGGGGAGCACATCCGATATCAGCCGGAGGATCTCAATGGTTACTGTCCTCCTCTTATCTGGAATGGGCGGGTGAGAGCGACGCCACCCTGCAAAGCTTCCTTACGTGGGAAGTGTTACAGGGGTCTGGGAGCCAAAAACAGTTGCTGAAGTATGAGAAAGCAGCCTTGTGCAGGCTGATTGTCTTAAGGGGCCATGCCTCTACGCTTTAGGTGAACTATTAGAACATCATACTCCTTAGCTGCACGTCTGCGTCGTAAACCAAACTTATCTCTGAACCCCTCAAATTGGGACCATGCTCTGGTGTAGGATTGCAATGTTGATGGTGCAAGGGGGCTCAGTACCCCTGCTGTCACTTCTCTCGACCGAGTTCCCAGAGGTCCTCCGGAAAGGCTTCTGGGAGTTGATCGGCCTCGGGTGCTAGGTCGCCAAAACGCTCCATCTGAAAGCGAGACAGGGCATCTGCAATGTCGTTATTGAGGCCCGGGGTGAACCGCGCGGAAAAGGAGATGTTACCTTTCAGACATTCCAGCACGAAGAGACGGAGCACGCGAATTACCCTGTTGGCTTTTGCAGATTGCTTCGCAATGATTCTTACCACCGCCTGGTTGTCCGACCAGAAGCACACCCTGGTGTCCTTGAGGAGGTCCCCCAAACCCGGAGAGCCACTAGGATTGGGAAGAACTCAAGAAAAGTTAAATCGCATCTAATGACCTCCGTGTGCCAAGATGTCGGCCAAGGCTGCGCACGCCAGTGAGGTAGACACCGAAGCCAGAGCGACCAGAGGCGTCAGAGTGCACCTGTAGCTGCTCCTTAAGCAGCAGCCAATCTCGCCAAAAGGATACCCCATAGTAACTTTTCAGGAAGGTCAGCCATATTTTGAGGTCCTCCCTTATGGTATGAGTGACCCTGATGTGGTGGGGGGGGGGCAACACCGCCAGCCGTGAGACGGGCTAGGCGTGCGCAAAAGGCGCGACCGGGCGAGATAACCCTGCCTTCAAAATAGAGGTGTCCTAAGAGTGTCTGGACCTGATGCAACGTGGTCGTTTTCTGGGCCATCGTGGAGGGTGAGCTGCCCGTTGTTTGTGATCTGGAACTTCTCCTTCTGCAGCTGCCGGAACTTTACATTCTCAAACAGAAAATGCAGAGCAAAAGGGGGGGGGGGAGGAAAGAGAGTGCTTGCCTTCAGCAGAGGCAAGGAAACGAGCTCCAGGGGGAAGTTTGTCCTTGGCCCCGGGCTCTCGTTTAGGGGACTGCACATGCAACAGGTCCACGTGAGGCTCTCCAGATATTGCTGCACTTGCCCCTGGCCATGTTGGCTGGGGATGATGGGAGTTGTAGTCCAGCATCTGGAGGGCACCGCGCTGGCTACCCCTGGAGTCTTTGCCTGCGAGGAAGAGGAAGAGGCTGCCGCTCAGTGGAAGGGCATCTGCCTTGCCTGCAAAGGTCCCAGGTTCTATCCCCAGCATCTCCAGGTAGGGCTGGGAGAGATCCCCCGGAAATCAAGACTGAGCTAGATGGGCCAAGGGCTTCTTTCCCCCCTGGTCTTTTTGCAGCAAACCCTCTTTAAGGGGTTGGAGAGGATCCTATTCGTCTTTACCTCCCTCCAGGGAGGGAAGGAATTCGTTCTCCATCCTGTCCATCAACTGAACAATATCCTCAAACACTTTCCGGTACCGTCGGTCAGCCACAACCTTCACCTATGGGGGGGGGGCAGAGCACATTTGTTGGAGCTATGGACTAAAGGGGGGGGCATGAGTTAAGAGCAGAAAGGCCTGACGCACCCCCCTGTTCCCAGCCCTGAAAGAGGCAAGTACTGTAACTCTGAGAGCTTCCCCAGGATGGCAGCGGCTGTGACTTCCAGAGCCAATGGGCTGAAGCCAAATGCTCCAAGCCAAGTACCACAGCAGCTCCATTGCATGAATGGAGCCAACGGTTAAGGTATACAGTTCAGCCCATGTGGTCTGCCATGCCTGCAGGAGCAGCGTGTACTCAGAACAGTGGAGAATGGAAGCCTAGGGATTTAAGAGAGCCAAAACCTGTCCACTCCTTGCACCGGAAGTCATTGGCCAAGGAGGAGCTCTGTGGAAAGGGGCCTGGTTGTTGGTCAGGGCCTGCCCAGATTCGAGGAGGTGCCACATAGCAGGCAACTAAAAACCCTGAATAGACGATAGCCCTGGCCAGGGCAGGTGTTACCCCTGTGAGGAAGAGGGAGCCGACGGGCTTGTGGTCGCTCCTTTTCAATTCCATGTGGCTTCGGTAGCTGAGCTGATTCACGCTGCCTCCTCTCCAGAGGATTGGCTCACACCATGCTGGCACACGGCACTTCCCACTGCAAGGAGACAGGAGAGACACCAGGACTGTTGGACTGGCTGAGGCAACACACAAGGCTCACACAGTCAAACTTTGGCTCCACACACGGCCTGTGATCTTGACCACGGTCAACAGCTGGAGATGATGGGGCTTGGGAGTCCAACTTCTGAAGGGGCGGACCTTGCAGGTGTGCAGGCATTTTGCTTCATGGAGAGAGTTGTCAGGAAATCAAAAGCTGCCTTCTACCAGGTCAGAATGAATTTCTGACCTCCCCCAGTTTGGATTCCTACATTGCAGGGGATTGGACTAGATGACCCTCGTGATCCCTTCCAACCCCACAATTCATTAATTAAGTCTCCTCTGGCTGGCAGCAGCTCTCTGTGGCCCAATCCTTTTTCAGGTGGAGGTGCCTTTCAACTTGAGACTCTGCATACAAAGCATATGGCACACCACCAAATGATGATCCTTCCCCAAAGCAAGGGGCCCCGTTATTCTTGTTCAGACACTATTTTTTCAGTGACCCAAAAGACCCTTTCTGGCACCTGAAATGCTGCCCAAAGGAGCCTGCCGTTTTCCGGCTTCGTCACTACATGTTCCGCCTGTCCTTTTGATTTCCCCATTACCACAGCAAGAGCAATGAAACTAGCAGGCCTAGGTGGCTTCTGACAGTTGTCAAGAACCACAAGAATATGCCAAATCCTGGATGGTGAGGCTCAGTGCCTACTAGCCATAATGGCCACAGAACATACTCCACCAAGAGAAGCAGTATGGCTTGGAGGAGGGGAGCGTGCTGTTGCACTCAGGTCCTGATTGTGGGCTCCCCGAGAGGCATCTCATTGGCCAATGTGAGAACAGGATGCTGGGCCAGATGGACCAATGGCCTGATCCAGCAGGGCTGCTCTCATGCTCTTATGCCCTGGCAGACTCATCTTGAGAGAGCACCAAGTCTCATTCCCAGACTTCCTTGACACAAAGAGGATTCTCATTCAGCCTGCTGCACCTTTCAAGGAACTGCAACACCGCTTATGCACACCACGAAACAGAGGATGCTGGTTATCAGGACAAATGTGGGGGAAAGGAGCCAAAACATTTCCAGAGCAGGGATGGCTTGAGGAAGACAACATATCACAGCCTTGCATTTCACAACTCGCCTAGCAGCCTTTGGCAACCCGGAATTCCATGCAAGCAAAGTGAGCAGGCGAAGGAGAGCTGGATCTCTCTCTTCCTCCGTGGCTTGGTGTCCATTCTGGCTGCAGAGGAAAGGAAGTCCGTCCAGCCCTCAACTCTAGCCCTCCTCCAACAGCTTGCTTAGCACAAAGCCATGTTTAAAATATATATTTTTACTAGCCTGCTCAGGAGGATGGAAAGGCAGGACACTACTAGCATCTCCGCAGACTAGGAAAAACAAACAAGCCTTGCAGAAGAATGATTGAGAGGACTTACTTACAAAGGCTCAACTATCAAGCAGGCGCTTACCTGGAGTCCCAGCGATCTGTTTTAGAGTCAAATTTGTACGTCGGGATGAACTTGATCTCTCCCTCTGTGAAATCAGCAAAAGCTGTCTTTTGGGTACACTGAATGTTTAGCTAAAGCCAAAAAGAAATCGCTAATCAGCAGAGAAGCAAAAGACCCCCTGTTGCCTGACAATGGAGTCTATTAACAGCCACTGTTGTGCTGGAAGACCAAGGTGAAGTACTAGTAGGTTAAAGGTAAAGGTAAAGGTAAAGGGACCCCTGGTTGGACAGTGTTCTCGAAGCTACAAACATGAGTCTGACCAAACTGCGGGAGGCAGTGGAAGACAGGAGTGCCTGGCATGCTCTGGTCCATGGGGTCACGAAGAGGCGGACACGACTAAACGACTAAACAACAACAACAACAAAGTGACCCCTGACCATTAGGTCCAGTTGTGACCGACTCTAGGGTTGTGGCGTTCATCTCACTTTATTGGCCAAGGGAGCCGGCATACAGCTTCCGGGTCATGTGGCCAGCATGACTAAGCTGCTTCTGGCGAACCAGAGCAGCACACGGAAACACCGTTTACCTTCCCACCAGAGCGGTACCTATTGATCTACTTGCACTTGGACGTGCTTTCGAACTGCTAGGTTGGCAGGAGCAGGGACCGAGCAAGGGAAGCTCACCCCGTCACGGGGATTCGAACCGCCGACCTTCTGATCGTCAAGCCCTAGGCTCTGTGGTTTAACCCACAGCGCCACCCGCGTCCCTACTAGTAGGTTAGCCAAGTGCAAACTGCTGAAATCCTATCTTATACACACTTATTAAAGGTACAGGATGCTTGTGCATTTTTGCCCCATGTCATCTTAAATTACTTTGCTGCATCACACGACAGGAAAACCCTCTAACTCAGGAGTAGCAGACACGTGGCCCTCACAATGCTGAAGAACTACAATTCCCATCATCCCTGATTACTGGCCATGATGGCTGGAGCCAACAGGAACTGCAGCTCAGTAACATCTGGCAGACCACAGGTTAGCCATACCTACAATATGCATTGTTATATGTACCAATAATCCATACAAACTGTTAACAACCACCAGAATACACCCCAACACTAGGAGCAACTGCAAAACCATCCTTTTGCATCCTACGTTGGCTCCCGGGACGTTTCTGAGCACAATTCTCAGTGTTGGCGCCAACCTTTAAAGCCCTAAATGGCCTCAGCCCTGAAAGAGTGTCTCCATCCCCATTGTTCAGCCCAGGCATCAGGGTCCAGCACCGAGGGCCTTCTGGCGGTTTCCTCACTGTGAGAAGCGAAGTCACAGGGAACCAGGCAGAGGGCCTTCTGAGTAGTGGCACCTGCCCTGTGGGACACCCTCCCGTCAGATGTCAAGGAGATAAGTAACTATACAGCCTTTAGGGAAGTTTTTAATGTTTTATGATGGTTTTGCGTATGTTGGAAGTCTGAGGCTGCCCCCCCCCCCTTGCCTTCCTTGCAGCATCCTTCTCAAAGGGCTAAGGCATGACTACGCTCACAGAGTTTAAATCCACCATAAGGTGCAGCAATCAGGCCTCTGTTTCAACACAAAATACCAATGATCCTTATGCCAAGTGGGAGAAAGGTCATCAACATGATGAACACATAAACCTTGGAGAGAAAAATGTAAAACAAAAAGCACCAGCAATTTAATTGGACTTAATGGAAGTATCTGCTGATAAGAACATGTGAGCAATGCCATTTCCGAGCCTCGGGAGGAGAGGGTGTTGCGGGCTGGCCCCTCCCACAAGCGCGGGGCTGGAGTTTAGCCCCGCGAGAGCCAGGGAATCCCCGGGGGCGTGCCTCTCTGCCTTCCCCCTGCCCGCCAATCGGCGGGCCGGGGAGGCGTGGCCTGGGTGTGCCAGAGAGTGGCCCTCAGAATGGCGGGGTCAGCCCATTACCCGCGACCTTACATTCTTGGAATTTTTCCCGATAGTAGTAGCGGTACATCTTTGGGCGGAGCAGTTTAGCAATCATAGGGTTTGTTTCAATACAGACAATCAAGCAGTGGTTGCGGTCCTGGCTAGGCAATCCGCGCGCTCCACCAGAGTAGGAAACCTTCTACGATCCTTTGTACTTCTGTGTCTGGAACGGAACATATACTTTTCGGCCAAATTCGTACCTGGCGTTAATAATGACATCGCGGATGCTCTGTCTCGTTTTCAGATGGAGCGCTTTCGCTCATTAGCGCCGGATGCGGAGCAATCATCGATGCCTTTCCCGGAGCATCTCTGGAATCTTGGGAGAGAGAAGTAATGAAGGGAGTATTTGGTGCTGTGGCTCCGTCCACGATGCGTTCGTACAAGAGGGCTTGGGCCGATTTCCTAAAATTCCGTAGTAAAGCACCGGGCGCTAGGCCCTTCGCTACACCTTCAACGAGGGAGGTCCTCCACTACTTGGCTCACCTCAAAGAGTTAGGCAGGGCGCCTAAGACCCTTAATATCCAGTCGGCAGGGATTTCTTACTTCTGTAAAGCCTTTTTTGCGACCGACCCGTGCGCGGCTTTTATCGTACGCAAGACACTGGAAGGATGGCGCAGACAGCACCCCCCTAGTGCAGACGGGAGGCGGCCTATAACGTATGACATCTTGTCACAGATCCACAAAGCATTACGCTCAGTGTGCTGGTCTAAGTATGAAGCGCGCCTATTCTCGGCTGCGTTCTCCATATCATTTTTTGGCGCGCTACGTATTGGGGAGGTCGTCTGCGAAGGGGGGGTTAACCATGCACAGAGGGGCATCCTATTAAGCGACCTGACCCTGTCACAGTCGGACCTAATAGTTAGGGTGCGGAGTTCAAAGACAGACCAGCAGGGTAAAGGGACTCTTCTCCGCCTTCCAGCAGCCCAGGACAAGGGTCCCTGTCCGGTAAGGGACACGAGACGCTTTCTATATCTAAGGCCCAAGGACCCGGGTCCCCTGCTGATCCATGCAGACGGGTCGCGTTTGGCCAGGCAGCAATTCACCAGGGTGATGCGTATGGCTTTGGCGGCATGTGGGCTACCAGCGGCTGAGTTTGCAGCACACTCTTTCCGCATTGGGGCGGCCACCACCGCAGTGCACCTGGGGCTCTCCACCAAGAGGATTAAGGAAATGGGGAGGTGGAGATCCAATGCTTATAAAGCTTATGTCAGAAATAACGTATGACTAAGAAGTATACCGCTGAACTCTTTTTCCCTGTCTGCTTGCTTTCCAGGAATTAAAAAGGTGCACATCTGGTTGGTGGGCCACAGTATAGTACATTGGGCCAGGATTCGGGCCATGAGTACAGGGCTAGGGCAAAATCTGAAGCTGCCTGCGAAGGTGGAGCTGGCGTGGCTAGCGCGGAGAGGGATGCACTGGAGTGAGTTTAAGCCAGCAGTGATGGCCAGAGCTGCCTCTGAGGGGCCTCCTGATGCATTGGTGATTCAGTTGGGAGAGAACGACCTCGCATATCGCAAGGCGATAGATCTCAGATGGAACATTTTTGATGACCTGTCCGAGCTGGTGACAGTGTACCCAAACATCAAAATACTGTGGTCCTCGTTGCTTGAGAGGAGGACTTGGAGGGACTGGGCGAGCCCAGTTGGTGTGAATAAAGCAAGGAAAGCTTTAGAGCGGGCAGTGGAACGTAGAGTGGTGGCCTTGGGCGGGGGCATCATCCGACACCCAAACATACAGTTCAGCAACGAGGCCCTCTACAGGCGGGATGGCGTGCATTTGTCCGATGCCGGGAACGATATATGGTTGGGGGATATCATAGTAGGGATTAGGGGTTGGTTACAGGCCTGAAGGTATTGGCGGCGAGCTTTGCTCGAGTGGCGGTTAGGCATTGGCAGGGGTCTATTGTTATGCAAATGGATGGGGGGGAAGGACACGCCATCACCTTCCCCCGAGAAAAGGGTAGTCCGGTAGAGGACTCCGGGGGCGTTTGCCTTGTCCGAGACCTAGTAAGGTGAGGGCCGCCGGCACGCCCACGAGCGGTGACACCCGTGGGGGTCCTAGCTGGCGTACTTCAGCAGGACACCCCCACGGATTGTGTTCAACCCTTCCCGGTTCCATGCCGGGTAGTCAGAGGAGCCAATGCCTAAGGCCAATACCTTCAATTCTGTAATCAATAAAGTTGTGGCCATATACGCCCATTAACCTTAACTAACGTGTCCTGTGTCTTCATTTCATTGGGGGAGGGAACTTGCCACGCAATGCCATTTCCGAGCCTCGGGAGGAGAGGGTGTTGCGGGCTGGCCCCTCCCACAAGCGCGGGGCTGGAGTTTAGCCCCGCGAGAGCCAGGGAATCCCCGGGGGCGTGCCTCTCTGCCTTCCCCCTGCCCGCCAATCGGCGGGCCGGGGAGGCGTGGCCTGGGCTATTGAAGGCCAGGCATGCCCCGGGATCTCCCTCTTCACTCCTCGGCAGCAGAGAAGTTTTCCCAGCCCACCCACCCTTAGGTTAGGCAGTCTTGACCTTGCTATGGACTTCGGTTGGTCGCCGCAAGGGGCCTGGTAGGAATTTTTCCAAGTTGGCGACTTTTCAGCCTTTTGGTTTTTTCGCCTACCTCGTAGCAAATCGTCACAACTTTCGCGGTTTTGGCGGTTAGGCATTGGCAGGGGTCTATTGTTATGCAAATGGATGGGGGGGAAGGACACGCCATCACCTTCCCCCGAGAAAAGGGTAGTCCGGTAGAGGACTCCGGGGGCGTTTGCCTTGTCCGAGACCTAGTAAGGTGAGGGCCGCCGGCACGCCCACGAGTGGTGACACCCGTGGGGGTCCTAGCTGGCGTACTTCAGCAGGACACCCCCACGGATTGTGTTCAACCCTTCCCGGTTCCATGCCGGGTAGTCAGAGGAGCCAATGCCTAAGGCCAATACCTTCAATTCTGTAATCAATAAAGTTGTGGCCATATACGCCCATTAACCTTAACTAACGTGTCCTGTGTCTTCTTTTCATTGGGGGAGGGAACTTGCCACGCAACGCAGATTTTCTAGATTGATGCAAAACCTAGAGCAGGAAACCTTAGACCTTTAGATATTGCTGTACAGCAAGGGCTTCCAGTTTCCACCGCGGGACAGAAAGGGAGCGCGGAAAGCCTCGTCGGGGTTTACCGAACAATACAGGGGCTTGGGGGAGTTGCAAAGGCACTTCACCCCCAAAAAAACTCAAGGGGGATACCCTTGAGGGATGGCTAACCGGCAGCGTGGATGCGGTCCGGCTGTTCTTTCGGGGGTTTTTTCTTGAAGAGCTCGAAGACGACGGGATTGCAAGCGCAAGAGGAAGCTACCGACCCTGTGTTGCGATGTCTCTGGCTCTCGCTAGAGAAAGCGGCGAATCTTCAAAAATTTAAGAACGGATCCTTAGTGTGAGAGAAGTATTTTAAAATTAAAATTTTGAAAGAACACACTAAGTGAATGCTGGATGTTGAAGGATTAAATTAAGGAATCCATCCCGGTGGAGGAGTTAAAATGGCAGTAGGATACAAAGTCGCAGGGGTAAAGGAAGGAATGCAGCCTCTAGCCTGACTGCGTGAGTACATAACAAAAGCCCACGGCAGCTTTTGTCGAGGCAAATAGACTTTTGAATTTGTAAAACAAAGCAACAGATTAAGGACTATCCAGAGACTTTGTTGTTCCCTCTCAGTGAGAGTGATAATTAGTAGATAGGTAGCCGTGTTGGTCTGCCATAGTCAAAATAAAAAAATTCCTTCCAGTAGCACCTTAAAGACCAACTAAGTTAGTTCTTGGTATGAGCTTTCGTGTGCATGCACACTTGTATCTGAAGAAGTGTGCATGCACACGAAAGCTCATACCAAGAACTAACTTAGTTGGTCTTTAAGGTGCTACTGGAAGGAATTTTTTTATAGTGATAATTAGAAAAGTAATAACCACAGAGCTGATTGAAAGACTAGTAGAAGTTTAATTTAAAAGAAAACAGGGAAAGCTTGGAAGCTGCGTTAAAAATAACAAAGTTACAGTAAAGACAAAAATAAGGGAAGATTGGCAGAAACGTCTCCTCTCTTTTAAATAAGAACTGTCTAAGAAAAAAGGTTATATTTGACTGCAATGATCTTGGGTTCTCTTTCGATCCTTACTGCTGAAAAACTGGACTTAAGTTAACCCCCTCTTTCCCGTTTTCTTTTTTGTTGTTTTTTTTCTCTCTGGGAAAGATTTACATTCAAGCGTTGGAGCTAGAAAAAACCAGAAATAATTGGAATGCGGAAAATATCACCCGATAAACCCTGGGAAAATTTGGAAAATAACTTTAAGTGTTTAAAACAGGGGGTTTTACACCCCAGTAGACTATAATTGGATATTTACAACATTTTGAATTGGACATTTACATTTTTTATGGACTTGAAAATATAAACAGGAAATGGGGACAGAATCCGGACCAGTGATTTGGTGACAGAGACTGGACCAGTGATCTCCTTTTCTTCAGGGACAGAGACTGAAACAGTGATTTCGTGATAGAGACCGGACCAGTGATTTTGTGACATGGGGATCTAATTGGTTTACAGGTCTGATTTAGATCATGGATTAAAGCCTGAATTATTAGCCTTACTAGACCTTGGATTAGGACATGGACTAAGTTATAGAATATCCTTTACACGTGATGGATTAAACCGGCAAGTGGTGGAAGATTAAAGAAATTAAAAGAAATCGGAACTGAATATTAATTAATTAATTAATTTTTAAAAAAGAAGAAGAAGGAACTACTGCTCTCCCATCAGAATCTACGTGGACTTTAGAAAACCACTTTAACAGGAATAATTCATATATAAGTAATAATTATTTGAGTCTTGGAGAAATTTACCAAACTTTCAGAGGGTGTTAAGGTTTTAAGGGATGGTTTGGGAAAACACAAACTATATTGTCATATACTATTAATAATACCCTAGGAGGGGGGAATCATTTGAAGAAAAACAAGAGCCTAAGGAAGGTACTAAGGTGTATAAACAAGACTTTAGGATTGCCAAGGTTGAGATATACTGGGATTATAAGTGAAGCTATTTTCTTTGATTTCTGGACATTTTATTATTCAACTGGATCTGTAACTGTATATTATAATAGTACATATTTTCTAGCAGACATTGGTGGTACTTGGAGATATTATGGTTGTACTTTAGGATACAGTTGAATTAATTGACTTCAAAGGTAATACTCTGTCTGAAAAAAATAGGAAATACAATAGAAAGTGATATAAAATAAATTGTAAGAATATAAAATAAGAAAAACAAAATCGCACGGGTGTAATAAGGTAAATTAAAGGAGAGTGGTTAAGACTTAGAAAAATAAGAATAACAAAAAAAAAAAAAAAAGATTGTGCGCCCCTCAGGGGAGAGACAGAAAATTAACACAAGAAGAGGAAGTGGAAGAGGAAGGAGCAGTAGGTGGAGAAGAAGAGGGGGAGGAAGAAGAAGAGTTAATGGAGAAGAGGTAGACTAGAATATAAATTAAAGTCAAACAATATAATGTCGTTAAAGGTTGTGTCCTGGAATGTTAATGGTTTGAACGAAAAATCTAAAAGGAACAAAATTCAAAAGGTGTTAAAGAATAAAAATTATGATGTGATCTGTTTTCAGGAAACACACGTGGCAAAAAAACACAAACATATACTAGCAAATAAAAGGTTGGGGGTAGAGTTTGTTAATTCAGACACTAATAAAAAAAGAGGAGTTGTGATATACGTGAAGGAGAAATGGGACCCAATATTAATATGTAAGGACGATGAAGGAAGGATCTTAGGAGTACAAATCAACCATCAGGGAGAAAAGATTAACGTTATAAATGTCTATGCACCAAATATGAATAAAGCTGAATTCTTTAAAAAATTGGAACAAATGTTAACAGAATTGGAGGATCATAAGATGATTTTACTTGGAGATTTGAATGCCGTGCCAACACCTGAATTAGATAGAAGCGTGAAAAGAAGAAAACTTAAGCAGGGGAAATTACCAAGAACATTTAATAATCTGGTGGAAAATCTAGCTCTGATAGACATCTGGAGACATAAAAATCCAACAACGAAACAATATACACACCTGTCAGAACCACACCAAAGTTGGGCCAGGCTGGATCAAATATGGGTCTCAAGAGAATTAACATTAAGAGCACTTAAATGTGAAATCCAACCCAGAACTCTTTCAGATCATAGCTCAGTAACGTTGGAGATAAAAAGCAGATTACAAGGAACATACAGATGGAGAATGAACGATTATCTATTTGAAAATGAGGAAATAATTGAGAAGGCCAAAAGAACGTTGAAAGAATATTTTGAGATGAATTTAAATAAAGAGACTAATATAGAGATAGTTTGGGATGCCAGTAAGGCAGTGTTAAGAGGATTTTTAATTAATCAGAACAACCATAGGAAAAAGTTAAGAGAGCAAAAAAAAAAAAAAGAAATACTCAATCAATTAAGAGATTGCGAAAGAAAACTAGCAATAAACCCAACTGAGGAGCAGGTTAAACAAACTTATAGAATATTACAAACACAATACTCAAATTTAGTAGGCCAAGAAGTAGAATGGAGAATCAAGATATGGAAGCAAAAATTCTTTGAATCAGCAAATAAAACCGGAAAATTACTAGCGTGGCAATTACGAAAAAACAAAAAACAAAATATGATCAACAAATTAAGAATAGAAGAGCAAATTGTGGAAGAACCTAAGAAAATAAAGGAAAATTTCATCAAATTTTATGGAAAATTATACAAAAGAGAAAAAGAAGACTGCACAGAAATAAAGAAATATTTAGAAGAAAATAGACTAAAAGGATTAACAGAAGAAGAAATAACACGATTAAATAATCCTATAAAAATTGAAGAAATCCAGGATGCAATAAAAAGAATGAAATTAGGAAAGGCTCCAGGGCCTGATGGCCTTTCAGCTAAATACTACAAAGTTCTAGAGGAATATTTAGCCCCGGTGCTGTGCGAAGTAGCGAATAACATCTTAAGCGGCGGAAAGACACCAGACTCTTGGAAGGAAGCCTATATTACATTAATATCTAAGCCAGACACAGCTAAATTAGATATGAAAAACTACAGACCAATATCATTATTAAATAATGATTATAAATTATTTGCGGAAGTAATGGCCAACTGTCTTAAGAAATGTTTAAGAAACCTTATCCATACAGATCAAGTCGGATTCTTACCCAATAGACAATTAAAAGACAACATAAGACATATAATCAACATCATTGAATATCTAGAGGCCAAGAATGAAATACCTGCGGCACTAATTTTTATTGACGCCGAAAAGGCCTTCGATAATTGTCAGGGGTTCAGGAGCAGAGACGCAGAGAAGGGAGGAAGCAGAGAGCGAGGGGGAGGAATCCGAAGGGAAAATGAGTGATGATGACGACCCGAGATCTCCAAGCCTAAGCAGTGAGTCAGAGGACTCCCAAAAGGGAGCCCCAGTGAGCAGAGCAAGGGGGGGATCCGGGGGGACACCCCAGGAGGAAGGGAACAGAGGAGATTCAGAGAGTAGCAGCTGGAAGTCGGGACCCACGCTCATAACTGAGGGCGGCAGCAGCTGGAAGTCGGGACCCACGCTCAAGACTGAGAGCAGCAGGGAGGAAGGTAGCCAGGCATCGGGTTCCGGAGGCTGTCAGCAGGAGGGAGGGCACGAGTCAGGGGTGGTCACGCCCTCCTCAGAGAGCGAGGCAACGGTTAAGAGGAAAGTAGAGAGTTGGGCGCGCGCGCCAAGTTCAAATGCAGCGGAAGCTGGAGCAGTAAGCAGCCCGGAGAGTGAGCCAGGTCCCAAAGCCCGCCGCAAGGAGGCAGAAGGATCAGGGGGGTCAGCGTCAGAGGAGAGTAGAAGGGAGGAGGCCCAGGGGGGCAGAAGGACCCAGAGACGTAGGGAGAGGCGAAGGAGGTGGAGCAAGGCTAGGGTATTAAGCTGGTGTGCAAGAGGCGGGGACTCAGACGGGTCTTCGCCGACCTAGGGCAGAAGGTGTAGAGCTGCACGCTGCAGTTCGGAAATGAAACCTGTAACTTAATAAAGACTCTTATAAAGTGAACGCTGGCGGACTTGGTCCTATGTGAGCTGGGACTGGGTGGCAGCTCTGACAGTAAGACCCGTCTCTCAAAAGCTTCGGACACCTGATATCTCGCAGCGGAGAGAGAGGCAGCTGGAGGAGGGGATCGGTGTTTGGGAGCAAGCTCACGACGGTTAGCAGAGATGACGGAAGCAGAGACAGTTGCAGCGCTGCAACAGGCAGTTACCCAATTGAACGCGGAGGTACTGGCATCCAAGAAGAGGGAGGAGGATGCGGCAGCCGCCTACAGAGATCTCCACGCCAGGTTTGAAGCATGGGTTAAACACGGGCAGCCAGGACCCAGACCGGAGGGGGTTGGGTTGGCACGGAGAGCAGGAGGGCTTGTGGCTCACTTCGATGGGAATTTACAACAGTACCCCAATTTTCGAGCAGACGTAATGTGCGCACTGCAACTGCTGGCAAAAGACTTTAGAGATGAGGAAGAGAAAGTGGGGTTCATACTATCCCATTTGCATGGGGATGCTAAAGCGTGGCTACGCAATTTGTGGAGGGATAAAGATCCGGCGCTTCAGAATGCAGATGCCTTTATCAAAGCGATGGATGCGTGTTTTTTGTCTACTATTGATGTGGATCTTGCCCGACGGGAGATTCATGGACTAAAACAAGGGAGGGCAAGCGTCCGGCAGTACCACGCCCGCTTTTTTGCGCTGGTCAGTGCCTTAGAGTGGGACCGGGATTCGCCCCCTGTCAGAGACCTGTTCTGGGAGGGTCTAAGCTCTGCGGTCAAGGATGAGATTGCAAGGGGGGAGAGGCCCCGAAGCACGCAGGAGGTGGTCCAAAGGGCGCTGACTGTGGGGGTGAGGCTGGAAGAACGTCCATGGTGCAGAGATGAAGGACGTGGAGGGCGCGAAGCAGCGAGAAGTTTCTCTTTCATTCCAAGAGAAGCAGCGCGTGCGCAATCCACACCTCCGCCTGGAGGGGGAGGGGAACCGATGGAGGTTGGAGGTGCAAGGGCTCAGTCAGCAGCCAGAGCCCAAGCACCGACAGCAGTGAAAGCGAAGCCTCCTAGAGGGAACAGGAAGTGTTACATCTGCGAGGATCCAGGCCATTTGGCGAAAGAGTGTCCCCGGAGGCTCCACAAGCACACTGCAGCCTCAGCAATGGTGACTGCAGCAACGCAGCAAGGAGAACCACAGCAGGGAAACGACGATGTCTGGCTGGAGACAGAGGCACTGGGGCCCAGCCAGACGCATCAGTGAAGCAGTCCCCAGCGATCTTGCAACCCACGGACCCCCTCCCACCCAAACCAGTAGTGCAGCTCACAGCATCTCTCCAGCTACCCGATGGCGTCACTATCGAAGTGCCGCTTTCTGTGGATTCTGGAAGCAACGCAGACTTTATAGCGCAGGATTTTGTGGAGCAGCACGCTATACAGCTACTGCCTGCCACTCTGCCCCTGCAAGTCGTCACAGTGGATGGCAGAGAGTTGCTAGGGGGGCAGGTGGTGAAGCAAACGCCACCGATGGTGATGCGCCTTGGCAACCACAGGGAAGTCATCAGTTTTAATGTCACCCAACTGTCGGACACGCCCATTGTGTTGGGCATGAGTTGGCTGGACAGGCACAGTCCGACACTGGCTTGGTACCAGAGACAGCTGATCTTCGGCTCCTCTTATTGCGCAGAACACTGCATCCTGCCCAGACAGGAGGGAGAGGAGGAGGAATCACAACTGCAGTTGGGAACGTTGCAAGCAGTCCCCCACAAATACGCAGACTTTCTGGAGGTCTTCTGCGAGAAAGAGGCTGACAAGCTACCACCGCACAGGCAATATGACTGCAAGATTGACCTCCTACCAGGGGCGACGCTGCCGAAAGGGAAGCTGTATTCCATGTCTGAGGACGAATTACAGGAACTCAAACAGTTCATAGATCACAATTTGCAGCGCGGTTTCATCCGGGAGTCCAGGGCAGTAGGGGGCAGTCCTGTTTTCTTCGTGAAGAAGAAAGACACGCCCCAAAAAAGACTGGTGGTGGATTTTCGCCTCTTAAACAAGATGACCAAGCCTTCTGATTTCCCCATGCCCAGGATTGACGACCTACTAGCGACGGTGCGCAAGGGACGCGTGTTCACCAAGTTGGACCTGCGAGGTGCGTACAATCTCATCCGCATGAGGGAGGGCGATGAGTGGAAGACAGCCATGTTCACGCCTCTGGGCACCTACGAATACAGAGTGATGCCGTTTGGATTGCAAAACGGTTCTCACTGTTTCCAAGCTTTCATGCATCATGTGTTGGCGGGACTCCTTTACAAGAAGTGCGTCTGCTTTCTGGATGACATCCTGATATTCTCCGAATCGCAGCAAGCCCATGACCAAGATGTTCGGGAGGTGCTGAAGAGGCTGCAGCAGCATAGACTGTACGCCAAACTGGAGAAGTGCCAGTTCGACACGACGGAGGTGGATTTCTTGGGTTACAAGTTGTCGGACAAGGGGCTAGCCATGGACAGCGCCAAGGTTCGTGCGGTGTTGGATTGGAAGAGCCCGCGCAACCGGAAGGAGGTCCAGCGGTTTGTCGGCTTCGCCAACTTCTATCGCAAGTTTATCAAGGGGTTCGCGATGCAGACGGCGGCCATTACGGACACGCTAAGCTCCAAGAAAAAGAAATTCATCTGGACGGAGCAGGCGGAGCAGTCCTTTCAAGCACTCAAGCGTCTCTTCGCGTCGGAAGAGCAACTGCTGCATATCGACCCCAGCAGACCGATGCGGGTAGAGACAGACGCGTCCGATAGAGCAGTGGGAGCTGTCCTGCTGCAAAGGGACCCACAGGGGGTCTGGAGGCCGGGAGCGTTCTACTCCAGAAAGCTCAGCAAGTCGGAGCAGAACTACACCATCTGGGACAGGGAGTTGCTGGCCATTCATGCAGCTTTCAAGGCGTGGAGGCACTTCCTGATCGGCGCCAAGCACACGGTGCAGGTCTGCACGGATCACAAGAATCTGGAGCACTGGCGCACGGCTCAGTTCCTGAACCAGAGGCAGATACGTTGGGCGGAGTTCTTTGCTGACTTCAATTTCCGAATAGAGTACGTCCCAGGCGACACCAACGTCATGGCGGATGCACTGTCCCGCAAACCGCAATACCTCGAAGAGGCGACGCCAGCGGCAGCCATGCACATCTTCGCGCCAACAGCGTGGGCGTGCGCTTCAGCCACAGTAGACCTGGATGCGGTGCGGCGGGCGTTGCAGGACGACTCCTTCGCGCAGGCGAAGATGGCAGAGGTGCACAAGGGCACGGCGAAGGGCGACGAGTTCCAGATACGAGACGGCTTGCTCTTACGTAAAGGGGCCATCTACGTGCCGGGAGACGAACTTCGCGCCAGGGTACTGCAGCAGCTGCACGACGCACCCACGGCCGGGCACTTTGGCACGGAAAAAACGGTGGAATTAGTCGCAAGGGACTTTTGGTGGCCCAGACTGAGAGGGGAAGTCGCGGACTACGTTGCGAGGTGCGACACCTGCCAGAGGGCCAAACCGGTGCACAAACCACCGGCGGGACTGCTGGAACCGCTGCAAACGCCGTTTGAACCGTGGGAGAGGGTGGCCCTGGACTTTGTTACGGATCTACCCAGCTCGAGAGGCAAGACAGCTGTACTAGTGGTGGTGGACTTGTTCACCAAGATGGCACATTTCATTCCGTGTGCGAAGGTGGCCACGGCGGAACAAACCGCCAAACTGTTCATAGATCACGTGTTCAAAGTGCATGGTCTGCCGCGGTCTATCCTGTCCGACCGCGGGCGCCAGTTCGTCTCGAATTTCTGGCAGAAGCTGATGAGTTTTCTAAATGTCAAGGTCGATCTGGCATCAGCAAGACACCCGCAGACCAACGGGCAAGCAGAGAGGGTCAATGCCATCATGCAGCAGTACCTGAGATGCTATGCCAATCAACAACCTGCGACCTGGGTGGATTACCTGCCGCTCGCCGAGTTCGCTTACAACAACACGAAGCACGTGTCCACAGGGGTGACGCCGTTCTTCGCCAACAATGGGAGGAATCCCAGAACCTTCCCGGGACGGGAGAGAGTGGGGGACGGAGAACCACAGACGGCGGACGCGTTCGCGTCAGAGTTGCAGGCGGTACACGATCAACTCAGACGGCAGCTGGAGCTAGCTAAGCACGCCTACAAGGTGCAAGCTGACAAGCACAGGCGGGTTGGCGAAGAGATCCAAGTGGGAGACTGGGTCTGGTTGGCAGCCCACGCAGTGCCGACCAGGTCACTAGCCAAGAAGAAGTTGGGGCACAAGCAAATTGGTCCGTACCAAGTCGAAGCACAGATCAACCCGGTAGCCTTCCGACTGGTGCTGCCGGAGGGTTCCAGA
This sequence comes from Podarcis vaucheri, assembly GCF_965113315.1. NCBI lineage: Eukaryota > Metazoa > Chordata > Lepidosauria > Squamata > Lacertidae > Podarcis > Podarcis vaucheri. Next base: position 36,992,893 of record NC_138757.1, read on the forward strand.
ATGCATCCGGTGTTCCACAGGTCGGTGCTCACTCCCTACAAGGCACCTCACAGATTCCAGGAGCCAGGGACGGCACCGAGTCCGTTCCGGGAGCGGACGGAGACGCGAGGGGTGACGCAGCAAGACCCCATCAACGAGGTCACGGAGATTTTGGACTCCAGATGGGGGGAAGAGGGAGTCGAATACCTCCTAGCCAGAGAGGGCACCCGGGCCAGCGCCAATAGCTGGGTGCCAGACTACGCTTTGGAGGAACCCCTGCTCAAGGACGAGTTTCATGCCCTTTTCCCACACAGACCCATGCCAGCGAGCTTCTTCGACGACTGGCTGTTCACGCCCACACTTTCTTCCAGCACGTTCCATGGATTCGACTCGGACGGGGAACCCGCACTGAGCACCCGTTCCCCAGAAGGATCGCCGGCGGGTTCGGCGTCAGACACCTCGTATTGGTGGGACGATCGACCGGAGGAGCAATGGCGCCGGAAGTGGCTGGAGATGCCAGGTCGAGCGACCGACGCAGAGACTGACATGGACGTGTTCGGGGAGGACCTTGGGTTCGAGCACGGCGGTACAGAGATGGAAGCGGAACAGGTCAACGTCGGCGACCGCGAGGAGGAAGACTCGGAGGTCTTCAGTTGGCGGCCAACCACGGGGAGCGAACTGTATCCGGCATTCCCTCCCGTGATGATGGAGCACCCAGCACCCACACCTGAAAGCGGGGAGGGGGGAAGGGGGGGCTTCGAGGGGGGGATGGATGTCAGGGGTTCAGGAGCAGAGACGCAGAGAAGGGAGGAAGCAGAGAGCGAGGGGGAGGAATCCGAAGGGAAAATGAGTGATGATGACGACCCGAGATCTCCAAGCCTAAGCAGTGAGTCAGAGGACTCCCAAAAGGGAGCCCCAGTGAGCAGAGCAAGGGGGGGATCCGGGGGGACACCCCAGGAGGAAGGGAACAGAGGAGATTCAGAGAGTAGCAGCTGGAAGTCGGGACCCACGCTCATAACTGAGGGCGGCAGCAGCTGGAAGTCGGGACCCACGCTCAAGACTGAGAGCAGCAGGGAGGAAGGTAGCCAGGCATCGGGTTCCGGAGGCTGTCAGCAGGAGGGAGGGCACGAGTCAGGGGTGGTCACGCCCTCCTCAGAGAGCGAGGCAACGGTTAAGAGGAAAGTAGAGAGTTGGGCGCGCGCGCCAAGTTCAAATGCAGCGGAAGCTGGAGCAGTAAGCAGCCCGGAGAGTGAGCCAGGTCCCAAAGCCCGCCGCAAGGAGGCAGAAGGATCAGGGGGGTCAGCGTCAGAGGAGAGTAGAAGGGAGGAGGCCCAGGGGGGCAGAAGGACCCAGAGACGTAGGGAGAGGCGAAGGAGGTGGAGCAAGGCTAGGGTATTAAGCTGGTGTGCAAGAGGCGGGGACTCAGACGGGTCTTCGCCGACCTAGGGCAGAAGGTGTAGAGCTGCACGCTGCAGTTCGGAAATGAAACCTGTAACTTAATAAAGACTCTTATAAAGTGAACGCTGGCGGACTTGGTCCTATGTGAGCTGGGACTGGGTGGCAGCTCTGACAATAATGTATCTTGGCAATTCCTTGTAAGATGTCTAGAAACAGTAGGGATAGAGGGCGCCTTCCTGGAAGGGGTAAAAGCTATTTACTCAAGCCAGAAAGCAAAATTGATTATTAATAATGATTTAACTGATTATTTTGAAATTTCAAAGGGTACGAGACAGGGGTGCCCTCTATCACCTCTTTTATTTATAATGATACTAGAAATTATAGCAAATAAGATAAGAACAACTCCAGAAATACGTGGAATTAAAATTGCAAAAAAAGAATACAAATTGAAAGCATACGCTGATGATCTGATGGTATCATTAGAAGATCCACAAAAAAGTGTCCATAAGGTGACAGAATTGTTAGAAGAATTTGGAAAGTTATCGGGTTTTAAGTTAAACAAATCAAAAACTAAAATGATGGCGAAGAACATGGAAGAAGTTATGAAAAACCAGCTGGAGGCTAAAATTGGAATTAAAGCGGTAAAAAAAGGAAAATACCTGGGAATTTGGCTAACTATGAAGAACATAAATTTAATGACGGACAATTATGAAACAACCTGGAAAGAAATTAAAAAAGATTTAGATATATGGAACAGAATAAAATTATCATGGTCAGGAAGAATGGCCGCAATTAAGATGAATATACTTCCAAAGTTGTTATTTCTATTTCAAAATATTCCGGTGATAAGAGGAAACAAAGTATTTAAAGATTGGCAGAAAATTTTATCTAAATTCATTTGGCAGGGAAAAAGGCCTAGAATTAAATTTAAATTGCTTACAGATAGAAGAGAAAGAGGAGGTTTTGCGGTACCGAATTCAAAATTGTATTACGAGGCCTCATGCCTCTGTTGGATTAAAGAATGGATTGTAATAAAAAACACAGACCTATTAGATTTAGAAGGCTTTAACACCAGATTCGGTTGGCACGCATATTTGTGGCATAATAAAGCAAAAGTACATAAATAATTCTCCAGTCACATCATTAGAGGACCTCTGCTAGAGGTTTGGGAAAGAAATAAAAATTTTCTTGAAAGGAAAACTCCCTGGTGGTTATCACCAATAGATATCTTAACAATTAAAAAAACAAACATAGAAGGTAAGAGATGGACATATGAAGATTTATTGGTGAGAACAGAAAAAGGTTGGCAGATCAAAACGTATGAAGAACTAGGAAATAAATTAACGAGTTGGTTACAATTCCATCACATTAATGCACTGTGGACAGAAGATAAAAAGATTGGGATAAACGAAAAAAAATCAAGATTCCAGATAGAAATACTGGAAGGAAATTCAAAACTCTTATCAAAAATGTATAATCAACTGTTAGAATGGGATACTAAGGACGAGGAAATAAAAGAAGTTATGGTGAAATGGGTGATAGATCTGGGATATAATTTGGAATACGATAGTTGGATTAAGCTCTGGAATAAAGATATGAAGTTCACTGCTTGTGTTGCCTTAAGAGAAAACATGGAAAAAATGATATACAGATGGTACATCACCCCTGTAAAATTAGGAAAAATCTATAAGAATGGAGATAAAATGTGCTGGAGGTGTAAAAACAAGGAAGGTAGTTTTTACCACATGTGGTGGACTTGTGAAAAAATCAAGAACTTCTGGGAGCTCATTTATAATGAACTAAAAAAAATGTTTAAATATACTTTTGTTAAAAAACCTGATAATTTTCTTCTGGGAATGATTGGCAATGAAATTAAGAAAGAGGACTAGACCTTATTCCAGTACGCAACAACAGCTGCTAGAATTTTAATCGCCCAAAATTGGAAATCAATCAATATCCCAACGGTAAGAGATTGGCAAAGTAAATTATTTGAATATTCAGAATTGGCAAAATTAACACAAAAAAATAGAGACCAGAAAGAAACAAAGTTTATTAAAGAATGGAATAAATTCATAACCTATATTGAAGTAGATTTTAAAAATCCAAAGATCACAGTAGGCTTAATATAACCCTTTGACATACAAAAGTTTTAAAGAAAAACTGCGGGGAAAAATGTATTACATAACCCAAAACTGAGATGGAGGGAAGTCAATAATTTACATGTTTGTCTTTGTTTTGTTTCGTGTTTTTTTCTGCTTCTTATAATTAAGTTATGTTGTTCTTATTATTGGTTTTTTTTCCGTGAAGAATTTATTTTCTGTACATATGTGTGTATATGTGTGTATGAAAATTAATAAAGAGAAATCTAAAAAAAAAGAAAGATATTGCTGGACAGCAGCTATGCTGGGGCTGATGGGAGTCCAACAACATCTGGAGCGTGTGCTGAGCTAGGAAAGCCCTCTAACTGGGAAATTGCAGAGCAGTCCTACTTATTCCAAGGCAACCCTCCAACTTAATTGGGACTTGCTTCTAATTCAGGTTGCACAAACCTGCAACCTTAAAAAGCATTTGTAGAAGTCGCAGTCATCCTATGTTCTAGCTACACTTTGCTCCTAACTTCCTGAAAGTGGTTTCTCTAGCCTAGGCTGTGGTATCCCAGACAAAGGAAATAAACAGGGCAATATCCTAAACCACCACATATAACACAAAGATGTCTCTCACCTGGTCGTAGGTCAGAAGTCTCTGAAGCTCATTTTTAGTGATCAGATGACAGTGCTGGAAAAAAGCAAAGCAACCACAGCTACAGGCTAGCTCACGGGGGCGGGGGGCGGGGGGGCGGGGGGCAGCCTGCTGCCACTTCCTGCAATATGTAGTAAGACTGATAACTAGGATTGGGCAGTATGATCATATTAGGCTAGTGCTCTGTGAACTAGACTGGCTCTTGAACTGCTTCCAGGCCCAATTCAGAGCATCCCATTTGGCCTTTCAAGTGTTTCAAGGTTTGGGAAAAGGGTACCAGAAGAAGGCCCACTTATGTTTGCACTGCCTCTCCACTGACTAGAATCCCTTTCCCAGGGAACTCCTGCTCTTTCAAGTATGGCAGGGCCTTTTCAGTCATGGCACCCGACCTTTCAGAATAATCTCCCAAAGAGGTTCACCTGGCCCCTGATTTGATGTCCTTCCAGCAAAGACTTTTAGAATTTTCCCTGGTTCTTGAATTCATGGGCAGGGCGCTTGTGGCCCTCCAAACCCTGCTGTAGTACACAGGAACATAGGAAGCTACCTTATATTGAGGCAGACCATTGACCCATCAAGCTCAGGACTGACTACATGGACTGGCAGCAGCTTTCAGGCAGAGATCATGCCCAGCCCGATCTGCACACACTGGTGACTGAGCCTGGAACCTTCTCCATGCAAAATGGCCGCTCTGCTTTTGCGTTACTGCCCTTAACAAACTGCAACTCCCACCCCGATCACTGGAGAAGTTGCCTACATTTGCTATAATCTAATCTAATACATCTCTGCCACTCGGTTTATGTTGCTCTCTACTGGCTGCTCTAGAAGAAACCTTAGTGGTGCAGCTGCAGCAGCAGGGATCGCCGACACTGCACCCTCCTGGTGTTGCTGAAGTGGAACTCTCATTGCCAAGTGAATTTTTATTGTTTTCCTTACATATTCTTTTCCAACAAATTGTAATAGCACCATACATTTCCTTTGACTCTGCCGAGTCGCGACCCCCCTCCCTCCCCACAACTGGTATATTTATCCTCTTTCCATCACACACATCATTCTCAAATTAGTACTATTATACACTGGAGGTATTATGTCAGTCCTGCTAGTGTCTTGACCTCTTTACAATTCTTCTTTAAATATTCAATAAATTTACTCCAGTTATTTTGGTATCTTTGATCTTCCTGGTCCCGGATCCTCCCTGACAGTTTGGCAAGTTCTGCATATTCTGTCAACTTCGCCTGCCACTCCTGTATAGTTGGTATATCTTGTACTTTCCATCTTTGGGCCAGAAGGGTCCTCGCGGCAGCTGTAGCATACATGAACAAATTTTGATCTTCTATTTTAATTTCTGTTCCTATTAAGCCTAATAGACACGCTTCTGGTCTTTTGGGGAAAGTATATCTAAATATTTTTTTGAGTTCATTATAAATTGCTTCCCAATTTTTTTTTACCTTATCGCAGGTCCACCACATATGAAAATAGTCCCCATCTGCCTTTTTACATTTCCAACACTTTCTTTCTTTTTTCCTATACATTTTAGCTAATTTTACTGGCATCAAATGCCATCTATACATCATGTTTAGCAAGTTTTCCTTCAAAGCCATGCATCCTGTGAATCTCAAACCCTCCTTCCATAATCTTTTCCACGCATCCAGTTCAATGTTATGCCCAATATCAATTGCCCATTTTATCATTGATTCCTTTACTTCTTCATCTTTTGTATACCATTCTAGCAATAAGCTATACATTCTTGATAAAGTTTTATCTTTACAGTCTATTAACTCGAATTGGAATTTCGATTTTTTTATCTTCGAACCCATTTCTCTTTTTGTCTTCCTTTAATAAATCACTGATCTGATGGTATTGCACCCACCCTGTTAACCTCTTTTCAATTTGGTCGTATGGTTTGAGCTTTATCCCTTGGGCTGTTTTCCTAGTAATATCCTCATATGTTATTCTTTCCCCTTCCATGTTTGCTTTTTTTGTTGTCAGCACCTCAATTGGTGATATCCACCACGGTGTCTTTCTTTCCAGGAGGTTTTTATTCCGATCCCATACTTCATATAAAGATTTCCTAATCACATGGTTTAGAAAACCTTTATGTACCTTTACTTTGTTGTACCATAGGTACGAATGCCAACCATATCTATTATCATGGCCCTCTAAATCTAATAGGTCGGTGTTTTCTAAGGTCAGCCAGTCTTTTAACCATACCAAGCACGAAGCTTCATAATATAAAGTCAGGTCTGGTAAATTAAAACCTCCTCTCTCTTTCTTATCTACTAGTATCTTCATTTTTATCCTTGGCCTTTTCCCCTGCCAAACAAACTTCGCTAAGTTTTTTTGCCAATCCTTAAATTGTCTTATCCCTTTTACCACTGGTATTGCTTGAAATAAAAATAACAGTCTAGGTAATATATTCATTTTTATCACAGAGATTCTGCCTAATAATGACAATTTTAATCTACTCCATATATCCATGTCTTTCTTAATTTCTTTCCATACCACCTCATAATTGTCCTTGTGTCAGGGGTTCAGGAGCAGAGACGCAGAGAAGGGAGGAAGCAGAGAGCGAGGGGGAGGAATCCGAAGGGAAAATGAGTGATGATGACGACCCGAGATCTCCAAGCCTAAGCAGTGAGTCAGAGGACTCCCAAAAGGGAGCCCCAGTGAGCAGAGCAAGGGGGGGATCCGGGGGGACACCCCAGGAGGAAGGGAACAGAGGAGATTCAGAGAGTAGCAGCTGGAAGTCGGGACCCACGCTCATAACTGAGGGCGGCAGCAGCTGGAAGTCGGGACCCACGCTCAAGACTGAGAGCAGCAGGGAGGAAGGTAGCCAGGCATCGGGTTCCGGAGGCTGTCAGCAGGAGGGAGGGCACGAGTCAGGGGTGGTCACGCCCTCCTCAGAGAGCGAGGCAACGGTTAAGAGGAAAGTAGAGAGTTGGGCGCGCGCGCCAAGTTCAAATGCAGCGGAAGCTGGAGCAGTAAGCAGCCCGGAGAGTGAGCCAGGTCCTAAAGCCCGCCGCAAGGAGGCAGAAGGATCAGGGGGGTCAGCGTCAGAGGAGAGTAGAAGGGAGGAGGCCCAGGGGGGCAGAAGGACCCAGAGACGTAGGGAGAGGCGAAGGAGGTGGAGCAAGGCTAGGGTATTAAGCTGGTGTGCAAGAGGCGGGGACTCAGACGGGTCTTCGCCGACCTAGGGCAGAAGGTGTAGAGCTGCACGCTGCAGTTCGGAAATGAAACCTGTAACTTAATAAAGACTCTTATAAAGTGAACGCTGGCGGACTTGGTCCTATGTGAGCTGGGACTGGGTGGCAGCTCTGACACCTTGTATAGGTTTATATTTTTTGTTGTCATCCAAATTCCTAAATATTTTATTTTTTTAGCTATCGCGATTCCTGAGTCTACTTGTAATTCTTCCATCTCTTCTTTCTTCAATTTTTTTGCTAGCATTTTCGTCTTGTTTTTGTTAAGTTTAAACCCTGATACCTTCCCAAACTCTTCCAATCTTTTTATTACCTCTTTCACACTTTGTCTTGGTTCTTCCAACGTTAAGACTAGATCATCTGCGAAGGCTCTTAACTTAAATTCTTTTCGTCCCACCTTAATGCTTCTGACTTCTGATGATTCTCTTAGCTTCTTATTCAAGACCTCTAGGACTGTAATAAATAGCAAAGGAGACAAAGGGCATCCCTGCCTAGTACCTTTAGTTATCTCAAAGTTATCTGATATGTTGTTGTTAATTATTAACTTTGCTTTTTGGTCCGAATAAATCATGCCAATACCTCTCAAAAAATTTTCACCAATTCCTAGTACTTTTAAGTTTTCTTTCATGAAATGCCAAGAAACATTATCAAACGCTTTTTCCGCGTCTATGAACAATAATACTGCCTGTTTCTCATTTCTAACTTCAAGATATTCAATTATATTTATCAGGTTTCTTACGTTGTCCCTTAGTTGCCTCCCCGGCAGAAAGCCTGTTTGGTCCTTGTGTATCACCTTATTTAACACCATTTTTAGTCTATTCGCTAGTATATCCGCAAATAGCTTATAATCGTTATTCAATAACGAAATTGGTCTGAAATTTTTTACATCTAATATATCCCCCTCTTTCTTCGGGATCAGTGTAATATAAGCTTCTTTCCAGGTGTTTGGCATCCTTCCTTCTCTTAAGACTTTATTCATTACTTCACTTAGAACAGGTGTCAGGCATTGCGATAATGTTTTATAATACTTTGCTGAGATACCGTCCGGTCCTGGGGCCTTCCCTATTTTCATTCTTTTTATTGCCTTCGTGACCTCTTGTTCTGTTATCTCCTGGTTAAGCATTCTTTTTTCTTCTTCTGAGATTTGATGTAGTTTATGGTCATGGATATACTTTTCTATTCTCTTATTGTCTTCTTTATCTTTCCTATAAAGATCTCTATAGAATCTCTGAAATACTTTTCTAATTTCTTTTGGGTCCTCAATCATTTTATCCCCATCTTTTATTTTACAAATTGTGTTCTGTTTTTGTCTTGCTTTTATTTGCCAAGCCAAGAATCTCCCAACTTTGTTGGCCGACTCAAATTTTTTTTGTCTCATGGTTTTTATTTTCCATTCGATCTCCTGTCCCACCACCATGGAGAACTGAGACTGCAACATTTTTATATTTCGTTTTATTATTTCATCTTTAGGTTTTGTTATTAGCTGTTTTTCGTTCTCGATGAGCTGGGACAGGATTTCCTCTTTCTTCTTCTCTCTCCCTCTTTTCTGGAAGCTGTTTTTTTTTGAATCAGGAAACCCCTTATCACCGCTTTGCTCGCGTCCCAGACTGTTTCAATTGGTGTTTCTTTGTTTAGATTCCATTTAAAATAGTCTGTTATTGTCTCTTTCGCAGTTTCCACTACCCTCTGGTCATTAAATAAGCTCTCATTCATTCTCCATCTATGTGTAGAAGGGTCCTTTCCTTTAATTCCATATATAGCGGATTATGATCTGACAGGGTTCTTGGGAGGATTTCAATTCTAGTTACTCTTGGTGTTAGAATCTTAGAGACCCAGATCTGATCTATTCTGCTGAAGCTTTGGTTTGGTTCAGAGTGGAATGAAAATTGTCTTACTGTTGGGTTCCTTAATCTCCAGATGTCAATTACTCCCAATGTATTGGCCATATCAAAGAAGGCCTTCGGGAGTTTGCCTTCATATGTATTTCGCCTCTTTGTTAATCTATCTAAGTCCGGTACCACTACTCCATTAAAGTCTCCCAGTAATATCAATTTCTGATTTAAATACTCTAACATTATTTCATTCAACTTTGTATAAAATTCAGCTTTCTTATCGTTTGGAGCATAGATCCCCACAATCAGCCATTTTCCCCCTTGAAACCCAATTTGTACAATCAATATTCTTCCCTCATCCTCCTTAAAAATTAATTTTGGGCCATGCTTCTCTTTTACATATATTACCACACCTCTCTTTTTGTTTGAATCTGACGCGATAAACTCTTGGCCCAGTTTTTTATTGCTTAAAATTCTTTTATGCTTTTTTGCTACATGCGTTTCTTGCAGGCATATGATATCTAGGTTTCGTTTAATCAAAACATGGTTAACTTTTCGTCTCTTGTTTAAATTGTTCATCCCATTAACATTCCAGGAAAATACTTTCAGATTCATTATTTCTTTTATCTACGAGTACCCACTCAGTTGCGCTAAATTTACTGTTCTTTGTTGTTGTCTTCTTCTTCTGATTCCTCTCTCTCTTCTTCTTGTTCCTCCTCTTCTTCCTGACGTTGTTCTTCTTTCTCCTTTTCCTTTCCGTCCTCTTTCTGATCCTGTCTTGGTTTTATTTTCCCTGTCCTCCCTAGCTCTTTGTCATATCTTCTGAAGAATTTTTCTAGCTCTTGGGGGCTAGTTAGTTTGAATCTTTTATCTTTAAAGTAAAAGGAGATTCCTTCTGGGAATTCCCATCTATGCTGAATTCCATTCCTTTTCAGTAGACTCACCATTTCTTTATAAATTCCCCTTCGTTTCAGAAAACTGGCAGGGATCTCCCTAAAAATCAAGATTTTCACTCCATCTATGCATAGATTTTTGTTGTAATTCAGTCTCAGTATTTCATTTCTTATATCCAATGAGTTAAACATGACTAGACCGTCTCCAGGAAGCTTTTTTGCCCTTGCCTTCGCTGATCTAACCTTTATTCTAAAGACATTCATTATCATTGGGCCAATATCTTCTTCTCTTAGTTCCATCCACCCAGCCAGTTCTCTTATTATTTTATCTCTTATATTCTCATTTGGCGTCTCCAGGAGACCCCTGAATTTCAAATTTCACTCTTTTTGACGCATCTCCAAAGTAGATAGATTATCCAACATCTCCTCCTGTGCCCTATTCATTTCTGTAATTTCTCCTCTAATTTGTTCTGTCTGTCTTTTTACTTCCTTTAGATCTTTCTGATTGCGTTTGTTTGAATCCTCTACCACCTTAGTTCTTACTTCCAAGTCTTTTACCTTCCCTGTCAACTCTCCCACCACCATTTCCAGTTTTTTGTCTAAGGCTTCCTGGACCTCCAATAATTTTCTCTCTATATATTGCTCATTCTGCTTAAACTCTTTTCTTATTTCCCCCAGTAAGCTCTCATATTCCTTGTTTTCTTTTCCATTTTCTTGCCTAGATGGGCGTCTCTCTGCTGGGGTCCCTATTCACTTTTTCCCATTTTTCCTGGACATCTTAAATATATATTATACAAAAATTTAGATCTTATATATATATCACACAAAGTCAGTCCACACGATGTTTCAGCCAGCCACCAGGGGGAGCACTTTCCTGCCTTCTTTGCTTTTAGAATGTAATTTTTTAGCTCCCCTCACGGTGGCAGTCCCTAATCCACACGCTGTATCTGTTGTAATTGCAGAGTCCTTTACACAGCGGAATGATGAGCAGTACGTGCCACATGCTTAACGTTGCTTTATTTTCAGTTCAATGTTGAGAGATTACAAACATGCATCTTGCCTCTGCCGGAGCAGAGAAGCAACCGTCCTTCTCCTCGGAACAAAGAACACCGAGAGAACTAGTGAAAAACAGGAAACCAGTGTACGTCACATTCAGTCTCCCATTCCCGTGGGAAACCCAACAGTACTCTGACTGTGGAATGTAAACATTGTCTTGTGACAAGCACTTCGCTGCACAGTGAAGAGAGCAGAAACCAACATCCTCCCCCTTTCTGTGAACATCACTGGGCAGCGTGTTCGTACAATATCAGTACAAACCCAATTTCTGTACATAGGTACAGTGTTGATCCCTTGATACAATCTTGGACAATACATCAGCAGGAATTTCATTACCTGGCATATAGGACACCGTTATGAGTCCCTTCTGAATATGTTCCCTAGCATGTTGCAACTTCAATTGCAAGTGCTTCGTGCTTTGCTTACAACCTTCTGAATTCAGCAAAGCCAAACATGCTTTGTTGTCCTGGTAAACCTGGATTGGACATTTGACAGGAATTTTCATGTCTTTGCACAATTGTAACAACCATTCACAATCCTTAAGTGAATAAGACAGTGCATTCAGTTCAGCTTCACAAGTACTTAAGCTAATTGTTGTTTGCTTCTTGCATGACCAATCAAATAGACCCTGATTGTACATGTAGCAAACTCCAGACGTACTTTTCCTGTCTGTAGTGTCACTTCCAAAACTTGCATCTGCAAAAATATCAAGACCACCAGACTTCTGCTTGTTAAATCTCAGTCTGTAATGCATAGTGCCTTTCAAATAGCGTGCTATGCGTTTCAGAGCTTTCCAATCCTTAACAGTAGGATTGCTAACTTGTCTGCTTAGCAAATTACAGCTAACAGCAATGTCAGGTCTTGAACATCTGGCAATGAAGTTTAGCTTGCCTAGCACACTTCTGTACAGTGTAGTGTCAGAAAATGCTTCTTCAGTGTCTTCTACCTGATAACCTGTTGTCATCGGTGTGTCTACAGGGTTAGCATCCATCAGGTTCAGTTTGTTTAACACATCAGCAATTTTCCGTGACTGGTGTACTAGAATGTTACCACTTTGATCTCTCTCTATTTCCAGAGATAGGTAGTTGTTTACCTCACCAAGATCTTTCATGTCAAAGTGCTCTTTCAGTTGAGCTAGGGCGTTATTGTACATTGTGACATCTTTCCAAAAGAATAAAATATCATCAACATAAAACAAACAATACAGCTTCTTTTGCCCCTCCTCTTTGACAAATACACATGGATCAGCTTTCCCTTGCTGAAAACCTAGAGAAAACAATGCTTCAGTGAGTTTTGTGTGCCAACACCGTGCACTTTGTTTGAGACCATAAAGGGACTTCTTTAGAGCACAAACAAATCCCTGTTTTACCTGTACGCCATCAGGTGGAAGCATATAAAGTGATTCACCTAGAGATCCGTACAAAAATGCTGTATTCACATCGTGGTGACTAACGTGTAGATTCTCCTCTGCAGCTAGCTTGAGCATAAGCCTAATGCTCTCATACCTCACAGTGGGTGAGTAGGTCTCGTGATAGTCTTCACCTGGTACCTGTGCAAAACCTCTGGCTACCAATCTGGCTTTGTGTCTGACTATCTTGCCATTTTGATCTGTCTTCGCTTTGAAGACCCATTTGCTTCCAAGCAGTTTCATTCCTGGAACTACTGGAACTAGCTCCCATGTTTTGTTCCTTTCTAAGGAATCAAGCTCAGCCTTCATAGCATTTAACCATGGCTCAGCTTCCTTTGAATCCAAATCCTGGATTTCTTGGAAACTTGAAGGTTCAAATACCTTCTTGGAGTTTTTAACAGCTGCTACTGCTGTCTTAGCATATTCATCAGCAAATCTCTTTGGAGGTCTGCCTTTTGTGGCTCTTTGTGACCTGCGAATCAGCCTTAAGTCCTCAACACTTTCCTCTTCCTTCTTAGGAGAAAAGTGGCCTATTGTGAACAATGGTTCTTCCAATTCTTGATCAGAACTTTCAGAGGGTCGCATAGAGGCTTTCGCACTCTTGAAATCCTCTGAATCATCCGATTCAGTTTCAGACTCAGAACCTTCATCTGTGGGTGTGGGTTGTTGCTTTTGCTGTTGCTTATCCTCAGTCTCATCACTGTCATCAGGATAACATCGGAAAATTCCCACATTCTCCCCCCACTTGGCATTGTACTCAACACTTCTTGTGAGCTTAATTGTCTTGGAGTCAGTCATCATTATTCTGTAAGAACCTTTCTGATAACCTAGAAAGATACCATGCAATCCACATTTGCCTAACTTGGAGCCTTGTGGTGTGTGAACCCACATGTCAGAACCAAAAATTCTCATGTGTTTGATGTACGGTTTCTTGCCAAACATCTTCTCATAGGGGGTACAACCAATCGCTGAAGATAACCTGCGATTGTAACTGTAAACAAAACATGAGAGAGATTCGGCCCAATAACTCTCTGGAAGATTGGCATCATGCAGCAAGGTTTTTAAGCCTTGAAGCAATGTCTGATTTGCCCTTTCGCAAAGTCCATTCTGCCATGGCGAGCGAGGACTGGACAAATCGTGTTGAATTCCTTTCTCAGTCAGAAAAGCTCCAAACTGCTGAGAAGTGAATTCTCCCCCACGATCAGTGAAAAGAGTCTTTATCTTCTTACCATGCACATTTTCCAACCAAGCACAGAATTCCTTAAACCTTGGAAAAGCCTCTGATTTCTGCTTGAGATTATACACATAAATATACCTGGAAAATGCATCAATGAGAACCATGAAGTACCTATTTCCACCCAAAGAGGGTGATAGTGGACCAACTAAATCAGCATGAACAACCTGGTATGGTTCTGTAGCTTGCCTACTAGACACCTTACATTTCGCAGCCATTTTCACCTTGTTTGCTGCGCATGCCTTGCACTTCATGTGGTACCTGCAGGGTTTAATAGTCATACCTTCAACCAAGGCAGGCATTTTCGATACTGCCTCAAAATGCAAATGACCAAATTTCCTGTGAAAATCGTGAATACATCCTGCATGCAAACTTTTGTTAGAACCTGCAATGCAACAAGTCTCATTCTGCACCACATCATCATAATACAAAACAAACAAACGATCAACACATTCAGCATGCAATACATAATCGTCTTTCTTTGTGATGATGCATTTCTTGTTCTTGAAGGAAACGTCAATGTTCCGTTCATTCAGCTGCATAACACTGAGTAGATTGTGTGTGGCATCTGGTACGTAAAGCACATCTTGTATCGATAAGTCCAAACTGTGAAGAACAACAGTTCCATAGCCTTGACTGGGGATCGTGTGGTCATCCGCCTGGTGAATCGCACCTTCCTGCGGTGTAAAAGACACGAACAGTCGCTTATCGTTGCACATGTGGTGGGTAGCTGCTGAATCAACAACGCGAAGAAAGATCTAGACGTCTTCTGGACCTTTGCAACGTTTGGAGTGAAGCGTGAGACCATTGCCTTGTGCTGCGTTGTCCTGGAGACCGGACCTTTTCCTTTGCTTTGGCCTTTTCCACGCGATGAACTTCTGCTGCGCTGCTCTGTCTTGGCCCTGGGAGATCTGCATTCCCTCTTCATATGGTCTAGACGTCCACACGAGTAGCATTTCACTGCCTTCAAAGCTTTGGCGCCCTCTGGTGGTTCCACTGCACTCTGGGATGACGTCTGTGAAGACTCCCCCTTACCCATGCAGCTAGCACCTCGGCGATCTGCTTCATTCTGAATCACGGCAGTAACATAGGCTACTGTGAGCTGAGCAGTTGGCTGAACAGCAATCTGAGTGGCAACGGACTCCCAACTTGGACCCAAAGAATGTAGTATCATGAAGGAATACACAGCCTCTGGAAAGGTGAGTCCTCTCTGTTGCAGCTCGTGTCTCAGATTCTGCATTTCCATCAGATGTGTATGCACATCTCCACCTTCAGCAAGAGCCATACCATGCAGCTTGGCAAAATAGTACATTGAGGAACCAGCTTCTGTCCTCAAGTGAGCCTCTCTTAAAGTGTCCCAAATTTCTCTGGCTGTGGTCTTATCACGCAACAGACAGAGCTCTTCTGGGGATGCTATCAACGTAAGAGTTCCCATCGCTTTGGAATCTTTAGTTTTCCATTCGTCTGTAATTGGAGCTGGGGGGTTGTCTGTAATAACATTAAACAGACCTTCTTTCCGCAGAATAGCCTCTGCATAGAGTACCCAGTCCGCATAGTTTTTCTTATTGAGCTTAGGAATCCCAAAAGCATCAGCCAGCTTTGCATTAGCCATCATTGCTGCTTTAAACAAGCTGCGTCTGTGTACAGCTGCTTCCAAAAGCACTTGTAAAAGTACTTTCGGTTTTCAAGCCTCCCAAGCCTATGAGCTTGTGCCTTAGAGGCTTTGCCTGTATCACGGCAAAACGGCTTCAAAAGTTCAAAGTCCAGCCATAAAGTTGGCAGGCTGCCCGGAGCATGAGCACATACCTCTCATCAATCAAACTCGACGCGCAGAGCAGATAACGCCGATCCGTTTCTCTGTCCCTCTGCCGGCATTCTGACTCGGCTTCTGGAGTCCATCCTTCAGTTTGATTGCGTCTTTCTGGGCCCGGAACCAAAAATGTTGTAATTGCAGAGTCCTTTACACAGCGGAATGATGAGCAGTACGTGCCACATGCTTAACGTTGCTTTATTTTCAGTTCAATGTTGAGAGATTACAAACATGCATCTTGCCTCTGCGGGAGCAGAGAAGCAACCGTCCTTCTCCTCGGAACAAAGAACACCGAGAGAACTAGTGAAAAACAGGAAACCAGTGTACGTCACATCCAGTCTCCCATTCCCGTGGGAAAACCCAACAGTACTCTGATTGTGGAATGTAAACATTGTCTTGTGACAAGCACTTCGCTGCACAGTGAAGAGAGCAGAAACCAACAGTATCTTCACTCCCAGCACGTCCGTCACTTCTATCCCTCCTCTCCCCACGTCCTCCAGCACACAGGAGGCAGCAGGGAAGTCCGAGAGTCTTCAGACAAATATTCCAAAGGGTAAAAGGTAATAGTTTATTTGTTATCCCCCGTGTGTTTTCTTCTCTTCTTCTATCAGTCCATAAGGTTGTTTCAAACCACGTACGGATTGTGTAAGGCTCCCAAGTTCCCGAAGCGTAATTTCCGGCTACTTCTTCCTCCCGATGACGGGGGGGAGGGGGGAGATTAAACCCCCCTTGTTTTCTTTGTTCCTTTAATATTGGTCTTGGCCCCCTCAAGAAACTGTTAAGAGTTAGTGTAGAAGCCTACCGTTGGGGTTTCTCCTTGCTTTCTCTTTGAGTCTGCGGTCCAAATCTTTTTGTAAGTCCAGTATAGCTGCGACCCTCTTCACTTAAAATGGAGGAGTGCGGTGGATTATTTAGTGATTTGCCTCTGTCCGACAGAGACCCGTCCCAAGCCGATCAAAAGACACCTACAGAACTCTCATGAGCCCCAGTCAGCAAGGCCAATTCTTTTATTTTTTATTTTTATAATAATTGTCAGGGCTGCTACCCAGTCCCAGCTCACATAGGACCACGTTAGCCAGCGTTCACGTTAAAAGAGTCTTTATTGGGTTACAGGCTCCATTTCCAAACTGCAATGTGCAGCCCCACGTCTTCTATGTCAGACCGGCGAAGACCCGTCTGAGTCTCCGCCTCTAGCACACCAGCTTAATACCCTAGCCTTGCTCCACCTCCTGCGCCTTTCCTTCCGTCTCTGGGTCCTTCTGCCCCCCGTGGTCTCTTCTTTCCTACTCTCTTCTGACGCGGACCCCCCTGACCCTTCCGCCTCCTTGCGGCGGGCTTTGGGACCTGGCTCACTCTCCGGGCTGCTTACTGCGCCAGCTTCCGCTGCATTTGAACTTGGCGCGCGCGCCCAACTCTCTACCTTCCTCTTGATCGTTTCATCGCTCCCGGAGGTGGGCGTGACTACTCCTGACTCATGCCCTCCCTCCTGCTGAAAGCCTCCGGAACCCGATGTCTGGTCCCCTTTCTCCCCGCTGCTCCCGGCTGGGCACGTGGGTCCCGATCTCCAACTGCTGCTCTCTGATCCCTCTCTGGACCCTTCTTCCTGGGGTGTCCCCCTGCTTTCCCCCCTTGCTCTGACCGCTGGCGCTCCCTTCTGGGAATCCTCGGACTCACTGGACAGGCTCGGTGATCTCGGGTTGTCATCACCACTCATCCTTCCTTCGTATTCCTCCCCCTCGCTCTCTGTCTCCTCCCTTCTCTGCGTCTCTGCTCCTGAACCCCTGACATCCATCCCCCCCTCGAAGCCCCCCCTTCCCCCCTCCCCGCTTTCAGGTGTGGGTGCTGGGTGCTCCATCAGCACGGGAGTGAATGCCGGATACAGTTCGCTCCCCGTCGCTGGCCGCCAACTGAAGACCTCCGAGTCTTCCTCCTCGCGTTCGTCAACGTTGATCTGTTCCGCCTCCATTTCAGTGCCGCCGTGCTCGAACCCAAGATCCTCCCCGAACACGTCCATGTCAGTCTCTGCGTCGGTCGCTCGACCTGGCATCTCCAACCACCTCCTGCGCCACTGCTCCTCTGGGCGATCGTCCCACCAATACGAGGTGTCTGACGCCGAACCCTCCGGTGACCCCTCTGGGGAACGGGTGCCCGGTGCGGGCTCCCCGTCCGAGTCGAATCCATGGAACGTGCTGGAGGAAAGTGTGGGCGTGAACAACCAGTCGTCGAAGAAGCCTGCTGGCATGGGTCTGTGTGGGAAAAGGGCATGAAACTCGTCCTTGAGCAGGGGTTCCTCCAAAGCGTAGTCTGGCACCCAGCTATTAGCACTGGCCCGGGTGCCCTCTCTGGCTAGGAGGTATTCTACTCCCTCTTCCCCCCATCTGGAGTCCAAAATCTCCGTGACTTCGTTGATGGGGTCCTGCTGTGGCAATCTCCCCGCCTCCGTCCGCTCCTGAGACGGACTCGGTGCTGTTCCTGGTTCCTGGTTCCTGGAATCTGTGAGGTGCCTTGTAGGGAGTGAGCACTGACCTGTGGAACACCGGATGCATCCTGGAACCCTCCGGCAGCACCAGCCGGAAAGCTACTGGGTTGATCTGTGCTTCGACTTGGTATGGACCGAGTTGCTTGTGCCCCAACTTCTTCTTGGCTAACGATCTGGTCGGCACTGCGTGGGCTGCCAACCAGACCCAGTCTCCCACTCGGATCTCTTCGCCAACCCGCCTGTGCTTGTCAGCTTGCACCTTGTATGCGTGCTTCGCTAGCTCCAGCTGCCGTCGGAGTTGATCGTGGACCTCCTGCAACTCAGACGCGAAAGCGTCCGCCGTCTGCGGTTCCCCTTCCCCCACTCTCTCCAGTCCCGGGAAGGTTCTGGGATTCCTCCCATTGTTGGCGAAGAACGGCGTCACCCCTGTGGACACGTGCTTCGTGTTGTTGTAGGCGAACTCGGCGAGCGGCAGGTAATCCACCCACGTTGCAGGCTGTTGATTGGCATAGCATCTCAGGTACTGCTGCATGATGGCATTGACCCTCTCCGCTTGCCCGTTGGTCTGCGGGTGTCTCGCTGATGTCAGGTTGATCTTGACGTTCAGGAAGCCCATCAGCTTCTGCCAGAAATTCGAGATGAACTGGCGTCCGCGGTCGGACAGTATAGACCGCGGCAGACCATGCACTTTGAACACGTGATCTATGAACAGTTTGGCTGTTTGTTCCGCCGTGGCCACCTTCGCACACGGTATGAAATGTGCCATCTTGGTGAACAAGTCCACCACCACTAGTACAGCTGTCTTGCCTCTCGAGCTGGGTAGATCCGTGACAAAGTCCAGGGCCACCCTCTCCCTCCTGTCTGGGCAGGATGCAGTGCTCGGCACAATAAGAAGAGCCGAAGATCAGCTGTCGCTGGTACCAAGCCAGTGTCGGACTGTGCCTGTCCAGCCAACTCATGCCCAACACAATGGGCGTGTCCGACAGTCGGGTGACATTAAAACTGATGACTTCCCTGTGGTTACCAAGTCGCATCACCATTGGCGGCGTCTGCTTCACCACCTGCCCCCCCAGCAACTCTCTGCCATCCACTGTGACGACTTGCAGGGGCAGAGTGGCAGGCAGTAGCTGTATAGCGTGCTGCTCCACAAAATCCTGCGCTATAAAGTCTGCATTGCTTCCAGAATCCACAGAAAGTGGCACGTCTATAGTGATGCCATTGGGTAGCTGGAGAGATGCGGTGAGCTGCACTACTGGTTTGGGTGGGAGGGGGTCTGTGGGTTGCAAGATCGCTGGGGACTGCTTCACTGATTCGTCTGGCTGGGCCCCAGTGCCTCTGCCTCCAGCCAGACATCGTCGTTTCCCTGCTGGGGTTCGCTGTGCTGCGTGGCTGCTATCACCATTGCAGAGGCTGCAGTGTGCTTGGAGTTCCTCTGGGGACACTCTCTCGCCAAGTGTTGAGGGCTGTCGCAGATGTAACACTTCCGGTTCCCTCTAGGAGGCTTAGTCTTGACTGCTCCCGGTGCTGGGGCTCTGGTAGCTGACTGAGCCCTGGCGCCTCCCACCTCCATAGGTTCCACTCCCCCTCCTGGCGGAGGTGTGGATTGCGCACGCGCTGCTTCCCTGGGAACGAAAGAGAAACTTCTCGCTGCTTCGCGCCCTCCACGTCCTTCGTCTCTGCACCATAGACGTTCTTCCAGCCTCACCCCCACAGTCAGCGCCCTTTGGACCACCTCTTGCGTGCTCCGGGGCCTCTCCCCCCTCGCAATTTCGTCTTTAACAGCACTGCTCAGACCCTCCCAGAACAGGTCTCTGACTGGAGGTGAATCCCGGTCCCATTCCAAGGCACTGACCAGCGCAAAAAAGCGGGCGTGATACTGCCGTACGCTCGCCCTCCCTTGTCTCAGTCCATGTATCTCCCGTCGAGCAAGATCCACGTCAATGGTAGATAAAAAGCACGCATCCATCGCTTTGATAAAGGCATCTGCACTCTGAAGCGCCGGATCTTTATCCCTCCACAAATTGCGCAGCCACGCTTTAGCATCCCCATGCAAATGGGATAGTATAAACCCCACTTTCTCTTCCTCATCTCTAAAGTCTTTTGCCAGCAGTTGCAGTGCGCACATTACGTCTGCTCGAAAATTGGGGTACTGTTGCAAATTCCCATCGAAGTGAGCCACAAGCCCTCCTGCTCTCCGTGCCAACCCAACCCCCTCCGGTCTGGGTCCCGGTTGCCCTTGCTTAACCAACGCTTCAAACCTGGCGTGGAGATCTCTGTAGGCGGCCGCAGCATCCTGCTCCCTTTTCTTGGATGCCAGTACCTCTGCGTTCAATTGGGTCACTGCCTGTTGCAGCGCTGAAATTTTTTCTGCTTCCGTCATCTCTGCCAACCTTTGTGAGCTTGCTCCCAAACACCAATTTCCTCCTCTCGCTGCTTCTGCCTCCGCTGCGAGGTTTCAGGTGTCCGAAGCTATGTAGAGACGGGTCTTACTGTCAGGGCTGCTACCCAGTCCCAGCTCACATAGGACCACGTTAGCCAGCGTTCACGTTAAAAGAGTCTTTATTGGGTTACAGGCTCCATTTGCAAACTGCAATGTGCAGCCCCACGTCTTCTATGTCAGACCGGCGAAGACCCGTCTGAGTCTCCGCCTCTAGCACACCAGCTTAATACCCTAGCCTTGCTCCACCTCCTGCGCCTTTCCTTCCGTCTCTGGGTCCTTCTGCCCCCCGTGGTCTCTTCTTTCCTACTCTCTTCTGACGCGGACCCCCCTGACCCTTCCGCCTCCTTGCGGCGGGCTTTGGGACCTGGCTCACTCTCCGGGCTGCTTACTGCGCCAGCTTCCGCTGCATTTGAACTTGGCGCGCGCGCCCAACTCTCTACCTTCCTCTTGATCGTTTCGTCGCTCCCGGAGGTGGGCGTGACTACTCCTGACTCATGCCCTCCCTCCTGCTGAAAGCCTCCGGAACCCGATGTCTGGTCCCCTTTCTCCCCGCTGCTCCCGGCTGGGCACGTGGGTCCCGATCTCCAACTGCTGCTCTCTGATCCCTCTCTGGACCCTTCTTCCTGGGGTGTCCCCCTGCTTTCCCCCCTTGCTCTGACCGCTGGCGCTCCCTTCTGGGAATCCTCGGACTCACTGGACAGGCTCGGTGATCTCGGGTTGTCATCACCACTCATCCTTCCTTCGTATTCCTCCCCCTCGCTCTCTGTCTCCTCCCTTCTCTGCGTCTCTGCTCCTGAAC
Source organism: Podarcis vaucheri (assembly GCF_965113315.1). Taxonomy (NCBI): domain Eukaryota; kingdom Metazoa; phylum Chordata; class Lepidosauria; order Squamata; family Lacertidae; genus Podarcis; species Podarcis vaucheri. The sequence continues at coordinate 37,014,157 of NC_138757.1, forward strand.
CCCTGACAATAATATTTATTAATTTTCCAACAAATTAAACACAACACTACAAAAAACCAAAAAAGAAAAAACATACGACAATACAATACACACAAAAAAAACCACTGCAAAACACTAACATACATCTAACAAAACAAAACAAAAACCATTTAAAACACAATCCAATTTCAATATCTTATCTTTCTTTCAGTAATTTCCACGACCTCCTTGCACCTCCCTTTTTGTATTCCACTTCTATTAATTGTTTCAGCAATTCTTTTCCATCTTCCTCTGTTGTCTATCCTATAATTGTCTTAACACATTCTAACCTTATTTTTCCCTTTAATGCTCTATTAATCTATTTATACTTAATTCCTTATAACATTTCTACTAAAGCCATATAACATCATATCCAACATTTTTCTAACATTCGTTAATTTTACAGTATTTCTGTAAATAGTCTTTAAACGTTTTCCAGTCTTCTTCCACCGACTCTTCTCCCTGGTCTCAGATTCTGCCAGTCATTTCCGCCAGTTCCATAAAGTCCATCACCTTCATCTGCAAGTGAATTTTTATTGTTTTCCTTACATATTCTTTTCCAACAAATTGTAATAGCACCATACATTTCCTTTGACTCTGCCGAGTCGCGACCCCCCTCCCTCCCCACAACTGGTATATTTATCCTCTTTCCATCACACACATCATTCTCAAGTTAGTACCATTATACATTGGAGGTATTATGTCAATCCTGCTAGTGTCTTGACCTCTTTACAATTCTTCTTTAAGTATTCAATAAATTTACTCCAGTTATTTCTTCTGCTGACTCTTCTCCCTGGTCCCGGATTCTGCCAGTCATTTCTGCAAGTCCCATACAGTCCATCACCTTCATCTACCATTCTTCCCTGATGGGTAAATCTTGTGTCTTCCAATATTTTGCGATGAGTATTCTTGCTGCTGTTGTTGCATACATAAAAAAAGTTCTGTCCTTCTTTAGCACCAATTGGCCGACCATGCCCAGGAGAAAGGCCTCCGGTTTCTTAAGGAAGGTAAATACCTTTTTCATTTCATTATAAATCATCTCCCAGAATGCCTTAATCATTGGGCATGTCCACCAAAGGTGAAAAAATGTACCTTCAGTCTCATTACATTTCCAACATTTATTATCGGGCAAATGGTAGATTTTTCCAAGCTTAACTGGTGTCATGTACCACCTATAAATCATTTCCATTAAATTTTCTCTTAAGGCATTACATGCCGTAAACTTCATACCTGTCATCCATAACTGTTCCCAGTCAGCCATCAATATGTTATGTCCAACATCTTGTGCCCATTTAATCATAGCTGATTTCACCGTTTCATCCTGAGTGTTCCATTTCAACAGCAAGTTATACATTCTTGACAGATTCTTGACTTTAGGATCTAACAGTTCTGTTTCTAATTTTGATTTTTCTACCTAGAAGCCTAATTTTTTGTCCAAATTAAATGCCTCCATTATTTGATAATAATGAAGCCAGTCTCGCACTCTATTTTTAAATTTTTCAAAACTCTGCAGTTTTAATCTATCTCCCTCTTGCTCCAGAATTTCCCAATATTTCGGCCATTTGGCCTCCATATGGAGTTTTTTCTGTGCCTTCGCTTCCATTGGTGACAACCATCTTGGGGTTTTTTTCCCCCTAACAAATCTTTATATCTTCTCCAAACATTAAGCAATGCTTTTCTAACAATGTGATTTTTAAATGCTTTATGTGCTTTTACCTTATCATACCACAAGTATGCATGCCAACCAAATACATTGTTAAAACCTTCTAAATCCAAAACTTCCGTATTTTCAAGAAGCAGCCATTCTCTCAACCAACAAAAAGCAGCTGATTCATAATAAAGTTTAAGGTCTGGCAGGGCAAATCCCCCTCTTTCTTTAGCATCCGTTAATATCTTAAATTTTATTCGAGGCTTCTTGCCCTGACAAACAAATCTAGAAATATCCTTCTGCCACTTCTTGAAACAATCCATCTTATCCAAAATTTGCAATGTTTGGAACAAAAATAACATCCTTGGCAGCACATTCATTTTTATCACAGCAATTCGGCCTAACAATGATAACTTCAAATTTGTCCATACTTCTAAATCCTTTTTCACTTCAGTCCAACATTTTTCATAATTATCCTTGAATAAGTTCACATTTTTAGCAGTCATGTTAACCCCTAAGTATTTCACTTTTTTAACCAATGTTAGTCCTGTCTCCTTCTGAAACTTCTCTCTCTCATTCATAGTTAAATTTTTCTCTAAAACCTTGGTTTTCATCTTATTCAACTTGAAACCTGCAACCTGTCTGTCACGGCTGCCTCAGGTCCCAGCTCACAAAGGACCAACGCCAGTTTCTCTTTATATACAAAGGTCTTTATTGAAGTCCATTAGTTGTTCCACAGTAGCGGCGCGCAGCCGTACGTCTGTTAGCTTAGACCGTAGAAGTCCCTTCTGAGTCGGTGCCCCCCCTACACCAGCTTAAGATACTGGCTTTGCTCCACCTCCTCCTGTCTTTCCTTTTCCGCAGGGTCTTTCTGCCCGCTGGAGTTCCGCCCCTCCTAGATTCTTCTGACGCTGAATCTCCCGACGGCTCTCCCTCCCTCCTGCGGGCTTTGGGACCTGGCTCCTCCCCCGGGCTCTCCGTTTCCCTGCGCGCTTGCACATTTGAACTTGGCGCGCGCGCCCAGTTTCCAACCCTTCTCCTGATGGTAACGTCACTCCTCTCACTGCTCCTCTCCCCTTCCGGGAGAGTGGCTTGTTCTGACCTCTCCTCCCTTCCAGCCAACGGAGCTGCTTCTCCTGACACACTGGAACTCCCCCCCCCTTCGCTACGCTCTGGAGGGGAAGCCGGGCCTGATCTCCAGCTGCTGCTTCGGGATTCCCTGTTGGCTCTTTCCCCCTGATGAGTCCCCCCTGGGGCTCCTCTCCCCCTGGCTACAGGCGCCCCCTCCTGGGAATCCCCTGATTCGCTGGAAAAGCTCATGGAGTCCCTTGGGCCACAGTCCTCCTCCTCCTCGCTGTCCTCGGACTCTGCCCAATGGTCCTCCCTCTCCTGCCTCCCATGTGCCTCTGCCCCTGAACCCCTGACATCCATCCCCCCCTCGAAGCCCCCCTTCCCCCCTCCCGCTGCTGGGGTGCAGGTTCCGGGTGCTCCATCGTTGCAGGGGTAGATGCTGGAAACAGTTCGTTCCCCCCGGTGCGCCACAGTTCATCTGGATCCGGCTAGTCCGTAACAAGCTCGTCGACATCGATCTCCTCAGCTTCCAGTTCATTGTATGCGTGTTCGAACCCGTCCTCCTCCCCCAACCCGTCCAAGCCCGCCTCTCCCCCAGTTACCTCGGGCGATGCTGTCTGCCAAGGCCCCCTTAGCCACCTCCTGCTCCACCCCACTTCTGGCTGATCGTCCCACCAGTAAGAGCGGTCCGTGTCCACCCCCGAGCACGATCCCCTTGGAGGGCTCGATTCTGGCGTCGTCTCCTCTGCTGCGGAGAAGCCCTGGAACGTGCTGGCGGAAAGTGTGGGCGTAAAAAGCCAGTCATCGAAATAATCTGCTGGCATGGGTCTGTGTGGGAAGAGTGCATGGAACTCGTCTTTGAGAAGCGGTTCCTCCAGAGCATAATCCGGCACCCAACTGTTGGCGCTGGCCGGGGTGCCTTCCCTGGCGAGGAGGTATTCTACTCCCTCCTCCCCCCATCTCGAGTCCAGAATCTCCATGACCTCGTTGAGTGTCGTGGCCCTCGGTGACTTCCCCCCCTCTGGTGACTTTCTGCGTGGGTCTAGTGCTGCCCCTGGCTCCTGAAACCTGTGCGGGGCCCTGTAGGGTGTGAGCACCGACCTATGAAAGACCGGGTGCATTCTGGAACCTTCTGGGAGGGCCAACCGAAAAGCTACAGGATTGATCTTGGCCTCAACCTGGTATGGCCCTAGTTGTTTGTGTCCTAGCTTCTTCTTAGCTAACGACTTGGCTGGCACCGCCTGGGCCGCCAACCATACCCAGTCCCCCACCTGGATGTCCTCCCCTGCCCTCCTGTGCCTGTCTGCCTGCACTTTGTATGCGTGTTTAGCTAGCTCCAAGTGCCGTCGGAGCTCCTTGTGGACTTCCTGCAATTCTGCTGAGAAGTGCTCAGCTGCCTGGGGCTCCCCCTCCGCCGTCATCGTTAACCCCGGGAAGGTTCTGGGATGCCGCCCATTGTTGGCGAAGAACGGTGTCACCCCCGTTGACACGTGCTTCGTGTTGTTGTAGGCAAACTCGGCCATCGGTAGGTAGTCCACCCAAGTCACAGGCTTCTGATTGGCGTAACAGCGCAGGTACTGCTGCATGATGGCGTTGACCCTCTCCGCTTGGCCGTTGGTCTGCGGATGCCTTGCCGACGCTAAGTTGATCTTGACGTTCAGGATACCCAGGAGCTTCTGCCAGAAACTGGAAATGAATTGGCGGCCCCGGTCGGACAGGATGGACCGTGGTAAGCCATGCACCCTGAACACGTGGTCTATGAACAGCTTGGCGGTCTGTTCCGCTGTAGCCACCTTCGCGCAAGGAATGAAATGTGCCATCTTGGTGAACAGGTCCACAACCACAAGTACCGCCGTCTTGCCTCGCGAACTGGGTAGATCAGTAACAAAGTCCAGCGCCACTCTCTCCCACGGCTGTAGTGGCGTCTCCAGCGGTTCCAGCAGTCCCGCTGGCTTCTTGTGCACTGGCTTGGATCTCTGGCAAGTGTCACACCTGGTGACGTAATCCGCGACCTCTCCTCGCATCTGGGGCCACCAAAAATCCCTGGCTACTAAGTCCGCCGTCTTCTCCTTGCCGAAGTGACCCGCGCTGGGTGCGTCGTGCAACTGCTGTAGAACCTTCGCGCGGAGATTGTCCCCCGGCACATAGAGAGCACCTTTGTGGGTCAGCAGGCCGTCGCGTATCTGGAAAACGTTGTCCTGCACTGTGCCCCTCCGCAGTTCTTCCATCTTGGATTGTGCGAACGGATCAGTCTGCAGCGCGCGACGCACCGCGTCCAGGTTCACGGCAGCTGAAGCGCAGGCCCATGCCTGCGGTGCGAAAATGTGCCTTGCCGCCACTGGTGCCGCTTCCTCGAGATATTGCGGCTTCCTGGAGAGCGCATCTGCTATGACATTGTTGTCTCCCGGGATGTACTCAATCCTGAAGTCGAAATCCGCAAAGAACTCCGCCCAGCGTATGTGCCTCTGGCTCTGGAGCTTCGCTGTGTGCCAATACTCCAGGTTCTTGTGGTCCGTGCGGACCTGCACGGTGTGCTTGGCTCCGATGAGGAAGTGCCTCCACGCCTTGAAAGCCGCGTGGATGGCCAACAACTCCCTGTCCCAGATTGTGTAGTTCTGCTCCGACTTGCTGAGCTTCCGGGAGTAGAAAGTGCAGGGCCTCCAGTTCCCCTGCGGATCTTCCTGCAAGAGGACGGCCCCCACCGCTCTGTCAGACGCGTCAGTCTCAACCCGCATGGGCCTGCCGGGATTCACGTGTAGCAGCTGTTCTTCAAACGCGAAGAGGCGCTTGAGTCGCCGGAAGGACTGCTCCGCCTGGTCCGTCCAGGTGAACTTCTTCTTCTTGGAACTGAGAATGTCCGTGATAGCTGCCGTCTCTTTCGCGAAACCCCTGATGAACTTGTGGTAAAAGTTGGCGAAGCCGACGAACCTCTGGACCTCCTTCCGATTGCGTGGGCTCTTCCAGTCCAACACCGCGCGGACCTTGGCGCTGTCCATGGCTAGTCCCTTGTCGGACAGCCTGTAGCCCAGGAAATCCACCTCCGTCACGTCGAATTGGCACTTCTCCAGCTTGGCGTAGAGTCTGTGCTCCCGTAGCCTCTGCAGGACCTCCTTTACGTCACTCTCGTGAGTCTCCTGCGATTCCGAGAAGATCAGGATGTCGTCGAGGAAGCATACGCACTTCTTGTAGAGGAGTCCCGCTAGCACGTGGTGCACGTGGTGCCATACTCATGGCTGCCAAACTTCGTGAGCTTTGCAAAAAAAAAAATTGCGTACTTTGAGAAGGGACTTACTGTCACGGCTGCCTCAGGTCCCAGCTCACAAAGGACCAACGCCAGTTTCTCTTTATATACAAAGGTCTTTATTGAAGTCCATTAGTTGTTCCACAGTAGCGGCGCGCAGCCGTACGTCTGTTAGCTTAGACCGTAGAAGTCCCTTCTGAGTCGGTGCCCCCCCCACACCAGCTTAAGATGCTGGCTTTGCTCCACCTCCTCCTGTCTTTCCTTTTCCGCAGGGTCTTTCTGCCCGCTGGAGTTCCGCCCCTCCTAGATTCTTCTGACGCTGAATCTCCCGACGGCTCTCCCTCCCTCCTGCGGGCTTTGGGACCTGGCTCCTCCCCCGGGCTCTCCGTTTCCCCGCGCGCTTGCACATTTGAACTTGGCGCGCGCGACCAGTTTCCAACCCTTCTCCTGATGGTAACGTCACTCCTCTCACTGCTCCTCTCCCCTTCCGGGAGAGTGCCTTGTTCTGACCTCTCCTCCCTTCCAGCCAACGGAGCTGCTTCTCCTGACACACTGGAACTTCCCCCCCCCCATCGCTACGTTCTGGAGGGGAAGCCGGCTTTGATCTCCAGCTGCTGCTTCGGGATTCCCTGTTGGCTCTTTCCCCCTGATGAGTCCCCCCTGGGGCTCCTCTCCCCCTGGCTACAGGCGCCCCCTCCTGGGAATCCCCTGATTCGCTGGAAAAGCTCATGGAGTCCCTTGGGTCACAGTCCTCCTCCTCCTTGCTGTCCTCGGACTCTGCCCAATGGTCCTCCCTCTCCTGCCTCCCATGTGCCTCTGCCTCTGAACCCCTGACACTGTCCAAATTCTTGAATCAGTTCCAATACCCTTTTAGTACTAGCTTCTGGCTCCTGTAGAGTCAATACTAAATCATCAGCAAATGCTTTCAGTTTATACTGTTTAGCTCCCACCTGTATACCTTTAACCTCTTGGTCCTTTCTAATCATATTTAGCAAAACCTCTAGGACCGATATAAAAAGCAATGGAGAAATTGGGCAACCTTGTCGTGTCCCTTTTTCAATCTTAAACTCTTCTGTGATCACATTATTCACAATTAATTTTGCCTTTTGTTCTGAATAAATTGCACCTATAGCATTTTCAAAACCTTCTCCTACCCCCATCCCCTGTAGATTCTTCTTCATAAAACTCCAAGAAATATTGTCGAAGGCTTTCTCTGCATCCACAAATATCAAGACTGCTTTAGTATTAATATTCACTTGTAGTTTTTCTAGAATATTAATTATACTCCTCATATTGTCAGACAGATGTCTGCCCGGGAGAAAGCCTGCTTGATCTGTGTGAATTTCTTCTGCTAACACCTTTTTTAATCTTTTAGCCAAAATATCTGTGAAGATTTTGTAATCCACATTAAGCAGCGATATAGGGCGGTAGTTCTTGAGCTGTGTCTTTTCAGTCTCTGTTTTCGGTATAAGTGTAATGTAAGCTTCCTTCCACGACTCTGGTGCCCGTCTTCCTTCCAATATTTCATTGCAGACTTCCTTTAATGGTTGTATTAACCATTCTTTCAAAGATCTGTAATATCTTGAAGTCAAACCATCTGGTCCTGGAGATTTGCCTAATTGCATGTTTTGGATAGCCCCTTCCACCTCCTGATCCGTTATCTTATAGTTCAACATTCACTGTTTTTCCTGAGAGATTTTACGTACTCCATTCATTTTTAAAAATCAATCAATATCCATTTCTTTTTGCTTCTCTTGAGAGTCCCAAGGACTGCAAGAAGATCAAACCTATCCATTCTGAAGGAAATCAGCCCTGAGTGCTCACTGGAAAGACAGACCGTGAAGCTGAGGCTCCAATGGCCACCTCATGAGAAGAGAAGACTCCCTGGAAAAGACTCTGATGTTGGGAAAGATGGAGGGCACAAGGAGAAGGGGACGACAGAGGACGAGATGGTGGGACAGTGTTCTCGAAGCTACCAGCATGAGTTTGACCAAACTGTGGGAGGCAGTGGAAGACAGGAGTGCCTGGCGTGCTCTGGTCCAGAGGGTCATGAAGAGGCGGACACGACTAAACGACTAAACAACAACAAATGCTGCCTACCCTGAGCTACACACAGGCAGGAAAGTTACAGAAACATGACTCAATTTGCTTCTCCAGATAGCAGAGACCAACAAGTTACATCCTTGTAATCCTGGTTTCGGCGCTCAAAGTCTTCCACGTGGGCAGCAAGGTGGGAATTGACCATGCAGAAGCTGGTATTGTTGCAGACAAACCTCATGGCCACACACCCCTTGTTACCCTGCAGGGGCGGAGCAAAGATGCCTGTTAGTGAGCAAGCAGGAAAGAGGGGGAAACTGGTTGGCAGAGATTAGAAAAACAGATAGACAGACAGAAAGATAGACCTAGGGAATTCCGCTCTCAGGGTCTACTCCCCATCTTCCCCATGATGCCTGTGCCCACTGTTTCCTTCATCACTTCCTTGATGCGGCTGAGCTGGTCCTTCCGGACAAAGATGAGCAACATCATTCCGACTAGACGGACCAGCTGCACCTAGAAGATGCAAGGTACTGGGATGTCTACCAGCTCTGTTCATTGCTTGCTGTCCTGGGCCGGCTGGATGCAGATAGGAGTGGCAGGTGGCACCAACTGGGGATCCCCCAAGGGAAGAAGGCTCAGAGCCAGGGAACTGGTGGGGGGTCGTCCGAGGGAGAAGAGGGAGCAGACTGTGAGCAAGAGGAGGTGTTGGAAACTGAAGAGGCAGGAGGGCAGGAAGATTCTGTGGCAAACAGCAGCCCAGAATCCGAGGCAGAAGTGGAGGCTGGAGGCGGGGGTCAAGAGGCAGAGATCAGGCAGGCTGCTGAAGAAGCCAGGGGGTCTCCCCATCCTGCTGCGATCAGCTCCCCTCCCTGCTGGTCTCCCAGAACACAGAGAAATTAAGAGGAGGGAGCAAAGACAGACAAGGTGTCAGAGTCTCAGGTTGCTTGGGAAGGACCAGGGGGAGGAGGAGACTTCAGAGAGTGGTGGGAGGGTAGCAACCTTCAGCCTTCACAACTACCTCACTGGGGCAAGACCTGTTGGGAAAGGTTTCTGTGATCACGAGGCCTGCACGGTTTGGGTTTCTTTGAATAAAGAATGTTGGCTTCTTTTGAATAAAACACCACTGACACCAGGTGTTTTTTCTTGCTGACCTCCTCCTCCTCCTCACTCCAGCTCCTGACAGCTGTCTGGCTGCTGAAGAAATGGGTGGGGTTGGACTTACTTTTTTGTACTTGGATTTGGAACGCAAAGCCTTTTCCACAGCTGTCAGCCACTCTTGCTCCTTTGTCGAGTCCAAGTAGAAGAAAGCCTCTGTGCTCAGGTCCAGCTCCTGGAACCGAATGCCCAAGTGCCAAAGAGAAGGATGTGGAACTGCAGGAATAGGACTCCAATCGGAACAGACGTGCTGCTTAAATATGGAAAGACAACAGGAGTGTGTGGCAGGTAGGATTACAAGGGCAGGCAAGATCAGGACCAAGAACAAACAAGTAAGACCAGCCACTTCTTCCTCAGCTTAGCTATTCGGGGCCCCAAAGGAGCTTTGCTAATGAAAGAAAAAAAGCTTTTCCCTTGTATTTTTTAAGATGTGTCAGCCAGCCTGATATCTAAGCACTATCCCAGTAGCCACAGGCAACCAGAAATTCTTTGAAGGCAAGTGAGTTGGTTGATCTCTCCATTCTTCCTTCACCTGGCAACCTGGTTTCCAGGCTGGCTTTCCGGGAGCAGAAAACCACCTCTCAGATCTGCTGTGCCAAGCTTGTTTGCTAGAAGATTACCCCGTAACACCCTTGTCCTCTTTGCAAACCTCCTAAATGGCTAGCCTTCTGTGTTTCCATGCTGGCCATGAAGGAATGGGCATTCCCCACTCTGAAAACAGCACAGAAATACAGCCTGTCTAGTAAAGGGGTAAAAAGAGCAAGCTAAACAGCCTCTGTAAAACAGTAGCATCTGAAGCTGCTAACCACATACTGATAAACATATCATAAAAGCAGACATGAAAAACAAATGGCCACTGGGTACTACTAACAGTGGGACACGGGTGGCGCTGTGGGTTAAACCACAGAGCCTAGGACTTGCAGATCAGAAGGTCGGCGGTTCAAATCCTCACGACGGGGTGAGCTCCCGTTGCTCGGTCCCTGCTCCTGCCAACCTAGCAGTTCGAAAGCACGTCCAAGTGCAAGTAGATCAATAAGTGCCGCTCCGGCGGGAAGGTAAATGGCGTTTCCATGCGCTGCTCTGGTTCGCCAGAAGCGAAAGCACGTCAATCTGGCCACATGACCCGCAAGCTGCACGCCGGCTCCCTCGGCCAATAAAGTGAGATGAGCACCGCAAGCCCATAGTCAACCACGACTGGACCTAATGGTCAGGGGTCCCTTTACCTTTACCTTACTACTAACAGTACGAGGAAATAACCAAAGCAAAAACTTTGTTTGAAGTAGTAAGCTTAGCATTATAAGTATGACCCACACCAAGTGTTGGGGGGGGGGTCACGCCTCCCTGTCCTCCAGCACAGCTTTTAGGAGGAGTTCCAAAGGTTTTGCTTCAGTTTTGGATTAACTGCATCTTGTCACAATGTCTGAAGCTGCACAAACTGCTTCATTTGAACCATGGCTCATTGAAACAAGCCAACTTCCAATCGTGGGTTTACAAAGCTGGTAAAATGAACCACCATAGGATCTGGACACACCAAACTGTGGTTAATTTAAAATCCAAGTGGAAGCTTCCCAATAGGCTTGGGGTGGGGGAGAGGTGTGCAAACCTGGAGGAGAGGCTGCCGTTCTGCTCATAATATGAAGCCACGGTTCAGTATGTGGCACCAAGGAAAATTGCCCACTACAACTAATACTTTCAATTACCCACCCATGTGGCCTGAGCGAACAGGACAGACTTTGCCTGGCACCCAACAATAAAGCTGTCATGTAGATGTCGCTTTCTCCAGCCCCAACTCTGATACAGGTTCCACTGGTCTTTGCACTTTTGCATGATCTGACCTGAAATTCTGGGTGTTGACATATGCCTTCTCTCTCTTGGTGAGGACGTGCTTGATGTCATGGAACTTTGAAGTGTCAGGCATAGCTCTAATGGCTTTAGCCCAAACGTAGCAGAGTTTTCCTGCACAGCGAAGAAGCTAGTCGAGGTGGAAATGACTAGTCAGCTAGACTCAGAATAACTATTTACAGGATTTATTAAAAGGAAAAATAAAACCAGCAGAGTTTCTGCATACAAAACAAAGCAAAATAAATCCCCTCTCTCTCTCTCTCATAACCATACACAGCACTTCTACTCCTGCTTCTAACACACCTAACACCAAACTGTGCTAGCATTTCTAGATAACAGAGTTGAGTGCTGGTCGTTAACCAATCAGAGTAAGTAGTTTCTAGGTCAAGCAGACCTTGGCTTTCTGCCAAGAGTAAATTGACACTGCCTTGAGTTAATTGTGTGAAGCCAGAATCTGTAAGTTCCCACGAGAATCAATTAACAGAAACTGAACACCCCCTCACAGATTCTGCTGTACAATTAACATCAAATAACACCTATGTAGGAGATTATTTTTCCAGCAAACCTAAACCCTTGCACATTTGCTTGTTCTTTATCTTTGCCAATGGTTTAGTTAATACATCTGCTACATTTTCTTCACTTGATACATAAGTACATGTGATTATATTGTCTTGTACACAGCAACGTACATTTTGGTATTTTACAGAGATATGTTTGGAACATGATTTGAAACCCTCTGTTTTACTTAAGGTTATACAAGCTTGATTATCAATGTAAACTTGTACTGGTTCTCCACAATTTACATTTAAATCTGCTAACAAATGCTTGAAATAAATCACCTCGTTGCACAATTCACTCAATGCGGCGTACTCAGATTCCGTTGATGACACACTTACAACGTCTTGCTTGCGTGACCGCCAGCTGATTAAAGCTCCACCGACCATTATGACTAGTCCTGTGACAGATTTTCTATCTGGCAAATTTCCCCAGTCACTATCACAGTAGCAACTCAACATTTCATCCTCGGAAGAATTTAATTGTAACATATAGCCAATTGTCTGTTTGAGGTATCTCAGAACTTGTTTTACCCCTTTCCAGGCATTTAGTTTGGGTTTTGAGACCAATCTACTTAATATGCCTACTGCGTAGCTAATATCAGGTCTGGACCACTGTGCAAGATACAATAAACTTCCAATTACAGAGTGATATACATCAGGATGTTCAAATTCAGGACTCTCATCTATATGAAGTGTTTTTATGAAACCTGGATCCATAGGCACCGCTGCCCCTTTGCAATCCTGCATCCTATATGTAGTCAGTAGTTGTTTAACTTTGTTCTTCTGACTAATTAGGCAGCTGCCATCTTGGGCCCAGCACACTTCCAACCCTAGATATGTCCTAACCGGGCCTAAATCTTTCATTTTAAACTTACTGGACAATTGCTTGGCAAACCTTTTAGTTTGTTTATCTGTTTTACAGGCATACAATACATCATCTACATAAATCAGACAAAACTCTTGATCACTGCCTGTACCACGTACATAAACATAATTGTCAGCTGTACTCTGCTTGAAACCAAATGACACTAAGGCCTCATGGAAACATTTGTTCCAAGATCTTGCAGCCTGTTTGAGACCATATAGAGCTTTGTTTAATTTCAACACTCTATTGGAACCTGTCTCATAACCAGGCGGTTCGGCTAGATACAGGTCTTCTGATATTGATGCATGTAAATATGCAGTCTGGATATCAAAATGGTTTAACAGGAGTTTTCTCTTTGCTCCAAGCGTTAAAATCAGCCTTACACTGTCCCCCTTTAGCAGTAGGGGAAAAAGTTTCGTCATAATCTTTTCCAGGCCTCTGAGAGTATCCTTGAGCCACTAAACGAGCTTTGTATTTGTACTTTCCTGTCACCAGAGGTTTAAGTTTGTACACCCACCTGCAGCCTACAATCTTTGCCCCCTCAGGCGCTGCTACTGGTGTAAAGACCTTGTGCTCATTCAGAGAGGACATCTCTTCCTCCATTGCCTGTTTCCAGAGCTCTGCCTCCTCTTTTGGTAACTTTAACACCTCCTGAAAACTCTTGGGTTCTGCAATTACACTAAACACATTTGCAGTATCTGGAGAAAAACGCACCGGAGGCACTCCTTTGTTTTGTCTTTTAGATCTTCTGGGAGAAAATTTTTCTTCTGACCCACTTTCCTCCTCAGAACTACGACCTCTCTTTTGTTGCTTAGCAACTGGTCTCTGGCTAACTCCACTTTCTTGAGAGCTCTTATCTGAACTTTCCTCCCCCTCAGACTCTGATTCTCTATGTTTACCTTCAGAGTCATGAAGCTCCTGGGAAGGTTCAAACCAAACCTCAGTATTGGCATGTAGTCTCTCCCAGCCACTATGTTCACAAAAACTGGCATTCCTGGAGATCACAATGCCATTTGTCCCTTCAGCAAAACGGAAACCTTTTCCCAGCTCCTGGTAACCCACAAACACTAACTGTTTGTTTGGTCTTAGGATCTCCCTTCTTCCTCATTTGTTTTGGAATTAATACCCAGGCTTTTAATCCAAACACATGCAAATGGTCAATTTTAGTTTTTTTCTGAAACAATTTAAAGTACGGGGTTGTACCTATTGTTTGATAAAAAGCCTATTTTGGAGATAACACGCGGTGAGCATGCTCTCCCCCCAATAAGACATGGGCAAATCAGCATCATCAAGCATGGCAAACATCATATCTTGTAAAGATCTGTTTTTCCGCTCTGCAACGCCATTCTCCTCTGGGGAAAAAACGTTCGTTTTTCTATGCCCAATGCCACGCTTTTGTAACCAATCTCTAAAGGCATTTGACATAAATTCGCCACCTCTGTCCGTCTGGATCCTTTTGAGTTTAATGGACAGAAATCTTTCCACAGATGCCACCCAGCCTTTAAACTTAGTGAACACGTCACCCTTATTCTTCATGGGAAAAACCCAAGGGTAACGTGTGGCGTCATCCACAATTGTTAATGAAAAGCGCGCTCCACCCCTGCTTACAGCAAATGGACCAATTACGTCCATGTGAACCAGCTGTAGCGGTGACTCACTAACTCTGTCACTTCTGGGGTAAGAGACTCTGTGGGTTTTAACCTTTTTACAAACATTACAATCAAGGTACTTGTTACAACTCTTTAAATTACCCCCATCAGCCAATTCAGATATTTTTAGTACACTTTTCCAGCAAGCATGCCCCATTTTCCTGTGCAATAAGTGCACACAGTTGTCATGTATAGCTTTGTTATTCACTGCAGGCTGAGATTTACTGACTACTGCTGCAACTTGAGATCCTGCTTTAAGCCAAAACAAGCCTCCCTCTGACTTAGCAGTGCCTAAAATCTCACCAGTCTTCTTAATAATGCAACTGTCTCCTTCAAAATACACTTTAAACCCAGCTTTTAGCAAACAATCTACAGACATCAGATTGCTCCTTAATGAAGGCACACAAAGTACATTTTGCAGGCATTCACGAAGACAAGGAACAAACACTGCACCCCCCGAAATCACTTCGGAAGTACTTCCGTCTGCTAGAGCCACCTGGCTGCGCTGTGCTGAGTTCTTGGAAACAAACAATTCATCTGAATTTACGATGTGCCGAGATGCTCCCGAATCGACCACCCAGACAGCTTGTTTCTCATCAGCAATCTTGACCTCGGCGGTCACCAGCTGAGCCGACTGTTTTTGTTTGAAGAATTTCTTTTTACGCTGCTGCTGCTGCTGATCTCGTCTCTGCTCCTGCACCGGCAACTGAGACTTGACCAACTCCGGACATTGTCGTTTTAGATGCGCTGAAGACCCACATCGGAAACAACGCCTAACAGCAAACGCTGACTCCTCACCAGTACGCTGCTTTTGCTTCACCTCTGGCACGGCATGAGAACTCCTTCCAAACCGCCCGCCAGTAGAAGTCTCTGCAGCCAACGACCTTTCTTGCCTCTTCTGCCATTCTTCAATCAAACGCCCAGTAACGTAGCTGACTGATAAATCACGCTCCTGTATGCCTTCTAGAGACAAAACTAAATTATCCCAGCTTTCCGGGAGAGAACTCAAAATAATAGACACCTTCTCCTGCTGGTGTAACGCACAGTCTCTTTCCTGTAGCGCAGCAAACTTTAACTGTAAACTGTGTAGGTGTTCCTGCATTGTAACCCCAGGCTGTAACATTGCCTTGTACAATGCCTTGCGAATGAACAGCTTGGAAACCGCTGTCTCACACACATGGAGTTCTTTAAGTGCTTGCCACACACCTCTAGCTGTCTTGATTCCCCTCACATACGGCAACTGGGAATCTTCCAGCCCCAAGACAATTGTGGCCCTTGCTCTTTGGTCTTTATCGAGGTCTTCATCATCAGGCTTCGCAGGAAACTTACTCACCACTTGCCAGAGACGATCCCTCTGCAGCACTGCCTGCATGCGTTCCGACCACAGCAAGTAATTGGAGTCATTCAGACGCTCAAAAGCCATCTGAACTGGTTGTGAGGCCATCTTGAGAGCGATGTCCCTGGAACCCGGAACCAGCTACTCACGACCACTGAGAGAGAAAACAGGAACCACAGCACCCAGCACTCACACGCTGCAGCTGTTGTCCTTGTGTCCACTGCGTCACCAGCTCACAACAGTCAGGAACCAGCCAGTGTCCATCTGCTGCACCGACAGGAACAACAACTTCTGGGACTACTGGAACCAACACCGTTGATGCTGACACCACCACAACTCAGGCTGGCAGCACAATGCCCATAACCTCATGGAACTTTGAAGTGTCAGGCATAGCTCTAATGGCTTTAGCCCAAACGTAGCAGAGTTTTCCTGCACAGCGAAGAAGCTAGTCGAGGTGGTAATGACTAGTCAGCTAGACTCAGAATAACTATTTACAGGATTTATTAAAAGGAAAAATAAAACCAGCAGAGTTTCTGCATACAAAACAAAGCAAAATAAATCCTTTCTCTCTCTCTCTCTCTCTCTCTCTCTCTCTCTCTCTCTCTCTCTCTCTCTCTCATAACCATACACAGCACTTCTACTCCTGCTTCTAACACACCTAAAACCAAACTGTGCTAGCATTTCTAGATAACAGAGTTGAGTGCTGGTCGTTAACCAATCAGAGTAAGTAGTTTCTAGGTCAAGCAGACCTTGGCTTTCTGCCAAGAGTAAATTGACACTGCCTTGAGTTAATTGTGTGAAGCCAGAATCTGTAAGTTCCCATGAGAATCAATTAACAGAAACTGAACATGATGAGTCCCTCTCTCTGTCCGGACTGCGTATGTGTGGAAGGCACAAAGAGCTTGCGCATAGTGTGGGTCATTGGGGTTGCTTCTTGCTCATGCTCTCCTTGTCACGGATACGCCTAAGGGAGATGAGAACAGAACTCAAGTAGTCCTTAAAAGCAAGGAGGCGGGAGGGCACAGTACACCTCTAAGGCAACTTACAGCCTGCTTGGTGGCAGCGGTGGGGGTGGAGGCTCCCGGCGGGCACTCATTTGCTGATTCTGCAGGTTTCTTTCCTTCTCCATGAAGTTATCCTCGAATCCCAGAATTCCAGAGAGAGGAAAAGACTTCTGAGGTTAGAGAGGCTTCAGAACCGTTTGAGGACGTTTCGGGAAAGGAACTTAGAAAATACTTAACTGCAGGAAAATGTTCCTGCCTCCGCACAGCACCACATTTGTCGGACAATTGCCTCTCAGCTTATGCATGTTTACAAAGGATTGTGGAGGCAACAGGTCCTCCCCTCAAGGCCTTTTCCTCTAAAGGAGGTAGACTGGTCTTCTCCAATCCTCTGGCCACTGCTGAGTTTTCCAAACTTTCTGGCATATTGCGTGGAGCACCTTAACAGCATCATCTTTAACAAAATTTAATAGTTCAGCTGGAATATCATCACTTCCACTGGCCTTGTTATTAGCATTGCTTTCTAAGGCCCATTTGACTTTGCTCTCCAGGGTGTCAGGCTCAAGGTCAGCAACCACACTACCTGGGGTGTATGAGACATCCATATCTTTCTGGTATAATTCCTCTGTGTATTCTTGCCACTTCTTCTTGACGTCTTCTGCTTCTGTTAGGTCCTTTCCACCTTTGTCCTTTATTATGGTACTCTTTGAATGAAATGTTCCTTTCATAGCTCCAGTTTTCTTGAACAGATCTCTGGTTCTTCCCATTCTGTTGTTTTCCTCTATTTCTTTGCATTGCTCGTTTAAGAAGGCCCTCTTGTCTCTCCTTGCTATTTTTTGGAAATCTGCATTCAATTTCCTGTATCTTTCACTATCTCCCTCGCATTTTGCTTGCCTTCTCCAAGTCCACCTTTCCTTTTGAAGCAAAATGTCATTGAAATGGGGGAGAAATGCCCTGCATGAAGTCTTGGGTTTGCAATTTGGGGAGAGGGAAGACTGTCTGCGGCGCTGGGGAGCGGGCAGGCTGGCGAGGCCCCCTAGATCTAGAGGCCCTAGGCTTCAGCCTACTTAGCCTATACATAAATCTGGCCCTACCTATGTCACAGTGAGCACAGGCCCATCGATCACGTGCAAGGCATTCTGCGTGTTGGGAAGGAGCCTCCTGTTCTGGGCCAGGGGGAAGAGTGACACCAGCAGAAGACTGGGTGGTGGGGTCGAAGCTGATCCCGGGGAGCACGTGAGGAGTCAAGGCTTCCCGCATGAAGGCCTCGCTTCCCCTAGAAGTCCCTGCCTCCTGGTCTGTGTTCGCTTTCTTCTTCAGGTACAGCGCCAGCATGTTCTGGATGGTGCACCTGCTTTCGGGGGAGAGCTTGTAGACCTGGTCCACACTAGAAGAATAGCCATGAGACGGGTGAGACTCCTGCAAGGCATCCCCAAAGTCAGGGGAATATAAGCGCATTTGAAGAGCCTTGCTGGTTCAGGCCAAGGCCCATTCAGTCTGACATCCTGTTGGCATGTAGTTGGTCCACCACAATTGCAATATTATTGCATCCTTCAGGAATGGTGTGTCCAGCTCCATCTGAGTCATCATCCAGGCACGCTGTGGAGCTGCATGGATGAGAGATGGGCATCTTTGGCCAATCAGGGGTGAAGAGCTGGCAAGATCCCCTGTACTGAGCAGAAAAGCAAACTCTTTGGCCTCCGAGATCTCTCCCAACTCTCAGCAGCCCTCACTGTGAGCCATACTAGAGGAATTTTGCCCTGCTTTTGCTGAGCTACAACACAGGAGCACACCCCCAGGTGGCCATGATGTGGTAACCCTGGCGAAGCATTGCAGAGCAACTGAGAAAGCAGAATGATGTTTGCGTGGACAGTCCATTAGAAAGCTGCACTATTATTGCATCGATAGCACATTGCAGAATACGGCCCCCCTCCAGGCAAAAACATCCGTCTGGAGGCACAGTAGCTTTCATTTCGGAGGTTGTGGTTTTACAGCTTCCTATTTATTTATTTATTTATTTATTCATTCATTCATTCTACATTATTTATTTATTTCATAAAACTTATACACTACCAGATGGTAAGAAACATCAAGGCCGTTTACAGAAAGATAAAACCATAAAATCAGGAAAAACCTACGGTACATTAAACACTGAAGAAGTGAATACCAGAATAGATCAGAACTCACTCCCAAGGTAAGGGGAAGAGACATGGCTAAGATGGCAGGACAGCTTACTCTATGGTGTTAACCCCTTCATGCACTAATTAGACTGAAGCATGTTGCTTATATGAGACTGGTTATCCCGCACAACATGCTCTCACGCAACCCATGCCCTCCAACTGAAAACCCATTTCCTGGACAATATCAACATTGTGTTTTGTGCCTGTGAACTGCACAGTGAATATTTTTATTAGAAAAGAAAACAGCCTGGTGTTTCAGCTTCTCAGAGTTGTTTTATTCAGTGTGGTGCTACAGCTTGTCACACCCAAATCCTCCAAAGGAATCTGCCAAAGTGCTTTTCCAGGCAAAAGGGGGCAGAGGGAGAGAAACCAAGAACCTCAAATTCACTAGACCAGAAGGCCATTGGATCTGGCAATATCTGGGAGCCCACAAGATTCCCAGCCTCCGCCCTACACAAACAACCAGGCACTCAGCTGTGAGGCATGCCTCTTACCGGAGGGAGGGTCACTCCAGAGGCAGCTGTGGCATGAGGGTGCTGGCTCATGCCTTTGTGGGCACATTTGGGGATTAAAGAGGACCCCCTAGGAAGCGTGCTTGGAGATCTTCCTTACCACGTGGCTCTCTGGCAAAAGCACAACAGTACTAACGGCCATATGGAACCACACCTCAAAGCTGGATCAGACTTCCCAGATCCTGTAGCCTACATCAGGAGGAAGACTGGGGCAGAGGGGCCTAGAGTGGGAGTCAGAGCTGCTCTTAGGGCTGCATGTCTGAAGCATGGGCAGAAATCTTTGGGTGTGAGGTTGCGTGGGGCTGTCTCTTTGTGTTTTGCTGGTGCCAAGCCGCCAGCCAGCCAGAGGCAGGCAACCAACTGGCTTCAGGGGCAAGCTCCTTTGCAAAGCCAGTCTGACTTCACCAGATGCAATGACAGAGTGACCATTTGGCCCGTGTTCTGCTTCGCTGTGAAATTGCATGTGTTCCTCAACCCAGAGAACCTCTTTTTCAACGTCAAGCTGGTCTAAGGAAGAAAAGCATAAGAGTTAGTCTTGAATGCCCACACACATGTGCTGGGAGATGCCTGCACACCGCACATGTAAAGCACATCTCCTCCCACCCACACCCAAAAAGTCCTGGGAACAATGGTTTGTTAAGGGTGCTGGGAATCGTAGCACTGTGAAAGGAAAACTAAGGTTCTTAGGATTCTTTGGAGGGGGTGGAAAGTTGAATACGCAGCGGCCACATGGACAGACGGACACACACACACACACACACACACACACCCAGCATAGCTTCAACTTTTAGCACAAAAAGTCTTCAGCCAGATGTCATGCAACCCTTTGGCAGGGGAAACTTATCATTTTATTGATTTTCCATAACAAACAATTAAAAAGGCGGCCAATCTTGCAAAGGAGTGTTGCCATTTAAACTGCTGGTGTGACGTAGGAACCCGAACAAAGAAAAGGAACAAGCTACGAAAAACGAAACATCCCACCTGGGCACGGTTTCTGAGAGAGCAACAGCAGAAGACCCAGACTCTGGCAAGATGAGCATTTGCCCAGTGGATTCTGGCCACTCCATGAGGGCAGACAGCGGATGGCTGCCAGCCCCTTCCCACTCCATCTCAGATACAGAACGCATTTGCTCTGCCACTCCTTGGCTCTGGTGCCACCTACTGTTGGCCTCCTTGCCTTCCACCCTCCCAGTCCCAATGAGCACCATCCACCCCTGGTCCAGAGGCGCAGAGCAGTAGTTAGGTGATCTTGCGCCCCGGCAGAACCGTCCAGATTGCGCCCCCTAGCCACGGACAAGTTAGCTCTTCTTTCTGCCTCTCCTCCACCCCCCCTCCACCCATTCAATTCACCCTGGAAGTACAAGTATCGAAAAGTAAAATGTTAGAGGTTCCCCCCACCCCATAGCAATATAATTGGATTCAGATAGCTGGTCAGTCTACTTTCGGTTTCACTCCTGGCTCCTTGTTAAATTAATACTGCATCAGAAAGTTCCCAAGCAGATATCCAAAGTTCTTTGGCATTTCTCCAGTTGTTAATGAGATGTCTCTTCTAATCCAGGGGAGTCTTTTGATCTTCTTCCAGGAAACCAAGAGTCAAAAACCTTGATTTTCCTTTTTTTCCCTTTTCCCAGTCATTTCCACATAGTCATTATTAGAGTTCTTAAAACCTTATATCAACAAATGCAAAATTTTTAGCCTCCCTTGCTTTCCTGGTGACTTTCAGCTTAAACACAAACTGCTCTGGAGTGAGAAAAACCCATCACACTCAAAAAGCCCCGCTGGAGGGACCTGGAAGTGTGTGGGGAAGAGCAATTTTGTAGTGGCTTTGTCGCACAGGAGCACCAAGTTCACTAACTGGCTGATTCAGATTGAATCCCATTCAAAAAGAGTGCAATGGTGTGTGTTTCAGCCAGCCATCCGGCTGCTGCAACTATTCCCTGGGTGCCACCACACTGTCCTGTCTGTGTGTTTGGAAGGGAATGGGAGCTATGCTCCCCCCGGAGACACTCCACTCCTTCTTCCTTAGCTGTGCTGCTCAACAGTTGAGGCAACCTTCACAGTTCTGGGATGCCGAGGAAGCGAACCCATAGTCATGTTCATCTGTACTGGCTCAGTATGACCTATTCTGACAGGTGCTGCCTTTCATATTCACGCCCAAGAGCCTTTCCGCTCCAGAGATCTGGGGCTGAACCCGGGATCTGCATGCCAAGGCTGGAGTGCCAGCTGGCCACGTTGGGCGCCTGCCTGGAGAGTGGAAGCCGGGGGTTCAAGGGACACTGTGCTGCTCCTGGCAACCCCCACCCAACCCGACGTCCTCCTCCGCCTGAATCCCGCTTCCCCCGGGACGCACTTCCCATCCTGGAGTGGCTGGGGTGGGAGCGCTCCCCACCCCCCTTTCCAGACCCCACTCTCCTCGTTCTTCTTCTTCATGCCTCGGGTGTTTTCCTGAGTGTATCTTCAGAACAACCCTCTGTGAGGGAGGCTAAGCTGACCCAAGAACTGGCCCAAGGACTGGCCCAAGGAAGCTCAGCCAAGTTGCCAAGGCCAGCATTTAAGACCGCGCACCCTTTCCCCTCAGATGATAAAGCCGGGGTGAGTCATGCTAGCAGCCTGTGGCCTGGATGGGCTTTGTGGCAGCCCAGCCCAGCTGCTATAGTCCACCTCTGAACCGAGGAAGCGCAACTGGAGAGACAGAGCCCAGCACCTTTCTCACGGGACAGAAGCGCACGACTTCCCCCTCCCACTTGCCGCCCGCCCCAGTCTTTCTCCAGCAGCTCAGTTTAGTGCACCAAACGGCTCATCCCAGGTGGGAATTTGGGTGGCGCTGCTTGCAGAAGGAGAAGTGGCTGGCGCTAGCGGACACTCCCATTGTTCTTCTCAGGTAGGACTTCCGGGATCCAGACGAACATTTTACCAAAAAGTATGGCTTGACTACTGATTTCGCATTTAAAGGATGGCAAAACGACCTAAGTTTGGCAGACAGGTGAAAAAACCCACGAATTAAATTTAAAGTTCTGTGAGATGCAAAGGAAAGCTTGCGTTTTAAACTTGCATTTTACAGTTAAATCAGCTATGATAAAATGGGCTCAAGACATTGGCTATAATATCATGTCTGAGGACTGGGAAAGGTTATGGACCACCGGTATGAAGTTTACGGCATGTAATGCCTTGAAAGAAAACATTATGAAAATGGTATACAGGTGGTACATGACCCCAGTCAAGCTTGCTAAGATTTACCATTTGTCTGATAATAAATGTTGGAAATGCAAAGAAGCTGAGGGGACATTCTTTCATCTTTGGTGGACTTGTCCAAGAGTGAAGGCCTTCTGGGAAATGATTTATAATGAGTTAAAAAAGGTGTTTAAGTACACCTTCCCTAAGAAACCGGAGGCCTTCCTTTTGGGCATTGTCGGCCAAAAGGTGTTAAAGAAGGATAGAACGTTTTTTATGTATGCTACCACAGCAGCAAGAATCCTTATCGCTAAGTATTGGAAGACTCAAGATTTACCCACACTGGAAGACTGGCACACGCAATTGATGAACTACATGGAGTTGGCTGAGATGACTGCCAGGATCCGAGACTTGGGAGAAGAAGCAATGGAGGAGGATTGGAAAAAATTTAAGGACTATTTGCAAAAGTTTTATAAATTATATGAACGTTAAGATGTCGCATGACTTGGAAGGTTAGCCCCAGCAACGTGAATGGATTATATATGAAATTGGATAACATTATTGAAAGAATCAAAGTTTAAACGGTTAAAAATGACAATACGTTTGGTTTTTAGAGTAAATGGAAAATAAGGGATTTAAACTTAAATTGTAATTGAAAGAACAAAAGAAACACACGAAACAAGGTTATAATTTGTTGATAAATTTATTGTTAAGAATGCACTGTGCGGGAGGTGTGGGGAAGTTCGATAGAAAATTGAAATTGTTGAAATGGTTTGGTTTTTTCTTTTTCTTTTCTTATCTTTTCTTTAATTCTTTTTTGCTTTATCTGTAATTGGAAAAAATGTAATAAAAATTATTATAAAAAAAAATAAACTTGCATTTTACAGCTTGTTGCTTGGTGCGGTTAATGGAATGGGGGTGTCAGGGAACTGCCATCAGAGACTGAGGGAGAGGGAGGGCTCCAGAGGGATTCCGGAGAGCGTCCCGGGAGGGAGAGAAGCAGCACATCTTCTGGGGAAGGAAATCAGCGTAGCACCATTGGAGAAGGGGGGCAGATGGGGGAATCGGCGAGGTGGCTCCAAGACTCCTCGCCGGGGACCAGCGGGGAGAGCACGGGTCCTCCGATGCCCACACCCTCCCTGCGCAGAAGGCCTCCGCGCAGGTAAAGTAGGCGGAGACTAGGCGTCAAAGAGCTTCTTTGCTGGAAGAAGTTCAAGAAACGCCCACTGACGGATTCTGCCAGCGATTGAGACAGCCACGGGCGAGTGGCTGTCCAGATAGAAAGGGTTCACCCAGGCAACCCAGCCAGATGTGGCGCCGATTTACGCACGAGCAACCCCTAGAACCATTACAGCAATCCGTCAGTCCCTGACGTTGCTTGTGCACAGCCCCGGAGAGGCAGCACGATGAGCCAAACAGGAACAGCCGGAGAGACGGAGCAACCAGCTGCGGTGCGGAGTCTGGTCGAGAGGAACCGAGACTTGGAGACGCACGTGGCTATCCTGACAGCGCAGCTGGAGGAAAGACGGGCTCAGGATGCGCAGGTCAGAGCCACACCCATCGCAAGGAAGGTACCGGGGCTGGTACACAAATTTGGTGGAAAGCCCCAAGACTACAATGCTTTCCGAACGGAAGTGCAGTACGCTTTGGAGCTGCAGAAAAATGACTTTGCTGATGACGGGGAGAGGGTTGCTTACATTGTGGGGCATCTGTAGGATGGGGCGAGAGGATGGATCAGGCCCCTAATGGTGACGCAAAATGATGCCTTGAAGGACCTTAAGGCATTCCTTCAGCGAATGGACGCGATGTTCTCCAGCGAGGTGGACCATGTTACGATATAGAAGCAATGTGGCCGCGAGCTGGTACCTTGAAAGCAAAACATAATGGGAATGTTGGGACTGTTCCGTGGGAAACAGAGGGACAGTCTATTCACAGTGCGAAGCACCGGAGGAGTCAGTCTCTCTCGGCTGTTGGAGTTTGAAGAGAGCAGTCATGATTTTTGTAACACTGCAAAGACAGAAATAAAGGCATGTAAATACATTTCTATCTATCTCTTTCCCCTGCCCGGGGGGGGGCAGGAAAGAGGGGGTGTATTCTTCTCACGCTGAGAAGGATCGCCTATCGCGACCTCAGCCTGTATCCTGCCGGGGAATGCAGACAGGGAGGTCAACCGGAGATCAAGCCGGGTGCCTGGAGAGTGGCCAGTTTCTCCTGATAAAGGCTTGATTCCCAACATCTCGTAGCAAGGAGCCGATGGTTTTGATCCATGAAAGCAACAAGAGAGGTTGATGGATCGTACTTCATCCTCTGCAAGGAGATAAAGAAGATATGGTAGCGGGCAGATGGAAGCTACAAGGACGGCTGAGCACCGGAGGAGGTGTTTTTGCTGAGCAACGGAACCCCTAAGGTATGCTGATTTTATGGCTGTGAGAGTGAATGCGAATTGAAGCATTCTTCGGTTCACTGAGTGTCTGCTTTTGGATGAAACCAGCACTGTGAGAGAGCCACATATTTCGCATACCTGAGTCTTGATAATAATAATAATAATAATAATAATAATAAATTTTATTTATATCCCGCCCTCCCCAGCCGAAGCCGGGCTCAGGGCGGCTAACAACAATCAAATAATCAGTCAAATAATCACACAATCTAAAAATATTTCATTATAAAAATTAATTAAATCAAATTGATGGCAACCAATTAAGCAAATTTCTGTGCAGGTTGCCAGAGGAGGGAGTCAGGCTGCGCCCTGACCAAAGGCCTGGCGGAACAACTCTGTCTTGCAGGCCCTGCGGAAAGATGTCAGGTCCCGCAGGGCCCTAGTCTCTTGTGACAGAGCATTCCACCAGTTTGGAGCCGCAGCCGAGAAGGCCCTGGCTCTAGTTGAGGCCAGCCTAACCTCTCTGAGGCCTGGGACCTTGAGGATGTTATTATTTGCAGACCGTAGGTTTCTCTGTGGGGCATACCAGGAGAGGCGGTCCCGTAGGTACGAGGGTCCTAGGCCGTATAGGGCTTTAAAGGTTAAAACCAGCACCTTAAACCTGATCCTGTACTCCACCGGGAGCCAGTGCAGCTGGTATAATACCGGATGAATGTGCTCTCGCAGCGAAGACCCCATAAGGAGTCTCGCCGCGGCATTCTGCACCCGCTGGAGTTTCTGGGTCAGTCTCAAGGGCAGCCCCACGTAGAGCGAGTTACAATAATCCAGTCTGGAGGTGACCGTCGCATGGATCACAGTGGCTAGGTCAGGACGAGAGAGATAAGGGGCCAACTGCTTAGCTTGGCGGAGATGAAAAAATGCCGCCTTTGTTATAGCTGTAATCTGCGCCTCCATAGAGAGGGAGGTATCGAAGATTACACCCAAACTCTTAACGGCCGGTGCTGGCACTAATTGCACCCCCGCAAGAGATGGGAGTTGCCCCCTCGATCCCATATCGTCCCGCCCCAGCCAGAGGACCTCTGTCTTCGAAGGATTTAACTTCAACCGGCTCCCACGTAACCATCCAGCCACAGCTTCCAGACATCTGGTCAGTGTGTCTGGGGCTGAGTCAGGATGGCCATCCATCAACAGATAGAGTTGGGTGTCATCAGCATACTGATGGCAACCCAGCCCAAAACTCCGGACAAGCTGGGCGAGGGGGCGCATAAAGATGTTAAAAAGCATCGGGGAGAGAATTGCACCTTGAGGCACTCCACACACCAAGGAGTGGCGTGATGACAATTCCCCCCCAAGCGCCACCCTCTGTCCCCGACCAGAGAGAAACGAGCGCAGCCATTGAAGGACTGTGCCCTGGATCCCCACGTCGGCAAGGCGGTGGTCCAGAAGTTCGTGATCGACCATGTCAAAGGCTGCTGACAGATCTAGAAGAATCAGCAGCCCCGACCCGCCTCGATCCAGCTGCCTGCGGAGATCATCTGTTAGGGCGACCAGAGCCGTCTCGGTCCCATGACCAGCGCGGAAGCCGGACTGGAATGGATCCAGAGCAGATGTTTCATCCAGAAACCTACCAAGCTGTTCAGCAACCACTCTCTCAATCACCTTACCCAGGAATGGAAGATTCGAGACCGGGCGGTAATTGGAAAGATCTGAAGGATCTAATGTTGTTTTCTTTAAGAGCGGACGCACCACCGCCTCCTTCAGTTCCCCTGGGAATATCCCGGTGCCAAGGGACAAATTGATGATATACCCCAGGGGGCCCCACACCTCGTCTGGACACGCTCTAATCAGCCATGACGGGCACGGGTCAAGAGGACAGGTGGTGGGCTTTCCAGCTTGGAGGAATCTGTCCACATCGGCTGGAGATATCCGGTCAAAGTGGTCCAATACTGGACCCGAGGACAGTCGAGGGGCCTCCAGTTCCTTTATTGTATCCAAATTGGCAGGGAGGTCATGGCGGAGCAACAGGACCTTCTCCGCAAAAAAGCTCGCAAATGCCTCACAGCTGTGTGTCAGATTGTTATTTAAATTTGGCTGTCCTTCAAGGGACGTTAAAGACCGAATTATACTAAATAATTGCGCCGGGCGAGAGCTAGCGGATGCAATGGAGGCCGAGAAGTAAGACTTCTTAGCGGCCTTCACTGCCATCTCATAGGTTTTCATAAAAACCCTATAAGATGTTCTTGAGGCTCCGTCACGGGCACCCCGCCATCCTCGCTCTAGCCGTCTGAGGTCCCGCTTCATTTTCCGAAGCTCCTCGGTAAACCAGGGAGCCCGGTTTCTGCGGGGTCGCAGAGGGCGCTTAGGTGCGATCTCATCGATGGCTGCCAGGAGCTGGGTATTCCAGCCCTCAACAAGCTCAGTCAATGAGTCGCCAGGGGGAGTAAGGTCCCGCAAGGCTTGACGGAATCTATCCGGGTCCATCAGCCTCTGCGGGCGAGCCCAAATCGGCTCGCCACCTAAGCAGGGTGGGGGTGGATAAGCCTGGAATGTCCAGTTGCTAAGCAATGAAATGTCAGTACAGTGGAAAGTTACTGACCAACAACGGAAGAGGGGCTGGGACTGTGAGAGGCTGGGAAAACAGCGTTTGTTTTGTCTATCTCACTGCTCTTGGAGGGACTTTCAAAACAGCTTGCGTTTAGCTGCCAAGTGTGAGGCAGTAAACAGCCAATAGACTCTTGGATTTTACAGGCTTGAGAGTGAGAGCTGAGGCTTGGATTCAAAATGGATGCCAAGAAGGGGGAAGGCTTACCTTACCCACCTCCACTGACTAATGACAATTATTCCTCATGGTCTGTAAAAATGAAAGCCCTGCTTCAGAATCAGAGGATTTTTGGGGTGATTGAAAACCCCATCCCTGCTGCACCAACGCCAGGTTGGAATTCACAGAATGTGAGAGCCAGGACGGCCATAATTCTGTGTATCTCAGATGTTCAACTCGTGCATATTCAGAATTTGGAATACGCGCGTGAGATTTGGCAAACGCTGCGTAGAATACATCAAAGAGATGCTGGTTCTTCAGCGTTGCTGCATTTTGAAAAGCTGACCAATCTAAGGCTAGCGCCTGATGGAGATATACAAGCGCATCTGACAGAGATGAAATTCTTACGCCAGCAGATGGCGGAACGCAATTTCCCTCTACAGAAAGAGATATTCTGCTTCATGATTATTAACAGCCTTAATCGGACTTATAAAACGGTTGCAAGTCAGCTTGGTTCTCTACCTGCTGCAGATCTCACGACAGAGAGAATCTGCGCCGTGGTTCTCAATGAGAGAGATCGCCTTGCTGCAATAGATGTCAAAGACAGGGGGAGAGAAGCTCGGAGTTCTGACACCCCCACTGCTATTGCTAGTGAAGAACAGGCTGTTGCTTTGACCGTTGTCTGTTGTTTCAATTGTGGACAGACTGGGCATCTTCAGCGGAATTGTAAGAAGCCACGTCAACAGAAAGGAGCTAAGGGGAGCTCTGCAAAGCCTGAAGCATCAGGCAAAAGTCGTCCCAAGTCCCAAGTGGAACCAGTTATGGCTTTGATGTCACTAAAAGCCACACCAGAAGTGGAAAACGCTTTTATTTTGGACACTGGAGCGACGCAACACATGACGTCGTGCAAAGGACTGTTTTCAACGTTTAAGAAGCAAAGCTTCACTGTGAAACAAGCCAACGGTCAGGAGCTGGAAGCGACCGGGTTTGGAACTGTGTATCTTGAGAGTCTAAACTTGACTATTAACAATGTGTATTTGGTTACTGATTTAAAGTTCAATCTGCTGAGTGTTTCGCAGATCACAAAGAAAGGACTGACTTTAATAATAATAATAATAATAATAATAATAATAATAATAATAATAATAAATTTTATTTATATCCCGCCCTCCCCAGCCGAAGCCGGGCTCAGGGCGGCTAACAACACTAAAATAGTGCAACATTATAAAAACATCATAAGAATTAATTAAAATCAGAATTGATGGCAACCATAAACTAAAGTATTGTAAGGATTGCCAAAGGAGGGAGTCAGGCTGTGCCCTAACCAAAGGCCTGGTGGAACAGCTCTGTCTTGCAGGCCCTGCGGAAAGATGTCAAGTCCTGCAGGGCCCTAGTCTCTTGTGACAGAGCGTTCCACCACGTTGGAGCCGCAGCCGAAAAAGCCCTGGCTCTAGTTGAGGCCAGCCTAACCTCTCTGAGGCCTGGGACCTTCAAGATGTTTTTATTTGAGGAGCGTAAGTTCCTCTGTGGGGCATACCAGGAGAGGCGGTCCCGTAGATACGAGGGTCCTAGGCCGTATAGGGCTTTGAAGGTTAAAACCAGCACCTTAAACCTGATCCTGTACTCCACCGGGAGCCAGTGCAGCTGGTATAGCACCGGATGAATGTGATCTCGCAGCGAGGACCCCGTAAGGAGTCTCGCTGCGGCATTCTGCACCCGCTGGAGTTTCTGGGTCAGTCTCAAGGGCAGCCCCACGTAGAGCGAGTTACAATAATCCAGTCTGGAGGTGACCGTCGCATGGATCACAGTGGCTAGGTCAGGGCGAGAGAGGTAAGGGGCCAACTGCTTAGCTTGGCGGAGATGAAAAAATGCCGGCTTTGTTATAGCTGTAATCTGCGCCTCTATAGAGAGGGAGGTATCGAAGATTACACCCAAACTCTTGACGGACGGTGCTGGCACTAATTGCACCCCCGCAAGAGATGGGAGTTGCCCCCTCAATCCCATATCGTCCCGTCCCAGCCAGAGGACCTCTGTCTTCGAAGGATTTAACTTCAACCGGCTCCCACGTAACCATCCAGCCACAGCTTCCAAGCATCTGATCAGTGTGTCTGGGGCCGAGTCAGGATGGCCATCCATCAACAGATAGAGTTGGGTGTCATCAGCATACTGATGGCAGCCCAGCCCAAAACTCCGGACAAGCTGGGCGAGGGGGCGCATAAAGATGTTAAAAAGCATCGGGGAGAGAATCGCACCCTGAGGCACTCCACACACCAAGGAGTGGCGGGATGACAGTTCCCCCCCAAGCGCCACCCTCTGTCCCCGACCAGAGAGAAACGAGCGCAGCCATTGAAGGACTGTGCCCTGGATCCCCACGTCGGCGAGGCGGTGGTCCAGAAGTTCGTGATCGACCATGTTGAAAGCTGCTGACAGATCTAGAAGAATCAGCAGCCCCGACCCGCCTCGATCCAGCTGTCTACGAAGATCATCTCTTAGGGCAACCAGAGCCGTCTCGGTCCCATGACCAGCACGGAAGCCGGACTGGAATGGATCCAGAGCCGATGTTTCATCCAGAAACCTACCAAGCTGTTCAGCAACCGCTCTCTCAATCACCTTACCCAGGAATGGAAGATTCGAAACTGGGCGGTAATTGGATAGATCTAAGGGATCTAATGATGTTTTCTTTAAGAGCGGACGCACCACTGCCTCCTTCAGTTCCCCTGGGAATGTCCCGGTGCCAAGGGACAAATTGATGATATCCCCCAGGGGGGCCCGCACCTCGTCTGGACATGCTCTAATCAGCCAAGACGGGCACGGGTCGAGAGGACAAGTGGTGGGCTTTCCAGCTCGGAGGAGTCTGTCCACATCGGCTGGGGATATCCGGTCAAAGTGGTCCAGTACTGGACCCGAGGACAGTCGAGGGGCCTCCAGTTCCTTTATTGTATCCAAATTGGCAGGGAGGTCATGGCGGAGCGACAGGACCTTCTCCGCAAAAAAGCTCGCAAATGCCTCACAGCTGTGTGTCGAATTGTTATTTAAATTTGGCTGTCCTTCGAGGGACGTTAAAGACCGAATTATACTAAATAATTGTGCCGGGCAAGAGCTAGCGGATGCAATGGAGGCCGAGAAGTAAGACTTCTTAGCGGCCTTCACTGCCATCTCGTAGGTTTTCATAAAAACCCTATAAGATGTTCTTGAGGCTCCGTCACGGGCACCCCGCCATACTCGCTCTAGCCGTCTGAGGTCCCGCTTCATTTTCCGGAGCTCCTCAGTAAACCAGGGAGCCCGGTTTCTGCGGGGTCGCAGAGGGCGCTTAGGTGCGATCTCATTGATGGCTGCCAGGAGCTGGGTATTCCAGCCCTCAACAAGCTCAGTCAATGAGTCGCCAGGGGGAGAAAGGTCCCGCAAGGCTTGGCGGAATCTATCAGGGTCCATCAGCCTCCGCGGGCGAGCCCAAATCGGCTCACCACCTAAGCAGGGTGGGGGTGGAACATCAATCCTGGCTTTCATAGCATAGTGATCAGACCATGGCACCTTCATCAAAGGAAACATGATCACATCTATACCAGCGCCAAAGATCAGATCCAGCGTGTGGCCTGCTTGATGTGTGGGGCCCGAAACAAACTGGGAGAGCCCTAGTGTCGCCATGGTAGACACCAGGTCCAGAGCCTGTGAGGAGGGAGTGGCATCAGCATGGATGTTGAAGTCCCCCAATACCAATAGGTTAGGGAACTCCAAGGCCCAGCCGGCCACCGCCTCCAGCAGGCCTGACAGGGTGGCTGCTGGTGCGCTAGGTGGCCGGTACACCAGCCAGACAGCCAAGCTCACCTCGGAGCCCCACACTAGGCCAACACATTCAATGCCGGGGATCGATGGCGGTGGTAGAGCCCTGAAAGAACAATCTTCCCGGATTAATAATGCCACCCCTCCCCCCCGGCCCACAGTCCGTGACTGGTGGAGGACGGAGAAACCCGGGGGCGCCATCTCTCGTAAGGTAACAGTTACCCCTTCGCGCACCCAGGTCTCCGTCACACAAGCCAGGTCGACCCCCTGCGAGATGATGAAATCTCGCAGGGTGGCGGTTTTGTTGCCTATAGACCTGGCATTGCACAACACCAGTGACGGAGGTGAGTAATCCTTTCTCACCCTACCCTCGTCTCTCGGGATGGGGCGCAGATTGGAAGGGGTACGAGCATATCCGTATCTCGATCCCCTTCGCCTATGCCATCTGCCCCCACCGCCATACCTCCCTCGCCCCTCCACAGTAGGAATCCCAAGCCTCATACTCGCCTCCATTTACAGAATATAAAAGCAAACAAAAAATACACCGGAACAAAACCAATCCCCACCCCACTCAACAAACCATCCCACCCCAACCCAAAATAAAACAAAACAAAATAAAAATACATGAATAAAAAACCACTGTTTCTGGTGGTACAGCAAAATAAAAAGTAAAAACACCTTTAAAACATTTTAAAATATATAACACGCTTAAACATTTGCTGCCACAGCAGCAGTGTCCTTAGAGTTGTGGCGGTGGTGAGTATGGGGGCCGCCCCCAGGCCCAAGGTGGAGAATGGGCTTGCAGGGGGAGCGGTCCTCCCCAAGACTCACTGGCAATAAAACAATACAAACAAGAAACAGTAAAAATTACAAAAACATCAAAATAAAAAATAATAATTCCCCAAGCCCAACCAAACATCAATCCCACCCCCACATACAAAAAAATCCAGAATTTTTTTTTAAAAAAAAACATTTTAAAAACACTCTGTGCCTCTCCGGCAGTAACAACTGTCCTAGTGAGGCCTGTCAGGCCCCGCCCTGGGCCAGGTGGTAAGTGGCAGGGAGGAGCAGGGCCCTCAGGCACTCACTCAGGGGAGTCCTCCTGGGCAGCAGGCCGCAAGCAGCACGCAGTCCTTGTGAGGCCCCAGGCCCCGCCCCAAGCCAGATGGTAAGTGGCAGGAAGGAGCAGGGCCCTCAAGCACTCACTCAGGGGACTCCTCCTGGGCAGCAGGCCGCAAGCAGCACGCAGTCCTTGTGAGGCCCCAGGCCCCGCCCCAAGCCAGATGGTAAGTGGCAGGAAGGAGCAGGGCCCTCAAGCACTCACTCAGGGAGTCCTCCTGGGCAGCAGGCCGCAAGCAGCACGCAGTCCTTGTGAGGCCCCAGGCCCCGCCCCAAGCCAGATGGTAAGTGGCAGGAAGGAGCAGGGCCCTCAAGCACTCACTCAGGGGAGTCCTCCTGGGCAGCAGGCCGCAAGCAGCACACAGTCCTTATGAGGCCCCAGGCCCCGCCCCAAGCCAGATGGTAAGTGGCAGGAAGGAGCAGGGCCCTCAAGCACTCACTCAGGGAGTCCTCCTGGGCAGCAGGCAGCAAGCAGCACACAGTCCTTGTGAGGCCCCAGGCCCCGCCCCAGGCCAGATGGTAAGTGGCAAGAGCAGGGCCCTCAAGCACTCACTCAGGGAGTCTTCCTGGGCAGCAGGCAGCAAGCCGCACGCAGTCCTTATGAGGCCCCAGGCCCCGCCCCAAGCCAGATGGTAAGTGGCAAGAGCAGGGCCCTCAAGCACTCACTCAGGGAGTCCTCCTGGTTTGTCCTATGATAGAGAAAGCTGCAAAATCTTCAAAGATGGAGAGCTGTATCTTTCTGCCAGAGAGAAAGATGGACTGTATTTGTTGACTTTTGATCAAAGTGATTTGCATGAATTGTAATGCATCTGATTCTAACATGATTTCTCTCGCAGGTGTGTCGAAAAACGTCCAGAAGACAACGCAAATAACCAAAGCTTTTCAGCGAGTGTATGCTGATGTGATTGGTCCTCTAGCACCATCTAGAGGCAATGCAAGATATTATCTTGTGTGTGTGGATTATTTCTTTCATTATGTGTGGGTATATACCCGTATTTTTAGCTCTATAACACGCACCAGACCATAACACGCACGTAGTTTTTAGAGGAGGAAAACAAGGGAAAAAATATTCTAAACGAAATAGTGGATATATGATTTTTGTGGTTCATGCTGTGGCCACAGACATGTGATCTGACAGTGAGTTTGGAGTAGCCCAATGCAAAAATCCTGAGGATCCATGTGGATCCATGCTTTGTAACCACGGAGGAGGGAAGGAAGGGGAACCATGGATCCTCTGCTCATGACTGCAGCAGATCCCCCCTGCCACCCGCAGGCATTCACTCCATAACACGCACAGACATTTCCCCTTACTTTCTAGGAGGAAAAAAGTGAGTGTTATGGTGCAAAAAATACGGTATATTGCAGAAACCACAAGAAGCCTTAGACAGGTTTAAAGAGTTTTGTGACAAGGTTAAGAATGTTCATAATGCTAACATTGATTGTCTTTTCACAGATGAAAAGCCAGTTTTTCTTTTATAGGATTTTCAGGAGTTCCTGGATAAGAAAGGGATAAGGCACAAGACTGCTGTTTCTGCAGAAGCATGGAACAGAAGTGTCTGTGTGCAAGTGAACAAAGAATTGCAAAATGGCATGAAGGCACAATTGCTGAGTTCACATTTGCCACATGAGTATTGGGCGGAGTCATTAATGTGTTATTGTTACTCTTGGTTGAGAAAGGTTTCAAAAGGTTTAGGAAGTTCTCCTTTTGAGAAGCTGTTCCATAGAAAACCTTCTGTTGCCCATTTTAAGGTTTTTGGGTCTCATGTGAAATCTGATGCTCCAGGTAGAGTAAAAAATGCTAGAGGCATTTTTGTGGGTTATGAAAAGGGTCTCTACAGAGTGATTCTGTCTGAATCTGGTCAGGTGATTCTCACGAAATTTCTAGAGAGTGCTCCTGAACAGGAGAGCGTAATTGTTCACACATTTCCCACTGAGGACAATTCAGATGATGATGATTTTACTGATTACAGTGGTACTCAGAGTGACAGTGATAGCTCAAAGAGCTCAGTTGACACAGTCATTGAGAGGAAATCTCACACAATGGAAAGACCTTCACAGGTGAAGGATGAACCACTGTTTACTATTGGAACTGGTTCTCAAAAGAGTCGTGAGACTGAACCAGTGAGCAGAGAGGATCAGCACCTCATACGCAGGTCTGAGAGAGTTACAAAGGGTGTACCACCCAAGAGGTATTCAAAAGAGTTTGCTAACTCAGCTGTAGCATGTGTTACTATTGTTGACAACGCAAGACAGGTTGAAGCTGTGTCTAAGTCAGAGACAAAGACACAACAGGGAGTTGCTAAGTGTAACACTACATTCCCTAGCCAAGGTAATGCGGATGCACTCATTCCTTGGAAGTCAGACAACCAGAGAGGTACACTTGGGAAACCAGTGGCGGGTAGTTCCAAGGGTGGAACTGAAACAACAGGGGAGTGTTATATGTATAACAACTGTTTGTTTTCTTCTCTGGATCACGCGTTGCTCGCAGCTCACATTGATTCATATGGGGGAGTATGTTACGATATAGAAGCAATGCGGCCGCGAGCTGGTAGCTTGAAAGCAAAACATAATGGGAATGTTGGGACTGTTCCGTGGGAAACAGAGGGACAGTCTATTCACAGTGCGAAGCACCGGAGGAGTCAGTCTCTCTCGGCTGTTGGAGTTTGAAGAGAGCAGTCATGATTTTTGTAACGCTGCAAAGACAGAAATAAAGGCATGTAAATACATTTCTATCTATCTCTTTCCCCTGCCCGGGGGGGGGCAGGAAAGAGGGGGTGTATTCTTCTCACGCTGAGAAGGATCGCCTATCGCGACCTCAGCCTGTATCCTGCCGGGGAATGCAGACAGGGAGGTCAACCGGAGATCAAGCCGGGTGCCTGGAGAGTGGCCAGTTTCTTGAACAAACTAAAAACTAAGGTTTTGGAGAAAAATTTAACATCGATAGAAAGAGAGAAGTTTCAGAATGAAACAGGTTTGACTGTGGTTAAGAAAGTGAAATACTTGGGAATTAACATGACAGCTAAAAATGGAAATTTGTTTAAGGATAACTATGAAAAATGTTGGACGGAAGTTAAAAAAGATTTAGAAATTTGATCAAATTTGAAGCTTTCCTTGTTAGGCCGAATTGCTGTTATAAAGATGAATGTATTGCTAAGAATGTTATTTCTGTTTCAATCATTGCAAATTTTGGACAAAATAGACTGTTTCAAGAAGTGGCAGAGAGACATTTCTAGATTTGTCTGGCAGGGCAAGAAGCCCAGAATAAAATTTAAAATATTAACTGATGCAAAGTCTGCAGCGCAGCAGTTGAAGAAGGAGCAAAAAGGGTTTTTCTTGTGTGTGTGTGTTTCTTTGTGGCTGATTAGCTGTTTTCCCTGTGTAAAGGTCAGAGGGGGCAGGGTTTCTGTTGAGGCAGGGGATTAGCTGTGGGAGGAGCTTATCAGAGTTTGCAGGGAAGTGGCGCGCGCCGCTAGGCGCGCGCAGTTATACCCATCTTTTAGATTTAGGGGAGCTAGTCTCAAACGTTTGCTGGGGGAGACCTAGGGTTTTTTTGTGGGGGAAGTTATTTGTCCTGTCTTCAAGCTTTTTATGATGGAGGACCTCTGTAGCCACCTCCAACGACACGATCTCAAGATGGAAGGGGAGGGAACAGCTGCAGTCGCCTGCGATTCCTGCGCAATGTTTGCCATCTTGCCAAAGGTTGCAGGCAGCTTTACCTGCAGCAATTGCATGTTGATTGCCCTTTTAAAAGACAAAGTCCAGCAACTGGAGGAACGTGTAGCTACGCTCCAAAGAATTAGAGAGCTGGAGCTCTTCTTGGAAGCAACAGAGCACACCGTCCCCACCAAGGAGGAGACAGGGGACTCCCCTGAGAAGGAGGCTAGTTCAGCAACACAGGAGCCAGATATATGGAGAAACGTGACTCAAAGAAGTAGGAGGCCCAGGGTTCACTCTGATTGTTTAGAAATACACAATCGCTTTGAGGTCCTCTCCCCTAGCATGAAAGACGAAGGGCAGACTCCATTTGAGGATCTCTCCCTCATTACAGTCGATCAGGTATATGAAGACGAGCAGCAAAGTCAGTCCTCAGGGAATGTGCAGGTGACCTTGGAACGGACAGCTCACGGAAGAACCCCGACCAAACCCAAGAGGAGGCGTGTAGTGGTGATAGGGGATTCCCTACTGAGGGGAACAGAAGCAGTGATCTGTGGGCCTGACAAGATGTCTCGGGAAGTGTGCTGTCTCCCCGGGGCTAAGATCCAAGATGTAACTGAACGACTGCAAGGAATCATAAAACCCACTGACAAATACCCCTTCCTCTTGGTTCATGTGGGAACCAATGACACTGCAAGCAATAGCCTCCAGAAGATCAAAAGAGACTACGAGGCTCTCGGCAGGAAATTGAAGCAACTAAATGCACAAATTGTCATCTCGTCTGTCCTCCCAGTTGAACGACGTGGCCCAGGGAGAGAGGGGAAAATAGTGGAAGTGAACAGCTGGCTTCGCAAATGGTGTAAACAGGAACGGTTTGGATTCTTAGATCACGGACGGCAGTTTCTTGAAGATGGACTTCTGGCAAGTGATGGGCTGCACCTCACAACGGTTGGGAGAAATGTTTTTGCCAAAAATCTCAGAAACCTCATCAGGAGGGCTTTAAACTGACTAATGTGGGGGAGGGAGACAGTGCTCCTGAAGGTAGGA
Organism: Podarcis vaucheri; assembly: GCF_965113315.1. NCBI lineage: Eukaryota > Metazoa > Chordata > Lepidosauria > Squamata > Lacertidae > Podarcis > Podarcis vaucheri. The sequence continues at coordinate 37,051,178 of NC_138757.1, forward strand.
GTCTATCAATTAATGAAGATGATCATCCAAATGTCATAGACCAAATGGAGCAAACAGCACACGGACCTAGTGGTGGGAGGAAAAAATCCTTAAATAAGAGACACGGGGGAATGATTAATGGACTTCAATGTCTGTACACTAATGCGCAAAGCATGGGAAATAAACAACATGAGCTTGAGCTCTTGGTACAGCAAACTAAATATGACATAATAGGCATCACTGAAACCTGGTGGGATAAGTCCCACGATTGGAATGTAATAATGGGGGGATACAATCTATTTCAGAGAAACAGACCAGACAAGAAAGGAGGAGGAGTGGCGTTATATGTCAGGGATGTGTATACCTGTGAAGAGATCCAAGATTTAGAACCTCAAAGCCAAAGTGAGAGCATTTGGGTCAAAATTAAGGGAGAGAAGAATAACAGAGACCTCATTGTGGGAGTTTACTATAGATCCCCAAGCCAAACAGAGGACATAGATGATGCCTTCCTGGAACAGATGGCCAAGCATGCAAAAGGAAGGGAGATAGTAGTAATGGGGGACTTCAATTACCCGGATATTTGTTGGACGTCAAACTCAGCCAAGAGCATAAGGTCAAACAGATTCCTCACTGGCCTTGCAGACAACTTCATTGTCCAGAAAGTGGGAGAAGCAACAAGAGGAACAGCCATTTTAGATCTGGTCCTAACCAATGTTGATGACCTGGTTAGTGGGGTAGATGTGGATGGATCATTAGGCGCGAGTGATCATGCTCTTCTGAAGTTTACTATACAGCGGAAAGGAGCAGCCAAGCATACTAGGACTCAATTTCTTGACTTTAAGAAAGCCGACTTCATAAAACTTAGGGAAGTGCTGGGTGAGATCCCATGGACAGCAATACTAAAAGGAAAGGGAGTTCATGATGGCTGGGAGTTTCTTAAGAGGGAGATAGTAAAAGCACAACGTCAGGCAATACCAATGAGACGGAAACATGGAAGGTGCCTAAAGAAGCCAGGGTGGCTATCTAAAGAACTTTTAACTGAATTAAGATTAAAAAAGGATGTGTACAAAAAATGGAAAAGGGGGGAAACCACCAAAGAGGAATTCAAACAAATAGCCAGCACGTGTAGACACAAAGTCAGAAAAGCTAAAGCACAGAATGAACTCAGGCTTGCTAGAGAGGTTAAAAGCAACAAAAAAGGCTTTTATGGGTATGTTCGTAGCAAAAGGAAGAACAAAGAAACATTAGGGTCACTCAGAGGAGAAGATGGTGAAATGCAAACAGGGGACACAGAAAGGGCTGAACTCCTCAATGCCTTCTTTACCTCAGTCTTCTCCGATAAAGAAAACAATGCCCGACCTGAAGAATTTGGAGCAAATGATTCAACAAAGGAAACACAGCCCAAAATAACTAAGGAGATAGTACCAGAATATTTGGCTAGTTTAGATGTATTCAAGTCTCCAGGGCCAGATGAACTGCATCCAGGAGTATTAAAAGAACTGGCAGATGTGATCTCAGAACCACTGGCAGTCATCTTTGAGAATTCCTGGAGAACAGGCGAAGTCCCGGCAGACTGGAGGAGGGCAAATGATGTCCCTATTTTCAAAAAGGGGAAAAGAGAGGACCCAAATAATTACCGCCCAGTCAGTCTGACATCAATAGCAGGGAAGATTCTGGAGCAGATCATTAAGCAAACAGTCTGTGAGCACCTAGAAAGGAATGCTGTGATCACCAATAGTCAGCATGGATTTCTGAAAAATAAGTCATGTCAGACTAACCTGATCTCGTTTTTTGACAGAATTACAAGCCTGGTAGATGAAGGGAACGCAGTGGATGTAGCCTACTTTGATTTCAGCAAGGCATTTGACAAGGTGCCCCATGATATTCTTGTAAAGAAGCTGGTAAAATGCGGTCTTGACTATGCTACCACTCAGTGGATTTGTAACTGGCTGACTGACCAAACCCAAAGGGTGCTCATCAATTGTTCCTCTTCATCCTGGAGAAGAGTGACTAGTGGGGTGCCACAGGGTTCTGTCTTGGGCCCGGTCTTATTCAACATCTTTATCAACGACTTGGATGATGGACTCAAGGGCATCCTGATCAAATTTGCAGATGACACCTGTCAGGGGTTCAGGAGCAGAGGCAAGGGCAAGGGAGGAAACAGAGAGCGAGGGGGAGGAGGCAGAAGAAAGGATGAGTGATGACGACGACCCGAGATCTCCGAGTCTTTCCAGTGAATCAGAAGATTCACAGAAAGGAGCACCAGTGGCCAGGGCAAGGGGGGAGCCTAGGGGGACACCCTAGGAGGAAAGGGCCAGAGGGGGCTCAGAGGGGAGCAGTTGGAAATCGGGACCAGCGTCACCAACAGAGAGCAGGGGAGAGGAAGGGCGTCAGGTATCAAGCGCTGGCAGCTCACAACAGGAGGGAGGGCACGAGTCAGGAGTGGCCACACCTCCATCGGGGAGCGAAGAAACGGTCAGACGGAAAGTGGAAGGTTGGGCGCGCGCGCCAAGTTCAAATGCACAGGAAGGTGGCGCAGTAAGCAGCCCGGAAAGGGAGCCAGGTCCTAAAGCCCGGTGCAAGGAGACAGGAGGGTCCGGGGGGTCGGCGTCAGAAGAATCCAGGAAGGAAGAGACCCCGGGGGGCAGAGGGACCCAGAGAAGAACAGTCAGGCGGGAAAGGTGGAGTAAGGCTAGGATATTAAGTTGGTGTACAAGGGGCGGAGACTCAGACGGAGCTTCGCCGGTCTAACCCATAAGACGTAGAGTTGCACACAGCAGCTTGAGAATGGAAACTGTAACTCAATAAAGACTTTTACTAAATGACCGCTGGCTAGCGTGATCCTCTGTGAGCTAGGATCTGGAAGCAGCTCTGACAGTAAGCTCCGTCTCCAATTGTGGGCATCTAAGGCCTCGCGGAGAGGAGAGAAGGAGGGTGCCTGCGACTCAGCTCACGAACGGCAGACAATATGACGGTCGAACAGCAGATAGGAGAACTCAGAGAAGCAGTGACACGTCTGAATGCCGAGATACTTGCATCCAGGAAGAGAGAGGAGGACGCAGCTGCCGCCTACAGGGATCTCCAGGTCAGGTTGGAAGTGCTTACGAAGCAAGGGCAACTGACACCCAAACCGGAGGGGACTGGATTGGGGAGAAGAACAGGCGGTCTAGTCTCTCACTTTGATGGGAATCTGCAACAGTACCCCAACTTTAAAGCAGATGTACAGTGTGCACTGCAACTGCTGAACAAAGACTTTAGAGATGAGCAAGAGAAGGTGGGATTTATCATGTCCCATTTGCATGGAGATGCTAAAGCATGGCTGCGCAATTTGTGGAGGGATAAGGATCCAGTGCTCCAAACCGCGGATGCCTTTATTAAAGCGATGGATGGCTGCTTTTTATCTAGCATAGACGTGGATCTTGCCCGGAAGGAGGTGCATGGGCTGAATCAAGCGAGGGTCAGCGTAAGGCAGTACCATGCCCGCTTTTTTGCATTAGTCAGTGCCTTGGAATGGGACAGAGATTCAGCTCCAGTCAGAGATCTGTTTTGGGAAGGCTTGAACAGTGCGGTTAAAGACGAAATTGCAAGGGGGGAGAGACCCCGGACCACGCAGGAGGTCGTTCAGAGGGCGCTGGCAGTGGGAGTGCGGCTGGAGGAACGTCCATGGAGCAGGGACGAAGGACGTGGAGGGCGCGAATCAGCGAGAGGGTTCTCCTTCGTTCCCAGGGAAGCTGTGCGTGCGCAATCCACGCCTCCGCCAGGAGGGGGAGCGGAACCGATGGAGGTTGGCGGTGCCAGGGCTCAGTCAGCAACCAGAGCCACAGCACCGGGAGCAGTCAAAGCGAAGCCTCCTAGAGGGAACAGGAAGTGTTACATCTGCGAAAGTCCGCAGCACCTGGCGAAAGAGTGTCCCCAGAGGCTCCACAAGCACACTGCAGCCTCAGCAATGGTAACTGCAGCAACTCAGCAAGGGGAACCACAGCAGGGAAACGACGGAGTCTGGCTGGAGAGAGAGGCACTGGGGCCCAGCCAGACGTGTCAGTGAAGCAGTCCCCAGAGATTTTGCAGCCCACAGACCCCCTCCCACCCAAACCAGTGGTGAGGCTCACCGCATCGCTCCAGCTACCCAATGGACGTGCCAATCACCATTGACTCAGGAAGCAATGCGGACTTTATAGGGCAGGACTTTGTCGATAAACACGCTATACAGCTGCTGCCTGCCACGCTGCCCCTGCAGGTCGTCACAGTGGATGGCAGGGAGCTGCTAGGGGGGCAGGTGGTGAAGCAAACGCCACCAATGGTGATGCGACTTGGAAATCACAGGGAAATCATCAGTTTTAATGTCACCAGACTGTCGGACACGCCTATTGTCTTGGGCATGAGTTGGCTGGACAGACACAGTCCGACGTTGGCTTGGTACCAGCGGCAGCTAGTCTTTGGCTCCTCATACTGCGCTGAACACTGCATCCTGCCCCGGCAGGAGGGAGAGGAGGAGGAGGCGCAGCTGCAGCTGGGGACGCTGCAAGCAATCCCCCACAAATACGCGGGATTTTTGGAGGTCTTCTGCGAGAAGGAAGCGGATAAGCTACCCCCCCACAGATCATATGACTGCAAGATTGACTTACTGCCAGGGGCGGCGCTGCCCAAAGGGAAGCTGTATTCCATGTCTGAGGACGAACTACAGGAACTCAAGGAGTTCATACATCATAATTTGGAGCGCGGCTTCATCCGGGAGTCCAAGGCGGTGGGAGGCAGTCCTGTATTCTTTGTTAAGAAGAAGGACACGCCCCAAAAAAGACTTGTAGTGGACTACCAGATCTTGAACAGTGTGACCAAGCCATCGGACTTCCCCATGCCCAGGATCGACGACCTCCTCGCGACGGTACGCAAGGGCCGCGTGTTCACCAAGTTGGACCTGCGTGGGGCGTACAAACTCATTCGCATGCGGGAGGGTGATGAGTGGAAGACAGCCATGTTCACGCCCCTGGGCACCTACGAATACAGGGTTATGCCTTTTGGATTGCAAAATGGCTCTCACTGTTTTCAAGCTTTCATGCATCACGTGCTGGCGGGGCTCCTCTACAAGACGTGCGTCTGCTTCTTGGATGACATCCTGATCTTTTCGGAATCGCAGCAGGATCACGACAGACACGTCAAGGAAGTGCTGAGCAGACTACAGCAGCATAGGCTTTACGCCAAGCTGGAAAAGTGCCAGTTCGACGTGACGGAGGTGGATTTCCTGGGCTACAGGTTGTCAGACAAGGGGCTCGCCATGGACAGCGCCAAGGTTCGTGCCGTGTTGGACTGGAAGAGCCCGCGCAACCGGAAGGAGGTCCAGCGGTTTGTTGGCTTTGCGAACTTCTATCACAAGTTTATCAAGGGGTTCGCTATGCAAACGGCGGCCATCACAGACACGCTCAGTTCCAAGAAGAAGAAGTTCATCTGGACGGAGCAGGCGGAGCAGTCCTTTCAGGCACTCAAGCGTCTCTTCGCGTCGGAAGAGCAGCTACTGCATGTCAACCCCAGCAGGCCAATGAGGGTGGAGACGGACGCATCAGACAGAGCCGTGGGAGCAGTCCTGTTGCAGCAAGACCCACAGGGGGCCTGGAGGCCGGGAGCGTTTTACTCCAGGAAGCTCAGCAAGTCTGAACAGAACTACACCATCTGGGACAGGGAGTTGCTTGCCATTCATGCAGCTTTCAAGGCGTGGAGGCACTTCCTGATCGGCGCCAAGCACACGGTGCAGGTCTGCACGGACCACAAGAATCTGGAGCACTGGCGCACGGCGCAGTTCCTGAACCAGAGGCAGATACGTTGGGCCGAATTCTTTGCGAACTTCGACTTCCGAATAGAGTATGTCCCGGGGGACACCAACGTCATGGCGGATGCCCTATCCCGTAAACCACAGTACCTGGAGGAGGCGACGCCAGCGGCTGCCATGCACATCTTCGCACCGACGGTGTGGGCGTGCGCTTCGGCGACAGTTGACCTGGATGCGGTGAGGAGAGCGCTGCAGGACGACACCTTCGCGCGAGCCAAGATGGCAGAGGCGCAAAGGGGCAAGGCGGCGACCGGCGAGTTCCAAGTTCGCGATGGATTACTCCTCCGTAAAGGGGCCATCTACGTGCCGGGGGACGATCTTCGCGCCAAGGTACTGCAGCAGCTGCACGACGCACCCACTGCCGGGCACTTTGGCAAGGAGAAGACGATAGAATTAGTTGCCAGGGACTTCTGGTGGCCCAGAATGAGAGGGGAGGTCGCGGACTACGTGGCGAGGTGCGACACCTGCCAGAGGGCCAAACCAGTACACAGACCGCCGGCGGGACTGCTGGAACCGCTGCAAACCCCGTTCGAACCGTGGGAGAGAGTGGCCCTGGACTTTGTCACGGATCTGCCCAGCTCGAGGGGCAAGACGGCAGTGCTAGTGGTGGTGGACTTGTTCTCCAAGATGGCACATTTCATCCCGTGTGCGAAGGTGGCCACGGCGGAACAAACCGCCAAACTGTTCATAGATCACGTGTTCAGGGTTCACGGTCTGCCGCGGTCTATACTGTCCGACCGGGGGCGGCAGTTCATCTCGAACTTCTGGCAGAAGCTGATGAGCTTCCTGAACGTCAAGATCAACCTGGCTTCGGCTAGACACCCGCAGACCAACGGGCAAGCGGAGCGGGTCAATGCCATCATGCAGCAGTACCTGAGATGTTATGCGAATCAACAGCCTGCGACGTGGGTGGATTACCTGCCTCTCGCCGAGTTCGCCTACAACAACACGAAGCACGTGTCCACGGGGGTCACGCCGTTCTTCGCCAACAACGGGAGGCACCCCAGAACCTTCCCGGGACTGGAAAGAATGGGGGAGGAGGAGCCGCAGACAGCAGATGCGTTCGCGTCGGAATTGCAGGAAGTCCACGATCAGCTTCGGCGGCACCTGGAGCTGGCTAAGCACGCATACAAGGTACAAGCGGACAAACACAGGAGGGTTGGCGAAGAGATCCATGTGGGAGACTGGGTCTGGTTAGCAGCCCACGCAGTGCCGGCCAGGTCGTTGGCGAAGAAGAAACTAGGGCATAAACAACTGGGGCCCTACCAAGTCGAAGAGCAGGTCAACCCGGTGGCTTTCAGGCTGGCGCTTCCGGAGGGCTCCAGGATGCATCCGGTGTTCCACAGATCGGTGCTCACTCCCTACAAGGCACCTCACAGGTTTCAGGAACCAGGAACGGCACCGAGTCCGCTCCGAGAGAGAACCGAGCAAGGGGGAGTGGCACAGGAGGAGCACATCAACGAAGTCACGGAGATTTTGGACTCCAGATGGGGGGAAGAGGGGGTAGAATACCTTCTCGCCAAGGAGGGCACCCCGGCCAGTGCCAACAGCTGGGTGCCGGGCTACGCTTTAGACGAACCTCTGCTCAAAGAAGAGTTTCATGCCCTCTTCCCACATAGGCCCATGCCAGCAGATTTTTTCGACGACTGGCTTTTCACGCCCACGCTTTCAGCCAGCACGTTCCGGGGGTTCGACTCGGACGAGGAACCGACACGAAACGCACGTTCCCCGGAGGGGTCACCCTCGGGATCTGCCTCAGAACCCTCGTATTGGTGGGACGATAGACCAGAGGAGCAGTGGCGCAGAAAGTGGCTGGAGGGTCCAGGACGAGCAACGTCCCCAGAAGGAAGCGAGGGAGAGACGGACATGGACGTATTCGGGGACGACCCGGGTTTCGAGCACGGCGGCACAGAGATGGAAGCGGAGGTGACCGTCGTCGACGAGAGCAGGGAGGAAGAACCGGAAGACTTCAGATGGAGGCCCGCCACGGGAAGCGAACTGTATCCGACATTCGTCCCCCTGACACGGCAGCACCCAGCTCCCGCACCGGAAGGAGGGGAGGGGGGAAGAGGGGGCTTCGAGGGGGGGATGGATGTCAGGGGTTCAGGAGCAGAGGCAAGGGCAAGGGAGGAAACAGAGAGCGAGGGGGAGGAGGCAGAAGAAAGGATGAGTGATGACGACGACCCGAGATCTCCGAGTCTTTCCAGTGAATCAGAAGATTCACAGAAAGGAGCACCAGTGGCCAGGGCAAGGGGGGAGCCTAGGGGGACACCCCAGGAGGAAAGGGCCAGAGGGGGCTCAGAGGGGAGCAGTTGGAAATCGGGACCAGCGTCACCAACAGAGAGCAGGGGAGAGGAAGGGCGTCAGGTATCAAGCGCTGGCAGCTCACAACAGGAGGGAGGGCACGAGTCAGGAGTGGCCACACCTCCATCAGGGAGCGAAGAAACGGTCAGACGGAAAGTGGAAGGTTGGGCGCGCGCGCCAAGTTCAAATGCACAGGAAGGTGGCGCAGTAAGCAGCCCGGAAAGGGAGCCAGGTCCTAAAGCCCGGCGCAAGGAGACAGGAGGGTCCGGGGGGTCGGCGTCAGAAGAATCCAGGAAGGAAGAGACCCCGGGGGGCAGAGGGACCCAGAGAAGAACAGTCAGGCGGAAAAGGTGGAGTAAGGCTAGGATATTAAGTTGGTGTACAAGGGGCGGAGACTCAGACGGAGCTTCGCCGGTCTAACCCATAAGACGTAGAGTTGCACGCAGCAGCTTGAGAATGGAAACTGTAACTCAATAAAGACTTTTACTAAATGACCGCTGGCTAGCGTGATCCTCTGTGAGCTAGGATCTGGAAGCAGCTCTGACAACACCAAACTGGGAGGGGTGGCTAACACCCCAGAGGACAGGATCACACTTCAAAACGACCTTGACAGATTAGAGAACTGGGCAAAAACAAACAAGATGAATTTTAACAGGGAGAAATGTAAAGTATTGCACTTGGGCAAAAAAAAAATGAGAGGCACAAATACAAGATGGGGGACACCTGGCTTGAGAGCAGTACATGTGAAAAGGATCTAGGAGTCTTGGTTGACCACAAACTTGACATGAGCCAACAGTGTGATGCGGCAGCTAAAAAAGCCAATGCAATTCTGGGCTGCATCAATTCTGGGAGTATAGCATCTAGATCAAGGGAAGTAATAGTGCCACTGTATTCTGCTCTGGTCAGACCACACCTGGAGTACTGTGTCCAGTTCTGGGCACCACAGTTCAAGAAGGACACTGACAAACTGGAACGTGTCCAGAGGAGGGCAACCAAAATGGTCAAAGGCCTGGAAACGATGCCTTATGAGGAACGGCTAAGGGAGCTGGGCATGTTTAGCCTGGAGAAGAGGAGGTTAAGGGGTGATATGATAGCCATGTTCAAATATATAAAAGGATGTCACATAGAGGAGGGAGAAAGGTTGTTTTCTGCTGCTCCAGAGAAGCGGACACGGAGCAATGGATCCAAACTACAAGAAAGAAGATTCCACCTAAACATGAGGAAGAACTTCCTGACAGTAAGAGCTGTTCGACAGTGGAATTTGCTGCCAAGGAGTGTGGTGGAGTCTCCTACTTTGGAGGTCTTTAAGCAGAGGCTTGACAGCCATATGTCAGGAGTGCTCTGATGGTGTTTCCTGCTTGGCAGGGGGTTGGACTCGATGGCCCTTGTGGTCTCTTCCAACTCTATGATTCTATGATTCTATGTATCTCTGGGTTATTTGTGGGGCATAGGAATCTGGGCTGGGACAAACTTCCTGGCTATTGAAATTTCGACCCAAGGAGAAAAAGTTTTGATATTAGGAATCTATGCACCAAATGAGGGGAAATCAGAATTTTATAAGAAGCTGCATGAGACACTACTGGACTATCTGGACTATTCCAACATCATTATGATGGGAGATATGAATGGGGTCGTCTCTACTTTGATGGATAAGTCACAGAATCAGAATCTGACTAAAGATGGAAGACTACCAAAAACTTTCTTTGAACTAACTGACAATATGGACCTAATTGATTTATGGAGGACGAGAAACCCCCTAGGTAAAGAAGGAACTTTCTTTTCTGAGGCCCACCTGTCATGGACAAGAATCGACCAAATCTGGGCAACTAGAGGGCTGGCACCTAAGACTACAAAAATAGAAATCTGCCCAAAGACTTGCTCCGACCATAACGCTTTGAAAATGGAAATGAGATTTACTACTGCCGACTCCTTCAGATGGAAAATGAATGACAACCTGTTAAGAGATCAAGAGATCGTAAAGAAGGCCCAAAAAACTCTAAAGGATTATTTTGAAATTAACTTGAATACCTCGGTGGAAAAAAGAATTATCTGGGACGCAAGCAAAGCTGTTATGAGAGGGTTTCTGATACAACAGAATACAATCAAGAAAAAACTTTGGAATAGTAAAAAAGACAAGATATTGGAGAAGATAAGTGATGGAGAGAAAAAATTAAGAGTGAATCCAAAATCAAAAGAGACTTTAAGAGAAATCAAATTTCACCAGTCACAATATGCGAAATTGATTAACCAAGAAGTGGAATGGAAAATCAAACAAATGAAACAAAGATCTTTTGAATCTGCGAACAAATGTGGGAAACTGCTCGCTTGGCAGTTGAAAAAGAGACAAAAATTAAATTATGTCACCAACTTAGAAGTTGAAGGGAAAAACATTCAGAAACCGGGAGAAATTAGAAGGTGTTTCCAGAAATACTTTAAAAAACTGTACACACAAGAATCCGAGGAAGCAACTGAGATAGAACAATTCTTGAAAGATAACGGCCTACCAAAATTATCTCAAGAGAAGAGATCAATCTTGAATTGTAAAATAACACAACAGGAAATCGAGGATGCCATTCAGAATATGCAACTAGGCAAATCTCCGGGCCCTGATGGACTCACCTCCAAGTACTACAGGATTTTAAAAGACTATTTGATACAACCATTAATGGAGGTTTGCAACCAGATTATGGGGGGAGGGAGGGCACCAGATACGTGGAAAGAAGCATTCATCACACTGATACCTAAAGTGGAAACTGAAAAGACTCAACTCAAGAACTACCGCCCCATCTCACTCCTAAACGTGGATTACAAAATATTTGCGGATGTTTTGGCTAACAGATTTAAAAAAGTACTAAATGAAGTAATCCATAAGGACCAAGCAGGCTTTCTCCCAGGTAGACATTTGTATGATAATACCAGGAACATTATCGATATTCTGGAACTTTTACAAACAAATATTAACACCAAAGCAGTGTTAATTTTTATTGATGCGGAGAAGGCCTTTGACAACATTTCTTGGAAATTTATGAAGAAAAACTTGGAAGGGATGGGAGTGGGAAGGGGGTTTGAGAATGGAATAGAGGCAATCTATTCAGAACAAAAAGCTAAGTTGATAGTGAACAATGTGGTGACAGAAGAACTTCATATTGAAAAAGGAACACGCCAGGGGTGCCCCCTATCCCCTCTGTTGTTTATTTCAGTCCTGGAGGTTTTGCTGAATATGATAAGGGAGGATCGGCAGGTACAAGGAATACGGGTCGGAGCGAAACAATATAAACTGAAAGCATTTGCAGATGACTTGGTTTTAACATTACAGGAGCCAGAACCTAGTACAAAAAGAGTTTTGGAATTGATTCAGAAATTTGGTCGGGTGGCGGGTTTTAAGCTGAACAAACAAAAAACTAAGGTGTTAGGGAAAAACTTGACGGTTACTGAAACAGAGGGGTTCCAGAAGGAAACAGAACTAAATATTGTTAAAAAAGTGAAATATCTGGGGGTCAATCTGTCCTCCAAGAATTTGAATTTATTTAAAGATAATTATGAAAAATGTTGGTCAGAAGTTAAAAAAGATCTAGAAATTTGGTCAAGATTGAAATTATCCTTGTTAGGCCGAATTGCAGCTATAAAAGTGAACGTTTTGCCAAAAATGTTGTTTTTGTTCCAGGCCTTGCAGATTGTGGACAGAGTGGATTGTTTCGGAAAGTGGCAGAAGGACATTTCTAAATTTGTCTGGCAGGGCAAAAAGCCCCGAATAAAGTTTAAAATACTAACTGATGCAAAGGAGAGAGGGGGGTTTGCCCTGCCGGACTTAAGGTTATACTATGAAGCTGTGGCCTTCTGCTGGATGAAAGATTGGATTTTATTGGAAAACACTGATGTCCTAGATCTGGAAGGCTTTAATAATTCGTTAGGTTGGCATGCGTATTTGTGGTATGACAAGGGGAAAACACATGGAATGTTTAAAAACCATATTGTCAGAAAAGCAATATTTATGGTCTGGAAAAAATACAAAGACTTATTGGAAAGTAAAACCCCGAGGTGGATTTCACCAATAGAGGCCAAAGCTCGGAAAACATCCAATATGGAGGCATATTGGCCGAAATATTGGGAAATAATAGAAAACATTGGAGGTAATTGGAGGCTGCAGAGCTTTGAAAAATTAAAGGATAAGGTGCAAAATTGGCTACATTATGCCCAAATTAATGAGGTTTTTAAGCTAGATAAAAAAATAGGATTCCAGGTGGAAAAATCGAAACTTGAGACAGAGTTGTTAGAACCAAAGACCAAGGTAATATCGAGAATGTACAACTTGCTGCTTAAATGGAACACTCAGGATGAGACAGTTAAATCAGCCATGATAAAATGGGCTCAAGACATTGGTTACAATATTATGTCTGAGGACTGGGAAAGGTTATGGACCACCGGTATGAAGTTTACGGCATGTAATGCCTTGAAAGAAAACATTATGAAAATGGTATACAGGTGGTACATGACCCCAGTCAAGCTCGCTAAGATATACCATTTGTCTGATAATAAATGTTGGAAATGCAAGGAGGCTGAAGGGACATTCTTTCACCTCTGGTGGACTTGTCCAAGATTGAAGGCCTTTTGGGAAATGATCTATAACGAGTTAAAAAAGGTGTTTAAGTACACCTTTCCCAAGAAACCAGAGGCCTTCCTTCTGGGCATTGTCGGCCAGAAGGTGTTAAAAAAGGATAGAACTTTTTTTATGTATGCTACAACTGCAGCAAGAATTCTTATCGCCAAGCATTGGAAGACCCAAGATTTGCCCACACTGGAGGAGTGGCAGACGCAATTGATGAACTACATGGAACTGGCCGAGATGACTGCAAGAATCCGAGACCTGGGAGAAGAGGCAATGGAGGAGGACTGGAAAAAATTTAAAGACTATTTGCAAAAGTATTATAAGCTGTATGAAACATAAGACGTCGTATGATTTGGAACGTTAGCCCCAGCAATGAAATTTAATTATCTATGAAATTGCTAACATATGTGAAAGAATCAAAGTTTAAATGGGTAAAAATGATATCATGCTATATTTTTAGAGTAAATGGAGAATAAGAGATTTAAACTTAAATTGCAACTGAAAATATAAAGAAACACACGAAATAAGGGTATAATTTGCTGATGACTTTATTATCAAGAATGCATTATGCGGGAGATGTGGGGAAGTCCAATGGAAATTTGAAATAAGCTGTTGAAATGGATGTGATTTTCTGTTCTTTTTTCTTTTTTTCTTCTATTCTGCTTTTCTTTCTGTTCTTTCTGTAATTTGGAAAAATGTAATAAAATTATTATAAAAAAAAAGAAGATTCCACCTAAACATTAGGAAGAACTTCCTGACAGTAAGAGCTGTTCGACAGTGGAATTTGCTGCCAATGAGTGTGGTGGAGTCTCCTACTTTGGAGGTCTTTAAGCAGAGGCTTGACAACCATATGTCAGGAGTGCTCTGATGGTGTTTCCTGCTTGGCAGGGGGTTGGACTCGATGGCCCTTGTGGTCTCTTCCAACTCTATGATTCTATGATTCTATGATTCTATGAAAGGACAGAGGTGGATTTGCCCTGCCAGACCTTAAACTCTATTATGAATCAGTGGCATTTTGCTGGCTGAAAGAATGGCTGCTTCTTGAGAACACAGATATTTTGGATTTAGAAGGTTTTAATAACGTTTTTGGGTGGCATGCATATTTATGGTACGACAAGGTTAAAGCTCATAAAGCATTTAAACCACATATTGTTAGAAGAGCATTGTTTAATGTCTGGATAAGATATAAGGATTTATTGGAAAATAAAACCCCAAGGTGGCTGTCACCGATGGAAGCAAAAGCCCAGAAAAAGCTCAATATGGAGGTCAAATGGCCAAAATATTGGGAAATCGTGGAACAAGAAGGAGATAAATTGAAACTGCAGAGTTTTGAGAAACTAAAAAACAAAGTGAGAGATTGGCTCCATTATTACCAGATAATGGAGGCTTACAACCAGGATAAAAGAATTGGATTCCAGGTGGAAAAATCTAAATTGGAAACAGAACTGTTAGAACCTAAAGCTAAGATTTTGTCAAAAATGTATAACTTGCTGTTGAAATGGAATACTCAGGATGAAACGGTTAAATCGGTCATGATTAAATGGGCACAAGATGTTGGTTATAATATTATGTTTGCTGACTGGGAACAGTTGTGGACCACCGGAATGAAATTTACGGCATGTAATGCCTTGAGAGAAAATATTATGAAAATGATATATAGGTGGTACATAATAATAATAATAATAATAATAATAATAATAATAATAATAATAATAATAATTTATTATTTATACCCCGCCCATCTGGCTGGGCCTCCCCAGCCACTCTGGGCAGCTTCCATAACAACCAAAAATACAGTAAAATATCACACGTTAAAAACTTCCCTGAACAGGGCTGCCTTAAGATGTCTCCTGAATGTCAGGTAGTTGTTTATCGCTTTGACATCTGCTGGAAGGGCGTTCCACAGGGCGGGCGCCACTACCGAGAAGGCCCTCTGCCTGCTTCCCTGTAGCTTTGCTTCTCGCAATGAGGGAACCGCCAGAAGGCCCTCAGCGCTGGACCTCAGCGTCCGGGCAGACTGATGGGGGTGGAGACGCTCCTTCAGGTATACTGGACCGAGGCCGTTTAGGGCTTTAAAGGTCAGCACCAACACTTTGAATTGTGCTCGGAAACGTACTGGGAGCCAATGCAGGTCTTTCAAGACCGGTGTTATATGGTCTCGGCGGCCGCTCCCAGTCACCAGTCTAGCTGCCGCATTCTGGATTAGTTGTAGTTTCCGAGTCACCTTCAAAGGTAGCCCCACGTAGAGTGCATTGCAGTAGTCCAAGCGGGAGATAACCAGAGCATGCACCACTCTGGCGAGACAGTCCGCAGGCAGATAGGGTCTCAGCCTACGTACCAGATGGAGCTGGTAAACAGCTGCCCTGGACACAGATTTGACCTGTGCCTCCATGGACAGCTGTGAGTCCAAAATGACTCCCAGGCTGCGCACCTGGTCCTTCAGGGGCACAGTTACCCCATTCAGGACCAGGGAATCCTCCACACCTGCCCGCCTCCTGTCCCCCAAAAACAGTACTTCTGTCTTGTCAGGATTCAACCTCAATCTGTTTGCCGCCATCCATCCTCCAACCGCCTCCAGACACTCACACAGGACCTTCACCGCCTTCACTGGTTCTGATTTAAAAGAGAGGTAGAGCTGGGTGTCATCCGCATACTGATGAACACCCAGCCCAAACCTCCTGATGATCTCTCCCAGCGGCCGCATGTAGATGTTGAAAAGCATGGGGGAGAGGACAGAACCCTGAGGCACCCCACAAGTGAAAGCCCAGGGGTCTGAACACTCATCCCCCACCACCACTTTCTGAACACGGCCCAGGAGGAAGGAGCGGAACCACTGTATAACAGTGCCCCCAGCTCCCAGCCCCTCAAGACGGTCCAGAAGGATGCTATGGTCGATGGTATCAAACGCCGCTGAGAGATCCAGCAGAACTAGGAAACAGCTCTCACCTTTGTCCCTAGCCCGCCGGAGATCATCAACCAGTGCGACCAAGGCAGTTTCAGTCCCATGATGAGGCCTGAATCCCGACTGGAAGGGATCCAAATGGTCCGCTTCTTCCAGGCGTGCCTGGAGTTGTTCGGCAACCGCTCGCTCAATCACCTTGCCCAGGAATGGAAGATTTGAGACTGGGCGATAGTTGGCCATCGTGGCCGCATCTAAAGATGGTTTTTTAAGAAGCGGTTTAATAACCGCCTCTTTCAGCGGGTCTGGGAAGGCTCCCTTCACGGAGGGAAGCATTCACCACCCCACGAAGCCCATCGCCCAGTCCTTCCCGGCTAGCTTTTATAAGCCAGGATGGGCAAGGATCCAGGAGACGGGTGGTTGGTTTCACTCGTCCAAGCAGCCTGTCCACATCCTCGGAGGTAACAGATTGAAATTGATCCCACTCAACTTGACTAGACAGAGCTCTAGCACTCTCCCGCCCCGGCCCTGCTCCCACGGTGGAGTCTACTTCTTCCCGAATCTGGGCGATTTTATCTGCAAAAAACTTTGCAAAATCATTGCAGGAGAACATGTGGCCCGTACTGGGCCCCGATGTTGTAGGTGG
Source organism: Podarcis vaucheri (assembly GCF_965113315.1). NCBI lineage: Eukaryota > Metazoa > Chordata > Lepidosauria > Squamata > Lacertidae > Podarcis > Podarcis vaucheri. The sequence goes on from NC_138757.1 coordinate 37,067,433, forward strand.
TTCCGCTAAATTGTGAACCACCTGAAAAAGTCTCCTGCTGCTGTTTTCTGCAGATGCAATAGAGGCGGTGAAGAAATTCTTCTTCGCCGTCGCTATCGCCACTTGGTAGGCTCGACGTTGAGCTCTAACCTGTGTCCGGTCAGATTCGGAACGAGTTATCCGCCACCGGCGCTCTAGCCGTCTCAATGATTGTTTCATTGCCCTCAGATCCGTGGGAAACCACGGGGCTGTCCGGGCTCCATGCAATCGGAGAGGGCGCTTCGGAGCCAAACAGTCAATAGCCCTGGTTAACTCCACATTCCAGCGGGCCACCAGGGAATCAGCTGAAAGTTTCGCTTTTACTTAGTGTCAGATCACCAACATCCATAGAGGTAAACACCAGGTCCAAGGCATGTCCGTGGCTATGAGTTGGGCCAGACTTATTCAGGGACAGCCCCATGGAGGCCATGCTTTCCACGAAGTCCCGAGCGGCCCCTTGTAAGGTCGTGTCGGCATGGATGTTAAAATCCCCTAGGACGACCAGGCTAGGTGTCTCCAGGAGAACATCCGCCACGACCTGAAGCAGCTTGGGCAGGGAATCCTTGGTGCAGCGGGGAGGTCGGTACACCAAAAGGAATCCTGTACTGCCCCTATTGCCCAACTTCCAGAACATGCACTCAGAAAACTGGGTCTTCCCAATAGGACGCCTGGTGCAAACTAATGACTTCCTAAAAATCACTGCAACATGACCCCAGTCAAGCTTGCAAAAATCTTTCATTTGCCCGATAATAAATGTTGGAAATGTAAAGAAACTGAAGGTACATTCTTTCACCTTTGGTGGACGTGCCCAAGGATTAAGGCTTTCTGGGAGATGATATAAAATGAACTGAAAAAGGTATTTAAATATACCTTCCTCAAGAAACCAGAGGCCTTTCTCCTGGGCATGGTCGGCCAATTGGTGCTAAAGAAGGATAGAACTTTTTTTATGTACGCCACAACAGCAGCAAGAATACTTATCGCAAAGTATTGGAAGACACAAGACCTACCCACTTTGGAAGAATGGCAGATGAAGCTGATTGACTGTATGGGACTTGCAGAAATGACTGGCAGAATCCGGGACCAGGGAGAAGAGTCGGAAGAAGAAGATTGGAAAAAATTTAAGGACTATTTACAAAAATATTGTAAAATTAAGGAATGTTGAATGATGCTGGATTGAAATTAAGTGGTTTCAAGCTGTAACTATGATAAAACGACTTTCTTTTTGTAAGCAAGAATTTAAAACTACAATAATTTAAGATGTTGAGATAAGGATTTGCTGTATAAACAATTCAAACTGGGTATACAAGAAGGGGAGGTATGAGGAGGTCGGGGAAATAAGTCACAAGAAAATAAGTTGTGAAAATTAAGTGTTTTTAATATTTTTATGTTTGTTTTTTTCTTTTGTTTGTAAAAAATTGGAAACTTTAATAAATATCTTTTTTTTTAAAAAAAAAAAAAGAGAGTGGCCAGTTTCTCCTGAAAAAGGCTTGATTTCCAACAGAGCAAAGCGTGACACGGCGGGAACTGATGGGGTGCAAACAGGGAAGCCAGTCCGTAAGAAGCTACTGGTCGCGTTTTGTGATGTTAGTACACCGGCTCGGGTGGGATCTGGACTCTGAACTGATACAAATGTTGTTCGAGGCGGGTCTGTCCCCTGAAGTGAAAGACGAGTTGTCCCGAGCGCCCCGGCCACGGTCGATGGACGAGCTCACAAAGGCTGTGCTCGCGATAGGCGTGTCAGTATCTCAGCTCACAGTCAGAGGTAAACTGGCCTCCCCCGGGCAATTGAGCTGGATACTTGTTTACCTTCCGTCTGCTACTCCCGGCAGGCAAGGTCGTAAATCGGCGATTCTCCTCATTAGATGTGAAGAGAACACACCCTCTGCTTCTCTCTCCTTGCTTTCCCCCCAGGGAGGGGAAATGAGACAGACAGGAGTCCTATTTACATGTTTTATTCCTGTCATTCAGCAGTACATAGAAAACGTGACTGCACCCTTCAGACTCCAACAGAAGAGTCACAGCTCCACCCCTGCACTTCCAGTACAGGTCACATGACACTCTGAGCTAACATCCGGTGCTCAGTACAGAGAATAGACTCCTCCTTTTTGCCAACAGTACAGTTGCAAACCACAACATCCTGTTTTGCATTCCAGCCATCTGGAGCTGGCTTTTGCATTGCTGCTTTTATCCAACAAGGCGTACGCCAAGAAGCGCGGGCTCAGGAGAAGTGGGAAATGAGAGGGGAACATTTCCATGACTACCGCATTCCTGAGATACCGAGGGAGGGAAAGGAGTGGAAAACTACCAAGAAGTGTTTCCTCTGTAATCGACCGGGACATTTTGCTAAGGTCTGCCCTCAACGAAAAGCCTGGCAAGGGATGGTAGGGGCTGCAGACCACGACGAGGGGGGGGGAGGAAGGGCAGGCGCAGGGAAATGACAACGCCTGGCTGCCAGCCAGCAGGGGCAGCAGCCAGGCCAGCAACCAATAGAAGTCCCCCAGCCTGACCCCCCCCCCCAAGGCAGCTATAGCCATAGAAGTGGTGCTAGAACTCCCGAATGGGCACCCTGTCAAAGTTAAGGGACTACTGGATTCGGGCAGCTCGTGTAATTTCTTCAGCAGGGACTTCGCTCTGGAGCACCAACTCCACCTGTTGCCTCTGGATTTTCCCTTGCAGGTGACAACCATCGATGGCAGGGAACTTCTGGGAGGGGAAGTGACACACCAGACCCCGCCAATGCGAATGAGGGTTTCCAGGCACACGGAGACCATTGCCTTCCACGTGGCCACACTGGCAGGACCCCCAATAATACTGGGTATGAGCTGGCTGGCACTGCATGATCCAGTAGTGTCATGGCATCAGCGGTCAGTCACCTTTGGGTCAGCTTACTGCTTAGGACACTGTCTGGGAGGGGAGAACCCAAGAATGACGGTGGCCAGGGTGGCTGGGCTGGCCGTGGAACAAAAAGGGGAGATGCCACCGCAATATGCTGACCTGAAGGAGGTCTTCAGCGAGAGGGAGGCAGATAGACTACCTCCCCACAGGCCCTTTGACTGCCAAATCAACCTGCTCCCAGGGGCTCAGTTGCCGGTGGGCAAGCTGTATGCCATGTCCGACCGGGAGATGCAGGAGTTGCGGCAGTTTATTGACAAGAACCTGAAGAGGGGGTTCATAAGGGAATCAAAGGCGGTGGGGGGCAGTCCGGTGTTCTTTGTGGACAAAAAGGAGACTAATCAGCCCAGGTTGGTCGTAGATTATAGGGTCTTGAACCTGGTGTCAGAACCCGTGACCTTCCCAATGACAAGGATTGACGACATTTTAACCCGGGTGAGGCAGGGGAAGATTTTTACCAAGCTGGACCTCAGGGGGGCATACAATTTAATTAGGATAAGGGAGGGGGACGAATGGAGAACTACCATGTTCACCCCCCTGGGGGCCTTCGAGTACTTAGTCATGCCATTTGGATTACAATCGGGCTCCGCCTGTTTTCAAGCATTCATGCACCACGTGTTAGGGCCCCTGCTGTACAAGAATTGCGTAGCCTTTTTGGATGACGTCTTAATCTATTCGGACAATGAGAAGCAACACGTCAGAGACGTCAGGGAAGTGCTACAGAGACTGCAGAAGCACCAGTTGTGGGTCAAGCTGGAAAAATGCCAATTTCACGCCCGGGAGGTCGAGTTTCTGGGGTACAAGTTGTCAGACAAGGGCCTAGCTATGGACCCAGGCAAGGTGAAGGCAGTGCTGGAATGGAAAGCCCCCAAAACCCGGAAAGATGTGCAGAGGTTCTTAGGGTTCAGCAACTTCTACAGGAAGTTCATAAAGAACTTCGCTCACTTGACAGCACCCATAACAGATTGTCTCAGTAGCAAAAAGAAGTTTGCGTGGACAGAAAGTGCCCAGCAATCCTTTGAAAGGCTGAAGAAGGCGTTTGCTTCGGAAGAGCAGCTCCTGCACGTCGATCTGGAGAAGCCCATGAGACTGGAGACGGACGCATCCGACTGAGCTGTTGGAGCGGTCCTTTTGCAGCCCGGGGCCAAGCAGGACTGGAGGCCGTGTGCCTTTTTCTCAAGGAAGCTGAGCAAGTCAGAGCAAAACTACACAGTGTACGACCGCAAACTGCTTGCGATCTACGCGGCGTTTCGGCAATGGAGACATCTGTTGATAGGGGCGCGGCACAAGATCCAGGTTTGTACTGATCACAAGAACTTGGAATACTGGCGGACCGCGTGAGTGCTCAACCAGAGACAGATTCGATGGGCCCAGGAGTTCACCAGGTTTTCCTTTGAGATCAGATATGTGCCGGGAGAGGAAAACGTAAGAGCAGATGCTCTCTCCCGGAAACCGGAATACCTGGAGGGAGAGGGAGCACCAAAGACCCGACACGTGTTTCCCGAGGACCGGTGGGTGTGTGGGGGAACGTTGGTTGGGAAACGAGAACTGGCAGGGCTTACAAGAGACGACACGTTCGCTCAAGCAAAAATCAGAGAACTCCGGGACGGAAGGGAAGACCATGGAGGGTTTGAGGAAAAGGAAGGGGTACTGTACTATAAGGGGGCACTGTACGTACCGGGGGAGACCTTGAGGGGGAAGGTACTTAAACAGCTCCATGACAACCCAACAGCGGGGCACTTTGGACAGCACAAGACCATGCTGCTCGCTACCAGGCAGTTCTGGTGGCCAAAGGTGAGGGAAGATGTACGGGAATATGTATGGGGCTGCGACCGATGCCAGAGGGCAAAGGGAGAGAGGGCTGCCCCCACAGGGTTACTGGAACCCTTACCTACACCGGGAAGGCCCTGGGAGGTGGTGTCTATTGATTTTATGACAGATTTGCCCAAGTCAAGGGGGAAGACAGCAGTCATGGTAGTAGTCGATCTACTGACAAAAATGTGCCATTTCATAGCCTGCTCACACGCGGTGACAGCAGAGGAGACAGCCAGGTTGTTTGTGGATCACATTTTCAGACTGCATGGGACTCCCTCGAGGGTAATCTTGGATCGTGGGAAACAATTTACTTCCCGGTTCTGGAGGAAGCTCATGAGCCTGATACAGGTCGAGGTGAGCTTCTCGACGGCGAGACACCCAGAAATCAAGGGACAAGCAGAGAGAGCGAACAGTATACTCCAGCAATACCTACGCTGCTACGTCAGCGAGAGACAGAACGATTGGGTAGAGAAATTAGCTTTGGCTGAATTTGCATACAATAACGCTGAACACGTGTCCACGGGAATGAGCCCGTTCATGGCCAATTATGGGTGTCACCCCAGGGCCTTCCCGGGGAGGGGGGGGGAAGCATGGAGTGTACCCGCGGCCGAGCAGTTTATATAAGAAATGGAGGCCTTACACCAAAAACTCAAGATGAACTTGGAGTGGGCCAAGGAAGTTTACAAGAGACAGGCGGACAAGCACCGTCAGGAGGGGGAGGCCATACGGGTAGGAGACCGGGTGTGGTTGTCAACCCAAGGGTTGCCCCTAAAGGGAGGGTGCAAGAAGTTGCAGCCAAGGCGGCTGGGGCCTTTTGAGGTAACACAGCAGGTGAACCCAGTGGCGTTCAAACTCAAGTTGCCGGACAGCATGAAGATACATCCGGTGTTCCTTAGGTCCCTACTCACACCGTATAGGGAGGGGCGAGAGTTTCCGGGGCGGGAGGGAGAGGCACCACCCACCCGCGGGTAGAGGAGAGGGAACACCGCAACCGTTCCATAGGTCCCTACTCACACCGTATAGGGAGGGGCGAGAGTTTCCGGGGCGGGAGGGAGGAGTCACCACCCACCCGCGGGTAGAGGAGAGGGAACACCGCAACCAAGCCATGGAAATCCTCGATTCAAGGTTATGAGGTCGCCTGGTGGAGTACTTGGTAGCTTGGGAGGGAGAACCCAGGTCAGAAAAAACGTGGGTCCCCGCTGAGTCAATCAATGACGGGTATCTGGTGGAAGAATTTGACGGTTTGTTCCTGGATAAGCCAAAACCACTAGCGAGATTCTGGGAGGAAGAGTTTGGAACCACAGACGACGAAGGGGACTTTGTGGGTTTTCCTGCCTCCGAAGAGGAGGGAGGAGAGGTGTCAGAGGGAGAAGAATCAGACTGGGAGGTCCACCCTGCGGGGAGAGATCGGAGTGGGTGGGAGGCTGGTTTTGAATCCTCAGAGGATGGTGACAGCTCCTTCAGGGGATTCCCCGCATCGTCGGCCGAGGAAAGAGACGAGGTTGTATCAGAAAATCGCACCGGGGGTGGAGGGGGTCCTGGGGAGGAGGTGGATGTCAGGGAACTGCCATCAGAGCCAGGGGGAGAGGGAGGGCTCCAGAGGGATTCCGGAGAGCGTCCCGGGAGGGAGAGAAGCAGCACATCTTTTGGGGAAGGAAATCAGCGTAGTACCAGTGGAGAAGGGGGGCAGATGGGGGAATCGGCGAGGTGGCTCCAAGACTCCTCGCATGGGACCAGCGGGGAGAACACGGGTCCTCCGATGCCCACACCCTCCCTGCGCAGAAGGCTTCCACGCAGGGAAAGTAGGCGGAGACTAGGCGTCAAAGAGCTTCTTTGCTGGAAGAAGTTCAAGAAACGCCCACTGACGGATTCTGCCAGTGATTGAGACAGCCACGGGTGAGTGGCTGTCCAGACAGAAAGGGTTCACTCAGGCAACACAGCCAGGTGTGGCGCCGATTTACGCACGAGCAACCCCTAGGACCATTACAGGGGGATATTGAGAAAGAAGAGACTTGGAATTAGAAGGTTAGGATTTAAGGTAAGGTTACCAGATTTTTTTCAAATAATCCGTGGACACTTTTTCAAAAGAGAAACAAATGTTATTTTTTAAAAATAACTTTTTTAAAAAATAAGAAGTAATATCTTGTCTTCTGGGTCTCCTCTGTCGCGTGGCCTTCCTCTGGGCCCCCGCCTGATCTCTTGGAGTGCTATCTGCCCTGGAGTAGGCTCGGGTCGGGCCTGGGCTCGGCCTCGTGTCCTTGCCCTCCTGGTGCTCTCCTACCTCTCTTCCTCAGCGGCCGCAAGGTCGGGGCTCCCCTCTTTTTTCTCCTTCCTCTTTCTCTCTCTTCCTTCTCCTTCTCCCTGTGTTGGCTCCGGGGTTTTTACTGGCCCTGGCACGCTGCTGGGCAGTCGGCCACGTGGCCGGGCGCTCTCGCTCCCGCCTTGATTTGGGTCCTGGGTGTGTGTGTCAGCGGTTCCCCCAGTTGACGCGCCGGGCATCCCTGGTTCCCCCTCGGCAGTGGCAGCGGTAGCGGCAGTCTCAGTAGCCCGGAGCCAGCCTGGTAGTGCACTTGGCTCTGGCTGGCTTCAGGAGCTGCTCATTGCCCTGGCACCCGCCATTTTGCCTCGCCGGAAGTCCCCATATGATGTGTCTTGTGCTGTTGAACCAATCACGCAACATTCCTTCCCTACTAATAAATCTACAACACTTAAAATATAAATCTGGGGGCCTTATATGAAATCCGGGGACATTCCGGGGACGGATTTTGTTGGGGACAGATTTGTAAATCCGGGGACTGTCCCCGGGAGACGGGGACATCTGGTAATCATCCCGTAATAGGGCTTCTCCTGCCTTTGCCAGTATGTCAGCCTTCTCAGCCTCCTTAAAGAGGGCATTCAGAAGCACTTGTAAGTCTGGCCATATGGGATTGTGAGTGGAGAAGGTGGCGCAGTCTGGATGAGTCCCTCTGTCTTGCTCTTTGATCACTGTGACCGAGCACCATTTTGGGCCGATCAGGATCTATGGGGAAGGGGATCCACCCAGACGTTGTGGAGGGAACGGGAAGAGAAGCCTGGTCAAGAGACTGGCTCATGTCAGAAGGAGGCCTGACTGCATCCTTGGCGAAGCCCAGGGCAGGGCAGGAAGGCAGCATTGCCCAGCAGGAAGGCATTCGGAGGCAAATCATCAGCAAGCAGCAGAAAATCCCCTCCCCTATGGAGGCAAAGGCGGTGAAAAAACTCAATATGGAGGCCAAATGGCCGAAATATTGGGAAATTTTGGAACAGGAAGGGGATAAACTGAAATTACAGAGTTTTGAGAAATTAAAAGCTAAAGTGCGAGATTGGCTTCATTATTATCAAATAATGGAGGTTTACAAGTTGGACAGGAAAATTGGCTTCCAGGTGGAAAAATCAAAATTAGAAACAGAACTGTTAGAACCCAATACTAAGAACTTGTCAAGAATGTATAACTTGCTGTTGAAATGGAATACACAAGATGAAACAGTGAAATCAGCCATGATAAAGTGGGCACAAGATATTGGTCATAACATTATGTTTGCTGACTGGGAACAGTTGTGGACCACCGGTATGAAATTAACGGCATGTAATGCCTTAAAGGAAAATATTATGAAAATGATTTATAGGTGGTACATGACTCCAGTCAAGCTTGCAAAAATTTACCACTTGTCTGATAATTAATTTTGGAAATGTAAAGAAACTGAAGGTACTTTTTTCACCTTTGGTGGACATGCCCAAAGATTAAGGCTTTCTGGGAAATGATATATAATGAAATGAAAAAGGTATTTAAATATACCTTCCTTAAGAAACCAGAGGCCTTTCTCCTGGGCTTTGTCGGCCAATTGGTGCCAAAGAAAGACAGAACATTATTTATGTATGCTACAACAGCAGCAAGAATACTTATCACAAAGTATTGGAAGACACAAGATCTACCCACCTTGGAAGAATGGCAGATGAAGGTGATAGACTATATGGGATTGGCAGAAATGACTGGCAGAATCCGAGACCAGGGAAAAGAGACGGCGGAAGAAGATTGGAAGAAATTTAAGAACTATCTTAAGAAACATTGTAAAATTAATGAGTGTTAAAATGATGCGGCTTTAGTAAGTAAGTGGATTACAGCTGTAAAGATTAAGTTAAAAGAAAAGAAAGGTTAACAATTAGACAAAATTAAGGGTGAGGATTTGCTGAACTAAATATTTGAAATTGGAATGCAGAAAGGGGAGGTATGAGGAGGTCGGTGAAGTAAGTTTTAAGAAAATAAGGATTTGAAATTATACTTGTTTTTTCTTGTTTGTGTTTGTTTGTATTGTTGTGTTTGATTATATAATTTGTGAAACTTTAATAAATATCTTATGTATAAAAAAAGAAAATCCCCTCCCCTTCCCTCAAGAAGACTGAAGAATCTCTAGTCGGCCTTCAGGTGAGTTCAGCATCCCAGGTCTCTGGGGTGTTCCTGTCCATTACAAAGCTGACTCGAGGCTCCGTCAACTGAGCCCCTACACTCCTTGCGTACATGAAAGGGCCACAGAAAGGATGGGAGGCAGCCTTTTCCTGGAGCCGTCTTACCTGCAGCAGTTCACTCGCTGGCTGCTGACCCTTTTCCTCCATCACCTGGATGATCCTCTCAAGAGAGGAGAGTTTCCTGCAGAGTCTGACCAGCTGCTCAGCCCTTCTCCCTGCAATCTCCTTCCCCACCTCTTCCACATGATTCAGCAGACGCTTTTCTTCTTCTTCTTCCAGGAACTGGCGCAGTTGTCTCAACTTCTCCACAGTCTTCAGCCTCTCCGGCTCTGAGGAGGTCGGAGTGAGGAAGATGGTCAGCCTTCAAAACATCAGCAAGAGAATTAGGATTTGAATTGAACTGCTTCCACCCTCTCAGCTCACAAGTCCTCAAGCTTCTCCTTGACTGCTTTTCACATAATAAACAACAATGGGAAATAAACTCCATTTAGCTGCATTCAAAGGCGAACTTACCTAATTCACAATTCTTGGGAAAATATGGAGACCAAAACAGCAATCTTTTGAAATTCACACATCTGAATTTCTCAAGGTTGACCCAGTCAGGTAGTGTTCACAAAAAATGTATTCATGAGGGCAAAGCACGTATCCAACTAATTATACGAGAAGGTAGCCACCCTTGCATTTGATTCATTTTCAGAATAATAAATAAATAGCAAACCGATATGGGAAAAGGAGAGAGAAGTTGAAATGGGCAGATTTCCCCATCCCTCCTCAGTCCGGACTTGCTTCTTGAAGTGCTTGTTCCCTCACTAGTAACAATAGGGACACTTCCAAGGAGGTCTTTGCTTTCCTTGTCCAGGTCTGCTTGATAGGCCAGAATTTCCCCTCTCTCTCTCCTCCGAATCTCCAGGTGGCAACAAAGAGAGGAGAATATTCTACTGGCTTCTTGGGTCCAGTGGCCTTGCTATAATAGCAAAGTAATTGACTGGAGGAAAGAAAAGTACAGAGGTTTTCAACCTTTTGGGGTCCACGGCTCCCTGGACCAACTCCCTTCTTTCTGTGGCACCCCTGTGGGGCTCAGGAGACCAGTTAGGTCCCCCCTTGCTTGCCCAGCTTGCCTCCCCTCCCCCTTTCTCCAACAGCCTGCCTTGCGGAGTGCTCTCTCAGCCTCCTCTTCTCTCCCCTCTCCTTAGGAGTCCTCCTCTTGGTCTCTGAGCTGCCCCCGCTGCCCCCCAGGGGCCTGGGACTTGCCTGTCCATTCCCAACAGCAAGGGCCCCTCGCCAGTTGGCTTGCTTCCTCTGAGGCCGCCTCAGCTCCTGGCAGCCCACACCCTCTGGCCAGCCCCAGAGGCACCATTCTCTGGGGGAGAACAGCTGGACAAGCCTTGGGGAGGCAGAGATGGCATCCGAGGAGGGAGGGAAGGAAAGAGGGACAGAGGCCAGTGTCTCCCGCGGCACCCCTGACCATCATTCAAGGCACCCCAGCTGCCACAGCACACTGCTTGAAAACCACTGCAGAACTGGGACGGGAAAGGTTTCTCGTCCAACCAACTGGTCTGGAGAAGAGGAAAGGCAGCCATGCTTGCTCCTTTGTCTTCTCCGAGGAGACTTCCAGCCTGACTTCTCATCTTGAGGCCCCAGGGAGAAGTGGGAGGAGGAGGAGGAGGAGGAGGAGGAGGAGGAGGAGGAGGAGGAGGAGGAAGCATCTCCAGAAGAAGTGTGCTCCCCACCAGTAGGTGCTTCCACCCCCCACTCCTAAATCTGCTTGCAACAGATACTTGGGGGGGGGGCATCCTGCACCATCTGGTCAATTCCTGGTGCTAGGAGAATTAGAAGGTCTAAGATATAAACACATACATAAATACCGTAAGTAGTTCTCATCACAAAAGAATATGCAGGTAAACCCATGAACAGCCAGGTAAACCCATCAAGAGGTTTCCTGGCAGACAGGAGTCTGTTGTAGGCCGCCCCTTCTGTGATGTATGTATGATGTATGGAGGGGTGGTCTTGGGCTCCAGGGTGGGCAATTTCAAATGTCTATATAAGGACTTGGTTCGGGGTCTCCTCCTCCCTTCTGCGTGGGGGTGGGGGGGTGAGACCAGTTAATAAAGATCTGGCTTACTAGCTGCTTTGCTTCTCAATGTTCTCTGGTTGGCCTCTGTTATTTTCTCCTACCGATAGAGAAGCTACCAAAGGACTCTATATGGGCTCTGAGGTACCCCAGAAGGGAAAAGGAGCTGATTTTTCCTTAGAACACTGGCCCCCAGTCCCCACCCCCTTGCAGCTGACCCCTTGCTGCTCTCTGCTTGGCAGGGTATTGAGGAGGCATCCTGCTAGCCCAAGGGGACATGTGCAATTCACATTTGTAGTGTTCTAAATATGTACAAAGCAACCTTGCTGGGGGATGTGGATGAGGTTAACCCTTTCTCTCCCTGCCATGGTCCCATGAAGCTGCTGTATTTCAAGGGAGGATCCCTTGGCCCCCCTGGCAGAGAGAAAGACTTCGACTCCCTCCTCCCAACCATCCCAGCAGCCCTCAGGATTCCCCTTGGCTTCTTCTAACGTAATAAACAACCACCAATTAATACCATGCCTACTTTGGATCTGAGAATTAAGAAGATCACCTGCCAAGAAGAATACACAGCTATTTCTCCCCCTCAAGGTACCTTGTATTCCTCGACAGCCTCTTCCAGAGGAATCATAGAATCATAGAATCATAGAATCATAGAATCATAGAATCATAGAATCATAGAATCATAGAATCATAGAGTTGGAAGAGACCACAAGGGCCATCGAGTCCAACCCCCTGCCAAGCAGGAAACACCATCAGAGCACTCCTGACATATGGTTGTCAAGCCTCTGCTTAAAGACCTCCAAAGAAGGAGACTCCACCACACTCCTTGGCAGCAAATTCCACTGTCGAACAGCTCTTACCTCGTGGTGTTGGTGCTTCTTGGATCTGCCCCAAACCACACAGATGGAGGCTTCATCCTCCTTGCAAAAGAGTTTCAGGGGCTCCTGGTGCTTCTCACAGACTCCTCCTTTCCCTCTGGAAGACTGAGAGTCTTGGCTACTTCGACAAAGGTAGCCGATTGCCGATTGCGGACAAGGCTCCTTCTCTGGACTCCAACTTGGCCTTGAGGACAGGAAGCCAGCCTCCTTTTTGCCCCGCTGCACTGGATCAGGCCGGACCGGCAGAAGTTGTGCCCACACTCTGGGATGGTCCCTGTGTCGTAAGAGAGTCAGGGTCAGAGAGGGGAATAAAGGAGAAGGACCCTACCAATATCAAATAGATCGTATTCTGCCTTCACACCCTACAAGAAGGTCAACGGTGCCTTGGGGAATGGATCCTTTTTCACTGTATCGACTTGTATCTTTTTTGCTGTATCTTTCTCATTGACTTTAAGAATGGATCTGAATGTAGTTTTCAACTCAAATGTATTTTCCCTCAAAATGCTGTACTTTTCTAAATGTATCCAAATGTATCCGAATGGGTTTTTGTATTTCCCCCCAATCTCATCACCTAGAGAATGTTCCATAAATGTAACAATCACTTGTTCCAAATGTATTTGATTCAAATATATTCGAGTGTATACTTTTATGGGAAAACGTAGCTAGGAAAATGTGGAGATATATATATTGCTTATAGTGCCTTTGAACGGTCAGACTTCCACCCTCTATCCTTTCAGGAGCTGCCAAAAACACTCTCCACACCACACTGCCATCTACTGGGTCTACAAATAATACCATGAATACACACAAATACAAGCTCTAAAATAAATTAGTTTTATTTTCCCATAAGTATGCAAACATAAGACTATCACACCCGAATTGATAGCTATGCAGAACAGGATTCCCCCCCCCTCCCTCCAATGGATAGCTCCCTGCACGGCTGTCTTTGAGGGGGGTGGAGGGAGGAAAGGGCGGGATCGACATCCGATAGCTGCCTGCCTGCCTGCCTGCCTGCCTGAACATGCCGTGCACCTGGGGGGCGCTGCGACCGGCGCCCATTGGGCAGGAACAAGACAGGAAAAGGAAGGAAATGGGAGAGGTATTTTTAAGGCCCCACTTTTCACATGGTGTCCTGTTGTGTGGTCGGAAAGTACTCTTTATTGTTTGATTTGGGTTGATGTCAGAATAAAAGCGAGTTCCTTCAAAATAACACATTCCTTTTTATCTTACCAATTTCTCATATTGTAAGAAGCGGAAGAAGAAACCACAGAGAGCATTCATATTTTCCTTCTGATCAATGAAGTCAAACGTTACAATTACCCATTTTAGAATGAGCACCTATAGGGAGAAGACAGATCTCAGTAAGCCAAAGCAAGGCCAAGACAACAAACCCCTTCTGGAATATGGTCAGCGTGTACAACATCTAGCTGAATCATCACCAGGATAACGAAGTCAGACTGGGGGAAATTGCATTCTTCAGAACCAAGACATCATTACCATGCTTTCCAAGTTACCTGAAAGTCACTAGAACACTTGTGAGCACAGAGCCAAGACACAGCGGAAATAAGAGTTTGGCCTCATTAGGCCCCCCTACCATGAACTCCTTAGGTGGGCCACCCTGCGTCCGCCTCGGCATCGCGCCTCGCTATTCTGCAACTCGAGATAACACTGAACTGCTCTGCAGGGTTGTTGTAAGGATTGCAAGTCAAGGCATCCGAAGTGCCTTTGAACATTGAAAAGCCCCTAGCCAATGCTTTGAACTAATGTCGCTTTAAAAAGGAAACTCTGATTAGTAAGAGTTTGGGGAATTAAAAATTGGTTTGTTCTGGGGGCGCTGAAGCTGTGTTCTGGCTTGAAAACCCAGTGAGACCACTGGGCCATCTAGTTCTGTATGGTCTGCCACAGCCAGCAGCTGCTCTCCAGGATTTCAGAGCTCTCTTTCCCATGAATGGGTTGGAACTGCCGCTTTTTGCATCATGTGCCTCTCAAAGTGGGCCACCCCGAGCCATTTCCTGTATAGCGTTCTACATCCCATGTAGCCCTGCTTCTTCCAGCTCAGTTCATTTCATTCTGCAACTGTGCAAGTTAGGCCGCATCTGCTTTAGGCATTCAAAGCACCATCATGGCCCTTGACATGCCAACAGTTGCATCTTTGTATTCAATCCCTTCAGCACCTTGGACAGCAGTCTCTCAAGGCTCAGCCACAGGTACCTGGCGCCCCATGCTTCCTAGGCCCAGGTCCGTGCTTTAAAGGCACTGTGTCCGAGTGTTTTGTTGTCCCAGGGCTTTCTAATTGTGACTCATGTTCAGCATCCCTTTCCAGGGCAGCTTTATTTATTTCATGTCTGAAAGGAGTCCTCTGTGCGTGGCAAAGGCTTGTTGCTGGGACAATAGGAGGCTGCCTTATACTGAGTCCCACTATGGCTCTATCTAGCTCAGTCTTGTCCACAATGGATGGCAAAAACTCTCCAGGGTTTCAGACAGAGGACATTCTAGCTGGAGATACAACAGATTGAACCGGAGAGCTTCTGCATGTAAGCAGCTGCTTTACCACTAAGCTATGGCCCTTCTCCCGTTGCTTCTGCCCTGAATGAACTGCAAGCCTGTCCTCCAGTCCTCCCAAAACTCTCTTTTGTGGCTACACTCTGCAGGAGGTCATTGGTTGCAGAAGTTGAGCTGTCTGCACAAGTGACTGAACCCGTGAGAAGGCTGATCTGGAATGAAATGCTGACTTTCAGGCATCTCTTGAAGACCTTTTCTATGCCAACAGCTCTGTGCTATCATTTAAACATTTCTTGAGCACCCAGACATTTGAATTCTTTGGACTGATTTTAATGTCCACCCTCCACCCGCTTTTGTACATTGCCGTATTTTATTACATGCCCTAGCTTCTGAGAAGCCTTTCGCTCAAACCAGTTAGATATGACATGAATTAGTCGTTTTATCCACCCGGCATGTATGGAACAGACCCTGACGAATCAAATGACAAGGCATAATTAATCCCCCAGCTGAACTGAACAGGGAGCAGCAGCTGGGGTAGAACATGCAAACAAGAAATTATTAGTTCAAGGTACAGAAGCCCCAGAATACCCCAGCCACATGGAGGTCTTGCTCAGCTGGAGATGCCTTATTTCCTTTGAAGATATAAGCTAATGAGAATTTTAGGCTGCCGGGGGTGTGGCAAAATCTGAGGATGGGAAAAATGATATCACTGGCAGTCACATGGGAGGCTGCTGAAAATGCACATGGAGAAACAATGGATCCTTGTACTGAGGGGACTGTTTGACCTGCAGGAGGAAGCCAGTTGTTGAAAGGGAACATGGATCTGAGAAGGAGCTTAGAGGGAGCTTTCAACATCCAGCTGGAGCCATCAATGGCAGTTTGTCACTAGTTCGGAGTTGGGGACTCTTTTTCAGTCTTAAGGGCCATATTCTCCTCTGGGAAGCCTTCCAGGGGCCGTGTGCCTGTGGTGGAAGGGGCCACAGGTGAAAGTGGGTGGAGTGATGAATGTAAACTTTGTTTTCCTAAGGGAGGCTGGTTTCTACACACATTCAACTCTCCACTCTCTGTCCTTCACGACTCAAGGGTGCGAGGGGAGGGGTAGTACCTCTGGTGGGGGGCACATTGTGCTCCTTCTGGGGTAGTTTGTCCACCTTTGGTCACTACAGCTCTCACCTGCGGCTCTTAGAAACTGTCAGCCTGCAGCAGCAGCCACACCCCAGGAATGGCTTCAACTGGCAGGCTAACCAGGTGAGGGGAGTTGATGGGTCTCAAACCCTCAGTGAGTTAGGGGCTTCCCCTGCACGCAAAGCTAGTGTCGGGTACTGGCTAGAGGAGGAGGAATGGTGGGAGGCTACAGCCAGGGAACCCCCCCCCCCGGGAAGCATCAAAGTGGGAAGGCTCCAAGCCAGGAGACTGCTGGTGGGATGCAGGAGACAGGTCAGAAGAAGAAGAAGAAGGGGGAGCAGATGGCTTGGAGGCTAAACAAGCAACAGGTTTAAGTGAGACTGAGGTAGCTGAGGAGGAGGAGGAGGAGGAGGTGGTGTGGCTGAGGCTGCAACAGATCCCCAGGCACCTGCCATGTCCACTGTTCCCTTCTCCCCTCCTCCTGTGTCCCCAGGAACAAGGGAGGCATTACATGGAGCAGAACAAAAGGCACAGAGAGCCCCTCCACGACTGTTGGGAAGTCAGCCGACTGGGGAGGAGCCTTAGGCTAGGGATGCCATATTTCTAAAAGTAGAAACCAAGACACCCCGAAAGCTGTGGAGCTATTTTTAGGAAGACCCCCAAATTGTTGAGCTTCTTAAAGGAAGACCCAGAAGCTGTTGATGTCTGATAGCCCTACCTTAGGAGGAGGCTAAGATCCTCCGTTCTGGCAACTGGGGCTAGTCCTGCCTGTGGAGTTTCTCTCTCGGTTTTTGTCTCTCTGAAGAAAGAGTCCACCTTACTGCTCATCTCTGAGTTTTGATGCTGAACTGCAGCTGAATCAGCCCTGACAGCCAGGCTCCGGACAATTGAGCAGATGAGACCACTAGGGGGTCCAACAGTCAAGAAGGTGGTTTCTGCCCGTGCTGTAGAGGGAAGTGACGAACAGTGGGGCTCATCCACCTGGGAAGGTAGCTCATTTAAGAGAAGGAAGTCCCTGATCCTAAACCTTCTTGATCCATTTAGCCCAGTATTGCCCACTTCCAGCCTGAGTGGCAGAAGCTCTCCAAGGTCTTGGGCAGAGAGAGGCTCCTACCTACATTGAGCTTCTAACTGCAGGTGCTAGGGACTGCACCTGGGACCTTCTGCATGCAATGCAGGTGCTGACACACTGAGGCTATGGCGCCTCCACAAAACCTTCAGGTATGGGCAGGAGGCACTACTCGGCATCCTTATATCCCACCCTTCCTCCCAAAGGAGTCCAGGGCAGCAAACACACAACAGTTAAACAACCAAAACATCCAAAAACAGTTCCTACACAGAAGCAGACTAAGAAAAATCTCTCCGTAGAAGGCTTCTTGAAAGAGGAAGAGGAAGTAGGCAATGAAAAGATAGCAGAGAAGGGACCCCCGATAAGATGGTACCTGCAGGAAAATGTCACTACTCCTCTTTTGTCTCTTCCTTCTGAAGGATCCCGGTAAACAAGCAAAAAGCCCTTGGGAAAACACACACTCACACACACGAGGACAAGGCAAGACAGGGCTGTGCACCACAAACCATCCCCAAATAAGCCTCCATTCTGTGGGATGTAAAACAAAGGAGCAGTCAATGACAACATTCCTAGAGTGTACATGTTAGAACATGGGAAGGGATGTCTGTCCAGCAAGCAGGTAAACTTCCTGGGATGGACTTCCTCCGCATGTGACCAGAGGTGGGTGTGGCCTCACCTGTGCAGGTAAATGATAAAAGCACAGGGCAGGCAGCCATCTCTCTCTCTTGCCTCTCTCATCTTCATCTTTCGAAGAAGCAGGATGCCCTCTTGGCTCTCAGCCAAGAGAGGAGGAAAGGACTATCTTCCTATAAGATAGATTCTGAATGTATGTTACCTTTTTAAGCGTGTCTGCCTTCTGGGATCATATTGTGAACAGAACGTGAGTAAACTCTTTTATACTTTTATAAAGACTGTGTCGTGTCTTGTATTTTAAGAGGGATCAAAAGGGGGAAATTGCCAGAGTAATTATTATAGAGGTTCTAGCGAACCTGTGCAGACGTTACTGTTGCGAACTTAAAAGGGGGAATGTTATAAACTCTGCTGATATTTTGGGAACTTGTTAGCACAAGTTGGATTAGGATATAATCTCACAATATATCCTCTCCTGCACCCCAGAACATCCCCACACATTCCCCATCAATCAATATTGGGCTAAAAGCTATAGGACATAAAGCTAGGTAAAGGTAAAGGTACCCCTGCCCGAACGGGCCAGTCTTGACAGACTCTGGGGTTTGTGCGCCCATCTCACATCTATTGGCCGGGGGCCAGCGCTGTCCGAGGACACTTCCGGGTCACGTGGCCAGCGTGACAACGCTGCTCTGGCGAGCCAGAGCCGCACACGGAACGCCGTTTACCTTCCCGCTGGTAAGCGGTACCTATTTATCTACTTGCCCCCGGGGGTGCTTTCGAACTGCTAGGTGGGCAGGCGCTGGGACCAAGCAGCGGGAGCGCACCCCGCCGCGGGGATTCGAACCGCCGACCTTTCGATCGGCAAGCCCTAGGCGCTGAGGCTTTAGCCCACAGCGCCACCCGCGTCCCTCAGGACATAAAGCTACATGCACCTAAAAACTGGTTTTGAAATAGACTTGGTCTTGCCTAGTCCCTCAGCCTTGTGAGCATTCCACTTTCTCTACACTATGCGTGTACCCCTGACCGTGTCCTCCCTTACTCATTTCCCCCCTAAACTAGAAAGCCCCAAATGTTTTAGCTTCTCATCTGGGAGTTGCTCCAGCCCCTTGATAATTTTGGTTGCCCTCTGCTGAACATTCCTGCCCCCCCCCCCAAGCTGCAAACGTGGCAAACAATGCCTTCCCTGCAGTTGCACTGCCAAAAAAGTTCAGTTTTACTTTTAAGGACAGGAAATTCTCCTGCAGGCCATCTGTGCTAAAGAGAGGGTACAGATATAAGTCTCCTTGTTTTGGACCACCCAATTGGCATAACAATAAGACAAGATTAAAAGTGTTGAGTTTTCCCCACCCCATGGAAAAGGAGCAAATGAAAAATCCTCTCCTGAGCTGTGGCTGCTACTTCCTGAGCATGAGAGATGAAAAGGGCCTGTATGGATTTGGCAAAGTCAGCATTCAGAGTTCGAGAATCACACTTGGCTCATGACCAAGGGTGTCCAAAAATAGCAAAAGCCAAACTTTTGGCTCAGAGTTGAAATGCTGACGTTCCTCTTCTCTATGGCCTGCTGGTCAGCGGATGCCTTGACCAAGACCTGGTTGTCCAACTTTAGACCTTTCGCCTACACCTGCTGTTCTGGGCTATGAAACAACAGCAGCAATTCAGCCCTTGGCTCACTGCAAATCATGTGTGCAACCACAGAACCTGGCTTTGGGCTGCTTTGCCTCTGACTTACTTTGCAACATCCTCTCCCTCCAGAGGAATCTTGCTTTGAACAAAAGTAACCCACAGTGGAGGATCAACTTCACTTTACTTGACTAGACCCAGTGGCATAGTGGGCTGCGGGGGCACAGGGGCAGTTTCCCCCAGGCACAAAATTGTTAGAGGTGCACAATTTCAGCACCTGGTGCTGCCTCAATACAGCTGCACGCTTCCATCACTGGGGTCCGATGACAACGGCTTGTCCATGCGCTCAGGTAAGTGACCTCTCCAGACAATGGGATGGCTCTTCTTTTCTTATCTCTGGGGCTGTGATCCCCTGGGTGATGTGGACGCCATTAGGCAGTCGAATGCGCATGCATACTCCGTCTGCTTCCCTCCCTCCTACCCCCTCCTCCACGTGGCCCCGGGAACTGGCAAGCCATCCTATGTCTCTGACTAGGCAGAGCTCTGGCACCCTCCTACCTTGGTGGAGTCTACCTCTCTTTATCTGCAGAAAAACTCATGACAGGAGTCATTACAGGAGATCTTGGACTCTGTATCAGACCCTGATGGCAAAGGTGGTTCTGTTAGACTATGAGCCACCTGAAAGAGTCTCCTGGTACTGGTTTCACCAACAGATCCAGCAACAACGGTCCTCCTCACCGTCGCTATCGCCACTTGGTAGGCTCGACGTTGAGCTCTAACCCGTGTTTGGTCTCATTTGAAGTGGGGTTTTCACCACCAGCACTTTAGCTGTCTCAGGAATTGTTTCATCACCCTCAGCCCCAGGGGTAGAACCACAGGGTCATCCAAGTGCCATGCCATTGGAGAGGGTGCTTTTTAAGGTTTGTGGAGCAGCACCCTCTTATTCCCCACCACCAAATGTGCTTCCCATGTGTTTGGCCGCTGTCGATCGGGTCTCCCCAGATGAATTTGCTATTAGAAGGAGGCATGTGAAGCCATAATCCTGGAAAGAGATTCTGGAGAGAAGCACTCAACCCAATTTTAGTGTTTGATTCTGTGTGAGGCGCCCAGTGCTTGGTCTTACTAGCTGCAGCTCAACTTTAACTATGTTTACAGCAGAGGAGCAAGTCCTGGAGGGCTGGCTTCCTCTTCTGCCTCTATGGGTGAGTTGGCATTGATGAGGAAAATTCCGGGGTGTGAGGCTACTCAACAGCCCAGCTTGTCGGGCAGAGCCCGCGGGTACTTGCGGTCAGAAATGAAAGAGATCCCAGCCACAAATTGGAGCAAAACAGCGGTCAGGAGACCAAGATCTTTTTTTGTTGCGCAACAGGTTCCCACAGGAGTAAGAACCCCGAACATGGGGTGACATTGACTTTTAAAACTTCCCACATTGCGTACAGACCCAATCGCCTTCTCAATCCAGCCCACGGATGGTCCAGGAATCAGCGTGTTTTAACATGAGTAGAATAATAAAAAATAATAATAATAAATTTTATTTATATCCCGCCCTCCCCAGCCGAAGCTGGGCTCAGGGTGGCTAACAACAATCAAAATAGTTCAACATTCTAAAACATTCATTATAAAATTAATTAAATCAAATTAAAATCAAATTAATGGCAACCATCAAGCAAAATTTTGTGCAGATTGCCAGAGGAGGGGGTCAGGCTGCGCCCTGACAAAAGGCCTGGTGGAACAGCTCTGTCTTGCAGGCCCTGCGGAAGGATGTCAGGTCCTGCAGGGCCCTAGTCTCTTGTGACAGAGCGTTCCACCAGATTGGAGCCGCGGCCGAGAAAGCCCTGGCTCTAGTTGAGGCCAGCCTAACCTCTCTGAGGCCTGGGATCTTTAGGGTGTTTTTATTTGCAGACCGTAAATTTCTCTGTGGGACATACCAGGAGAGGCGGTCCCGTAGGTACGAGGGTCCTAGGCCGTATAGGGCTTTAAAGGTTAAAACCAGCACCTTAAACCTGACCCTGTACTCCACTGGGAGCCAGTGCAGCTGGTACAGCACCGGATGGATATGATCTCGCAGCGAAGACCCCGTAAGGAGTCTCGCCGCGGCATTCTGCACCCACTGGAGTTTCTGGGTCAGTCTCAAGGGCAGCCCCATGTAGAGCGAGTTACAATAATCCAGTCTGGAGGTGACCGTCGCATGGATCACAGTGGCTAGGTTAGGGCGAGAGAGATAAGGAGCCAACTGCTTAGCTTGGCGGAGATGAAAAAATGCTGCCTTTGTTATAGCTGTAATCTGCGCCTCCATAGAGAGGGAGGTATCGAAGATTACACCCAAACTCTTCACGGACGGTGCTGGCACTAATTGCGCCCCCGCAAGAGACGGGAGTTGCCCCCTCAATCCCATATCGCTCCGTCCCAGCCAGAGGACCTCTGTCTTCGAAGGATTTAACTTCAACCGGCTCCCACGTAACCATCCAGCCACAGCTTCCAGA
This sequence comes from Podarcis vaucheri, assembly GCF_965113315.1. Classification (NCBI taxonomy): domain Eukaryota; kingdom Metazoa; phylum Chordata; class Lepidosauria; order Squamata; family Lacertidae; genus Podarcis; species Podarcis vaucheri. The sequence continues at coordinate 37,089,021 of NC_138757.1, forward strand.
CATCTGGTCAGTGTATCTGGGGCCGAGTCAGGATGGCCATCCATCAACAGATAGAGTTGGGTGTCATCGGCATACTGATGGCAACCCATCCCAAAACTCCGGACAAGCTGGGCGAGGGGGCGCATAAAGATGTTAAAAAGCATCGGGGAGAGAATCACACCCTGAGGCACTCCACACACCAAGGAGTGGCGCGATGACAATTCCCCCCCAAGCGCCACCCTCTGTCCCCGACCGGAGAGAAACGAGCGCAGCCATTGAAGGACTGTGCCCTGGATCCCCACGTCGGCAAGGCGGCGGTCCAGGAGTTCGTGATCGACCATGTCGAAGGCTGCTGACAGGTCTAGAAGAATCAGCAGCCCCGACCCGCCTCGATCCAGCTGCCTGCGGAGATCATCTGTTAGGGCGACCAGAGCCGTCTCGGTCCCATGACCAGCGCGGAAGCCGGACTGGAATGGATCGAGAGCAGATGTTTCATCCAGAAACCTACCAAGCTGTTCAGCAACCGCTCTCTCAATCACCTTACCCAGGAATGGAAGATTCGAAACCGGGCGGTAATTGGATAGATCTAAAGGATCTAATGATGTTTTCTTTAAGAGCGGACGCACCACTGCCTCCTTCAGTTCCCCTGGGAATATCCCAGTGCCAAGGGACAAATTGATGATATCACCCGGGGGGGGGCACCTCGTCTGGACACGCTCTAATCAGCCAGGACGGGCACGGGTCGAGAGGACAGGTGGTGGGCTTTCCAGCTTGGAGGAGTCTGTCCACATCGGCTGGGGATATCCGGTCAAAGTGGTCCAATACTGGACCCGAGGACAGTCGAGGGGCCTCCAGTTCCTTCATTGTATCCAAATTGGCAGGGAGGTCATGGCGGAGCAACAGGACCTTTTCCGCAAAAAAGCTCGCAAATGCCTCGCAGCTGTGTGTCGAATTGTTATTTAAATTTGGCTGTCCTTCGAGGGACGTTAAAGACCTAATTATACTAAATAATTGCGCCGGGCGAGAGCTAGCGGAGGCAATGGAGGCCGGGAAGTAGAACTTCTTAGCGGCCTTCACTGTCATCTCGTAGGTTTTCATAAAAACCCTATAAGATGTTCTTGAAGCTCCGTCACGGGCACCCCGCCATACTCGCTCTAGCCGTCTGAGGTCCCGCTTCATTTTCCGAAGCTCCTCGGTAAACCAGGGAGCCCGGTTTCTGCGGGGTCGCAGAGGGCGCCTAGGTGCGATCTCATCGATGGCTGCCAGGAGCTGGATATTCCAGCCCTCAACAAGCTCAGTCAATGAGTCGCCAGGGGGAGCAAGGGCCCGCAAGGCCTGACGGAATCTATCAGGGTCCATCAGCCTCCGCGGGCGAGCCCAAATTGGCTCGCCACCTAAGCAGGGTGGGGGTGGAAAATCAATCCTGGCTTTCAGTGCGTAGTGATCAGACCATGGCACCTTCATCGAGGGAGACATGATCACATCTATACCGGCGCCAAAGATCAAATCCAGCGTGTGGCCTGCTTGATGTGTGGGGCCCGAAACAAACTGGGAGAGCCCTAGTGTCGCCATGGAAGACACCAGGTCCAGAGCCTGTGAGGAGGGAGTGGCATCAGCATGGATGTTGAAGTCCCCCAGTACCAATAGGTTGGGGAACTCCAAGGCCCAGCCGGCCACCGCCTCCAGCAGGCCTGACAGGGTGGCTGCTGGTGCGCTAGGTGGCCGGTACACCAGCCAGACAGCCAAGCTATCCTCGGAGCCCCACACTAGGCCAACACATTCAATGCCGGGGATCGATGGCGATGGTAGAGCCCTGAAAGAACTCTTGCTCAAAATGAAATTTTTTGACAGAATTACAAGCCTGGTAGATGAAGGGAACGCAGTGGATGTAGCCTACCTTGATTTCAGCAAGGCATTTGACAAGGTGCCCCATGATATTCTTGTAAAGAAGCTGGTAAAATGTGGTCTTGACTATGCTACCACTCAGTGGATTTGTAACTGGCTGACTGCCCGAACCCAAAGGGTGCTCATCAATGGTTCCTCTTCATCCTGGAGAAGAGTGACTAGTGGGGTGCCACAGGGTTCTGTCTTGGGCCCGGTCTTATTCAACATCTTTATCAACGACTTGGATGATGGACTCAAGGGTATCCTGATCAAATTTGCAGATGACACCAAACTGGGAGGGGTGGCTAACACCCCAGAGGACAGGATCACACTTCAAAACGACCTTGGCAGATTAGAGAACTGGGCAAAAACAAACAAGATGAATTTTAACAGGGAGAAATGTAAAGTATTGCACTTGGGCAAAAAAAATGAGAGGCACAAATACAAGATGGGTGACACCTGGCTTGAGAGCAGTACATGTGAAAAGGATCTAGGAGTCTTGGTTGACCACAAACTTGACATGAGCCAACAGTGTGACGCGGCAGCTAAAAAAGCCAATGCAATTCTGGGCTGCATCAATAGGAGTATAGCATCTAGATCAAGGGAAGTAATAGTGCCACTGTATTCTGCTCTGGTCAGACCTCACCTGGAGTACTGTGTCCAGTTCTGGGCACCACAATTCAAGAAGGACACTGACAAACTGGAACGTGTCCAGAGGAGGGCAACCAAAATGGTCAAAGGCCTGGAAACGATGCCTTATGAGGAACGGCTAAGGGAGCTGGGCATGTTTAGCCTGGAGAAGAGGAGGTTAAGGGGTGATATGATAGCCATGTTCAAATATATAAAAGCATGTCACATAGAGGAGGGAGAAAGGTTGTTTTCTGCTGCTCCAGAGAAGCGGACACGGAGCAATGGATCCAAACTACAAGAAAGAAGATTCCACCTAAACATGAGGAAGAACTTCCTGACAGTAAGAGCTGTTCGACAGTGGAATTTGCTGCCAAGGAGTGTGGTGGAGTCTCCTACTTTGGAGGTCTTTAAGCAGAGGCTTGACAGCCATATGTCAGGAGTGCTCTGATGGTGTTTCCTGCTTGGCAGGGGGTTGGACTCGATGGCCCTTGTGGTCTCTTCCAACTCTATGATTCTATGATTCTATGTATCTCTGGGTTATTTGTGGGGCATAGGAATCTGGGCTGGGACAAACTTCCTTTACATGTGACTAAAGGTGGGTGTGGCCTCACCTGTGCAGGTAACGACAAAAGCACAGGGCAGAGCAGCCATCTCTCTCTCTTTCACCACATGCATCGAAGAAGCAACATCTGCTTAGCCAAAGATGCTTGGACGTGCTTTCGAACTGCTAGGTTGGCAGGAGCAGGGACCAAGCAACGGCAGCTCAGCCCGTCGCGGGGATTCGAACTGCCGACCTTCTGATCGGCAAGCCCTAGGCTCTGTGGTTTAGACCGCAGCGCCACCCGCGTCCCTCCTGCACATCCATACCCTGGGGCAAATCTGGGGATGGGCTCTTGGTTTCTTTGGCCAACTTAACTGCTCAGTAATTGTCACCTTTGGGCACTTCCCTGGGTGGGGTGGGGGGGCCGGGGTGTACACGTGTCCTCACGCTTGAGGCATTATGGCGGGAGATAGAGGGGGAAAGAGTCCTTTCCTTAAGGGCAAGAATGGCGTTGGAATGGAGGAAATTGATGCAGCGGGTTGAGTTTCGAGGATTTTCTGAAGTGAGGGGCTTTTCCTAAGCCGGCAGTCCATAAGGGAAGTGTCTTGACAGATTTCTTGCAACAAAGGATCACTTTTGGCAATGTTGTTGTTGTTGTTTAGTCGTTTAGTCGTGTCCGACTCTTCGTGACCCCATGGACCAGAGCACGCCAGGCACTTCTGTCCTCCACTGCCTCCCGCAGTTTGATCAAACTCATGCTAGTAGCTTCAAGAACACCATCCAACCATCTCATTCTCTGTCGTCCCCTTCTCCTTGTGCCCTCCATCTTTCCCAACATCAGGGTCTTTTCCAGGGAGTCCTCTCTTCTCATGAGGTGGCCAAAGTATTGGAGCCTCAGCTTCACGATCTGTCCTTCCAGTGAGCACTCAGGGCTGATTTCCTTCAGAATGGAGAGGTTTGATCTTCTTGCAGTCCATGGGACTCTCAAGAGTCTCCTCCAGCACCATAATTCAAAAGCATCAATTCTTCGGCGATCAGCCTTCTTTATGGTCCAGCTCTCACTTCCATACATCGCTACTGGGAAAACCATGGCTTTTACTATACGGACCTTTGTTGGCAAGGTGATGTCTCTGCTTTTTAAGATGTTGTCTAGGCTTGCCATCGCCTTTCTCCCAAGGAGCAGGCGTCTTTTAATTTCGTGACTGCTGTCACCATCTGCACTGATCATGGAGCCCAAGAAAGTAAAATCTCTCACTGCCTCCATTTCTTCCCCATCTATTTGCCAGGAGGTGATGGGCCCAGTGGCCATGATCTTCGTTTTTTTGATGTTGAGCTTCAGACCATATTTTGCGCTCTCCTCTTTCACCCTCATTAAAAGGTTCTTTAATTCCTCTTCACTTTCTGCCATCAAGGTTGTGTCATCTGCATATCTGAGGTTGTTGATATTTCTTCCGGCAATCTTAATTCCGGTTTGGGATTCATCCAGCCCAGCCTTTCGCATGATGAATTCCGCATATAAGTTAAATAAGCAGGGAGACAATATACAGCCTTGCCGTACTCCTTTCCCAATTTGGAACCAATCAGTTGTTCCATATCCAGTTCTAACTGTAGCTTCTTGTCCCACATAGAGATTTCGCAGGAGACAGATGAGGTGATCAGGCACTCCCATTTCTTTAAGAACTTGCCATAGTTTGCTGTGGTCAACACAGTCAAAGGCTTTTGCATAGTCAATGAAGCAGAAGTAGATGTCTTTCTGGAACTCTCTAGCTTTCTCCATAATCCAGCGCATGTTTGCAATTTGGTCTCTGGTTCCTCTGCCTCTTCTAAATCCAGCTTGCACTTCTGGGAGTTCTCGGTCCACATACTGCTTGAGCCTTCCTTGTAGAATTTTAAGCATAACCTTGCTAGCATGTGAAATGAGTGAAATTGTGCGGTAGTTGGAGCATTCTTTGGCACTGCCTTTCTTTGGGATTGGGATGTAGACTGATCTTCTCCAATCCTCTGGCCACTGCTGAGTTTTCCAAACTTGCTGGCATATTGAGTGTAGCACCTTAACAGAATCATCTTTTAAAATTTTAAACAGTTCAGCTGGAATACCATCACTTCCACTGGCCTTGTTATTTGCAGTGCTTTCTAAGGCCCATTTGACTTCACTCTCCAGGATGTCTGGCTCAAGGTCAGCAACCACACTACCTGGGGTGTACGAGACATCCATATCTTTCTGGTATAATTCCTCTGTGTATTCTTGCCACCTCTTCTTGATGTCTTCTGCTTCGGTTAGATCTTTACCACTTTTGTCCTTTATTATGGTACTCTTTGAATGAAATGTTCCTTTCATAGCTCCAGTTTTCTTGAACAGATCTCTGGTTCTTCCCATTCTGTTGTTTTCCTCTATTTCTTTGCATTGCTCGTTTAAGAAGGCCCTCTTGTCTCTCCTTGCTGTTCTTTGGAAATCTGCGTTCAATTTCCTGTATCTTTCACTATCTCCCTCGCATTTTGCTTGCCTTCTCTCCTCCGCTATTTGTAAGGCCTCGTTGGACAGCCACTTTGCTTTCTTGCATTTCTTTTTCATTGGGATGGTTTTAGTTGCTGCCTCCTGTATAATGTTGCGAGCCTCCATCCATAGTTCTTCAGGCACTCTGTCCAGCAAATCTAAATCCTTAAACCTGTTCCTCACTTCCACTGTGTATTCATAAGGGATTTGGTTTAGATTGTATCTTACCTGTCCAGTGGATTTTCCTACTTTCTTCAGTTTAAGCTTGAATTTTGCTATAAGGAGCTGATGATCTGAGCCACAGTCAGCTCCAGGTCTTGTTTTTGCTGACTGTATAGAGCTTCTCCATCTTTGGCTGCAGAGAATATAATCAATCTGATTTCGATGTTGCCCATCTGGGGATGTCCATGTGTAGAGTCGTCTCTTGTGTTGTTGGAAAAGCGTGTTTGTGATGACCAGCTTGTTCTCTTGACAGAACTCTATTAGCCTTTGCCCTGCTTCGTTTTGATCTCCAAGGCCAAACTTGCCAGTTGTTCCTTTTATCTCTTGATTCCCTACTTTAGCATTCCAATCCCCTATAATGAGCAGAACATCCTTCTTTGGTGTCACTTCGATAAGGTTTTGTAAGTCTTCATAGAACTGGTCAATTTCAGTTTCTTCAGCACCAGTATAGAATCATAGAATCATAGAATCATAGAGTTGGAAGAGACCACAAGGGCCATCGAGTCCAACCCCCTGCCAAGCAGGAAACACCATCAGAGCACTCCTGACATATGGTTGTCAAGCCTCTGCTTAAAGACCTCCAAAGTAGGAGACTCCACCACACTCCTTGGCAGCAAATTCCACTGTCGAACAGCTCTTACTATCAGGAAGTTCTTCCGAATGTTTAGGTGGAATCTTCTTTCTTGTAGTTTGGATCCATTGCTCCGTGTCCGCTTCTCTGGAGCAGCAGAAAACAACCTTTCTCCCTCCTCTATGTGACATCCTTTTATATATTTGAACATGGCTATCATATCACCCCTTAACCTCCTCTTCTCCAGGCTAAACATGCCCAGCTCCCTTAGCTGTTCCTCATAAGGCATCGTTTCCAGGCCTTTGACCATTTTGGTTGCCCTCCTCTGGACACGTTCCAGTTTGTCAGTGTCCTTCTTGAATTGTGGTGCCCAGAACTGGACACAGTACTCCAGGTGTGGTCTGACCAGAGCAGAATACAGTGGCACTATTACTTCCCTTGATCTAGATGCTATACTCCTATTGATGCAGCCCAGAATTGCATTGGCTTTTTTAGCTGCCGCGTCACACTGTTGGCTCATGTCAAGTTTGTGGTCAACCAAGACTCCTAGATCCTTTTCACATGTACTGCTCTCAAGCCAGGTGTCACCCATCTTGTATTTGTGCCTCTCATTTTTTTTGCCCAAGTGCAATACTTTACATTTCTCCCTGTTAAAATTCATCTTGTTTATTTTTGCCCAGTTCTCTAATCTGTCAAGGTCGTTTTGAAGTGTGATCCTGTCCTCTGGGGTGTTAGCCACCCCTCCCAGTTTGGTGTCATCTGCAAATTTGATCAGGATGCCCTTGAGTCCATCATCCAAGTCGTTGATAAAGATGTTGAATAAGACCGGGCCCAAGACAGAACCCTGTGGCACCCCACTAGTCACTCTTCTCCAGGATGAAGAGGAACAATTGATGAGCACCCTTTGGGTTCGGTCAGTCAGCCAGTTACAAATCCACTGAGTGGTAGCATAGTCAAGACCGCATTTTACCAGCTTCTTTACAAGAATATCATGGGGCACCTTGTCAAATGCCTTGCTGAAATCAAGGTAGGCTACATCCACTGCGTTCCCTTCATCTACCAGGCTTGTAATTCTGTCAAAAAACGAGATCAGGTTAGTCTGACATGACTTATTTTTCAGAAATCCATGCTGACTATTGGTGATCACAGCATTCCTTTCTAGGTGCTCACAGACTGTTTGCTTAATGATCTGTTCCAGAATCTTCCCTGGTATTGATGTCAGACTGACTGGGCGGTAATTATTTGGGTCATCTCTTTTCCCCTTTTTGAAAATAGGGACAACATTTGCCCTCCTCCAGTCTGCCGGGACTTCGCCTGTTCTCCAGGAATTCTCAAAGATGACTGCCAGTGGTTCTGAGATCACATCTGCCAGTTCTTTTAATACTCTTGGATGCAGTTCATCTGGCCCTGGAGACTTGAATACATCTAAACTAGCCAAATATTCTTGTACTATCTCCTTAGTTATTCTGGGCTGTGTTTCCTTTGCTGAATCATTTGCTCCAAATTCTTCAGGTCGGGCATTGTTTTCTTTATCGGAGAAGACTGAGGCAAAGAAGGCATTGAGGAGTTCAGCCCTTTCTGTGTCCCCTGTTTGCATTTCACCATCTTCTCCTCTGAGTGACCCCACTGTTTCTTTGTTCTTCCTTTTGCTACGAACATACCCATAAAAGCCTTTTTTGTTGCTTTTAACCTCTCTAGCAAGCCTGAGTTCATTCTGTGCTTTAGCTTTTCTGACTTTGTGTCTACACATGCTGGCTATTTGTTTGAATTCCTCTTTGGTGGTTTCCCCCCTTTTCCATTTTTTGTACACATCCTTTTTTAGTCTTAATTCAGTTAAAAGTTCTTTAGATAGCCACCCTGGCTTCTTTAGGCACCTTCCACGTTTCCGTCTCATTGGTATTGCCTGTCGTTGTGCTTTTACTATCTCCCTCTTAACAAACTCCCAGCCATCATGAACTCCCTTTCCTTTTAGTATTGCTGTCCATGGGATCTCACCCAGCACTTCCCTAAGTTTTATGAAGTCGGCTTTCTTAAAGTCAAGAAATTGAGTCCTAGTATGCTTGGCTGCTCCTTTCCGCTGTATAGTAAACTTCAGAAGAGCATGATCACTCGCGCCTAATGATCCTTCCACATCTACCCCACTAACCAGGTCATCAACATTGGTTAGGACCAGATCTAAAATGGCTGTTCCTCTTGTTGCTTCTCCCACTTTCTGGACAATGAAGTTGTCTGCAAGGCCAGTGAGGAATCTGTTTGACCTTATGCTCTTGGCTGAGTTTGACGTCCAACAAATATCCGGGTAATTGAAGTCCCCCATTACTACTATCTCCCTTCCTTTTGCATGCTTGGCCATCTGTTCCAGGAAGGCATCATCTATGTCCTCCGTTTGGCTTGGGGATCTATAGTAAACTCCCACAATGAGGTCTCTGTTATTCTTCTCTCCCTTAATTTTGACCCAAATGCTCTCACTTTGGCTTTGAGGATCTAAATCTTGGATCTCTTCACAGGTATACACATCCCTGACATATAACGCCACTCCTCCTCCTTTCTTGTCTGGTCTGTTTCTCTGAAATAGATTGTATCCCCCCATTATTACATTCCAATCGTGGGACTTATCCCACCAGGTTTCAGTGATGCCTATTATGTCATATTTAGTTTGCTGTACCAAGAGCTCAAGCTCATCTTGTTTATTTCCCATGCTTTGCGCATTAGTGTAGAGACATTGAAGTCCATTAATCATTCCCCCGTGTCTCTTATTTAAGGATTTTTTCCTCCCACCACTAGGTCCGCGTGCTGTTTGCTCCATTTGGTCTATGACATTTGGATGATCATCTTCATTAATTGATAGACTCCTACCTTCAGGAGCACTGTCTCCCTCCCCCACATTAGTCAGTTTAAAGCCCTCCTGATGAGGTTTCTGAGATTTTTGGCAAAAACATTTCTCCCAACCGTTGTGAGGTGCAGCCCATCACTTGCCAGAAGTCCATCTTCAAGAAACTGCAGTCCGTGATCTAAGAATCCAAACCGTTCCTGTTTACACCATTTGCGAAGCCAGCTGTTCACTTCCACTATTTTCCCCTCTCTCCCTGGGCCACGTCGTTCAACTGGGAGGACAGACGAGATGACAATTTGTGCATTTAGTTGCTTCAATTTCCTGCCGAGAGCCTCGTAGTCTCTTTTGATCTTCTGGAGGCTATTGCTTGCAGTGTCATTGGTTCCCACATGAACCAAGAGGAAGGGGTATTCGTCAGTGGGTTTTATGATCCCTTGCAGTCGTTCAGTTACATCTTGGATCTTAGCCCCGGGGAGACAGCACACTTCCCGAGACATCTTGTCAGGCCCACAGATCACTGCTTCTGTTCCCCTCAGTAGGGAATCCCCTATCACCACTACACGCCTCCTCTTGGGTTTGGTCGGGGTTCTTCCGTGAGCTGTCCGTTCCAAGGTCACCTGCACATTCCCTGAGGACTGACTTTGCTGCTCGTCTTCATATACCTGATCGACTGTAATGAGGGAGAGATCCTCAAATGGAGTCTGCTCTTCATCTTCCATGCTAGGGGAGAGGACCTCAAAGCGATTGTGTATTTCTAAACAATCAGAGTGAACCCTGGGCCTCCTACTTCTTTGAGTCACGTTTCTCCATATATCTGGCTCCTGTGTTGGTGAACAAGCCTCCTTCTCAGGGGAGTCCCCTGTCTCCTCCTTGGTGGGGACGGTGTGCTCTGTTGCTTCCAAGAAGAGCTCCAGCTCTCTAATTCTTTGGAGCGTAGCTACACGTTCCTCCAGTTGCTGGACTTTGTCTTTTAAAAGGGCAATCAACATGCAATTGCTGCAGGTAAAGCTGCCTGCAACCTTTGGCAAGATGGCAAACATTGCGCAGGAATCGCAGGCGACTGCAGCTGTTCCCTCCCCTTCCATCATGAGATCGTGTTGTTGGGGGTGGCTACAGAGGTCCTCCATCATAAAAAGCTTGAAGACAGGACAAATAACTTCCCCCACAAAAAAAAAACCTAGGTCTCCCCCAACAAACGTTTGAGATTAGCTCCCCTAAATCTAAAAGATGGGTATAACTGCGCGCACCGCTAGGCGCGCGCCGCTGCCCTACAAACTCTGATAAGCTCCTCCCACAGCTAATCCCCTGCCTCAACAGAAACCCTGCCCCCTCTGACCTTTACACAGGGAAAACAGCTAATCAGCCACAAAGAAACACACACACACAAGAAAACCCTTTTTGCTCCTTCTTCAACTGCTGCCCTACAAACTCTGATAAGCTCCTCCCACAGCTAATCCCCTGCCTCAACAGAAACCCTGCCCCCTCTGACCTTTACACAGGGAAAACAGCTAATCAGCCAGAAAGAAACACACACACACACAAGAAAACCCTTTTTGCTCCTTCAACTGCTGCCCTACAAACTCTGATAAGCTCCTCCCACAGCTAATCCCCTGCCTCAACAGAAACCCTGCCCCCTCTGACCTTTACACAGGGAAAACAGCTAATCGGCCAGAAAGAAACACACACACACAAGAAAACCCTTTTTGCTCCTTCTTCAACTGCTGCCCTACAAACTCTGATAAGCTCCTCCCACAGCTAATCCCCTGCCTCAACAGAAACCCTGCCCCCTCTGACCTTTACACAGGGAAAACAGCTAATCAGCCAGAAAGAAACACACACACACAAGAAAACCCTTTTTGCTCCTTCTTCAACTGCTGCCCTACAAACTCTGATAAGCTCCTCCCACAGCTAATCCCCTGCCTCAACAGAAACCCTGCCCCCTCTGACCTTTACACAGGGAAAACAGCTAATCAGCCAGAAAGAAACACACACACACACAAGAAAACCCTTTTTGCTCCTTCTTCAACTGCTGCCCTACAAACTCTGATAAGCTCCTCCCACAGCTAATCCCCTGCCTCAACAGAAACCCTGCCCCCTCTGACCTTTACACAGGGAAAACAGCTAATCAGCCAGAAAGAAACACACACACACAAGAAAACCCTTTTTGCTCCTTCTTCAACTGCTGCCCTACAAACTCTGATAAGCTCCTCCCACAGCTAATCCCCTGCCTCAACAGAAACCCTGCCCCCTCTGACCTTTACACAGGGAAAACAGCTAATCAGCCAGAAAGAAACACACACACACAAGAAAACCCTTTTTGCTCCTTCTTCAACTGCTGCCCTACAAACTCTGATAAGCTCCTCCCACAGCTAATCCCCTGCCTCAACAGAAACCCTGCCCCCTCTGACCTTTACACAGGGAAAACAGCTAATCAGCCAGAAAGAAACACACACACACAAGAAAACCCTTTTTGCTCCTTCTTCAACTGCTGCCCTACAAACTCTGATAAGCTCCTCCCACAGCTAATCCCCTGCCTCAACAGAAACCCTGCCCCCTCTGACCTTTACACAGGGAAAACAGCTAATCAGCCAGAAAGAAACACACACACACACAAGAAAACCCTTTTTGCTCCTTCTTCAACTGCTGCCCTACAAACTCTGATAAGCTCCTCCCACAGCTAATCCCCTGCCTCAACAGAAACCCTGCCCCCTCTGACCTTTACACAGGGAAAACAGCTAATCAGCCAGAAAGAAACACACACACACAAGAAAACCCTTTTTGCTCCTTCAACTGCTGCCCTACAAACTCTGATAAGCTCCTCCCACAGCTAATCCCCTGCCTCAACAGAAACCCTGCCCCCTCTGACCTTTACACAGGGAAAACAGCTAATCAGCCAGAAAGAAACACACATACACAAGAAAACCCTTTTTGCTCCTTCAACTGCTGCCCTACAAACTCTGATAAGCTCCTCCCACAGCTAATCCCCTGCCTCAACAGAAACCCTGCCCCCTCTGACCTTTACACAGGGAAAACAGCTAATCAGCCAGAAAGAAACACACACACACAAGAAAACCCTTTTTGCTCCTTCAACTGCTGCCCTACAAACTCTGATAAGCTCCTCCCACAGCTAATCCCCTGCCTCAACAGAAACCCTGCCCCCTCTGACCTTTACACAGGGAAAACAGCTAATCAGCCAGAAAGAAACACACACACACAAGAAAACCCTTTTTGCTCCTTCTTCAACTGCTGCCCTACAAACTCTGATAAGCTCCTCCCACAGCTAATCCCCTGCCTCAACAGAAACCCTGCCCCCTCTGACCTTTACACAGGGAAAACAGCTAATCAGCCAGAAAGAAACACACATACACAAGAAAACCCTTTTTGCTCCTTCAACTGCTGCCCTACAAACTCTGATAAGCTCCTCCCACAGCTAATCCCCTGCCTCAACAGAAACCCTGCCCCCTCTGACCTTTACACAGGGAAAACAGCTAATCAGCCAGAAAGAAACACACACACACACAAGAAAACCCTTTTTGCTCCTTCTTCAACTGCTGCCCTACAAACTCTGATAAGCTCCTCCCACAGCTAATCCCCTGCCTCAACAGAAACCCTGCCCCCTCTGACCTTTACACAGGGAAAACAGCTAATCAGCCAGAAAGAAACACACACACACAAGAAAACCCTTTTTGCTCCTTCTTCAACTGCTGCCCTACAAACTCTGATAAGCTCCTCCCACAGCTAATCCCCTGCCTCAACAGAAACCCTGCCCCCTCTGACCTTTACACAGGGAAAACAGCTAATCAGCCAGAAAGAAACACACATACACAAGAAAACCCTTTTTGCTCCTTCAACTGCTGCCCTACAAACTCTGATAAGCTCCTCCCACAGCTAATCCCCTGCCTCAACAGAAACCCTGCCCCCTCTGACCTTTACACAGGGAAAACAGCTAATCAGCCAGAAAGAAACACACACACACACAAGAAAACCCTTTTTGCTCCTTCTTCAACTGCTGCCCTACAAACTCTGATAAGCTCCTCCCACAGCTAATCCCCTGCCTCAACAGAAACCCTGCCCCCTCTGACCTTTACACAGGGAAAACAGCTAATCAGCCAGAAAGAAACACACACACACAAGAAAACCCTTTTTGCTCCTTCTTCAACTGCTGCCCTACAAACTCTGATAAGCTCCTCCCACAGCTAATCCCCTGCCTCAACAGAAACCCTGCCCCCTCTGACCTTTACACAGGGAAAACAGCTAATCAGCCAGAAAGAAACACACACACACACAAGAAAACCCTTTTTGCTCCTTCTTCAACTGCTGCCCTACAAACTCTGATAAGCTCCTCCCACAGCTAATCCCCTGCCTCAACAGAAACCCTGCCCCCTCTGACCTTTACACAGGGAAAACAGCTAATCAGCCAGAAAGAAACACACACACACACAAGAAAACCCTTTTTGCTCCTTCTTCAACTGCTGCCCTACAAACTCTGATAAGCTCCTCCCACAGCTAATCCCCTGCCTCAACAGAAACCCTGCCCCCTCTGACCTTTACACAGGGAAAACAGCTAATCAGCCAGAAAGAAACACACACACACACAAGAAAACCCTTTTTGCTCCTTCAACTGCTGCCCTACAAACTCTGATAAGCTCCTCCCACAGCTAATCCCCTGCCTCAACAGAAACCCTGCCCCCTCTGACCTTTACACAGGGAAAACAGCTAATCAGCCAGAAAGAAACACACACACACAAGAAAACCCTTTTTGCTCCTTCTTCAACTGCTGCCCTACAAACTCTGAAGTTGGTGCATAAACTTGGATTACTGTGATGTTAAAAGGTCTGCCTTGGATTCGTATGGAGATCATTCTATCATTTTTGAGACTGCATCCCAGTACAGCTTTCGCCACTCTTTTGTTGACTATGAGGGCCACTCCATTTCTCTTACGGGTTTCTTGCCCACAGTAGTAGATATGGTAGTCATCCGAACTGAATTCGCCCATTCCCGTCCATTTTAGCTCACTGATGCCCAGGATGTCAATATTTATTCTTGCCATCTCATTTTTGACCACATCCAACTTACCCAGGTTCATGGTTCTTACATTCCAGGTTCCTATGCAATATTTTTCTTTACAGCATTGGACTTTCCTTTCGCTTCCATGCATATCCACAACTGAGCGTCCTTTCGGCTTTGGCCCAGCCGCTTCATCAGCTCTGGATCTACTTGTACTTGTCCTCCGCTCTTCCCCAGTAGCATGTTGGACACCTTCCGACCTGAGGGGCTCATCTTCCAGTGTCATAACTTTTATATGCCTGTTGTCTTTGTCCATGGAGTTTTCTTGGCAGGGATACTGGAGTGGCTTGCCGATTCCTACTCCAGGTGGATCACGTTTGGTCAAAACTCTCCACTATGACCTGTTCATCTTGGGTGCCCTGCTCGGCGTAGTTCATAGCTTCTCTGAGTTCTTCAAGCCCCTTCGCCACGGCAAGGCAGTGATCCATGAAGGGGACTTTTGGCAATAGAAACCAGTTAATGGGCTTTTGATGGACTGAGTCCATTGTTCTCTCAGCAGGCGGCCACTCAGGAGCTCAGTCAAGCTGGCGAAGCTCCGCTGCTCCGCAGAACGGAAACAGGCAGTGGCACAAGAAAGATTCTGTCCACTAGAGGCCGCTATCAGCTAAGCCCTATTGGCTAGCTGTCCAAATCCGATGCTTTTGATTGGTCTATACACAGCAGTATGTAAATACAGAGTTCATTCCCAAGTCCCCGTTCATATTGAAATGCTTTCATACCAGAAAGAGGGAAGCAGGGTCTTTCATTAATAAAAAAAAGATGTGGTGCTTGGTGCGACAGGGGAAGGAAAGGGCTTTCTTGAGCTCATTGTCTCGCGCCCTAGCTATGTGGAGGGGTTTCTGGGGAAGGCGAGATCCCTAGCGAATTTCCCCCTCGGAAATTCCGTATTCTTAAAAAAAGGGGGGGAGGAGGGGGAGAGAAAAGACTGAAAGGGAAGAAAGGTTTCCTCTGTTCCCCTCCACTCTTCCAAAAGAATTCCGAGCTGAGGTGCAGAGCTCTTTCCTCCCTTGTGACCTCCCCACCCTCCTCCTCCTCCCTTCCACATAACTGGCTGTGTCACCTTGCCTGCCAATCATACCTCCCTTTGAACTGAAGCAGAGTTCCATCCCTGTTTGTGCCAGTTCTGGAGTCTAAAAGCCGAGGACCTAAATCAGCCAAAGGAAAATGACACCCTTCCTACCCACGCAAAAATGCAACTTTCATTGGTCTGTTTGCTACTGGACGTGGTCGCCAAGCTTGGCAAAAGGGGTTTGTTTTTTTCTTTTGGTTTAAGAAGCGAAGCAATAGCTCATTTGCTTGTGAGTGTGGGAGTCTGCAATTCTTGGTGTTCCGGGGCTTTTTGCAAGTTGGAGTTGCCTCCAGTCCAGCCCGGATGTCAGAACAGTCCTTCTGGATTAGACCAATGGATGATCTAGTCCAGCACCTTGTTCCCCATAGTTGCCCAGCAGAGGCTCACAACAAGCCCATAAGCAGGACCTGAGTGCAATGGCCCTCTCCCACTCATATTCCCAAGCAGGGCCGGACCTCTGATGAGCCAGAGTGAGGCAGCTGCCTCAGGCGGCCGATGCTGAGGTGAGGGGATTGAGCTGGGAGTGGCCTGTGGCCTGGCCGGTACCCCTACGTTAGCTGACTGCTCTCAAGTGCAGGGAAAGCTCCTGTCCTTTCCAAAGTACTTGGAAGAAGATTCAACAGTCAATCCAATTGGCTTCGGTACAGGAAAGATTTTGGGGTGTTTTACTGTTTTGGATGTTTCAATTTGCTGGCAGCGCCCAGAATGGCTGGGGCAACCCAGTCCGATGGGCAGCATAGAAATCTCAACGTTGAATTTGTCTGATTTCCTTTCAGAGCCATTCAAGTTGGTACTTTTCAGCACCTAGGGGTGTGGTGGCATCTGGACCATGGACCTCTCAGCTGGTGACTTGTGGGAGTCAGTCTGCAGCTCACCACACCTCAGCCAGTGGGATGTATCACCAGAGATTACAGAACCCCAGCCGAGTCTTCAGAGATGTCCTGCTCTCAGCAGAGCAGCTTCTTCCAGAGCAGTGGCGGAGCAGGGTGGGGGCGGTCCGCACTGGGTGTCATCCTGCAGGGGGGGGGAGGAACATTCACTGTAGGCTTGGGAAGCTGGGGGTCGTGGGTGGGCGCTCCCGGCTGGAGGAGGCAGGCAGGGGAGAGGACGGGAAGGAGGCAGGTGAGCAAAGAACGGAGGGGGGCAGGAAGGGGAGAGGAAGGAAGCGGGATCGGTGGGTGCGCCTTTCATTCTGCCTGGAAGACCAGCGCCTACAGCTGGACTATCAAGTGAATTGAAAGGGTCACTTTGGGGGCAGCGCTGCAAATGCAGAAGGGATCTTGGCCGGTTTCCAAAAAGGGAGAGTGAGTTTCCCTCTGACAAACGCTTTCTGCCTCCCCTCTGCAAAGCTCCACATGTTTCCGCCCCACCCTGTCCTCAGCCAACCCCCCACTTAGAAGCCACTCTTGGGTTATTGACTTCTGTGGGCTTGTGTATCTGTGTCTCCCGTGTGGGGTTCCTCTCTGCGTAAAGTCTTCAAGCTGTGCCTGTGTGCGCCTGACAAATCGGCCCCATTGCCTTTCCCTCGTCAAAATGTATCTTTCCCCCCACCTCCAGTCTCCGTTGTTGTGGGTCCTGGCTGAGAGGAAAAACAGAAGACGGGGGGCCATCGGTCAGGGATAGTCTACTTGAGATTCCTGCATTGCCCCAGGCGGTTGGCTTGATGACCCTCAGGGGTCCCTTCCAGCTCCACTCTTCTCTGGTGCAGGCTTGTGCAGAGTACAAGTTGGGTGCAAGGGGTGCAGCCCATCTTATGCACCGCCGGCTCGGGAAGAAGTCCCACTGATCCTGATGAGACTCGCAGGCGAGTAGATTGCTGCTGTACAGGCCTGCTGTTGAAATCAATGTTTTTCTTTTCAGAGCATGGTGAAATCCCCATGACTAAAACCTCCCCTTCCGTAGTTTCTGTCAGGAGTTCAGCCTACACTCGAGTAGGACCCTGGCAGAGACACGTGCCCAACTGGCATGTTCCCTCCCTCCTGGTCGATCGTTTGGGAGCTTCATAAGCTTGCTTCAGCCCGAACATCACAGCGACCGATGCCAAGCGACACCGGCACACTTAGGGATCCGCAGAGTTTGTGGATCATGCGTGACAGACCTCAGCATTTTGGCTAATCGACTTTATTTACATGTAAACACACACACGGAGCACTGCAACATGGCTCCCTCTCTCTCTAGCATCAGACAGCAAAGAGAAAAAGAACAAAGGACAATAGTCCCACTTCACGGAACACAGGAACACAAACATCCTGTCGCCGTCACTTCCCACTCTGTGGAGTCAAAACATAGACAACAATCCCATGACTGCAATCATGGAGCTGGAATTCTAACAGTTTCAAGCGCTACCACAGGTTCCGCAGAATATCTGTACTGCATGGTTTACTGTGGCAGCACCTGCCTTTTGGAACTCCCCGCCTCTTGCAACAAAGCACGTGCCTTTGCTAGACGCTTTTCAGGCACCTGCTAAAAGCATTCTTCTTGAGGCAAGCATACCTAGAAGCTTAGGAAGTTGAAGTAATCTTCATCTCTTAATATTTTAGCTTTTGTATGTTTTAAAGTAGGATTGTTGATTTTTCTTGATTTTACTGCTGTGGTGGTTTTTGGTTTTTGGTTTTGGTAAACCACTTTGCAGGCATTTTAAAATAAATTTTATTAAATAAAGAAGCAATACATAGAACTAATAATAGAAATATATAGGAAAATATGTACTCCCCCCCCCGTTTTCTTTATTTTTCCTTCTCCTCCTCCTCCTGCTGCTCCTCCTCCTCCTCGTGTTCCTCACCTGAAGGAAAAGCCAAAGAACCACCATTAACATTGGTGCCTGGTATGTGCAACCATATGCTGTATTTTTATTCTTTTTGGCAAGAAAATGGGCACACAAGGAGGCAGCAAACCTTTGTGCCCTTCAGAGGCACATGCGCAGTCTGCTACTGGCCTCTGGTCTCCTGCGCATGGGGTGGGGGTGGGGGGGAGGCCACCCCTTCCACGCAGCGAAGGCGACCCTGGCATGGCTACCAGCTGCCCACAAAGGGGCACTGAACTGGGCTCCAGACTGTGGTGGGACTACCCTAAGCCCCAGCCAACATGGCCAGCGCTCATCAGGGATGATGGGACTTGAAACCCATTGGGAGGGAGGGCCATGTGAAGACAGGATTCTCAAAAATACCTCTGGCTTGCGGCTCCTGGAGTGTTGCTGGCAACGCCTGCAGTTTCTCTTCCAGCTCCCGGAGCTTCACACGGAATACTTGAGCTTCCTTAAATACTGTTTCAGCTCCATGCCACACCTCAGCCAAAAGAGCTGCTTTAACTCAGAAAAAGAAGGAAGCATCTGTGCATGTCATTCCGGTCAAGTTGCACCAAAGTGGGACTTGTTCATCTGAGCTCCACAGGCTGGTTTTTCTCATTGTTTGACTGGGGTTGTTTGTTGGTTTTTCTTTAATTTGGGGCAAGGCCTTTTTATGTGCCCTTTCAATCCCCAAGAGCCGGCACTGTAAATCAGTTTTAAGGGAGTCTTAGAAGCACAGCTGCCGCCACCCCGAACATCATCAGCAGTTACACATACAGGCTTTTAAAACTTATTTAATATATTTTTTAAAAAGTTAACCTTGTAATTCCTAAATCATTTTAAACACTTTGAAATACTTTCTAAAATTCTGCTGTTTAACATTTATGTAAATGATGTAATAAAGGAACCCAAATGGCCAGATATTTCCCTGTTTCAGTTTTATCCCAGAATGTATCCATTTTGCT
This sequence comes from Podarcis vaucheri, assembly GCF_965113315.1. Taxonomy (NCBI): domain Eukaryota; kingdom Metazoa; phylum Chordata; class Lepidosauria; order Squamata; family Lacertidae; genus Podarcis; species Podarcis vaucheri. Next base: position 37,108,061 of record NC_138757.1, read on the forward strand.
ACATGCCAACGATACGGTGTTGTTAGCACAAACGCAAGTGCTGCCCAGGAGGAGTCCCCTGAGTGAGTGCCTGAGGGCCCTGCTCTTGCCACTTACCATCTGGCTTGGGGCGGGGCCTGGGGCCTCACAAGGACTGTGTGCAGCTTGCTGCCTGCTGCCCAGGAGGACTCCCCTGAGTGAGTGCTTGAGGGCCCTGCTCTTGCCGCTTACCATCTGGCCCGGGGCGGGGCCTGAAGCCTCACAAGGACTGCTGCGTTCTGCTGCCCAGGAGGACTCCCTGAGTGAGTGCTTGAGGGCCCTGCTCTTGCCACTTACCATCTGGCTTGGGGCAGGGCCTGGGGCCTCACAAGGACTGCCTGCTGCTTGCTGCCTGCTGCCCAGGAGGAGTCCCCTGAGTGAGTGCCTGAGGGCCCTGCTCTTGCCACTTACCATCTGGCTTGGGGCGGGGCCTGGGGCCTTACAAGGACTGTGTGCTGCTTGCTGCCTGCTGCCCAGGAGGACTCCCTGAGTGAGTGCTTGAGGGCCCTGCTCCTTCCTGCCACTTACCATCTGGCTTGGGGCGGGGCCTGGGGCCTCACAAGGACTGTGTGCTGCTTGCTGCCTGCTGCCCAGGAGGACTCCCTGAGTGAGTGCTTGAGGGCCCTGCTCCTTCCTGCCACTTACCATCTGGCTTGGGGCGGGGCCTGGGGCCTCACAAGGACTGCGTGCTGCTTGCGGCCTGCTGCCCAGGAGGACTCCCCTGAGTGAGTGCCTGAGGGCCCTGCTCCTCCCTGCCACTTACCACCTGGCCCAGGGCGGGGCCTGACAGGCCTCACTAGGACAGTTGTTACTGCCGGAGAGGCACAGAGTGTTTTCAATATTTTTTTTTTTAAAAAAAAAAATCTGGATTTTTTTGTATGTGGGGGGTGGGGTGGGATTGATGTTTGGTTGGGCTTGGGGAATTATTATTTTTTATTTTGATGTTTTTGTAATTTTTAATGTTTCTTGTTTGTATTGTTTTATTGCCAGTGAGTCTTGGGGAGGACCGCTCCCCCTGCAAGGGTAGGGTGAGAAAGGATTACTCACCTCCGTCACTGGTGTTGTGCAATGCCAGGTCTATAGGCAACAAAACCGCCACCCTGCGAGATTTCATCATCTCGCAGGGGGTCGACCTGGCTTGTGTGACGGAGACCTGGGTGCGCGAAGGGGTAACTGTTACCTTACGAGAGATGGCGCCCCCGGGTTTCTCCGTCCTCCACCAGTCACGGACTGTGGGCCGGGGGGGAGGGGTGGCATTATTAATCCGGGAAGATTGTTCTTTCAGGGCTCTACCACCGCCATCGATCCCCGGCATTGAATGTGTTGGCCTAGTGTGGGGCTCCGAGGTGAGCTTGGCTGTCTGGCTGGTGTACCGGCCACCTAGCGCACCAGCAGCCACCCTGTCAGGCCTGCTGGAGGCGGTGGCCGGCTGGGCCTTGGAGTTCCCTAACCTATTGGTATTGAGGGACTTCAACATCCATGCTGATGCCACTCCCTCCTCACAGGCTCTGGACCTGGTGTCTTCCATGGCGACACTAGGGCTCTCCCAGTTTGTTTCGGGCCCCACACATCAAGCAGGCCACACGCTGGATCTGATCTTTGGCGCTGGTATAGATGTGATCATGTTTCCTTCGATGAAGGTGCCATGGTCTGATCACTATGCTATGAAAGCCAGGATTGATGTTCCACCCCCACCCTGCTTAGGTGGTGAGCCGATTTGGGCTCGCCCGCGGAGGCTGATGGACCCTGATAGATTCCGCCAAGCCTTGCGGGACCTTTCTCCCCCTGGCGACTCATTGACTGAGCTTGTTGAGGGCTGGAATACCCAGCTCCTGGCAGCCATCGATGAGATCGCACCTAAGCGCCCTCTGCGACCCCGCAGAAACTGGGCTCCCTGGTTTACTGAGGAGCTCCAGAAAATGAAGCGGGACCTCAGACGGCTAGAGCGAGTATGGCGGGGTGCCCGTGACGGAGCCTCAAGAACATCTTATAGGGTTTTTATGAAAACCTACGAGATGGCAGTGAAGGCCGCTAAGAAGTCTTACTTCTCGGCCTCCATTGCATCCGCTAGCTCTCGCCCGGCACAATTATTTAGTATAATTCGGTCTTTAACGTCCCTCGAAGGACAGCCAAATTTAAATGACAATTCAACACACAGCTGTGAGGCATTTGCGAGCTTTTTTGCGGAGAAGGTCCTGTCGCTCCGCCATGACCTCCCTGCCAATTTGGATACAATAAAGGAACTGGAGGCCCCTCGACTGTCCTCGGGTCCAGTACTGGACCACTTTGACCAGATATCCCCAGCCGATGTGGACAGACTCCTCCGAGCTGGAAAGCCCACCACTTGTCCTCTCGACCCGTGCCCGTCTTGGCTGATTAGAGCATGTCCAGACGAGGTGCGGGCCCCCCTGGGGGATATCATCAATTTGTCCCTTGGCACCGGGACATTCCCAGGGGAACTGAAGGAGGCAGTGGTGCGTCCGCTCTTAAAGAAAACATCATTAGATCCCTTAGATCTATCCAATTACCGCCCAGTTTCGAATCTTCCATTCCTGGGTAAGGTGATTGAGAGAGCGGTTGCTGAACAGCTTGGTAGGTTTCTGGATGAAACATCGGCTCTGGATCCATTCCAGTCCGGCTTCCGCGCTGGTCATGGGACCGAGACGGCTCTGGTCGCCCTAACAGATGATCTTCGTAGACAGCTGGATCGAGGCGGGTCGGGGCTGCTGATTCTTCTAGATCTGTCAGCAGCTTTCGACATGGTCGATCACGAACTTCTGGACCACCGCCTCGCCGACGTGGGGATCCAGGGCACAGTCCTTCAATGGCTGCGCTCGTTTCTCTCTGGTCGGGGACAGAGGGTGGCGCTTGGGGGGGAACTGTCATCCCGCCACTCCTTGGTGTGTGGAGTGCCTCAGGGTGCGATTCTCTCCCCGATGCTTTTTAACATCTTTATGCACCCCCTCGCCCAGCTTGTCCGGAGTTTTGGGCTGGGCTGCCATCAGTATGCTGATGACACCCAACTCTATCTGTTGATGGATGGCCATCCTGACTCGGCCCCAGACACACTGATCAGATGCTTGGAAGCTGTGGCTGGATGGTTACGTGGGAGCCGGTTGAAGTTAAATCCTTCGAAGACAGAGGTCCTCTGGCTGGGACCGGACGATATGGGATTGAGGGGGCAACTCCCATCTCTTGCGGGGGTGCAATTAGTGCCAGCACCGTCCGTCAAGAGTTTGGGTGTAATCTTCGATACCTCCCTCTCTATGGAGGCGCAGATTACAGCTATAACAAAGGCAGCATTTTTTCATCTCCGCCAAGCTAAGCAGTTGGCCCCTTACCTCTCTCGCCCTGACCTAGCCACTGTGATCCATGCGACGGTCACCTCCAGCCTGGATTATTGTAACTCGCTCTACGTGGGGCTGCCCTTGAGACTGACCCAGAAACTCCAGCGGGTGCAGAATGCCGCAGCGAGACTCCTTACGGGGTCCTCGCTGCGAGATCACATTCATCCGGTGCTATACCAGCTGCACTGGCTCCCGGTGGAGTACAGGATCAGGTTTAAGGTGCTGGTTTTAACCTTCAAAGCCCTATACGGCCTAGGACCCTCGTATCTACGGGACCGCCTCTCCTGGTATGCCCCACAGAGGAACTTACGGTCCTCAAATAAAAACATCTTGAAGGTCCCAGGCCTCAGAGAGGTTAGGCTGGCCTCAACTAGAGCCAGGGCTTTTTCGGCTGCGGCTCCAACCTGGTGGAACGCTCTGTCACAAGAGACAAGGGCCCTGCAGGACTTGACATCTTTCCGCAGGGCCTGCAAGACAGAGCTGTTCCACCAGGCCTTTGGTTAGGGCACAGCCTGACTCCCTCCTTTGGCAATCCTTACAATACTTTAGTTTATGGTTGCCATCAATTCTGATTTTAATTAATTCTTATGATGTTTTTATAATGTTGCACTATTTTAGTGTTGTTAGCCGCCCTGAGCCCGGCTTCGGCTGGGGAGGGCGGGATATAAATAAAATTTATTATTATTATTATTATGAGGCGATTACTAAAGAACTTTGGGAGACTGTGTCGTAACAAAGATTTGAATACAAATTATTCCAAGACAAAAGCCGTAGTATTGGGGGCAGAGCCCAGGAAGCAGAAATGGCTCCTAAATGGACAAGCCATTGAACAAGCCAGGCATTTAAACTACAGTGGTACCTCTGGTTGCAAACGGGATCCGTTCCGGAGCCCCATTCGCATCATGAGCAGAACGCAACCCGCGTCTGCACGTGTGCGGGTCGCAATTTGCCGTTTCTGCGCATGCGCATGATGTCATTCTGAGTGTCTGCACATGCGCGAGTAGCGAAACCTGGAAGTAACCCGTTCCGTTACTTCCGGGTCGCCGCAGGGCGCAACCTGAAAAGACGTAACCTGAACTGAGCGGAAGAAGAGGTATGACTGTATTTGAGGATTTGCTTCTCTGATAGGAGTACTGGGTCACATCAGATGACAGCCTCGGCCTTGAAGGCATCAAGATCGGCACAAGCAATTCTTAGCTTTACCAGAACTGAAGGCGGCAATGGGATTGCCCCTGCTCCGAGAAGATATACAGTGGTACCTCGGAAGTCAAACGGAATCCATTCCAGAAGTCCATTTGACTTCCAAAACATTCAGAAACCAAGGCGCGGCTTCCGATTGGCTGCAGGAGCTTCCTGCACTCAATCCGAATCCGCGGAAGCCCCGTCGGACATTTGGGCTCCAAAGAACATTCACAAACCGGAACACTCACTTCCGGGTTTGTGGCGTTCGGGAGCCAAAACATTCGAGTCACAAGGCGTTTGGGATCCAAGGTACAACTGTATTGGTAAGGCGCCCCCACAGGTAACATGCGGGGGGGGGGGAGGAGAATGATAGGAGGGGATCGGGAGAGAAAGGGAAGCCCGGAGGGAACCCCCCACCCAGCCCAGCTCCGACCCCAAGCCTATATCACCAGCGGCTGGAGCAAAAGAGCAGAGCAACCGCGCACCGGGGACCGGCTGGGGGCTAGAAGAACGCGGCGTGGACCCTCCCCTGCCAGTGCAGGGGGGCACAGCAAAAACCATGCTTTATGTTATTGAGTTTATTTTCAGTCCATTTCTTATCCGTATTTTAAAGCCCTATGAACCCAGGTAGGCGGCCTGAACCATTGGAGCCCATTTCCTGGAACCGCCGCCTCAGCCCTGATCTAGGGACCCGACACCAAGCCCTGGGGGTCCCACGGGAGAATTCAAACTGCCCCTTTTTCTTGTTCCCTTCTCTCTCTCTCTCTCTCTCTCTCTCTCTCTCTCTCTCTCTCTCCTCCTTCTTCTTTAGTTATACACACAACCCTCCCTTTTTATGAATACATTATTACTCATTATTCATCCATTTCTATTCACTTCTTACTCATTTACTCATTTTCATTATTACTACTTTCTCTTTTTTAAAAAAAGTTTTTTTAAAATTTCTCATTTCTCATTAAAGGATTCTATATATATATCTACTTTTCCATCCCCACTCCCCCCTTTTTCTATTTACTTATTACATTGGTTTTTTTTCTTTTCCTTCTCTTTTCTGAACAAACAAACTATTTTCAGTAGGATTTTTTGTGTTTTATTTTTCTTTCTTTCTTCTTTTTCTCTCTATCTCTTTTCTCTCTTCCTTATCTTTTCTTTTCCATCTTGTCTTTTGTCTGACACTATAACTTGAACCACCACAGCGACTTTTGATTTTTAAATAGAATTCCATTAGCCTTTACATTTTTAACTTTCGACTCTTATCTGCAAACTCCCAACCCCACCTCCCCACCTTAACACTGGGAGGGCCATGTCCCTGGAATTTGTGAAGACGGGATTCTCAAAAATACCTCTTCCTTGAGGATCCTGGAGTATTGCTGGCAACAGCTGGAGTTTTTCTTCAAGCTCCTGGACCTTCATGCTTGATCATCCTTAAGTACTGTTTCCGCCCCCGTCTTCGGGCTATTGGGCGCCTTCTTCAGTATTTCAACATCCTGGAGAGGACAGACACTTCCTGCTAGACATTTACTCCAGACATTTACAGAAGGCACAGAGGCACTGGTTGAAGAAGTTGGGAATGAGCAGACAGTGCTATTGCTGAGAAGGAGCTCCACCCCAGGGTGCTAAAGAGCTCTTTCCCTAGCCTGCAGGTGCCAGAAGGCCAAGCGCTGGTGTTGCAGTGGTGGTACTTCAGAGGAGTAGGAGAAAAGGCTGCTCTGGATTCTGGCTATATAAATGGCCTTGCCTGAAGCTGTGGATTGTCCTCTGCATTAGCAGAGAGGCTCTACTTAGTTGCAAATGAAGCACATTTCAGTTATGATAGAAACCGGTGTTTCCATGCAGGCTTGTTCAGGAACTCTGTGAACTAGAGAGCCGCTGTTTTAAACTGGCCCTTTTTCTGGCAGGTTAAACGATTAAAGTTGACTTGATTCACTTCATCCGCCAACTACCCTTCTAAGCAACCAGAGCAATTACAAATAAAAGGCTCTCCAACCGTGCGCTATCCCTATCTGCAAGCAAGCTCTCCCACAAAGTGGGGGGGGGACAGGGGATCCCCACTGCTGTGCTTTGCCTCACAGCCCCAAAGACAAGCCGTCCAGCTGGAGAAAAGGGGGGAGGGGTGTACGCCACAGGAACGGCCAAGAACGCAATGAGGCGTTAAAGCAGACATACCTTCCTCTGGGTCTCTTCTCTCTCGGGTCGGGCTCTCCCTCTCCTCAGCGGCGGTGGCTGCAGCAAAGTCGGGCCCCCCCCCCCCAGCCAGTGGATTGGCTGGCTGAAATGTCCCCGAATTTAATCAATGTCCCCGGATGTAGTCGGGACCTGCGATGCTGCTTGCTGCCATGGCGTCAGCCATGTTGCAGCGCAGGAAGTCCCCAGTGTAAATCCGGGGACATTAATTATATCCGGGGACATTCCAGGGACAAATTTCTGCCGGGGACAGATTGCTGAATCTGGGAACTGTTCCTGGCAACCGGGGACGCCTGGTAAGCCTCCTTCTGGCCTTACCTGAGCAGCAAGTGCAGCTTGCCCTGGATCACCATGGATCCCTTCAGTTGCCGTCAAGCTCCCAGGTGTGGATCTCTTGTCCTGACCTGAATACAAAAGAAGTGATTTCACATCTCCATTCCAACACGAAACGAAAGCCCAGAGCCTGGCTTCATGCTCCCCCTCATCTGGAATATGGTCACTTCCAGCTCCCTCCCAGCCCAAGGATCTCCTTGTAGAGGACTGCTTGTATGACAGAGAGGGTTTCTGTGGAGTGCTGCCTCCTTCTGCAGGTGCAAGCTGTTTTTCCAGCAGAAAATTGCTTCCTGGTAGATTGGAAGTGGCCACCCCTCTTTCCCCAACCCATTCCATATGCATCCCGACCCCAACTATCAGGATTTGCCATCTGGCCTGACTCTACAGTGCTGCTGATACACAAGATAGGCAATAGCCTGCCACTCACTAACCTAACTGCAGCCTTGCAGGAAAAGAATATAAGAGCAGCCAGAGATTTTGTAGTCCAGCCTATTCACATAAGCAGACCAGTCCCCTGCAGCGCACACCCTCCTACTCAAAACCAAGTCAGCTCACCGCCATAAACTGGGCCTCTTTCTCCTGCTTCACTTCTGAGATATTTCAGGGCAGGCTGGATTAAAGTCGGCTCACATTCCTGGCAAGGCTGTTTCCGTCCACGGAGTTTCTTCTATGAGACACATGAGCCAAATAGCCGAGGAGACAGTTTTTTAGCTGCCTGTCATTCATACACTTTATACTGAAAGGATTTCAAGGGCAGATGCTCTTTTTCTGCATGGAGGGTGGGGGTTTCCAAAGGGGCACTATTCAGACCTGCATTCATGGCTTATGAGACGTAGCCGTGTGACAACTGCACATCATGCTGATGTGTTGAAGGGCTGATGTTGCACTTCCAGGTAGAAGAGCTGGTTGGCATTATTCTAGGCTCTGTGTCAATTGACTTTGTGACATGATGGGGGGGGGGAGTTCTTATTTTTAGAGTATTTACCTGCAACCTCTTATGTGGGAATCTCAAGGTACTTTACAACTAGGTCCGAAAATAGGCAAACATTGAAATGCAGCAGAATAAACAGGCCTACAGTAAAAAAAAATCCCTCAAAGCCCATATTGGCTGGCAGCAGCATCCCCCCAAGTCCGTGATGGATAAAGACTTCCCCCACATGGAGCAGAATTGCACCCATGTTGGCAAAGGCCTCCTTTCTAGAAGGGGGAGCAGAGGCTGCCCCCACCCACTGCTCTCTTCTCCCAGGCATCTGAAGAGACAAACGGCTCCCCTTCTCTACCTGTGTGCCACAAGCCTGAATTGCAAGACAGTTCCCACTTTGGGGCAACAGGGAACAAACATGCAGAGGACGAGTTCGGAGGCTCCCCCAACAAAGCCATTTCCCTGGGCCCACCTGCCAGCCCACAGGAAAACGGCACGATTCTCCCCACCAACAGGACATAACAAGAAGATGGGGACTATAACATAGGACTTCCTAACTTGTGAGTTCTGATGAGCCGCTGCTGCTTCCCCAGTTTAAAGGATGGCGGCTCAGGTGAGCCATTAAGCTAGAAGGAGGAAAAGGACCGACCCCGGGATGGGCTGTCTGCCTTCCTGTTGCCTTCCACCCCACGACATCCTTCCCCAGCCTGGTGCACTCCAGGTGTTCTGGGGCTCCATCTCTCACCAGGCCCAGGCGGTATGGCCAGGGGTCAGGGATGGGGGCAGTTGTCCAAACCAGCTGGAGAGACTCAAGGAGGGCATTACAGCCTCAAAGCCCTTTCCCTACCTCTCAATCTGGACTTACCTGGCCTTGCCCCTGGCCGCCTTTAGCCAGATCAGCTGTGCTCGGAGCTGGGACAGACCCCTCTGGAGACTTAGAGGTAGAGGAAACAGCCTGGGTCCCCGCAAAGGTGATCACACTTTTCCTACTCCCAGACTGCAGGCTAGAGAACGTCGCTGCAAGCTGGTGACCCATTCCCTGGGTGGTGCACTGGGAAGAAGAAACCTCATCCAGAGATGGGAGGGAAGCACTTTGGCCAGTGCCATGGGGCCTTTCTTCGGAAAGCTGCTCGGGGACCTGCAATGGAGCACTGCCCAAGGAGGAGGAAATGTGGGAGGCCTGCTGGGAAGGCTGCTGGGACGCCGACTCTTCCTGGCTAAGGGAAGCAGCTCTTCCAGTGGTATCTCTGGGAACAGAGGGCATCGAAGTGAGCTGGCAATGAGAAGACTCAGCCAGGTGGCAGCCGGAGGTCTCTGGGGTCGCACCCAGGGATTCGTTGGGCGAACTTTTCTTCTCCATTCTGTGGACACGAAGGCAAGTCTTCTGACCACTGTACCAGCTGGTTTCAAAGGCTATTTTTTATGAAAGCTTGAAAAACAAAGAAAACACAATATACAGAAATCAGTGTCAGATATCAAGCATTTTGAAAACATAAAAATGAAAAGAAACAGAAGACGAAAAGCTTCCTTCTTTGTTGCAAAGTAATTCCCAAGAATAAGCCCAGAGTAGGTAGGCCTTTTGACTCCTGGGGAAATCACCGGCAACTTCATGCGAAATGCAGCAGAGGGAAGGGCCACAGGAGCTGCTATGAAACAGACGATCCTCAAATCACAGCTGTTTGATACAGGGATGGAATCAATCCTTTTGCTTCAGTCAAAACCTCAAGGGTCGTAGGTTGTGGTTAAATGAACTGGATGGTGTTACAAAGGATCTCAAAAGGAAACACCGTTTTTCGATTTGAAAACTGTTGAAAGATCTTTACCTATCCTGGGAACAGTACATGAAGAACTACACGAAGATGATGTACAGATGGTATACAACACCAGTGCAGTTAGGGAAAATGTACAAAACTAGTTCAAATATATGTTGGAAGTGTAAGGAAAGCCCTTTCCGCTCCTGCAGCGGAGAGGGTGTTGCGGGCAGGACCCTCCCACACTCGCGGGGGCTTCCCTCGCCCCCGCGAGACTTGGGGGAATCCCTGGGCGTGCCTTCAACCCAGCCTGCCAATGGGTGGGCGGGGCAGGCGTGGCCCTGGCTATTTAGGGCCAGGCACGCCCGGGGACCGCCCTCTTTTCCCCTTGCCCAGCTGACGAGCGGTTTTGACCAGCTGAGTGGATTGCTTCGCTGTGCTTTTTTTTGCGTTCGGAGCCTTGTGGTCTTTTTCTCTTCTTTTCTTCGCGTTGCTGCCACCGTGCTTGGGAAGTACGAGGAGCCGCCTGGAACCGTTCCTGGCAGCGGAGCCCCGCGGAAGCTCCGGCCATCGAGCATATCAGCAGAGGTTCTGAATCGGCGCCTGCAGAAAAAAGGAAAGGGTAACACGCACGCGGCTTGCTAGCCCTCGCACCGGCTGCCTCCTGCTTGCCACTTTGCATACTTCCCGCACCTTTTCCGCTGATTACCTTTTATTCGCCCCCCCCCCCGCTCCGTTTACTTTGAATTTCTTCCTTCTACTATCACCTCCTCGTACTGCTCCTCGGCCGAGTCTACTGTCTCCTTCTTTTGTCAGTGGTGTTGGGAACCCGCCAATCCTTCTGAGCAGCGTTTTACCGTTTTACTTTACACCGTTTTACCTTACGCATACCCTCGCCTTCGGGGATTTTATTTGGGGATCTTATACGGGATTTTATTTCGGTTTCGAGCGCGAGTAACAGACTCTGAACAGCAGCGCGTGCTACCCTTTGCTGGTTACCATAGAGGCTACCGGGCGTCAGGGTCGCAGCACCACGTGGGTGAGGGCCGGGACGCCATTTTGACTAAGGGCAGGGCGGCACCCATCTTCCCCCCCACGCCGCCATTTTGCCGGCACCGCGTGTTGAAGCAGGCGGCGGCCATTTTATTTAAGGGAAGAAGTTGCAAGTGAATTTTAATCTTTAACTTACCAGCTTCAGTATCCGCTTGGCGGGGGGTTCTTTAACGGCGTTTTTGGCAACAGTTCCGGCCGGTGAACAGCGGCACCGCATTTGCTTGCTTAGGCCTGCAGGGCTCGCGTGTCTGCTGCGGGGCCGATCGAGCTGCTGGGGGGCCCCACCATCTTGTGACACGAAAGATAACTGCACCATTTTGTCGCGCTTGAATTTATTTGAGGCGTTTAGTCACCCTTAAAAAAATAAAAAATAAAAACCACCTTCAGTTGTTGCATTGTGACCATTTGAGGTTATTAGATTTTAGGTATTTGAATATACTGACAGCTAAGAAATAATTGGTATATTTCGAATAAATAGTTAACAGATTGAACAGTAGATAAATAAATAAAAGTTATTAATTAATAAATAAATAAATTTAATTTTAAAAAAAATTCTAAAAATTAATAAATTAATAAAATATTAAATAAATTTTAAAAAATAAAATAAAAAATAAATTAATAAAAGAATAAATAAATAAATAAATAAATTTTAAAAAAACAAAACAAAAAATTAGGGTAAATAAATAAATAAATAAATAAAGACAATTTGAATTGAAAGGTTTTGAGGAGGACATACACGGTCAGAGTAGCCCACACTGAACTGTCCTTTTCAGCGAATTTAAAATGGCCGGCCCTTAAATTCGGGCATGGCTTCAGGGAGTGACCAGCAACCGTCCACCTCGGGCACCCAGCCGGCAGCCACTAGCACCGGGGGCACACAGTTACCGGCCATGCCATGCGACCCACAGGCTTTTGCCCAATTTTTTATGGCTTTTGAAACCTTTTACAAAAAATGCAAATCTAGAGGAGCGCCGGCGCCCTCTGCTCCCGAGCCATCACAAGATATGATACCTGACACTCCCCCATATAACCAAGGACAACAAGATCCCGAGGCAGACTTGGGGGGCAGTTCGCACCCCAGGCCTGCAGTTACAAGACGCCCTATCACTCGAGCCCAATCAGCCACTGCTGGGAAGGCAAGCCATAGTACAGGAAAAGGAAAGGCCCCGGCGAAGGGTCCTAGTAAGGGGAAGGCGCCCACCAAGGGAAACAACAGCAGTAGCACACTCTCGCGGGCCATAGATATACCTAGTGTCTTTCAGGAACAACAACCTCAGCACAGCTCAACGGAGGACAGTGCGTGTTCCGGCTCGGAGGGGGAGCAGCCTGACCCTTCAAACGCTCAGTCGGTAGCCGGCGTGAGCACTCCAACCGTTGAGGCGCAAGGGGGTAAGAGGAAAGCTAAGAAGAAACATACTTCGGACAAGAGGAAGCGGAGCAAGCAGTCAGAGACAGAGGATGACACAGGTACGTCCTCTACCAAGTCGGATTCTGAGGATCAAATGGCGGGGTACTGGGGTCTTGGAGAGAGCAATCATGGGATCCCGCTCTGGGCACATGAAAGGAGGGCCAACTCCCACCGCAAAACTTTCAATGGAGTGCTTGAATGGAGGGATGGGGCGTTGGTCGAAGACGTTAAAGTCTCCACCAATCAGCCAACTGATTTCATATTGGGGAACCATCTGTCCCAGAGGAAGAGGAATAAGATCCTCAATGGGGACTACGTAGATATCTTTACCCTTCTCCCCCCGGCCAAGTTAACGGGAAAGGGCGAAAAGAGGCGCTCCTACGGAAAAAGGAGGTATAGAACGCCTAGGGGTTAGACGGGTATCAAGTTTTTATGGGAGTTGTCTCCGCCGCTTATCCCCGGAGATCTATGGATTTAGTGGCCTACCTGGCGCACGTGAGAACAGCGTACTCTCTCGCAGGAGAAAACGCAGCCTTAACGTACGATGAGAATTTTCGCAGGAATGCTTCTCTCCTGCCGTCCACCCGTTGGGACCTGACCGATCCTAATTACTGGGGCATGGACGTCAATCCCTACATAGAAAAGAAAAATCAGGACCCGGCTAAAAATGGTAAGACTGAAGCAAAAAGGCGCCGCCAGTGCTGGGAGTTCAATCGGGGTGTCTGTTCACGCCCCTATTGTAAGTATTCCCATGAATGCGAACGCTGCTGGGGAAACCACCCCGCTACCGCGTGCTTTAAGAATAAACAGCAGCCCTTTCGGGGGGCAGGGGGTACTTACACGGCAACGCTAGAGGTGCCCCCGGTCCCTCTCATCAAGGACCAAGTAACCGCCAGTAATCACGAGCTTCCGTTGGCCTATACCCCTATCCGTCTTCAGCCCCTTAAGACCCTGCTAGACCTATATCCAGACCGAAAAGCTGCGCAATACCTCTGGGAGGGTTTCTCTAAGGGCTTCAGAATCCCTGTGACAGTTCCCCCTACCCCCAGGGAACCGGAAAATCAAAAATCTGTTAGGGAAAGGCCTGATATAGCCAGGAAAAAGATAGAGAAAGAAATCAAATCTGGTAGGGTGGCTGGCCCCTTCTCCGCGCCTCCGTTCAAAGGGCTTCACTTGTCCCCGCTGGGCATCGTCCCTAAAAAGACCCCGGGGGAATTTCGTATGATCCATAACCTATCTTACCCGAAAGGGGGCTCTGTCAACGATGCTATTCCCCAGGAATTCTGCACGGTCAAGTATACCTCTTTTGACCAAGCAGTTAAGATGATTCGGCAATTTGGGAGGGGTGCGCTGCTAGCAAAATGTGATATCGAGTCAGCATTTCGACTCCTCCCAGTCCACCCAGCTGACTTTCGCTGGTTGGGCTTTAAATTTCAAGGGGAGTATTTCGTCGACAAAGCGATGCCTATGGGCTGCTCCATAGCCTGTGCAGCATTCGAGTCATTTAGTACTTTTCTAGAATGGGCCCTCCGCTTCAGATCAAGGTCCGTGGGCGTGTCCCATTACCTCGATGACTTTATCCTGGTGTCTGACAGTATACAGGGCTGCTCCGCCCTCCTGGGGGCCTTCACAGCCCTGTCAGAGGAACTAGGGGTTCCCCTCGCTGCCGAAAAAACGGAGGGTCCAACCACTTCCTTGGTTTATTTAGGCATCGAATTGGATACAGTGGCGCAGACGTCTCGGCTGCCTGTCGAGAAGCTGTCCGCCCTTAAAGCGCTGATTCAGCAGCTTCTGCCCCTTAAGAAGATCACTCTGAGACAAATCCAGTCCTTGCTAGGTCACCTAAACTTTGCTTGTAGAGTGGTGGCGCCAGGTCGCCCCTTTTGCAGCCGTTTAGCTAGATTGTCCGCAGGACTCAGGGCTCCCCAACATAGAGTCCGGCTATCCAAGGAAGTTAAGGTGGATATGGGCATGTGGTTGCAATTCCTCGACAAGTACAACGGCATATCATTATGGCAAGATTCCATGTCCCTAACGGCCGACTTTCAAGTACAGTCAGACGCCGCTGGATCGCTGGGCTTTGGGGTGTATTTCTGGGGTCAATGGTGCGCCAAAAGGTGGCCCACAGAGTGGCAGGGCCAGCCCATCACACGGGATCTCACATTCTTGGAATTCTTCCCCATCGTAGTAGCAGTACATCTTTGGGTAGAACAGTTCCGCAATCACAGGGTTTGCTTCAATACGGATAATCAAGCGGTAGTAGCGGTTCTCTCTAAGCAGTCTGCGCGTTCCACCAGGGTTGGGAATCTCCTGCGGTCTTTTGTCCTTCTTTGTTTAGAGCACAACATATACTTTTCGGCCAAATTCGTACCCGGCATTAACAATGACATCGCGGATGCTTTATCTCGCTTTCAGATGGAGCGCTTCCGCTTGTTAGCGCCGGATGCCGAGCAATCATCGATGCCTTTCCCGGAGCATCTCTGGAGCATTGGGAGCAAGAAGTGATGAAAGGTTTAATCGGTGCCGTGGCCCCTTCCACAATGAGATCATACAAGAAGGCCTGGGCCGACTTCTTAAAATTTCGCAGCAGCAGGCCCAGCACGGGGCCTTTGTCCATTCCCTCAACGAGGGAGGTGCTCCGCTATTTGGCTCACCTGAGGGAATTGGGAAGGGCCCCTAAAACTCTTAATATTCAGTCCGTGGGAATTTCATATTTTTGTAAGGCCTTTTTTGCCACAGACCCATGTTCAGCTTTTATCGTCCGTAAGACTCTGGAGGGCTGGCGTCGGCAGCACCCTCCCAGTGTAGACAGGAGGAGGCCCATAACGTTTGACGCTTTGGCCCAGATTCACAAGAAGTTACGCTCTATATGCTGGTCAAAATACGAAGCGCGGCTTTTCTCGGCCGCCTATTCCATAGCATTCTTTGGCGCCCTGCGCATTGGGGAGCTAGTCTGCGAGCGCGGGTCGGCTCATTCTCAGAGAGGCATACTATTAAGTGATCTGTCCCTGTCCGAGTCCGAGCTGATTGTCCAGGTGCGGAGTTCTAAGACAGACCAGCTCGGTAAGGGCGCTCTCTTACAGTTATCGGCCGTGCAGGGTAGTGGCCCCTGTCCCGTAAGAGACACACGGCGCTTTCTTTATTTGAGACCCAGTGGCCCTGGCCCATTTCTTGTACATGCAGACAGGTCACTCTTGTCTAGACACCAGTTCACGCGCGTGCTGCGTGCTGCGCTTGCAGCTTGCGGATTTCCAGCGGAGGAATTTTTCGCCCACTCCTTTCTCATCGGGGCCGCCACCACCGCAGTGCACTTAGGGCTCTCCACGGAGAGGATTAAGGACTTGGGGAGGTGGAAATCTAACGCATACAGAACTTATGTTAGAAAGAACCTATGACTTCCGGTGGTAGTCCTGACCTTGGCTTTTCCGTTTATTTTCCTTTCAGAAGCCAAGAAAGTGTGCATCTGGTTGGTGGGCCATAGTATAGTTTACTGGGCCAAGAACCATGCTGTGAGTTCCGGAATGGGGCATAATTTGAGCCTGCCTTCGAACGTTGAGCTGACTTGGATTGCGCGTAGAGGGATGCGCTGGAGTGAATTCAAACCGGTGGTGTTTGCGAGGGCTGCTGCCGAAGGGCCTCCCGACGCTTTGATAATTCAATTAGGGGAAAATGACTTGGCATACCGCAAAGCTATCGATTTGAGATGGAACATTTTCGATGATTTGGCGCATTTGAAGGCGGTTTACCCAAATATTACCATCTTGTGGTCCTCGCTGCTCGAGAGGAGGATTTGGAGGGATTGTGTGAGCCCCGCAGGAATCAATAATAATAATAATAATAATAATAATAATAATAATAATAATAATAATAATAATAATTTATTATTTATACCCCGCCCATCTGGCTGGGCCTCCCCAGCCACTCTGGGCGGCTTCCATAAAAACCAAAAATACAATAAAATATCACAGGTTAAAAACTTCCCTGAACAGGGCTGCCTTCAGATGTCTTCTGAATGTCAGGTAGTTGTTTATCACTTTGACATCTGCTGGAAGGGCGTTCCACAGGGCGGGCACCACTACCGAGAAGGCCCTCTGCCTGGTTCCCTGTAGCTTTGCTTCTCGCAATGAGGGAACCGCCAGAAGGCCCTCGGCGCTGGACCTCAGCGTCCGGGCATAATGATGGGGGTGGAGACGCTCCTTCAGGTATACTGGGCCGAGGCCGTTTAGGGCTTTAAAGGTCAGCACCAACACTTTGAATTGTGCTCGGAAACGTACTGGGAGCCAATGCAGGTCTTTCAAGACCGGTGTTATATGGTCTCGGCGGCCGCTCCCAGTCACCAGTCTAGCTGCCGCATTCTGGATTAGTTGTAGTTTCCGAGTCACCTTCAAAGGTAGCCCCACGTAGAGTGCATTGCAGTAGTCCAAGCGGGAGATAACCAGAGCATGCACCACTCTGGCGAGACGGTCCGTGGGCAGGGAGGGTCTCATCCTGAATACCAGATGGAGCTGGTAAACAGCTGCCCTGGACACAGATTTGACCTGTGCCTCCATGGACAGCTGTGAGTCCAAAATGACTCCCAGGCTGCGCACCTGGTCCTTCAGGGGCACAGTTACCCCATTCAGGACCAGGGAATCCTCCACACCTGCCCGCCTCCTGTCCCCCAAAAACAGTACTTCTGTCTTGTCAGGATTCAACCTCAATCTGTTAGCCGCCATCCATCCTCCAACCGCCTCCAGACACTCACACAGGACCTTCACCGCCTTCACTGGTTCTGATTTAAAAGAGAGGTAGAGCTGGGTATCATCCGCATACTGATGAACACCCAGCCCAAACCTCCTGATGATCTCTCCCAGCGGCCGCATGTAGATGTTGAAAAGCATGGGGGAGAGGACAGAACCCTGAGGCACCCCACAAGTGAGAGCCCAGGGGTCTGAACACTCATCCCCCACCACCACTTTCTGAACACGGCCCAGGAGGAAGGAGCGGAACCACTGTATAACAGTGCCCCCAGCTCCCAGCCCCTCAAGACGGTCCAGAAGGATGCTATGGTCGATGGTATCGAACGCCGCTGAGAGATCCAGCAGAACTAGGAAACAGCTCTCACCTTTGTCCCTAGCCCGCCGGAGATAATCAACCAGTGCGACCAAGGCAGTTTCAGTCCCATGATGAGGCCTGAATCCCGACTGGAAGGGATCCAAATGGTCCGCTTCTTCCAGGCGTGCCTGGAGTTGTTCGGCAACCGCTCGCTCAATCACCTTCCCCAGGAATGGAAGATTTGAGACTGGGCGATAGTTGGCCATCGTGGCCGCATCTAAAGATTTTTTTTAAGAAGCGGTTTAATAACCGCCTCTTTCAGCGGGTCTGGGAAGGCTCCCTCACGGAGGGAAGCATTCACCACCCCACGAAGCCCATCGCCCAGCCCTTCCCGGCTTGCTTTTATTAGCCAGGATGGGCAAGGATCCAGGCTAGAAAGGTCTTGGAGCGGGCTGTGGAGCGTAGAGTGGCGGATCTGGGTGGGTGTGTCATTGGTCACCCTGGCATCCAGTTCAGTATTGAGGCCCTCTACAGATGGGATGGCGTGCATCTGTCAGATGCAGGAAATGACATGTGGTTGGGGGACATCAGTGCAGGGATTAGGGATTGGTTGCGGGTTTGAAGGTATTGGCGGCGAGCTTTGCTTGTGTGGCGGTTAGGCATTGGCATGGGGCAATTGTTAGAAAAATGGAGGGGGGGAAGGAAGCGCCATCACCTTCCCCCAATGTGAAGGGGTAGTCCGGTAGAGGACTCCGGGGGGCGTGGCCTTGTCCGAAGCCTGGTGAGGTAGGGCCTCCGGCACGCCCCCAGTGGTGACACCCGTGGGATCCTAGTTGGCGTACTTCAACAGGACTCCCGCGGTTTGTGTTCAACCCTCCCCGGTCACCATGCCGGGTAGTCTATAGGAGCCAATGCCTAAGGCCAATACCTTCAATTTCCGTAATCAATAAAGTTGTGGCCTTTTATGCCCATTAACCTTATATCATTGTGCCCGTGTCTTCATTTCACTGGGGGAGGAAACTTGCCACGCAAAAGGAGGGAACATTGTATCATATGTGGTGGGAGTGTAAGGTAATTAAAACATTTGGGGAAATGATATACAATGAATTGAAGAAAATGTCCCATTTAACATTTATTTTAAAACCCGAGGCATTTTTGTTGGGGATTGTAGGGAAAGATCTGCCAAAAAAGTTGAAAAACATCTTCATGTATGTGACAACGGCCGCGAGAGTTCTGGTTGCGCAAGGATGGAAGACTGCAGAAACCCCAACTAAAGAATCATGGCGAGAAAAGTTGATGGACTATGCAGAAGTGGCAAAATTGACATATAAGCTACGGGACAAGGATAACTGTGACTTTAAGGATGAATGGGAACCTTTCACAAAGTCTCTGAAGACGCAACAAAGCAAATTGGACTCCTTGGCAGGTTTTGAATAGACATCCACATTTATTTATTTTTTACTGTTAATAATCAGCTAAACAGTTTGAGGATCTATACAACTTTGTAACATGCAGAAAATAGCAATATTAGAGAAACCAAAGACTGGAATTGAGGGAATTCAGGAGGTGGGGTGGTGTCAGGGAACTGCAGGCAGCGAGGGAGGAAAGAATGGGAGGATACAGAGAACGATCTCCGCTGATTAGCAAGCTGACAGTTTGCTTCGACACACCCAGTTAATGAGCACTCAAGAGGAGAGGCTCAAAAAGAAGAAAAGGAGGATGGAACGTCACCTTGAACAGCTGGAAAAAGAGAGAGCTGATTTATTGGCTACGTCAGAGGAATTAAGAATTCGTTTGCAAGAAGCCAGAGCCAGATCTGCCGGAGCTTCTGGAGGGCCCCTGAACCGGTCTTTGCCACTGGTAAGCAAATTCAATGGAGACCCCAGACTGTATATGGGCTTCAAACTCGACATGCAGTATGCTCTTGAACTGCAAGGAGCTGCTTTTGCTGGGGATGCTGAAAAGGTGGGGTACCTTATAGGCCACTTGACTGGGGCAGCGCGAGATTGGGTACGCCCACTGCTTGCTAGCCATAATGCTGCGCTCAGCGATCTCAAACAATTCTGGGAAGCGATGGACGTTATGTTTTCATTTGAATCGGAGGAGGATGTGACCCAGCAGCAGCTATTGGATCTCCGGCAGGGGAACTCAACTGTGAGGGCGTACTGGTCCCAATTTGCGATGCTGGTGCACAAGCTTGATTGGAGCTTAAACTCAAAGCCCGTGCAAGCTTTATTTAAGGCCAGACTTAATTCTCAGGTGCCAGGGGCCCCCGTCACAAGGACTTGGATTCCCTCGTTAAAGCTGCTCTGGCGGTGGGCAGCAGGCAAGAGCTGAGGCAGCTTGAGAAGGCTGAGAGCAAAGGCCGGCGTTTCCATGGTGATCGCATTCCTGAGATACCAAGTGAGGGAGAGCAAGGTCAATCTCGCTCGGAGCCGATGGAAATTGACTCTGCCCACGCACGGGAAGATTCAAAGGCTCAACGGCCAATTCACAAGGCGGCAAAAGACTGGCAGGCTGCCAAGAAATGTTTTATCTGCCAGAAACCAGGGCACTTTGCCAGAGTGTGTCCTGAACGTCACAACTTGCAGGGAATGGTGGGGGCTTCCTCCCAGATGGGAGAGGGGGGAGTCCAAATGCAGGGAAACGCCCGTGCCTGTCTGGGAATGGAGCGGGGCAGCAGCCAGGCAGCAATGGAACCAAACCAGAGCCCTGACCAGGACACCCCCAACCAGGCATAATTGTGAGGGTGTTGCTGGACCTCCCCAATGGACATGCTATGGAGGTCCATGCCCTGTTGGACTCAGGAGCGAGTGCCAATTTCTTCAGCAGGGACCAATTGCATTTACTACCTTTGGACTTTCCGCTACAAGTGACCACCATTGATGGGCGGGAACTTTTGGGAGGGGAAGTGACCCATCAGGACCCCCCCCATGAGAATGAGGTTTTTGACGCATTCTGAAACGATTGCTTTCTATGTGGCCACGCTGGCCCATCATTCTGGGCATGAGCTGGTTGGCCTTGCACGATCCAGTGGTTTCCTGGCATCAGCGTAACCTGATGTTTGGATCGGCGCATTGCTTGGAGAACTGTTTGGGAGTAAAGGAGCCGTGAGTTGGTAGTGCCAGAGTGGCGGCTACATGTGCGGGAGAGAAAGGTGGCATTCCTCCAGAATATATGGACTTGGTAGAGGTTTTCAGCGAAAGAGAGGCAGACACACTGCCGCCGCACAGGCCTTACGATTGTCAGATCAACTTGGTCCCGGGGGCCAAGTTACCGGCAGGAAAACTGTACTCTATGTCCGATCAGGAGATGGAGGACTTAAGAGCCTTTATCGACAAGAACTTAAGGAGAGGTTTCATCAGGGAGTCCAGGGCAGTGGGCGGAGGCCCCGTGTTCTTTGTGGACAGGAAGGCCACGCGAGAGAGGAGGCTGGTCGTGGATTTCCGGCGAATCAACGCCCAGACGGTCCCCATGGCCTTCCCCATGCCAAGAATCGATGACGTATTGGCGAGGGTGCGAAAGGGGAACATTTTTACTAAACTGGATCTGAGAGGAGCCTACAATCTCATCAGGGTGCGAGAGGGGGACGAGTGGAAGACAACCATGTTCACACCACGAGGAGCATTCGAATATCTTGTTATGCCCTTTGGTTTACAGTGTGGTAGCCCGTGCTTCCAAGCCTTCATGCACCACGTGTTGGGACCTTTGCTCTATAAAAACTGCGCTGCATTCTTGGATGACATACTTATTTACTCTCCAGATGAAGAACAGCACGTCAAGGACGTGCGGGAAGTTCTAACTAGGCTCAAGGAGCATCGCCTATGGGTGAAACTGGAGAAGTGTCAGTTTCACACGAGAGAGGTCGGGTTCCTGGGCTATAGGCTGTCGGACAAGGGTCTGGCAATGGACCTGGAGAAGGTCAAGGCGGTGGTGGAGTGGAAAAGCCCAAAAACAAGGAAGGATGTTCAGCGGTTCCTGGGCTTCAGTAACTTCTACCGGAAGTTCATCAAGAACTTCGCGCAGCTGGTGACCCCCATAATGGATTGCCTCAGTGGCAAGAAGACATTTGAGTAGACGGAGGCGGCGCAGAGGGCCTTTGAGAGTCTAAAGAGGGTCTTCGCCTTCGAGGAACAACTGCTGCATGTCAACCCGGAACTACCACTGCGGGTGGAGACAGATGCGTCGGATCGAGCGATTGGAGCGGTCCTCACGCAGGAAGATGGGGAGTGGGAGTGGCGTCCATGTGCCTTTTTCTTCCGGAAGCTCAATAAATCGGAAGTAAATTATAGTATCTATGATAAGGAAATGCTTGCTATTGTGTCTGCGTTCAAACAATGGTGCCATTTTTTGATTGGAGCGAAGCATCAGATACAGGTGTGCACAGATCACAAGAATTTGGAGTACTGGCGGACAGCGAGAGTGATGTGCCAGAGGCAAATACGCTGGGCACAGTTCTTTGGCAAATTTAACTTCAGGATTCAGTACGTACCGGGTGAGCAGAACTTGAGGGCGGATGCTTTATCCCGTAAACCAGAGTATTTGGCAGAGGAAGGACCGCCGGTAGCCCGGTTCATGTTCCCTGAGCAGAGGTGGGCTTGTGGGGCGACATTGGTGAAGGACGACAAACTGCTACGATTTATGCGAGACGATGCTTTTGCCAGAGGAAAGTTGGATGAACTTGGGCAAGGGAGAGGGGCTGAGGGAGGTTTCGAGGAAAAAGGGGGGCTACTGTTTTATCGGGGGGCTTTGTATGTACCAGGGGAACCTCTCTGGGCCCGAATCCTCCGACAACTTCACCACAGCTCGACGGCAGGACACTTTGGGCAACATAAAACCATGTTGTTGGTCACCAGGGAATTTTGGTGGCCCAAGGTGCGGGAAGATGTGAAGGAATATGTGCGAGGGTGTGAGACCTGTCAGAGAGCCAAAGGGGAGAGGGCAGCTCCGGCAGGGTTATTAGAGCCTCTGCCAACACCAGGGAGGCCATGTGAGGTGGTATCAGTAGACTTCAAAATAAATCTGAAGAAGTGTGCATGCACACGAAAGCTCATACCAAGAACTAACTTAGTTGGTCTTTAAGGTGCTACTGGAAGGAATTTTTTTATTTTGACTATGGCAGACCAACACGGCTACCTATCTGTGTCAGTAGACTTCATTACTGACCTGCCCCAGTCCAGGGGGGAAACGGCAGTGTTGGTGGTGGTGGATCTACTCACCAAAATGTGCCATTTTGTGGCGTGTTCTCATGCGGTAACTGCGGAGGAGACAGCCAAATTGTTTGTGGAGCACGTGTTTAAGTTGCATGGGGTCCCTTCGGGGGTCATTTCGGATAGGGGGACACAATTTACCTCAAGGTTCTGGCCCAAACTCATGAGTTTGTTGCAAGTGGAGGTAAGTTTCACCACCGCCAGACATCCCGAAAGCAATGGGCAGGCGGAAAGGGTCAATGCAGTACTACAGCAGTACCTGCGTTGTTATGTGGGGGAGAGGCAGAACGATTGGGTGGACAAATTAGCGCTGACGGAGTTTGCATACAACAACTCCGAGAACGTGTCCACAGGGATGACTCCGCTTTTTGCTAATCATGGGTGCCATCCCAGGGCTTTCCCTGGGAGGGGGGAGGAGTCGTGGAGTGTGCCAGCCGCTGAACAGTTTGCAGAGGAAATGGAGGCAATTCAACAGCAATTGAAGTTGAACTTGGAAAGGGCCAAGGAGGTATACAAGAGGCAAGCAGACAAGCATCGGAGGGAAGGGGAAACCCTTCGGGTAGGGGATAAGGTGTGGTTGTCAACGCAAGGCTTGCCTTGGAAAGGGGGCTGTAAGAAACTCAAACCCAGGAGGGTGGGTCCCTTTGAGATCATACAGCAAGTCAACCCGGTGGCCTTCAGGTTGAGGCTGCCAGAGAGCATGAAAATTCATCCCGTGTTCCACCGGTCGCTATTGTCGGCTTACCGGCCGGGCAGAAGGGAAGGGGAGGTGCCACCGCCTGAAGTCGAGGAAAGGGAGCGGGGACACCAGATAGAGGAAATACTGGACTCGCGTTGGAAGGGGAATCAGCTGGAGTATCTTGTAGCTTAGAATCATAGAATCATAGAATCATAGAGTTGGAAGAGACCACAAGGGCCATCGAGTCCAACCCCCTGCCAAGCAGGAAACACCATCAGAGCACTCCTGACATATGGTTGTCAAGCCTCTGCTTAAAGACCTCCAAAGAAGGAGACTCCACCACACTCCTTGGCAGCAAATTCCACTGTCGAACAGCTCTTACTGTCAGGAAGTTCTTCCTAATGTTTAGGTGGAATCTTCTTTCTTGTAGTTTGGATCCATTGCTCCGTGTCCGCTTCTCCGGAGCAGCAGAAAACAACCTTTCTCCCTCCTCTATGTGACATCCTTTTATATATTTGAACATGGCTATCATATCACCCCTTAACCTCCTCTTCTCCAGGCTAAACATGCCCAGCTCCCTTAGCCGTTCCTCATAAGGCATCGTTTCCAGGCCCTTGACCATTTTGGTTGCCCTCCTCTGGACACATTCCAGTTTGTCAGTGTCCTTCTTGAATTGTGGTGCCCAGAAATGGACACAGTACTCCAGGTGTGGTCTGGCCAGAGCAGAATACAGTGGCACTATTACTTCCCTTGATCTAGATGCTATACTCCTATTGATGCAGCCCAGAATTGCATTGGCTTTTTTAGCTGCCGCGTCACACTGTTGGCTCATGTCATGTTTGTGGTCAACCAAGACTCCTAGATCCTTTTCACATGTACTGCTCTCAAGCCAGGTGTCACCCATCTTGTATTTGTGCCTCTCATTTTTTTTGCCCAAGTGCAATACTTTACATTTCTCCCTGTTAAAATTCATCTTGTTTATTTTTGCCCAGTTCTCTAATCTGTCAAGGTCGTTTTGAAGTGTGATCCTGTCCTCTGGGGTGTTAGCCACCCCTCCCAGTTTGGTGTCATTTGCAAATTTGATCAGGATGCCCTTGAGTCCATCATCCAAGTCGTTGATAAAGATGTTGAATAAGACCGGGCCCAAGACAGAACCCTGTGGCACCCCACTAGTCACTCTTCTCCAGGATGAAGAGGAACCATTGATGAGCACCCTTTGGGTTCGGTCAGTCAGCCAGTTACAAATCCACTGAGTGGTAGCATAGTCAAGACCGCATTTTACCAGCTTCTTTACAAGAATATCATGGGGCACCTTGTCAAATGCCTTGCTGAAATCAAGGTAGGCTACATCCACTGCGTTCCCTTCATCTACCAGGCTTGTAATTCTGTCAAAAAACGAGATCAGGTTAGTCTGACACGACTTATTTTTCAGAAATCCATGCTGACTATTGGTGATCACAGCATTCCTTTCTAGGTTCTCACAGACTGTTTGCTTAATGATCTGCTCCAGAACCTTCCCTGCTATTGAGCTTGGGAGGGGGCTCCCAGTTCGGACAACACGTGTGTGCCGTCAGATTGGGTCACTGAGGAGGGTTTAGTGGAGGACTTCCACGAGCTATTTCCCCATAAGCCACAACCCGCAGGGAGGTTCTCTGAGCGGGCGTTTGGGCCAACGGACGATGAAGAGGATTTCGAAGGGTTCCCAGCGTCGGACCAAGAGGAAACACAGTGGGGGGGGGGAGAGTGAGTGAAGAACGTCCGGGTCCATCAGGTGTTAGAGGTTGGGGTAACGTTTTTGATGATACCGAAGAGGAGGAGGAGATTTTCCTAGGATTTACCCCCGAGAAGCATGAGGAGGATGCATCGGGTGAGGCTCCTTCTCAGGAAAGGGAGGTGAGGGGGGCCTTTGAGGAGGGGGTGGATGTCAGGGAACTGCAGGCAGCGAGGGAGGAAAGAATGGGAGGATACAGAGAACGATCTCCGCTGATTAGCACTGGCGCGTCCTCAGAGGACAGAGAAGAGGATAGTGAGTCTGAGCAGGAGGGGGTGCTTCCGAGAGAGGGGGATCCACGTCACAGGCAAAAACGGAAGGGGCTGGGCCGATGGCTGTGCTGGTCTCGAGGGAGAGGGGGAAAACAAACCAGTCGAAGCAACGCATCATGAGAGACGGATCGCTTTTTTATTCTGCATGCAATCTTGTCAGAAGGAAATAAAGAATGGAATTTATGGCTGGCTGCCTGGAGTGCTTTTACTGCTGAGAGCAGCAACGCGCTACAGCTGGCAAGCTGACAGGTGCAGGTGGGGTTCTGGGGGGGAGGGGGAGGGAGGAAAAATGGGGGGGATAAGGATATGTTTTTGGATAATATGTCTTGTTATAACTTTGAATAAATTAATATATATATATATCCTGGGAACAGTACACCTCAGTGGTGGGCAGTTCCACAGACCCTCCTCCTCTGTTCAAAATGCATACAGACCCATCTTTGCGCGGGGAAGATCCAGACAAAAGGAGTCTGTTTTCAAAGTACCCGCGGAGGGGTCTAGACGGCTCCATCCTCTTGCCTCCCCTGCCCCCCCCGCCCCCCGATCACTGTTTCACTCCGGAAGGCGTCTCAGACCTGGGTGGAGCAGCCACAAAGGACAGGCAAAGAGACAAGGTCCTGCCCAGATTCAGGCTTCCTCATGATCGTGTGGAATCTGTACACGTTTCTGTTGGCGCTTCCACTAGTGATTTATCTGTACAGGATCGGACTTCATTTCAGCCAACCACATCCTTCCTCTTCCCCCGACAGCATACTAGAGTTCATATGGATTTCAAAGCATGCTTTCAGAACTTGTATGCTTAGCTTTAAACTCCACAAAATTGTTGATTTAGCAGAGTCCTTTTGCACAACGGAATGATGAATAGTACGTGCCACATGCTTTTTTGTTGCTTTATTTTCAGTTCATTGTAGAGAATTTACAAACATGCATCTTGCCTCTGCTGGAGCAGAGAAGCAACCCATCCTTCTCCTCGGAATGAAGAAGCACCGAGAGGAAACAGAGAGAAACAGGAAACTAGTGTACGTCACATCCAGTTTCCCATTCCCGTGGGAAAACCCAACAGTACTCTGACTGTGGAATGTAAACACAGTCTTGTGACAAGCACTTCGCTGCACAGTGAAGAGAGCTGAAACTAACATCCTCCCCCTTTCTGTGAACATCACTGGGCAGCGTGTTCGTACAATATCAGTACAAACCCAACTTCTGTACATAGGTACAGTGTTGATCCCTTGATACAATCTTGGACAAAACATCAGCAGGAATTTCATTACCTGGCATATAGGACACCGTTACGAGTCCCTTCTGAATATGTTCCCTAGCATGTTGCAACTTCAATTGCAAGTGCTTCGT
Organism: Podarcis vaucheri; assembly: GCF_965113315.1. Classification (NCBI taxonomy): domain Eukaryota; kingdom Metazoa; phylum Chordata; class Lepidosauria; order Squamata; family Lacertidae; genus Podarcis; species Podarcis vaucheri. Next base: position 37,134,575 of record NC_138757.1, read on the forward strand.
GCTTTGCTTACAACCTTCCGAATTCAGCAAAGCCAAACATGCTTTGTTGTCCTGGTAAACCTGGATTGGACATTTGACAGGAATTTTCATGTCTTTGCACAATTGTAACAACAACCATTCACAATCCTTAAGTGAATAAGACAGTGCATTCAGTTCAGCTTCACAAGTACTTAAGCTAATTGTTGTTTGCTTCTTACATGACCAATCAAATAGACCCTGATTGTACATGTAGCAAACTCCAGACGTACTTTTCCTGTCTGTAGTGTCACTTCCAAAACTTGCATCTGCAAAAATCTCAAGACCACCAGACTTCTGATTGTTAAATCTCAGTCTGTAATGCATAGTGCCTTTCAAATAGCGTGCTATGCGTTTCAGAGCTTTCCAATCCTTAACAGTAGGATTGTTAACTTGTCTGCTTAGCAAATTACAGCTAACAGCAATGTCAGGTCTTGAACATCTGGCAATGAAGTTTAGCTTGCCTAGCACACTTCTGTACAGTGTAGTGTCAGAAAATGCTTCTTCAGTGTCTTCTACCTGATAACCTGTTGTCATGGGTGTGTCTACAGGGTTAGCATCCATCAGGTTTAGTTTGCTTAACACATCAGCAATTTTCCGTGACTGGTGTACTAGAATGTTACCATCTTGATCTCTCTCTATTTCCAGAGATAGGTAGTTGTTTACCTCACCAAGATCTTTCATGTCAAAGTGCTCTTTCAGTTGAGCTAGAGCATTATTGTACATTGTGACATCTTTCCAAAAGAATAAAATATCATCAACATAAAACAAACAGTACAGTTTCTTTTGCCCCTCCTCTTTGACAAATACACATGGATCAGCTTTCCCTTGCTGAAAACCTAGAGAAAACAATGCTTCAGTGAGTTTTGTGTGCCAACACCGTGCACTTTGTTTGAGACCATAAAGGGACTTCTTCAGAGCACAAACAAATCCCTGTTTTACCTGTACGCCATCAGGTGGAAGCATATAAAGTGATTCACCTAGAGATCCGTACAAAAATGCTGTATTTACATCGTGGTGACTAATGTGTAGATTCTCCTCTGCAGCTAGCTTGAGCATAAGCCTTATGCTCTCATATCTCACCGTGGGTGAGTAGGTCTCGTGATAGTCTTCACCTGGTACCTGAGCAAAACCTCTGGCTACCAATCTGGCTTTGTGTCTGACTATCTTGCCATTTTGATCAGTCTTCGCTTTGAAGACCCATTTGCTTCCAAGCAGTTTCATTCCTGGAACTACTGGAACTAGCTCCCAAGTTTTGTTCTTTTCTAAGGAATCAAGCTCAGCCTTCATGGCATTTAACCATGGCTCAGCTTCCTTAGAATCCAAATCCTGGATTTCTTGGAAACTTGAAGGTTCAAATACCTTCTTGGAGCTTTTAACAGCTGCTATTGCTGTCTTAGCAAATTCATCAGCAAATCTCTTTGGAGGTCTGCCTTTTGTGGCTCTTTGTGACCTGCGAATCAGTCTTTGGTCTTCAACACTCTCCTCTTCCTTCTTAGGAGAAAATTGACCTATTGTGAACAATGGTTCTTCCAATTCCTGATCAGAGCTTTCAGAGGGTCGCATAGAGGCTTTCGCACTCTTGAAATCCTCTGAATTATCTGATTCAGTTTCAGACTCAGAATCAGAACCTTCATCAGTGGGTGTGGGTTGTTGTTGCTTATCCTCAGTCTCATCACTGTCATCAGGATAACATTGGAAAATTCCCACATTCTCCCCCCACTTGGCATTGTACTCAACACTTCTTGTGAGCCTAATTGTCTTAGAGTCAGTCATCATTATTCTGTAAGAACCTTTCTGATAACCTAGAAAGATACCATGCAAACCACGTTTGCCTAATTTGGAGCTTTGTGGTGAGTGAATCCACATGTCAGAACCAAAAATTTTCATGTGTTTGATGTATGGTTTCTTGCCAAACATCTTCTCATAGGGGGTACAACCAATCGCTGAAGACAACCTGCGATTGTAACTGTAAAGGAAACATGAGAGAGATTCGGCCCAATAACTCTCTGGAAGATTGGCATCATGCAGCAAGGTTTTTAAACCTTGAAGCAATGTTTGATTTGCCCTTTCGCAAAGTCCATTCTGCCATGGCGAGCGAGGACTGGACAAATCGTGTTGAATTCCTTTCTCAGTCAGAAAAGCTTCAAACTGCTGAGAAGTGAATTCTCCCCCGCGATCTGTGAAAAGAATTTTTATCTTCTTACCATGCACATTTTCCAACCAAGCACAGAATTCCTTGAACCTTGGAAAAGCCTCTGATTTCTGCTTGAGATTGTACACATAAATATACCTGGAAAATGCATCAATGAGAACCATGAAGAACCTATTGCCACCCAAAGAGGGCGATAGTGGACCAACTAAATCAGCATGAACAACCTGGTATGGTTCTGTAGCTTGCCTACTAGACACCTTACCTTTCGCAGCCATTTTCACCTTATTTGCTGCGCATGCCTTGCACTTCATGTGGTACCTGCAGGGTTTAATAGTCATACCTTCAACCAAGGCAGGCATTTTAGATACTGCCTCAAAATGCAAATGACCAAATTTTCGGTGAAAATCATGAATACATCCTGCATGCAAACTTTTGTTAGAACCTGCAATGCAACAAGTATCATTCTGCACAACATCATCATAATACAAAACAAACAAACGATCAACACATTCAGCATGCAATACATAATCGTCTTTCTTTGTGATGGTGCATTTCTTGTTCTTGAAGGAAACGTCAATGTTCCGTTCATTCAGCTGCATCACACTTAGTAGATTGTGTGTGGCATCTGGAACATAAAGTACATCCTGTATCGATAAGTCCAAACTGTGAAGAACAACAGTTCCGTAGCCTTGACTGGGGATCGTGTGGTCATCCGCCTGGTGAATCGCACCTTCCTGCGGTGTAAAAGACACGAACAGTCTCTTATCGTTGCACATGTGGTGTGTAGCTGCTGAATCAACAACGAAGAAAGATCTAGACGTCTTCTGGACCTTTGCAACCTTTGGAGTGAAGCGTGAGACCATTGCCTTGTGCTGCGTTGTCCTGGACACCGGACCTTTGCCTTTGCTTTGGCCTTTTCCACGCGATGAACTTCCGCTGCGCTGCTCTGTCTTGGCCCTGGGATATCTGCATTCCCTCTTCATATGGCCTAGACGTCCACACGAGTAGCATTTCACTGCCTTCAAAGCTTTGGCGCCCTCTGGTGGTTCCACTGCACTCTGGGATGACGTCTGTGAAGACTTCCCCATACCCATGCAGCTAGCACCCCGGCGATCTGCTTCATTCTGGATCACGGCAGTAACATAGGCTACTGTGAGTTGAGCAGTTGGTTGAACAGCAATCTGAGTGGCAACGGACTCCCAAATTGGTCCCAAAGAATGTAGTAGCATGAAGGAATACACAGCCTCTGGAAAGTTGAGTCCTCTCTGTTGCAGCTCATGTCTCAGATTTTGCATCTCCATCAGGTGTTTACGCACATCTCCACCTTCAGCAAGAGCCATACCATGCAGCTTGGCATAGTAGTACATTGAGGAACCAGCTTCTGTCCTCAAGTGAGCCTCTCTTAAAGAGTCCCAAATTTCTCTGGCTGTGGTCTTTCCACGCAACAGACAGAGCTCTTCTGGGGATACTATCAACGTAAGCGTTCCCCGTGCTTTGGAATCCTTAGCATTCCAATCAGCTGTAATTGGAGCTGGGGGGTTGTCTGTAATAACATTAAACAGACCTTCTTTCCGCAGAACTGCCTCTGCATATAGCACCCACTCCGTGTAGTTATTCTTATTGGGCTTAGGAATCCCAAAATCATTAACCAGCTTTGCGTTTGCCATTTCTGCTGCTTAAAACGAGCTGCGTCACAGTCCTGCAGCTTTAGCCAAAAGCACTTTTAAAAGTACTTTCGTTTTCCCAGCCATCCAAGCCTGTGAGCTTGTGCCTTTTGGAGCCTTTGCCTGTTACGCGGCAAAACGGCTTTAAAAGTTCAAAGTCCAGCCATAAAGCATAAACAAGGAGCTGGCAGGCTGCTCCAGGAGCATGAGCACATACCTTCATCAATCAAACTTGACGCGCAGAGCAGATAACGCGAACCGTTCCTCTGTACCTCTGCCGGCATTCCGACTCGGCTGCTGGAGTCTTTAATCCTCAGTTTGATTTACGTCTTTCTGGGCCCGGAACCAAAATGTTGATTTAGCAGAGTCCTTTTGCACAACGGAATGATGAATAGTACGTGCCACATGCTTTTTTGTTGCTTTATTTTCAGTTCATTGTAGAGAATTTACAAACATGCATCTTGCCTCTGCTGGAGCAGAGAAGCAACCCATCCTTCTCCTCGGAATGAAGAAGCACCGAGAGGAAACAGAGAGAAACAGGAAACTAGTGTACGTCACATCCAGTTTCCCATTCCCGTGGGAAAACCCAACAGTACTCTGACTGTGGAATGTAAACACAGTCTTGTGACAAGCACTTCGCTGCACAGTGAAGAGAGCTGAAACTAACAAAAATTAGCCTATGGCTAGGATGCTATTTATCAAAGTCTGTGCCCATTAAAATATGGTCAGATACAAGTATGCTTTCCCCCTTGCTATACAATTATTATTTTTAAAATTGCATTCAACCATTTACTATTTAAGCAGCTTATACACCACTTGACTATAATCATCTCTGAAGTGACACACGAGAAATACATTGCAGAAAAAGTTAACATGGATGACATCAGACTTCCGTTAAAAAGACCTGCTGGAATAAAAAAAGGATTCGGTAGGTGCTGGGTGCTCTGCCTGATGCTCTCAACTGACAAGATGTAGGTGTGGTTGAATCAAATGGGAACAGTGACCACAGTGCTATCAGACTCAACATACACAGTATGGAAGTGGACAATTGCTAAGGAAATCCAGAACAGTCACATTTGACTTCAAAAGAGGAGACTTCCTCAAAATGAGTCAAGGATGGCGAGCCCTTCTGTGCTCCAGAGGGCCTGGGTGGCCTCATTCCCCTCTTGTTCTGAGCACTGCAGAGGGAGGCAAACATGTCCTTCCTGGGGGCTGGTCCCTCCCCGCCCTGTTCCTGGAGGGCAGCAGGAGGAGGGGGCTGCTGCAGCTGCCTCCTTTGGGGGCATGGCTCACCTTGCCTGCTCCTGCCCTCCTCCAACACAGACAACCTTACCTGCCTCAGCCATCCATGGGGGCTTGAGAGTGTGTGAGCAGACTTTGTCATGGGAGGAGGCAGGCCTTGCAGAGGAGGAATGCTGGGGGCAGGCATTCAAACTCAGCCCTGAAGCTCACTGGGTGACCCTGGGCCAGGCACTCACGCTCAGCCTAACCTACCTCAAAGGGCTGTTGTGAGGATAAAATGGGGGGGGGGGAGAGAACTCTGCACACCAACTGGACCTCCTTGCAGGAAATGGGGGCTATAAATGTAACTGTGCTATTTGTACCCCACCCACCTCACTGGGTTTCCCCAGCCTGTCTGGGCGACTTCCAACACATATTAAAACAACAAACATTCAAAGCCTCCCTATAAAGGGCTGCCTTCCAGAAGTTTGATAGTTGCTCATCTCCTTGTCACCTGTAGGGAGGGCGTTCCACAGAGAGGCTGCCACCACCGAGAAGGACCTCCCTCTGCCTGGTTCCCTGCAACCTCGCTTCTCGCGGGGAGGGAACCACCAGAAGACCCTCGGAGGAGGACCTCCGGGCTAAGGTTGGGGGTGGAGATGCTCCTTCAGGTATACTGCGCTGAGCTTCATGACCTAACATTTGCCTCGCTTAACATAATTAATTAGGAAGTGAAGTTTTCCTCTTCCATTCAAGCAGTATAGGAAGTAAGAACGTGGAAAAAGGAGTACTACTTCTAGTATTCCCAACTCCTGACATAAAACAGCATAAAGGTTGCCTTTTCTTGACCATCAATCACCTGTGCAAAGTCCCTACGCCACCCCCTATTTTGCTTCAATACAGCCCCATCGGTCAGCCTGGACGCTGAGGTCCAGCACTGAGTGCCTTCTGGTGGTTCCCTCATTGCGAGAAGCGAAGTTACAGGGAACCAGGCAGAGGGCTTCTTGGTAGTGGCGCCCGCCCTGTGGAACGCCCTCCCACCAGATGCCAAAGAAATAAACAAGTATATGACATTTAGAAGACATCTGAAGGCAGCCCTGTTTAGGGAAGCTTTTAATGACTGATGTTTTAATGTATTTTTAATCTTTTGCTGGAAGCCGCCCAGAGTGGCTAGGGAAACCCAGCCAGATGGGCCAGGTAGAAATAATTTAAAAATATAATTATTAAATTATTATACGCGTTAGAAACAGAATTTGAAGGGGCCGTCTTTTCTGGCATTGCCAAATGAAGCTGCTGACCCATTTCTAAGTCCTAAAATCCACAATGTCTCTGAATACCTGAAAAACCCAGTGGTGCAGGACCCTCCCCCCCCGGAAAAAGAACCCATAAACAACACCCCAACCCTCTTTTATTGAGTGTAAAAGAAAAACCCCTTGTTTAAATTTTACAATCTCCCTGTTTCCGCTTTAAGAACTCTCAATAGATTAACCATTTCTCTTTATCCGTCACCCTTTTGTCTATAAAAAGTGTCTTCTGGTGAAACCCAAAATAGAGTCTTTGTGTATAAACTAACTTTATATCTATTTTCAGATTCTTAATACGCCACACACGTCTAATACAGTGGTTCTCAAGGTGCGCATTTACTCTGACTTGATCTACCACAAATATCCAAGCCATCTAACCCTGAAATCCTAACCTTCTAATTCCAAGTCTCTTCTTTCTCAATATCCCCCATTCCGTTAACAGCATCAAGCAACAAACTTTAAAATGCAAGTTTAAAACGCAAGCTTTCCTTTGCATCTTGCAGAACTTTAAATGTAATTCGTGGTTTTTTTCACCTGTCTGCCAAACTTAGGTCTTTTTGCCATCCTTTAAATGGGAAATCAGTAGTTGAGCCATACTTTTTGGTAAAACGTTCGTCTGGATCCCGGAAGTCCTACCTGAGAAGAACAATGGGAGTTCCCACTAGCGCCAGCCACTTCTCCTTCTGCAAGCAGCGCTACACGAATTCCCACCAGGGATGAGCCGCTAAACTGAGCCGCCGGAGAAAGACTGGGGAGGGCGGCAAGTGGGAGGGGGAAGTCGTGCGCTTCTGTCCCTTGAGAAAAGTGCTGCTCCTGGACTTCTGGAGGCGGCGCGAAACAAGCAATGGCGGTCCTCTTCAGTCTCTGAAGAGGGGCTCCGCAGGAAAGGATCGTTCGCTACGGCACAGCGACGATCCATTAAGAAAAACCACGAGCAGAGTGAGCTCGTGGCCGTGGGACTCGGCGGGCACCTGGAGCGACCCCCAAAACGAAGAAGGGACCCCGTAAGGGGCTCCGGAAGCGCGGAGGGGAAGCGGTGCTGAGAGTACATCGCTCTTTCTGCGGGAGCGAAGCCGCGCGGCTGATGATGATGAGCGCCGACCTTTCTTCCTTAAATCCTGGACTCTAAACTACTTACTCGTGAGTAAGAAACATTTCATTTTGGAACTACAAATTATAAAATTTGGCTGAAAGCGGGGGACGAGAAAAAGGAAGTCCGTCTCCCGGCAGTGCTTAGAGATCAAAGACAAAGGAACTGACAGGCTGGAAGCAACAGAAAGGGACTTTAAATTGGGAAGCATGCGTTTGGTGGAACTAGTAACTGAAAGGAAAGGCAAGTTTTTTCTATCTTTTTTATGCTAATGTGCTAATATAATTTGGAAACCTTCTCCTTTGGTGGACTTCAAAAATTTTTAAAACCCAGCCCCGGGATGGCAGGGGAAAAGGGTTGCTTTTGCTTTTGCGGATACAAATTATAAAGTGAAACAGATACCTAGAGGCAATATTGGATGATACAATTAAGCAACTGTATCTTGCACCTTCAGATGAGACTTTTGTGGCAGCTTTGAAAGGGCTCTGCAAGTGGAAAAGTTTTAAGGACTATGGTTAATTTATTGGTCTGCTGGAACTTTAATGGCGACTAAAACTTTCTTCTTTTCCTTCTGAACTGTAACAACACTCCACCTAGTGGAGCTTTGGATTTACAAACTCCTGGGAACTAACTTTGTTTTGACTCTCTGCTGTTTTGTTATCTACTTTGGAGACTGTCTTTCCCATGGAATATTTGACAGCTTGACCTTGACTCATAGACAGCTGTGGTATGAGCGGCCATCCAAAAGCAAGAGCTGCGTCGAAAGCAGGGAAAGGCCAACTTGTACAAACAACTTTGACTTCCCAGTCTCGCAGATCTTCAGTCCCTGCTGTTCTACAGGGAGCTGTACCTTCAACAACAGCTCCATCCAAGGAAGCTGAACAGCCAACAACTGAGGATATGGCAGCAGGGGGATCTGGCACCCTTTTAGATGAAATGTTACAGCAATTTGCAATCTTAAATAAGAAGGTTGACGACCAAACAGCAAAAATTGATTTAGCCACATCCTCAATTACTAAATTATCTGAACAAGTGGCTCAGCACTCACAAGCAATTGGGAACTTAAAAGACGCCACTTCTGAAAACCGGAAACTGGCCGAGGCTGCAAACGAGAAAGCTGACCAAGCAATTCAGAAAGTGGACGAACTGAAAGGAGAGGTAAGGCCACTACACAAGCACATCAGTGACCAGCAGGCCTACCTGTCTATGGTGGAATTGAGGAATCGAGAAAATAATTTAAGATTACGCTCTAGCCCAGAGCTCGAGAAAGAGGATCTGATCGGCTATTTGACAACAGAATTTTCTAAATTCTGGGGTATAAACGAAGACAAAGATTTTAAAATAACAACCGCGTTCAGATTGGGAAGAGTTGCCAGGAAGGACAGGCCCAGAGATTGTTTGATTATTCTAAGGACCAAACAGGAGAGAGACAAAATATTAGACCTCCACTTTAACAAATCACTTGAGATCCAGGACAGAAGAGCAGAAATCTACAAGGATATTCCTAAACAATTATTGGATCTCAGAGCTAACTACACTGACCTAGCTGGACTTTTGAGAAGCAACGGGATACCTTACAGGTGGGAGTTTCCACAAGGCCTATCATTTAACTACAAAGGAACGAAGGTTAAAATTAAAACGAGAGAGGACAGCCAGAAGTTCCTACACGACCACGGAGAGGACCTGCAGAAGGGAACAACAGCAGTTCCTTGGCCTCCACCACAACCTGGGAAAGAACCAGCACCCTCGGACTTGGACAAGAAAGAAGACACCCCATAAAAAGCAACAACAGAGTGATACAGGATGTCTCTGCAGCTATATAGTTGGAACATTAATGGCGCAAATTCCCCGGAAAAACGCAAAAGGATTTTTCATATTTTGAAAAAAGAACATTTGGATATAATTTGCTTGCAAGAAACTCATGTGACTAGCCGGGACGCCGCGGCCACGGAAAAGGAGCGCGAGATAACCCCTCCGGGGGAGTCTCGAACAGCGTGGAGATTTAGAGGGGTCATGAAGGCTACGTGAACCCCGAAACCACAGGAGGGAATCCTGGGGGACAAGCACCCTGCGATGCTGTCTGTGCTCGCCTGTGTTGCCGGCGTTTAACAAGGCTGGAGCTGCAGCGTAAAGGGGAGGCAACAACTCCATGCTGTGAAGCCTCAAGCTCCGAGGGAAAGCGGCGGACCTCCAACAACAGTGGAGAAGCTGGGAAGGAGTTATAAAAACACTGTGGAAAAAGCAGTGGAGACTAAAGAAAATATTGGAGAACATTAATTAGGGTAAGATTAATGGAATGTTTGGATAAGAACCCAGCGGAGAAGGAATAAGTTGGTGGAAAAGGAGGAGGAATCCATCTCTGGCGATAAGGTGATAAGAGAGTATAGCAAGACGCTGGGAGAGAGGAGGAAACAAAAAGAAGAAAACAAACCGCCAAGTGAGTGTGGTGTGGTGGAAAGACCTCAGACACAAAGTATAAAGTCTGAGGCAAGGTAACAGTTACAGCGGAATTATTAAACGGCTTAGAGAGAGGGGGAAAAAGACTTTTCTGTTTCATCAGGAAGGAGAGCGCTATAGCCAGCACGGATTTTAGTGGAAGCTTCTCTGTTTCTAAATGGCAGGACTGGGGAGAATTGGGACTCAAACGGAGCAGGGGAGATAGGTGCTTTAGCTGCACTCTGTGTTTAAAGATTGGAACTGTGAGACTGTGTTTAAAGTGCCTAAACCTTGTTTAAAGGCTGTGAGACTGTGAAAAGATTGCCATACGGTGTAAGCTAAAAGGGGTCCACCTTCGTTAACTAATTGGATACGCTCTTGATCTTCAGAGACGGCTGTGACTCTCCTGTCTCTCCTTGGGATTTAAAGAGATATACACCCCGGGATGCAAAGTTAAAGACTACGCCTTTGCAGGACCCTACCCATGAGAATCATCTGAATCTGGAGACGTTTTGGTGGTTCAGGTGCCTACTATATTTAGTTATAAGGTTTTGAGGATTCAAACATCTGTCTTGATTTAGATTTAGTCAAAACCGTACTATTATTTCGCTCTTGGTCTTCAGAGACGGCTGTGACTCTCTTGTCTCTTTTTGGGATTTAAAGAGACATACACCCCGGAATGCAAAGCTAAAGAATATGTCTTTGTAGAATCCCTACCCATGAGAATCCCCTGAATTTGGAGGTGTTTTGGTGGTCCAGGTGCTTACCATATTTAATCATAAGACTTCGAGGACTCAAACACCTGTTTTGACTTAGGTCCAGTCAAAATAGTACTATTATTGTATTGTATTATTATTACTTGATCTTATATAAGAGTTAACTTTTGCACTGTATCAATTTAATTAATTTTGGACCCTCGCTGCAATTATCCGAGGGACGCTAGCCTGGTTACCTCTATACCTTACCCCTATAGTATATTAGGAAGACTTAAACTCAAATATACAAATGCCGAACGGCTCTAAGAAGGGGGTGGCAACACCAGCGGAAAGGAGGCCTTCAAGACAAGAAGAGGGGAAGGAGGCAAGAGAAATCAGAAATTATGATAGCTTGATGGCCGAAATAAGAAAGGAATTTAAAAATAATGAACAGTATATTGAGAGAAAATTGATAGAGGTTCAAGATACTCTAGATAAGAAACTGGAGGAAGTGGTGGGAGAATTGACAGGAAAGGTTAAGGACCTCTCGGTAAGAACTAAGGGTTTGGAGGATTCAGTGAAGGGGGTGCAAAAGGACGCGAAAGACAGTAAGAAAGAGATGGACAGGATTAGACTACAAATTAAAGAGATAGGAGCAACACAGGAAGAGTTGTTGGACAACATGGCTATGACACAGATGCGCCAGAATCAATCTAATTTAAAATTTAGAGGAATAGCAGAGGACTTAAATGAGAATATCCGAGCTAAAGTGGTGAAAGAGCTGGCAATATGGTTAGATAGAAAAGAAGAAGAGATAAACCATGGTCTGGTAAACATATTCCGAATAAGAATAAAACCGGCAAAAGCCAGAGGGAAAAAATTGCCAGGAGATGTAATAGCCATGTTTAATTCATTGGAGATAAGAAATGAAATTTTGAAACAGAATTATGTTAAAAGGTTATATATTGGAGGAAACCCAATTATTATTTATAAAGAGATTCCTTCAAGATTTCTTCGAAGGAGGGACCCATATAAAAAATTAACAAATCAATTGAAGAAAAATGGGATCCTGTACAGATGGGAGTTTCCGGAAGGCATTTCATTCTATTTCAAAGAAAAAAAGTTCAAACTGTCTACCATCTCAGAACTACAAAAATTCGCAAGGAGATATGAGAAGGACCTGGGGAAAATGATGGGAGAGGAGGAGGTGGGGAACCAGCAGGGGGAAGAAAATGGGGGGAGTGAAGAAGAAGAAAGAGAGGAGAGCTCAAAAGGAGAAGGAGAAGAACTAGAGAAAGGAGACAAAGAACAGTAGATTGCGCATAGGTTTGATAAGTTAATTTATATTACAGAACAGATGACATTAAAAATACTAAACTGGAATGTGAATGGACTGAACAATAAAAACAAAAGGAACCAGATTACACATGTATTATTGAAAAAGAATTATGACTTAATATGCCTCCAAGAGACGCATATAATAAATAAGCATAAGAGACTATTATGCAATAAGAGACTGGGAGTAGACTTTGTGACATCAGATAGAGTGAAGAAAAGAGGGGTGGTACTATATATTAAGGAAAAATATGAGCCACAACTATTATATAAAGATGATCAAGGGAGAGTAATCATTGTTCAGATGGTGTTTCAGGGAGAAAAAATAATCGCCGTTGGAATATATGCTCCAAACGATAAAAAATCTGCCTTCTATTCTGAATTAAGAGATAAATTGATGGAATGGATGGATCAAAAAATGATTTTAATGGGTGACTTTAATGGGGTGGTGTCTCCAAATTTAGATAAGCTAACAAAAAAACAAGAAAAGAAGGAAGGTAAATTACCACGATCTTTTTTTGACATGGTAAATAATCTGGGATTAATTGATGCATGGAGACTCAAAAACCCCACTACAAAACAATTCACTTATTTCTCAAACCCAAATCAGAGCTGGGGGCGAATAGATAGCATTTGGATCTCGAAGGAATTAACTCAGAATTTAATTAAATCAGAAATTCTCCCAAGAATTATATCTGACCATAATGCGGTTTACAGTGAGCTGAAAGGCAAGGATATTAAAACAACTAGATGGAGAATGAATGAATTTCTATTTAATGATCAGAAGATCGTAAATAAGGCAATAGAGACAATAGAAGATTACCTTAAATGGAATTTAAACGGGGAAACTGCTATAGAGACGGTGTGGGACGCAGGAAAGGCAGTTATGAGGGGCTTTTTAATACAGAAAAATAGCCAAGTAAGAAAAGAAAAAGAGTCAAAGAAGGAACAGATCCTAACACAGATTATGGAAAATGGAAAAAAATTAACCATCAACCCCAGTGAGGAGACTGCAAAACAGAACATAAAGATATTACAAGCTAAACTTTCTACAATAATTGATCAAGAGGTAGAATGGAAAATTAAAATGATGAACCAGAGGACATTTGAATCCGCAAACAAGATAGGCAAATATTTGGCGTGGCAAATAAGAGAAAGAAGAAAACAAAACACGATTAGTAAGATAAGGGAAGGAGAAAGGATTGTGGAAGAGCCAAAAGAAATAAGGAAGATATTTCAAAAATATCATAAGGACTTATATAAAAGAGGAAATGAAACAAAACAAGAAATAGAGCAGTTTTTGCAAGAACATCATTTAAAACAAATCCCAAAAGAAGAAAAAGAGATATTAGACCAGGAAATTACCCAAGAAGAGATAAAGAAGGCTATTAAAAAGATGAAAAACGGGAAAGTGCCAGGCCCAGATGGGCTCTCAGCCAAATATTATAAAACACTAAGTAACCAAATATCCCCAGTGTTAGGTGAAGTGATGAATAATATATTAAAGGAAGGAAGGATCCCGAATACCTGGAAGGAAGCATATATTACTTTGATTCCCAAAAAAGAGGCAGATACTTTAGAAGTGAAAAACTATAGGCCAATTTCACTACTAAATAATGATTATAAGCTATTTGCAGATATAATGGCAGAAAGATTAAAAAAGGTTTTGAACAACAGAATACATAAAGATCAAACGGGCTTCCTCCCAGGGAGACAACTAAGGGACAATGTAAGGAACCTGATAGACATTATTGAATATTTGGATATGAGCATAGATAGACAAGCGGCCTTGGTATTCATTGATGCTGAGAAAGCGTTTGATAACATCTCGTGGGATTTCTTGAAGAAAAGTTTGGAAATGATGGGAATGGGAGAGAAATTTAGAAAAGGTATAGAAGCTATATATAAGGAACAGAAGGCAAAATTGGTAATGAACAACACCACAACAGAATATTTTAGTATATATAAAGGAACTAGACAAGGCTGCCCCCTGTCCCCTCTATTGTCTATAACAGTATTAGAAATATTAAACAAGAGACTGAGGGGGGCAACAGAAGTCACAGGAGTCAGGGTAGGAAAGAGGGAATACAAAATCAAGGCCTTCGCAGATGACATTGTACTAACCTTAGAAGACCCAAAAAACAGCGTAAAAGAAGCTTTACAAAAAATTGACGAATTTGGAGCCGTGGCAGGACTTAAGGTAAATAAAACCAAAACCAAAATGTTAGTTAAAAATTTAACAAAGGAAGAAGTGATAGATCTAGAAAGAAAGACCAAAATTGCGGTAGCTAAGAAAGTGAAATATCTTGGGATCTGGGTTACAGCTAAGAACATAAATTTATACAAGGATAATTACGATGCCACCTGGAGGAGTATAAAGAAAGACATGGAAATTTGGGGGAGGATGAAACTCTCCTTTTTGGGGAGGATAGCTGTTGTTAAAATGAACATTCTGCCTAGAATGTTATTCTTATTCCAAACCATCCCCATACTTAAAGGCCTAAAACAATGTAAAGAGTGGCAGAGAGCCTTGGCAAAGTATATTTGGCAGGGGAAAAGGCCGCGGATAAAAATGAAAATTTTGATAGACAAAAAAGAAAGAGGGGGTTTTTCTCTCCCGGACCTAAGCTTATACTATGAAGCGGCTTGTATATATTGGGTAAAAGATTGGATAAAACTGGAGAATAGAGAGCTACTGGATCTGGAAGGCTTTCATAATTGGTACGGATGGCATTCGTACCTTTGGTATGGGAAAGTGAAAGTTCACAAGAGTTTCTTAGACCATATTTTTAGGGGACCATTATATCAAGCATGGGAAAGGAACAAAAACCTCCTTGAAAGAAAAACCCCATGGTGGATTTCACCAATAGAGGTCTTAACGATTAAGAAAATAAATATGGAGGAGATAAACGCCACCTATGAAGAAATGTTAAGAAAAACTGACCAAGGGCCCAAACTCAGACCTTATGAAGAAATAAAAAATTTATTCACTGGTTGGCTGCAATACCACCAGGTGAATGATTTGTTAAAAGAGGATAAGAGGAAGGCGGGTTTTGATGATAAAAAAATCAAAATTTAATATAGAAGTAATAGAAGGCAATAATAAAACCCTGTCTAGAATTTATGATATATTACTAGAGTGGTACACAAAAGATGAGGAGGTGAAGGAGGCAATGATTAAATGGGCAATTGACTTTGGTTATAATATTGATTTTGAAAGGTGGATAGAAGTTTGGAATTGTAACATAAAGTTCACAGCATGTATGGCATTGAGAGAAAACATCTGGAAAATGCTATATAGATGGTACCACACTCCTGTGAAATTGGCCAAAATGTATAGATTAAAAGATAAGAGATGCTGGAAATGTGGCGAGGTGGAGGGTGACCTATATCATTTATGGTGGACATGTAAAAAGGTGAAAGGCTTTTGGGAATTAATTTATAATGAACTTAAAAAAATATTTAAGTATACCTTTCCCAAAAGGCCTGAAGCCTTCCTGTTGGGAATGATGGATAAAGAAATTAAAAAGGAAGATAGGACGATATTCCTCTACGCCACCACAGCAGCGAGAATTATGTTGGCACAATATTGGAAAGTGGAAACCATCCCCAACATAAAGGACTGGCAGATTAGAATGGTAAACTATGCTGAGCTTGACAAACTAACATGTAAAATAAGAGATCAGGATTGTCAGGGAACTGACATCGGAGGAAAGGGAAGTGGTAAGGCTCCCAGAGACTGGGAGAGAGTCAACAGCCAAAGCAGGGACCAGCAGGGGGAGTGCGGGGTCTCTGGAGGAGGATCTCAGTAATGCTGAGAGAGACGCAGCAGCCCAGGCAGGAAGCAGCAGGGGAGAGAAAGGGGTGAGAGACACTTCGAGCGAAAATAGCGGGGAGGTGTCAGAAGCAACTGCAGGGAGACCCATGCTTCGCCGGAAGCTGCCACGTCGTGAGTCCAGGAGACGCGTTTCCGTTAAGGAACTTCTTTGCTGGAAGCGCTTCCGCAGACAGCCACTGTCAGACTCTACTAGTGACTAGAGCAGACATGTCTGAGGAGCTCTGTCACACACAGAGGTTTGTGGGGTCGCACAAACTCTGAAGGGGCACAATTTTAAGCACAAGCAGCTAACCATCCCCTGACAGCAGTCTGACAGACTCTGTACGCTGCCTGTGCAGGAGAAAGCATCATGAGCAACCCAGTCGGAACCGGAGACGCAGGGGTTGGAGCTGGTCCAAGCTTGGAAGAAAGGTATCAAGCTCTGGAGGTCCAACTTGCGCTGCAGACGGCGAGGCTCGAGGAGAGAAGGGCTCAGGATGCTGACAAAAAGGGGAGAACCACTCAGTTCCCCAGAAAGGTACCAGGGTTGGTGCAGAAGTTTGGGGGGGACCCCAAGGATTACCATGCCTTTAGGACTGAGATGCAATATGCTCTGAATGTGCAGTTTGATGAGTTCCCTGATGAGGAATCGCGAGTTGCGTTCGTAATTGGGCATCTTGAGAAGGGGGCGCGGGACTGGGTTCGACCCCTGATGGCAACGCACAACGATATCCTAAAGGACACTATGAAATTCTTTCGTGCAATGGATATCATGTTTTCCAGCGATATTGAGGAAGGGGTGGTGCGCAGACAGCTAATGGCTTGCAAGCAGGGAAGCAGATCTGTCCGTGAGTACTGGACTGAATTTACCATGCTGATTCACAGATTGGGGTGGGATTTATCGGCAGCACCCATTCAGATGCTATTTGAAGAAGGTCTTTCTTCAGCTGTGAAAGACGAGCTGGCCAGGAGCCCCAGGGCGGTGTCTATGGATCAGCTGACCAAATCTGCGCTGACCATTGGAGCGCGCCAGGAGGCAAGAGCCTTGGAGAGGCGGGAAGGGAGAGGGGAACGTTGGAAGGAGTTACGCATTCCAGACATTCCTGAGCCAGCTTTCCCGCCGGCAGAGCCGATGGAAATCGGAACAGCCCGCGCGCGCGCAGTTTCAAAGCCCAGTGAGGGGGCGAAGAAGGAGGGAAAGGGAGCCCGGAAATGCTATCTCTGCCAACAGCCAGGCCACTTTGCCAGAGTCTGCCCCCAGAGGAAGGAATGGCAAGGGATGGTGGGAGCTGTTGAGGGGGAAGAGCAGGGAGAAACGGAGCAGGTAAAAGCCAACGCCTGGTTGCCAGCAGGGCACTGCAGCCAGGCCAAAGAGCAGTGAAAGTGCCCCTTCCCCAAGTGCCAGTGCCAGAAGCCCCTCGACCTGCTCTAGTGATTGAAGTGTCGCTAGAGCTGCAAAATGGACACCCCCTAAAAATAAAGGCGCTGTTGGACTCAGGCAGCTCCTGCAATTTCATGAGCAAGGAGTTTGCTGCTGAGCACCAGATACAGACTATCCCTTTAAGCAACCCCCTGCAGGTGACCACGATCGATGGCAGGGAACTGTTGGGAGGAGGCGTCAGCTTGCAGACCGTCCCAATGATAATGAGGGTGGCAAGGCACACAGAACTGATAGCGTTTAATGTGGCCACCTTGGGAGGCGCTCCCATTATTTTGGGAATGAGCTGGCTAGCCCTACATGATCCGCTGGTGGGCTGGCATCAAAGAGTGGTTTCCTTCGGTTCCGCACACTGCTTAGAACACTGCAGGGCGGAAAAGGGGTCAGCAGGGGCCCAAGCCACCCTAGCAGGGACGGAAGTAATGGAGAAGGGGAAGGTGCCACCACAGTATGCTGATCTCAGCGACGTGTTCAGCGAGAAGGAAGCGGACCAACTACCCCCGCATAGGCCCTTTGATTGCCAGATCAATTTACTCCCTGGAGCACAGCTTCCGGTAGGCAAGTTGTATGCCATGTCAGACAGGGAGATGCAGGAGTTGCGAGCGTTCATTGACAAGAACCTGAAGAGAGGCTTCATCAGAGAGTCCAAGGCAGCGGGGGGTAGCCCAGTGTTTTTTGTGGATAAAAAAAACACGGACAAGCCGAGGCTGGTATGTGACTTTCGGGCCCTAAATGCAGTGACAGAGCCGGCGGCTTTTCCTATGCCCAGGATTGATGATATTTTGACCAGGGTGCGAAAAGGAAAGATTTTTACAAAGCTGGACCTAAGGGGGGCGTACAACCTGATACGTATAAGGAAAGGGGATGAATGGAAGACCACCATGTTCACCCCTTTGGGGGCATTTGAATACCTCGTTATGCCTTTTGGATTACAAACAGGCTCCGCGTGTTTTCAAGCCTTTATGAACCATGTACTGGGGCCTTTGCTCTACAAGAATTGCGTGGCCTTCTTAGATGACGTGTTGGTGTATTCGGAGAATGAGGAGCAACATGTGAGAGACGTCAGAGAAGTGTTGAGCAGGCTGCAAGCCAACAGACTGTGGGTGAAACTGGAGAAGTGTCAGTTTCATACCAAGGAGGTGGAATTCCTGGGGTACCGCTTGTCAGACAAGGGGTTGGCCATGGACCCCGGCAAGGTTCAAGCGGTGCTGGAATGGAAAACACCCAAGACCAAGAAGGATGTGCAGAGGTTCCTAGGGTTTGGAAACTTTTATCGTAAGTTCATCCGAAACTTCGCCCACCTGACGGCGCCCATCACGGACTGTCTCAGCAGCAAAAAGAAGTTTGTTTGGACGGGGGAGGCGGAGCGAGCGTTTGAGGAACTGAAAAGGGCCTTCGCCTCTGACGAACAACTTCTACATGTGGATTTACAAAAAAAGCTGAGGATCGAAACAGACGCTTCTGACAGAGCCATAGGGGCGGTGCTTCTTCTGCAGCCGGGGAAGGAGGGGTCAGAGTGGCGACCGTGTGCCTTCTTTTCGCGAAAGCTGAACAAATCTGAGAGAAACTACACGGTGTACGACCGGGAACTTCTTGCGATTTATGAGGCCTTCCGGAGATGGAGGCACCTACTAATTGGTGCACAACAGAAGGTGCAAGTGTGCACGGACCATAAGAATCTAGAGTATTGGAGAACTGCGCGAGTGCTCAACCAAAGGCAGTTGAGATGGGCCCAGGAGTTCTCCAAATTTAACTTTGAGATTTGTTACGTACCAGGCCCGGAGAACGTTAGGGCGGACGCTCTCTCACGCAAACCTGAATATTTGGAGGGAGAGGGTGCACCCGAAGAGACCCATGTCATTCCCGAGGACCGCTGGGTGTGTGGGGCGGCTTTGGTGGGGCAAAGGGAACTGGTAGAGGGAATGGTGCAGGATGAATACGCCCAGGACAAACTCAGGGGTCTCAGGAGGGAGGGAGACAAACCCGGGGGTTTTGAGGAGAGAAACGGGGCGTTGTACTACAAGGGAGCGTTATACATACCTGAAGGGGAATTGAGGGAAAAGGTACTCAAGCAACTGCACGATAGCCCCACAGCAGGGCATTTTGGGCAACACAAAACCATGTGGCTGGTTACCAGGGAATTCTGGTGGCCCAAGGTCAGGGAAGATGTGCGTGAATATGTGAGAGGGTGTGACCGATGTCAACGAGCCAAGGGGGAGAGGCGGGCACCGGCAGGTTTATTAGAACCACTACCCACGCCGGAAAGACCATGGGAGGCAGTGGCAATAGATTTCATGACTGATCTGCCCAGGTCCAAAGGGAAGACAGCCATTATGGTTGTGGTAGACCTGTTAACCAAGATGGCCCACTTTATAGCCTGCTCACATGCGGTCACAGCAGAGGAAACCGCTAAATTGTTTGTGGAAAATGTGTTTCGGTTGCATGGTGCCCCCTTGAGGGTGGTTTCGGACCGAGGGAAACAATTTACTTCCAGGTTCTGGAGGAAGCTCATGAGCTTATTGCATGTAGAGGTGAATTTTTCCACTGCCCGTCATCCAGAAACCAATGGGCAGGCGGAAAGAGCTAATGGTGTCCTCCAGCAATATTTGAGGTGTTATGTGAATGACAGAGAGAATGATTGGGTGGAGAAGCTGGCGTTGGCAGAATTTGCCTATAACAATGCAGAGAACGTGTCCACGGGGATGAGCCCTTTTTTGGCCAATCACGGGTGTCATCCCCGAGCCTTCCCAGGGGGGGAGGGGGAGAACTGGAGCGTTCCTGCCGCAGAACAGTTCGTTGAAGAAATGGAAGCGATCCATCGCCAGCTCCAACTTAATTTAAACAGGGCGAAGGAGGAATATAAGAGGCAGGCAGACAAAACCAGAAGGGAAGGGGAAAGCATTAGGGTGGGGGACCAGGTGTGGCTGTCCACCCAAGGGTTACCATTTAAAGGAGGTTGTAAGAAGTTAAGACCCAAAAGACTGGGCCCATTTGAAGTCACGCAACAGGTCAACCCAGTGGCTTTCAGACTCCGGTTACCGAACCACATGAAGTTGCACCCAGTGTTCCACAGATCATTGCTATCACCGTATATAGGGGACAGAG
Source organism: Podarcis vaucheri (assembly GCF_965113315.1). Taxonomy (NCBI): domain Eukaryota; kingdom Metazoa; phylum Chordata; class Lepidosauria; order Squamata; family Lacertidae; genus Podarcis; species Podarcis vaucheri. Next base: position 37,154,850 of record NC_138757.1, read on the forward strand.
AGGGGAGGGTCAATAGGGGACCAGCTATGGAGGAAAAAGAACACAGCTACCATGTAGCGGAGATTCTCGATTCCAGGTGGAGGGGAGAGCAAGTAGAGTATTTGGTAATGTGGGAAGGGGAGCCGGAGTCAGAAAACACCTGGGTCAGGGCAGAGGATGTAGATGACGAGGTTTTGATTGAAACTTTTCATCAGAGATTCCCTAGAAAACCCCAGCCAGTGGCGAGGTTCCGGAGGGAATACTTCGCCACCACCGACGACGAAGAAGAGTTGGAGGGGTTCGCTGATTCCGAGGTGGAGGAGGATTCAGCGAGTCGGAACGAAGACCGATGGAGGGAATTGTTCGAGACGTCTGAAGATGAAGAGGATTCTTTTAGGGGTTTCAGCTCCTCACCGCCCAGAGGAGAGAGTAGGGGCGGGGGAGAGGGGGGCCCTGGAGGGGAGGTGGATGTCAGGGAACTGACATCGGAGGAAAGGGAAGTGGTAAGGCTCCCAGAGACTGGGAGAGAGTCAACAGCCAAAGCAGGGACCAGCAGGGGGAGTGCGGGGTCTCTGGAGGAGGATCTCAGTAATGCTGAGAGAGACGCAGCAGCCCAGGCAGGAAGCAGCAGGGGAGAGAAAGGGGTGAGAGACACTTCGAGCGAAAATAGCGGGGAGGTGTCAGAAGCAACTGCAGGGAGACCCATGCTTCGCCGGAAGCTGCCACGTCGTGAGTCCAGGAGACGCGTTTCCGTTAAGGAACTTCTTTGCTGGAAGCGCTTCCGCAGACAGCCACTGTCAGACTCTACTAGTGACTAGAGCAGACATGTCTGAGGAGCTCTGTCACACACAGAGGTTTGTGGGGTCGCACAAACTCTGAAGGGGCACAATTTTAAGCACAAGCAGCTAACCATCCCCTGACAAGGATGAACAGAAATTTCTGAAAAATTGGAGTAAATTTTGGAAATATATTGGAATAAATGCCTAAAGTGAATTGACGGGGTTAGAACAATACGACCAGCGAGTGAATTTAAGACTATAGATTGAAAATCAAATACGTAATGGAAGGAGATATTTGATACTTATCAAAAGGATGGAGGGAAGTTCAGATTGTGTGTTGTTGTTTTTTTCGGATGTGTGGTTTTTCTTTTTTTTTCTTTTTTTGTATTTTTTTCTCTGTATTTTCATATATGTCTGTTTTTTGTGTATAACTTTAATAAAAATGCATTAAAAAAAAAACTCATGTGACTAGGCTCCATAGGAAAGTATTAATTAACAAAAGACTAGGCCAAGAATTTATTTCATCAGATAGAGTTAAAAAGAGAGGTGTGGTGATTTATGCAAAGGAGAACCTAGCACCGAAATTTTTGTTTAAAGATGAACAAGGAAGAATTCTGGCAATTGAAATACAAACTCAAGGAGAAAAAATTCTGATATTAGGAATCTACGCACCAAATGAGGGGAAAGCAGAATTTTACAAGAAGCTGCATGAGATATTACTGGACTATCTGGATTATTCCAACATCATCATGATGGGAGACATGAATGGGGTGGTCTCTACCTATATGGATAAGTCACAGAACCAGAATCTAACTAAAGATGGCAGACTACCAAAAACTTTTTTTGAACTAACTGACAATATGGACTTGATCGACATTTGGAGGACAAGAAACCCCTTAGGTAAAGAGGGAACTTTCTTTTCTGAGGCCCACCTGTCATGGACAAGAATCGACCAAATTTGGACATCTAGAGGGCTGGCACCTAAGACTATAAGAGTGGAAATCTGCCCAAAGACCTGTTCCGACCATAATGCTTTGAAAATGGAAGTGAGACTTACCCCAGCCGATTCCTTCAGATGGAAAATGAATGACAGCCTGCTAAGAGATCAAGAGATTGTAAGGAAGGCCCAAAAAGCTCTAAAGGACTACTTTGAAATAAACTTGAGTACCTCGGTGGAAAAAAGAATAATCTGGGACGCAAGTAAAGCCGTTATGAGAGGGTTTCTGATACAACAGAATACGATCAAGAAAAAACTATGGAATGGAAAAAAGGATAAGATATTAGAGAAGATAGGAGATGGAGAGAAAAAACTAAGATCGAATCCAAAATCCAAAGAGACTTTAAGAGAAATTAAATTCCACCAGTCACAATATACGAAATTGATAAACCAAGAAGTGGAATGGAAAATTAAACAAATGAAACAAAGATCTTTTGAATCTGCGAACAAATGTGGGAATCTGCTAGCTTGGCAGTTGAAAAAGAGACAAAAATTAAATTATGTTACCAACTTAGAAGTTGAAGGGAAAAACATTCAGAAACCGGGAGAAATTAGAAAGTGCTTCCAGAAATATTTTAAAAAACTGTACACCCAAGGTTCCGAGGAAGTGATTGAAATAGAACAATTTTTAAAAGACAACGGCCTACCAGAACTATCTCAAGAAAAGAGATCAACCTTGAACTGTAAAATAACACAACAGGAAATTGAGGATGCCATTCAGACTATGCAGCTAGGCAAATCTCCAGGCCCTGACGGACTTACCTCCAAGTATTACAGAACATTAAAATTGCAGTAGTAGATAGGTAGCCGTGTTGGTCTGCCATAGTCAAAATAAAAAAAATTCCTTCCAGTAGCACCTTAAAGACCAACTAAGTTAGTTCTTGGTATGAGCTTTCGTGTGCATGCACACTTCTTCAGATACCAAGTATACTTCAGATACTTCTTCAGATATCTGAAGAAGTGTGCATGCACACGAAAGCTCATACCAAGAACTAACTTAGTTGGTCTTTAAGGTGCTACTGGAAAGAACATTAAAAGACTACTTGATACAACCATTAATGGAGGTTTGTAACCAGATTATGGGGGGAGGGAGGGCACCAGAAACGTGGAAAGAAGCATTCATCACACTGATACCTAAAGTGGAAACTGAAAAGACTCAACTTAAGAACTACCGTCCCATCTCACTCCTAAATGTGGATTACAAAATATTTGCAGACATTTTGGCAAATAGATTTAAAAAAGTACTAAATGAAGTAATTCATAAGGACCAAGCAGGCTTTCTTCCAGGCAGGCATTTGTTTGACAATACCAGGAACATTATTGACATTCTGGAACTGTTGCAAACAAATATTAACACCAAAGCAGTGGTGATATTTATTGATGCAGAGAAGGCCTTTGATAATATTTCTTGGAAGTTTATGAAGAAAAACCTGGAAGGGATGGGAGTGGGACGGGGGTTTGAGAATGGAATAGAAGCAATTTATTCAGAACAAAAGGCTAAGTTGATAGTGAACAATGTGGTGACAGAAGAGTTTTATATTGAAAAAGGAACACGACAGGGGTGCCCCCTATCCCCTCTATTATTTATCTCGGTCCTAGAGGTGTTGCTGAATATGATTAGGAAGGATCGGCAGGTACAAGGGATACGGGTCGGAACGAAACAATATAAACTGAAAGCATTTGCAGATGACCTGGTTTTAACACTACAGGAGCCAGAATCTAGTACAAAAAGAGTTTTAGAATTGATTCAAGAATTTGGTCGGGTGGCGGGATTTAAGCTGAATAAACAAAAAACTAAGGTACTAGGAAAAAATTTGACATCTTCTGAAACAGATGGGTTTCAGAAGGAAACAGACCTAAACATTGTTAAAAAAGTGAAATACCTGGGGGTTAATCTGTCTTCTAAAAACTTGAACTTATTTAAAGACAACTATGAGAAATGTTGGTCAGAAGTTAAAAAAGACCTAGAAATCTGGTCAAGATTGAAATTATCCTTGTTAGGCCGAATTGCAGCTATAAAAATGAACGTCTTGCCAAAAATGTTGTTCCTGTTTCAAGCCTTGCAGATCGTGGACAGAGTGGAATGTTTTGGAAAGTGGCAGAAGGATATCTCGAAATTTGTTTGGCAGGGCAAAAAGCCCCGAATAAAATTTAAAATATTAACTGATGCAAAAGAAAGAGGGGGGTTTGCCCTGCCGGACTTAAGGTTATATTATGAAGCTGCTGCCTTCTGCTGGATGAAAGATTGGATTTTGTTAGAAAACACTGATGTCCTAGATCTGGAGGGCTTCAACAATTCGTTAGGTTGGCATGCGTATTTGTGGTATGACAAGGCAAAAACATTTGGAATGTTCAAAAACCATATTGTCAGAAAAGCAATATTTTTGGTCTGGAAAAAATATAAAGACTTACTGGAAAGTAAGACTCCGAGGTGGTTATCACCAATAGAGGCCAAGGCTCGGAAAAAACCTAATATGGAGGCCGGCTGGCCGAAATATTGGGAAATAATAGAAAATATTGGAGATAATTGGAGGTTGCAGAGTTTTGAAAAACTAAAGGGTAAGGTGCAAGATTGGTTTCATTACGCCCAAATTAATGAGGTTTTTAAATTGGACAAAAAAACAGGATTCCAGGTGGAAAAATCGAAACTTGAGACAGAGTTGTTAGAACCAAAGACTAAGGTATTATCGAGAATGTATAACTTGCTGCTTAAATGGAATACTCAGGATGAGACAGTTAAATCAGCTATGATAAAATGGGCTCAAGACATTGGCTATAATATCATGTCTGAGGACTGGGAAAGGTTATGGACCACCGGTATGAAGTTTACGGCATGTAATGCCTTGAAAGAAAACATTATGAAAATGGTATACAGGTGGTACATGACCCCAGTCAAGCTTGCTAAGATTTACCATTTGTCTGATAATAAATGTTGGAAATGCAAGGAAGCTGAGGGGACATTCTTTCATCTTTGGTGGACTTGTCCAAGAGTGAAGGCCTTCTGGGAAATGATTTATAATGAGTTAAAAAAGGTGTTTAAGTACACCTTCCCTAAGAAACCGGAGGCCTTCCTTTTGGGCATTGTCGGCCAAAAGGTGTTAAAGAAGGATAGAACGTTTTTTATGTATGCTACCACAGCAGCAAGAATCCTTATCGCTAAGTATTGGAAGACTCAAGATTTACCCACACTGGAAGATTGGCAGACGCAATTGATGAACTACATCGGCTGGGTGAGGACTGCAGGGCCTGCTCCCTTCCAGGGCCTTCTCCAACTGGCCCAGGGGGCGTGGCCCAGGCCCTTTCTCCCGGCTATAAAGGGACTCCTGCTGCAGGGAAGCCTCGGACCATCGGCTGGGTGAGGACTGCAGGGCCTGCTCCCTTCCAGGGCCTTCTCCAACTGGCCCAGGGGGCGTGGCCCAGGCCCTTTCTCCCGGCTATAAAGGGACTCCTGCTGCAGGGAAGCCTCGGACCATCGGCTGGGTGAGGACTGCAGGGCCTGCTCCCTTCCAGGGCCTTCTCCAACTGGCCCAGGGGGCGTGGCCCAGGCCCTTTCTCCCGGCTATAAAGGGACTCCTGCTGCAGGGAAGCCTCGGACCATCGGCTGGGTGAGGACTGCAGGGCCTGCTCCCTTCCAGGGCCTTCTCCAACTGGCCCAGGGGGCGTGGCCCAGGCCCTTTCTCCCGGCTATAAGGGGACTCCTGCTGCAGGGAAGCCTCGGACCATCGGCTGGGTGAGGACTGCAGGGCCTGCTCCCTTCCAGGGCCTTCTCCAACTGGCCCAGAGGGCGTGGCCCAGGCCCTTTCTCCCGGCTACAAAGGGACTCCTGCTGCAGGGAAGCCTCGAACCATCGGCTGGGTGAGGACTGCAGGGCCTGCTCCCTTCCAGGGCCTTTTCCAACTGGCCCAGGGGGCGTGGCCCAGGCCCTTTCTCCCAGCTATAAAGGGACTCCTGCTGCAGGGAAGCCTCGGACCATCGGCTGGGTGAGGACTGCAGGGCCTGCTCCCTTCCAGGGCCTTCTCCAACTGGCCCAGGGGGCGTGGCCCAGGCCCTTTCTCCCGGCTATAAAGGGACTCCTGCTGCAGGGAAGCCTCGGACCATCGGCTGGGTGAGGACTGCAGGGCCTGCTCCCTTCCAGGGCCTTCTCCAACTGGCCCAGGGGGCGTGGCCCAGGCCCTTTCTCCCGGCTATAAAGGGACTCCTGCTGCAGGGAAGCCTCGGACCATCGGCTGGGTGAGGACTGCAGGGCCTGCTCCCTTCCAGGGCCTTCTCCAACTGGCCCAGGGGGCGTGGCCCAGGCCCTTATTTGGAACAAACTTTTGGGGAAGCTGGGAAGTGTTCTGCAATTGCTTCCCTGTTCCAATGTGTTTTAAAATGTCCTCAAGCAGTCGGTGGCAATTTAAATTTGTATTTCTTTTTTTCCTTTTTTCTCTTGCTGGGGGTGGGTGGGTGTAATGGATATTTGGTTGGGGATTAATTTTAGTGTAATTGTGCTGTTTTTGTTTTCTGTTGTTTTATTGGTTCTGTATAGTTTGTGTTTTGTTTTTAAGGGGTGGGATCAGGGCTGCCTGGGAGTGAGGCCCCAGCCAACACGATGGCTGGGACAAGTTCCACAGGGGGGGAAGCACTGGGACATCCAATCTCGGTGATCATGGGCAGGAGGCGGAGTTACGCTAAGACCAGACCATGTCATTACCGAGGAGGCAGGTTTAGTCGTTGTTTGAAGACTATCCCTGCCTCCGGGTCTGGCCTTGACCAGATGGATACTGGAATCAACAGGGGAAACCCACATAACCTGAAGGTGTTGCTGTGTAATGCCAGGTCAATGGTGAATAAAACCACTGCCATCCACGACCTGATTGTGGATGGAGGATTTGACCTGGCTTGTGTGACAGAGACCTGGTTGAATGAGACAGATAGGCCTGTCCTTGCTGCTGCCTGCCCGCCAGGTTTCTCTTACGCACAGCAACCCAGGTCATGTGGGCGGGGAGGGGGGGTTGCAGTGATTTTTAGGAAGTCATTAGTCTGCACCAGGCGTCCTACTGGGAAGACCCAGTTTTCTGAGTGCATGTTCTGGAAGTTGGGCAATAGGGGCAGTACAGGATTCCTTTTGGTGTACCGACCTCCCCGCTGCACCAAGGATTCCCTGTCCGAGCTGCTTCAGGTCGTGGCGGATGTTCTCCTGGAGACACCTAGTTTGGTTGTCCTAGGGGATTTTAACATCCACGCCGACACGACCTTACAAGGGGCCGCTCGGGACTTCGTGGAAAGCATGGCCTCCATGGGGCTGTCCCTGAATAAGTTGGGCCCAACTCATAGTCATGGACATGCCTTAGACCTGGTGTTCACCTCTAGTGACGTGGGTGATCTGACACTAAGTAAAAGTGAAACAAAAGAAGTGCCATGGTCAGATCACTTCCTGGTGCAACTGGACTTCTCCGCGACCCTTCCCCTCTGCAGGGAGGTGGGACCAATTCGGATGGTCCGCCCCCGCCACTTAATGGATCCAAATGGTTTCCAGAGAGTGGTAGGGGATGCTTTAGCCCATGTTGATGGCCTTTCAGCTGATTCCCTGGTGGCCCGCTGGAATGCGGAGTTAACCAGGGCTATCGACTGTCTGGCTCCGAAGCGCCCTCTCCGATTGCATGGAGCCCGGACAGCCCCGTGGTTTTCTTCGGAGCTGAGGGCGATGAAACAATCGCTGAGACGGCTAGAGCGTCGGTGGCAGAAAACTCACTCCGAATCTGACCGGACACAGGTTAGAGCTCAACGTCGAGCCTACCAAGTGGCGATAGCGACGGCGAAGAAGACTTTCTTCACCGCCTCTATTGCATCTGCAGAAAATAGTAGCAGGAGACTCTTTCAGGTGGTCCGCAATTTAACGGAACCACCTTTACCATCGGGGCCTTGTAAAGACCCCAAGATCTCCTGCAACGATTTTGCAAAGTTTTTTGCAGATAAAATCACTCATATTCGGAAGGAGCTAGACACCACCGTGGGAGCAGGGCTGGGGCGGGAGAGTGCTAGAGCCCTGTCTGGTCAAGTTGCATGGAATCAATTTCAATCCGTTACCCCCGAGGATGTGGACAGGCTGCTTGGATGAGTGAAACCAACCACCTGTCTCCTTGATCCTTGCCCATCCTGGCTTATAAAAGCTAGCCGTGAAGGGCTGGGCGATGGGCTCTGCGGGGTGGTGAATGCTTCCCTCTGTGAGGGAACATTCCCAGATCCGCTGAAAGAGGCGGTCATTAAACCGCTTCTTAAAAAACCATCTTTAGACCCGGCCAGTATGGCCAACTATCGCCCAGTCTCAAATCTTCCATTCTTGGGCAAGGTGATTGAGCGTGTGGTTGCTGAACAACTCCAGGCACGCCTGGAGGATGCGGACCATTTGGATCCCTTCCAATCAGGGTTCAGGCCTCATCATGGGACTGAAACTGCCTTGGTCGCACTGGTTGATGATCTCCGGCGAGCTAGGGACAAAGGTGAGAGTTGTTTCCTAGTTCTGCTGGATCTCTCAGCGGCCTTTGATACAATCGACCATAACATCCTTCTGGACCGTCTAGAGGGGTTGGGAGCTGGGGGCACTGTTATACAGTGGTTTCGCTCCTTTCTCCTGGGCCGTGTTCAGAAAGTGGTGGTGGGGGATGAGTGTTGAGACCCTTGGGCCCTCACTTGTGGGGTGCCTCAGGGTTCCGTCCTCTCCCCCATGCTTTTTAACATCTATATGAAGCCGCTGGGAGAGATCATCAGGGGGTTTGGACTGGGTGTCCATCAATATGCAGATGATACCCAGCTCTACCTTTCTTTCAAATCAGAACCAGTGAAGGCGGTGAAGGTCCTGTGTGAGTGCCTGGAGGCGGTTGGAGGATGGATGGCGGCTAATGGATTGAAGTTGAATCCTGACAAGACAGAAGTACTGTTTTTGGGGGACAGGGGGCGGGCTGGTGTGGAGGACTCCCTGGTCCTGAATGGGGTAACTGTGCCCCTGAAGGACCAGGTGCGTAGCCTGGGAGTCATTTTGGACTCACAGCTGTCCATGGAGGCACAGGTCAATTCTGTATCCAGGGCAGCTGTCTACCAACTCCACCTGGTACGCAGGCTGAGACCCTACCTGCCCGCTGACTGTCTGGCCAGAGTGGTGCATGCTCTAGTTATCTCCCGCTTGGACTACTGCAATGCGCTCTACGTGGGGCTACCTTTGAAGGTGACTCGGAAACTACAACTAATCCAGAATGCGGCAGCTAGACTGGTGACTGGGGGCGGCCGCCGAGACCACATAACACCGGTCTTGAAAGACCTACATTGGCTCCCAGTACGTTTCCGAGCACAATTCAAAGTGTTGGTGTTGACCTTTAAAGCCCTAAACGGCTTCGGCCCAGTATACCTGAAGGAGCGTCTCCACCCCCATCGTTCTGCCCAGACACTGAGGTCCAGCGCCGAGGGCCTTCTGGCGGTTCCCTCATTGCGAGAAGCGAAGCTACAGGGAACCAGGCAGAGGGCCTTTTCGGTGGTGGCGCCCGCCCTGTGGAATGCCCTCCCATCGGATGTCAAGGTGATGGAAAACTACCTGACATTCAGAAAACATCTTAAGGCGGCCCTATTCAGGGAAGCTTTTAATGTATGATATTTTAGTGTTTTTTGGTTTCTGTGGAAGCCGCCCAGAGTGGCTGGGGAAACCCAGCCAGATGGGCGGGGTACAAATAATAAATTATTATATTATTATTATTACATGGAGATGGCTGAGATGACTGCCAGGATCCGAGACTTGGGAGAAGAAGCAATGGAGGAGGATTGGAAAAAATTTAAGGACTATTTGCAAAAGTTTTATAAGTTATATGAACTTTAAGATGCCGCATGACTTGGAAGGCTAGCCCCAGCAATGAGAGTGGATTATATATGAAATTGGACAATATTATTGAAAGAATCAAAGTTTAAATGGTTAAAAATGACAATATGTTTTGTTTTTAGAGTAAATGGAAAATAAGGGATTTAAACTTAAATTGTAATTGAAAGAACAAAAGAAACACACGAAACAAGGTTATAATTTGTTGATAAATTTATTGTTAAGAATGCACTGTGCGGGAGGTGTGGGGAAGTTCGATAGAAAGTTGAAATAAGTTGTTGAAATTGTTTGGTTTTTTCTTTTTCTTTTCTTATCTTTTCTTCTATTTTTTTTTGTTCTATCTGTAATTGGAAAAAATGTAATAAAAATTATTATATAAAAAAATACAATGCAATTTTCACTACAGTCAGACTTAATTAAAAAAAAAACTTGTGGAACGCTAAAAAAAAAAAAAGAGAGAGAGAGAAAAGTGCTGCTCCTCCCCGGAGGCAGCCTGCTTGCAGACAAGGGGGCTGGGCTGCCTCAAAGCCCATCAAGGCCAGGGGCTGCTAGCATGACTCATCCCGGCTTTATCATCTGAGGGGAAAGGGTGTGTGGTCTTAAATGCTGGCCTTGGCAACTTGGCTGAGCTACCTTGGGCCAGCTTAGCCTCCCTCACAGAGGGTTGTTTTGAAGATACACTCAGGAAAACACCCGAGGCATGAAGAAGAAGAACGAGGAGAGTCTGGAAAGTGGGGGTGGGGAGGACTTCCGGTCAGCGCCAGCGACCAATGGCGGATCCCTTCAGAGCTCCGGAGGGGATCGGCTCCGTGGGACTGGGTCTTGCCACTGCGTCGAAGCGGGGACCCTAAAAAATCACAGGTGATGAAGCCTGTGAGCGTGGAGACTCGGCGGGCACCAATTGCGCTCCCCAAACTGCGAAGGAGCCTTTTTAAAGGCTCCGGAATGGGACGGGGTGAGCGGCGCGGGGCTGAGAGTCGACTACCCATTCCGCGGAGTGAAGCCGCCCGGCCATTGTCGGAGAGCGCTGATTTCTTTCTGGACATTTGGACTCTAAAGCAACTACCAGTGAGTAGGTTTAATTGATTTATGGAGGAAAATCTGAAATTTGGCACCGAAACGGGAAAGGTATAAACAGGAAGTCTGCCTTTCCGGCTTGTAAACAGAATAAAGCAAAGAGACTGTAAAGCTGTAACTTTGAAAGACGTCATCTAAAGGCTTAAATTCCAACATCAGAAAAGTGGTTCCCCTCCTGTTTGCAGGAGAGGAGGGGAGAAGTTTGAGCATTATTTACCTGCAAGAAAAGGGGGAAGTAAATATATATCCGCTGCCCCAAAACCCTGGGAACGGACTGCCTTTGACAGGGAAGCAGATTACTGGGAGGACTGCCAGCACGTTAAAGGTAAAGACTCTTGAAATAAGTCTGTGAAAGATACATTGTTTTAAGACCGTTCTTGACTATAAAGTAACTTTTAAGGACATTGAAACTGTGGCTTTTAAGGGATATGGGGGACATATAAGGACCATATTTGCTTCAAAAAGTTACAAAGTGAAGTTGGAAGTGTGTCCCCCTAGAGGAGACTTTGTTGCAACAACAATCAAGCCACTAAGTAACCAAGCCAGTGGAAAATTCCTTTTCAAAACAAATCAACCAGGCGTGAGACTGACCTTGGGTTTTTATGAGAGTGTTATGGCAAGTGAGAAAGGGAAGATAGAGCTGGCACAGGAAAAAGTTACCAGGTCTGGCAGACAATACAAGGCTGACATTACACATCAGCGAAGGGCTTCAATATCTGGAGCAGCAGGCACAGTAGGAGCAGCTGCTTTGCAAGTAAAACCAAAAATTATGTCATCTGAAGACGTATTGGCTCAGGCACTTGGCAAAATTAATGAATCCCTGGAAAATTTAACTAAACAAGTAGCAGAGACAAACAAACAGGTTGCAGAGACAAACAAACAAGTAGCAGAAACAAATAAACAAGTGGCTGAGGCCTCAGCAAAAATTGATTTGAACACTACAAGTATTAATGAACTGGGAAAGAAGGTGAATTCTAATATACAGTCCATCGAAAAGCTATTAAAGGAATCGGCCACGACTCAGAAGATTGCAGAAGAAGCGAAGGATATTGCAATTGCCACTCAGGAGAAGATACCACCGGTATATAAGAAACTAGAGGACCACGACTTGGCATTGTCTATGGTCGAACTACAAGGGAAGGAGAGAAATTTAAGGATTAGAGCAGTACCTGAAAGCGAGAAGGACAATTTGGCAGACTTCCTTACAAAGAAATTCATAGATTTTTGGCAACAGGACCTGGGGGAGGAAGAATTCAAGATAGTGAGTGCATTTAGACTTGGAAAAAGACAAAGAAAGAACAAGGTAAGAGACTGTTTGATTACCTTAAGAACAAAAGAAGAAAGAGATAAAATTTTGAACTTGCACTACCAAAGAACTTTGGAAATTGAAGAGTCATTTGTGGAGATCTTTAAGGATATATCTAAACATATTTTGGATGTAAGGACCTACTACAGAGACCTGGTCGTTCTATTGAGAAGAAACAGAATACTCTTCAGGTGGGAATTCCCCCAAGGCCTATCTTTTAAATACAAAGGAAGGAAAATAAGAATAAGGACTGTGAATGATAAAGACAAGTTTTTGAAAGACCACGGTGAGGACTTACAGAAAGAAGTGGAATCTGGAGAGGAGCCAATTGCATCAGGAAAAGGAATCTTGGATATAGCAAACTTATCATTTGGACTCCTTGGCCCAGGGAAAGACACACCACCGACAGAAGAAGAAGAACTACTCGGTGCAGTTGGAGGGAAAACTAAGTAATTTCACCATGTCTCTGCAACTTCTAAGTTGGAACTGCAATGGACTTAATTCCCCTCGGAAGAGAAAAGGCGTTTTCCATATATTAAGAAAAGAACAATTGGACTTGATCTGTTTACAGGAAACACACGTAACGAGGCTACACAGGAAAATACTTATTAACAAGAGATTGGGTCAAGAGTTTATCTCATCGGACAAAGTTAAAAAGAGAGGAGTAGTGATATATGCAAAGGAGAAACTTTTGCCGAAATTAATTTTTAAAGATGAACAAGGAAGATATTTGGCAATTGAAATTCAATTTCAAGGAGAGAATTTTTTGATTGTAGGGGTGTATGCACCGAACGAGGGGAAATCTGAATTCTTTAAGAAGTTGCACGAGACTCTACTGGACTATTTAGACTATAATTTGATTTTGATGGGAGACATGAACGGAGTAGTTTCGACAAATATGGACAAAGCACATAGACAGGTAGTCACAAAAGATGGCAGACTACCAAAAACCTTTTTTGAGATGACAGATAATATGGACTTAGTGGATATTTGGAGAACAAAGAACGCTCTTGGAAGAGAGGGAACATTCTTTTCTGAAGCCAAGATGACATGGACTAGAATTGACCAAATTTGGGTAACTAGAGGAATGGCACCAAAGATAAAGAAAGTGGAAATCTGCACAAAAACCTGCTCTGACCATAATGCTGTAAAGATGGAAATGAAACAAATATCAACTGGCTCCTTTAGATGGAGGATGAATGACACCCTATTTAGAGATGAAGATGTGAACCAAAAGGCCCAGAAAACTTTGAGAGACTATTTTGAAATAAATATGAACACTGATGTGGAGAAAAGAGTAATCTGGGATGCAAGTAAAGCTGTTATGAGAGGGTTCTTGATACAACAAAATGCAATAAAGAAGAGAAGCCAAAATGAGAAAAAAAGATAAAATTTTGGAGAAGATAAAAGAAGGGGAAAAGAAATTGAGAGTGAAACCAAAGTCTCAAGAGATTTTGAGAGAAATAAAATTATACCAAACACAATATATGGAACTGACTAATCAAGAAATAGAATGGAAAATTAAACAAATGAGACAAAAGACATTTGAATCAGCAAATAAATGTGGGAAATTATTGGCTTGGCAAATGAGGAAAAGACAAAAACTAAATACGGTTACAAATTTAGAAGTGGAAGGAAAGAACATACACAACCCAACTGAGATTAGAGATTGCTTCCAGAGGTACTTTAAACAATTATATTTACAAGGGCCACAAAAAGAAATGGACATAGACCGATTCTTGGAGACAAATGGATTACAAAAAATCTCCCATGAAAGTAAATTAGTGCTGAATCAAAAAATAACTGAACAAGAAATAGAAGGTGCCATTCAAAATATGCAACTGGGCAAGTCTCCGGGACCGGATGGGCTGACTTCCAGATATTATAAATCTCTGAAGGAGTGGTTACTACAACCTTTGAAGGAAGTCTGCAATGAAATCTTGGAGGGGAAAAGGGCACCAGATTCGTGGAAAGAAGCATATATTACACTTATACCGAAAACAGAGACTGAAAAGACCCAACTTAAGAACTACCGCCCTATATCGTTATTAAATGTGGATTACAAAATTTTTGCTGACACCTTGGCTAAGAGATTGAAAAAAGTGATGAGGGAGGAGATTCATGGAGACCAAGCAGGCTTTCTCCCGGGAAGACACCTGTCAGATAACGTAAGGAATATAATTGACATTTTGGAAAAATTAGAAGTGAACATAAATACTAAAGCAGTTTTGATATTTGTGGACGCGGAGAAAGCCTTTGACAATATTTCTTGGAGCTTTATGAAAAAGAATCTCCAAGGGATGGCGGTAGGCCAAGGATTTGAAAATGGTATAGGTGCAATATATTCTGAGCGAAAACCTAAGTTAATTGTAAATAATGTGGTGACGGAGGAATTTAAGATAGAAAAAGGGACACGTCAAGGGTGCCCAATTTCCCCATTGCTTTTTATATCAGTCCTGGAGGTTTTGCTGAATATGATCAGAAGGGACCAGTTGGTTAAAGGTATACAGGTCGGAGCTAAACAGTATAAATTGAGAGCATATGCAGATGATCTAGTACTAACATTACATGAGGCAGAATCCAGTACCAAAAGGGTTTTAGATTTAATTCAAGAATTTGGTCAAGTAGCAGGATTTAAATTGAATAAGTCAAAAACTAAGGTTTTAGAGAAAAATTTAACTGTAATTGAAAAAGAGAGGTTTCAGAATGAGACAGGTTTGACTGTGGTCAAGAAAGTGAAATATTTGGGGATTAATATGACAGCTAAAAATGTGAATTTATTTAAAGATAATTATGAGAGAAGAATAATAATAATAATTTATTACGGCCGTAGGCCCATACAGATAAAAACAAGACATAAATAACAGCTTGTGCACGTGGGGAAAAAACGGCCGCTGAAACACTACTATAACAATAAAATACTATAAGGTGGAATGGCATACTACGCCTTAATTAGCTTGTGGTGCTCCTTGGCAACGCTTTTGGGTAAGGACAGCGACCAGGAACCTAGCCACTTTCAGGGTCGTATGGGTATCCTTATCCTGCAAGATTTGGGCAAGGTGGAATTTTGGTGCGGTACCCTCTAATTTCTGTATGATTGATCCCAACAAATTTGCCCGTGGCACATTGAATAAGGGGCAAGTGAACATAATGTGCTGAAGCGACTCCGGCGTCTCCTTATCACATTCACACATAGCGGAGGCTTGGCCCTTTGAGAATCTATGTCTCAGGACATTGGAGGGAAAAACGTTAAACCTCGCTTTGGTGAAGGCCAGCCTATGGGCAACAGTCGAAAGGGAGGAGAGGTATGATGAAACGCAATAAGTTAAAGTGATACCAATGTTCTGGGGCGAACAAACACCTCCCCCCAGCGTATAATTTCGCTGTAAATCGATGTCATCCAGTCTTTGGCGGATCAGTCTTTGAGCAGTGATTTGATCTAGTTTTAAGGAATCTAAAGGAGAGATTCCATAACTCAGGAGTTTGGCATGAATTCTACTAGTCCAAAGGCTGGAGAATTCATCTCGCCATAAGCATTGGACAAGGTAATGGTCTGGTAATCTATGCCACAATGATAACCAATAATTGAAGACTTGCTTCCACAGGCAAGTTTCTAAGGATGCGATCTTCAATTCTAGTCGCATGGCTGCGTTGCTTACGCACGGGGGGAGCATTAGGAGCCGACGTAGGAATTGGTTTTGCAGAGTCTCAAGAGGAGCAAGGTCTGTCATCACGGCCCAGAGCGGGGCAGCATAAGCAAGCACGGTAACCACTTTTGCCTTGAACACCTTTAGGGCCGAGGGAACATGCAAAGCTCCATCCGAAAAGAAAAATCGGAGGAGCGCATATGACAGAGTTTTGGCCTGGTTAAGGAGGTGTTGAATTTGTGCTTTCCACCCCAAATTGTATTGAAAAATAACTCCTAGGTATTGAAATTTTAGGACTTGCTCTATTTTTGCTCCACCAAGCTTCCATTCATATAACCTCCGACTTCTGGCGAAAATCAGAATCTTAGATTTAACATGGTTGATGGTTAATTGGTTGAGTTGACAATACGTGGCAAAGATCTTCAGAGCTCTGGTTAGTCCAACACGTGTATAAGATAGAATTACCGCGTCGTCCGCATATAAAAGGAGTGGACAGCGGGAGTCCACTAGTCTAGGCGCATGTGTACTTGGAGATGAGTTGACTAGGGGTGCTCGCATGTCGCTGATGAATAGATTGAATAGGCAGGGAGCCAATATACATCTTTGGCGCACTCCCTTGTTTATTGGTATCGAATTTGTGAGGTCGCCCGCAGGAGTAAGTCTCACTCTGGCAAGGGTACCTTCGTGGAGCTGACTTATAAGCCATAAGAGTCTTCTATCAATGCCCTGTTTTGCAAGTTTCTCCCAAAGAATATTTCTAGGAACGCTGTCAAAGGCTGCCTTTAGATCTAAGAAGGCAGCACAAAGGTAGCCCCGGGGGGGGGGGGGAGGAGTACTTCCGTGCCAGATGGTAAAGAACTATCGCATGATCAGTTGTAGAACGTTTAATTCTGAACCCTGCTTGTTTGTGGCCAATCTGATTAGTCTCATCTGCCAATCGCAATAGTTTAGTCAGCAAAAAGCTGGCATAAATTTTCCCTATGATCGAAAGGAGGCTGATGTTACGGTAGTTTTCCGGCTCCATTGGAGAACCTTTTTTATGAATTGGTACTATAATGGCCTCCTTCCATATTTTGGGGATGAGACCAGAGGCGTTGATTGCGTCGAAGGTTTTGGCCAAGATGCCAGCCCACCATTTTGGATGTAGTTTGATGGCTTCAGCAGGGATCAGGTCGGGCCCTGGGGCTTTGCCCGATTTCAGCTGGGCTATTAGCTTGGCTATTTCGTCAGGATCGGTGGGAGGCCAAATAGGTAGGTGGGAAAACAGATGCATCAGATGGTCGGAGGGAGCATCTGCCTGTGAGAAACATTTCTTCAGGAACAATTCCCATGTCGGTGCAGGGATGACTGCCCTTGGGTATTTCCTCACCCTTCTGTTAATCAGAGACCAGAATTCCCTGGATCTATGTGATTTTGAAGCAGTAATCAAGGCCTGCCAGCGATTATGTTGCCACTCACGTTTGGCAATTTTCTGCGTGCGTTTGTAAACTTGCTTGGCTTGTGCATAACTAGCTGGTAGAGTAGATGCATCGGAGGTCTTATATACATTATATATAGCACGAAGGCGCTGTCTTGCTTGTTTGCACTGAGAGTTATACCAGGGGGCACCGTAAGTATACTCGTTTCGATTTAATATTTTGGGTGGTAACCTGAAGAAGGACGTAAGATCAGTCGTATGATGGTGGAAGCGTTTCAACACTATGCTATGCTCGTCTGAGGCAGAGCCTATGTAGGGATGGGGCCCGAGGATTTCTTTTTGAAAGAATTCCTGATACCTTTGAGCCTGGGTCTCTGACCATTTGATTCCTCTTACTTGGAGAGATACGTTGGTTACCATCTGGGTCGCATGTCTATAGGCCTCCAACTGCCAATTCAGGGAAAGCTTGGCTACAAGGGGAAGATGGTCACTAGATTGTACATTCTCGATTTTAAAGGTGGAAATACACTTAAGTAGATCACTGGAGACCAGCAGGTAATCGAGGACGCTGTTTGATTTAACACTCAGGTGAGTGAAATCCCCTGGAATATCAGGGAGGCATGTGCCATTTAGGGGGACCAGATTTAAACGGATGGCCATTTGGTAGAGGAATACTCCAGCCTCATTAACTCGTTGGTCTTTAGAAGTTCTCCTCATGATTTGTTCCAGATCATAATTATCAAGGTTTGGGGTAACCCACCATTTGGCTTTGGTCAGCGAGTCCCAATTTGCTGCTGTGCGGGCATTAAAATCGCCACCTATTATGGCCGGGGTGTTAGGAAACTTAACATAGCATGAGAGCAAATGCTCTTCTAGCGAGCCCCATTTAGAGCCCAGTTCGGAGGAAGAACCCCCGGGTGGCAAGTAAACATTTGTAACTAGAAGTGAGATCTTTTCCCCCGCAATCAGCCCGGTAAGGGCGTAAGGAGGCAAGGCCTGTACTAGAGTAAGTTTAGAATGTAGGTTGAGGGAGATGCCTATTATTAGGCCCCCTTTGGGGCGGCCTCCTTTCAGGGAGGGGCAGGCAGGGAGTTCTAGAAGCTCAAAGCCATTTAGGGCAATTCTCTCTACTTCCCACGATTCTTGGAACAAGATGATATGAAACAGGTTAATATACTCCAGGAATTCTGGGTCAAGTTTTTTCCCCCTCCAGCCCGCAATGTTCCAGCTGAGGACTGATGGGGGGAGATCCTGTTGTAACCAATTCGCTGTCATTTCAGGGAAGGATGTGAGTCCTTTGGAGGCAAGGCAGACCCCACGAAAAAGTCAGTTATTTTACTTTGCATAGCAGGCACCTGCTAAAGGTACCTAGTCTTAAGGTTGGTAGTGAAGTATTCTGACTGGGGCGACAAAACGGGTCTCCCGCTGGCTAACCCAAGAGCGGACGCTTCAGTGGGAAACTCCACAGGATTTGCTGAGACTGCCCCACCGCAAGGTCTAAAGGTCGCCGATGAAACCATTTGGTTTATATGTCCGGCCGGGTCTTCAATCAAATCCGGGCCATTTTTTGATGTAGGTGGAACACTCCCCTGACCTGATGCTGGCAAAGGTACAGGGGATGTTCGGCGAACTGGTACCATTTGTATGTCGGGTCTATGCCGCTCAGGGGAGTATGAGGACTCCAGTTCCGGCATTGATGGATTGGATGGTAAGGAATTGTTTTGGTGGAAGGAACTCTGAGTTACACTCCTCAGCGGGGGACTCTTGGAGGGCGAGCCAACTTGAGAGGCAAAACCTGGGTCTGCCAAGCGTCGGTGGGTTTTGCCCACAAGTGGGTGAGGCATGGGTTTAGGAGCTGGACTAAGGTATGGGAGACTTCCTGCTTCCTTAAACCACGACTCCGAAAAGCTGGCAGAGTTATCCTGAAAAGTGGGCAGGACTTTTCCGTTCTTCTGGACATGTATGAGCTGATGATTAAGTACTTCTAGTCTATCAATTATTTCTTGTTCTCTCGGTGGAAGGTCGCCAAAGGTGGCTAAAAGCTCTCTTTCCTCCGGCGGGGTCAGAGAATTACTTGCGCCAGTGGGTTTCTTTAGAGCTCGTGGGGACGTAGGGTGAGTCCAGTTTCGGTACGGATGGATATCCTCCGGGAGAGGAGGCTCGATGTCCCGAGGTACTCCCGACCTCTCCGACAGAGTCCACTCCGTGCCGTGACCGGCAAGTAGGAGGGGGTGGGTCATGCTATCCATAAAAACTCTTGTTGGGAGACTTCCGGTTCGGCGCCAGCGCTAATGGCTGCTCCCTCTCCGAGCTCCGGGGAGAGGACGGCTCTGCGAGTTCGGGTCTGACCCGCTACGGCAAGCGGGGGACCCCTAAAATCACAGGAACGGAGCCTGTGAACAAGGAGATTCGGTGGGCACCTGAAGCACCCCCCTTTACCGCAGAAAGAGCCTTTTTAAAGGCTCCGGAACGACAACGGGGAGCGCGGTGCTGAGAATCGCTACCCAGCCCGCAGGGTGAAGCCGCGTCGCCATTAGTGGAGAGCGCCGATTCCCTTCCTGAATAATCTGGACAAAAAAGACCCGTGAGTAAGATTGAACCTCTATTCGTGCCAAAACTACTTGAAATTAGGCTGAAAACGGGAAAGGCGAAAATTAAGGAAGTCTGCCTTCCCCCGACTGCATGACAATTAAAGCAACGAAAGTTACTGAGCTGCATCCGTATGGGATATTGTTTTTAACTGCTTGAATCCGACATTTGGACTTTGACTATCCCCTCTAGCTTGCAGGGCAGAGGGGAGGAACAAGTGACTTTATAAGCTGCATGACCAACTTAAAGGAAAGGGAACTTTCTGCAGCCTTCAACCTGGCACAAACTGCTATTAGAACAAAGGAACACTGAACTGACTTTAGACTCTTGTGAAAGTAACAAAGTGGAAGTCTCATCGCTTATTTGATACAAAGTTTTGGGACTTTGTGGACACAATATATCAGGGAAGGCTGGGACTTTATCTAATGGGAAAGTGTTGCAATATACATATAGAAGCCTCCCGATAAATTTGCTTTTCAAATACTCCTTGCCTTTGTTTGCGGACATTTTGATTTGCTCCCTCTAGAGGGTAAATTAAAAGTTGCTACGCTTTGGGACAGTGGAATTTTCCTTTAGGAGAAGGCTCTCGTGGGAAACGACCTTGGGATATGAGTGGCCCAGCAGACGAGATAAGCACGAGAGCCAAGACAAGGCAATATCAACAACAGCTACAGCAACACAAGAAAAGAGGCTCGATCTCAGGCATAACTCCTACAGTGACAACAGGACAAGAAAAAGGTACAGCAGTCTCCATGGATGCAGTGTCGCAAGCCCTTCTTAAGATAAACCAGTCTCTGGAGAATCTAACAAAGCAGACGGCAGAAAATACCAAGAAACTGACAGAGAATTCACAGAAATTGACAGATTTAACAACAAGACTTGACCTGAACACAGAATCTATAAACAGGCTTACGCAAGAAAATTCTGCCACACGACAAATTGCGGAGGAAGCCAGAACTATTGCTGGAGAGACCCAGGAAAAATTAGAACCGATTGCCAGGAAGGTCTATGACCACGACGCAACTCTGGCATTGTGGGAACTACAAAGAAAAGAAAGGAACTTGAAATTACGATCAATTCCAGAGGACGAAGGAGACAATCTTACGGACTTTTTAACGAAAGAGTTTGCTGATTCCTGGGAAGATCTAGAGGAAGACGAATTTAAAATCACAACAGCATTTAGACTGGGCAGAAGACAGAACAGAAAGGCGCCGAGAGACTGTCTGATTACCTTGAGATCGAAGGAGGAAAGAGACAAAATTCTAAGACTGCACTTTGAAAAGGCCTTACAAATTGGGAACTCACCGATACAGATCTTTAAAGACATTCCTAAACATATTTTGGACTTGAGAGCTTCTTATAAGGATTTGGTCTACCTGTTGAAGAAGAACACCATTCTCTTCAGGTGGGAATTTCCACAGGGATTGTCTTTTGACTATAGAGGGAAGAAGGTGAAAATAAAGACGATACAGGATAAAGACAGGTTCCTGCAAAGAAATCAGGAAGACTTACAGAAAGGAACTGTAGACCCAATTGCTGAGCAAAGGAGTGTAATAGACATCCTGAACCTTTCGTTTGGACAGAACCTTCCACCACCAACAGAGGAGGAACAACAACTGGGAGCTGTTGGAGGAATACCAGAAAAATAACAAGATGGCCCTGCAATTCCTTAGTTGGAATTGTAATGGGATGAACAGCCCTTTGAAGAGACGACAAATATTCCATATTTTGAACAGAGAACAACTGGACTTGATTTGCTTACAGGAAACCCATATAACCAGAGCACACAGGAGACTGCTTATGAATAAAAAATTGGGACAAGAATTTATTTCGTCGGACAAAGTGAAAAAAAGAGGAGTTGTGATTTATGTAAAAGAGAAGTGGGCTCCAAAAATGATGTTTAAAGATGAACAAGGAAGATATTTAGCGGTGGAGATTCAGGTACAAGGAGAAAAATTTTTGATAATTGGGATCTATGCGCCAAATGAAGGTAAAGCAGAATTCTTCAAAAAACTCCATGAAACTTTGACGGATTATTTGGAATACAATATGATAATTATGGGAGATATGAATGGTGTAGTTTCTACAAACATGGACAAGACACAAAGACTGACTCTTACTAAAGAAGGGAGACTCCCGAAGACTTTCTTCGAAATGACTGAAAATATGGACTTAATAGACATTTGGAGAACAAGGAACCCTCTTGAAAGAGAGGGAACCTTTTTCTCCCATGCAAAGATGACCTGGACCAGAATCGACCAAATCTGGGTTACTAGTGGAATGGCTCCGAAGATTAAGAAGGTAGAAATCTGCCCAAAAACCTGTTCCGACCATAACGCCGTGAAGATGGAAATGAAATCTACAACAACTGGTCAGTTTAGATGGAGAATGAATGACACCCTATTTCGAGATAGAGAGATCCACATGAAGGCCCAAAAAACTCTAAAGGACTATTTTGAAATCAATCTAAAGGGCGATGTGGAAAAAAGAGTGATCTGGGACGCAAGTAAAGCTGTGATGCGAGGAT
The DNA here is from genome assembly GCF_965113315.1 of Podarcis vaucheri. NCBI lineage: Eukaryota > Metazoa > Chordata > Lepidosauria > Squamata > Lacertidae > Podarcis > Podarcis vaucheri. The sequence continues at coordinate 37,177,011 of NC_138757.1, forward strand.
TTTTGATTCAACAAAACTCAATAAAGAAGAGAAAACAGAATGAGAAAAAGGAAAAAATTTTGGAAAAGATAAAAGAAGGAGAGAAAAAATTAAGATCAAAACCAAAGTCCCAGGAGATTTTGAGGGAGATTAAGTTGTATCAAACACAATATATGGAATTGATGAACCAAGAGATAGAATGGAAAATAAAGCAAATGAAACAAAAGACATTTGAGTCGGCAGACAAATGTGGTAAACTTCTGGCATGGCAACTTAAGAAAAGACAGAAATTAAATACAGTCACAAGTCTAGAAGTGGATGGAAAAAATATATCTAAACCCAACGAGATAAGAAATTGCTTTGTGAGTTATTTTAAAAAACTCTATTCCCAAGGATTACAAAATGAAGAGGACATAGATAAATTCCTTAATAAATATGGATTACAAAAAATCTCTCATCATAGCAAGGTGGAGCTAAACCAGAGAATAACAGAACAAGAGATAGAGGGTGCCATTCAGGATATGCAATTGGGCAAATCCCCAGGGCCAGACGGACTGACTTCCAGATATTACAAATCTTTAAAGGAATGGCTAATACAACCGTTAAAGGAAGTTTGTAACGAGATCTTAGAGGGAAAAAAGGCACCCGAATCGTGGAAAGAAGCATATATCTCACTCATACCAAAGACAGAGACTGAAAAGACTCAACTGAAGAACTACCGCCCAATTTCGTTATTGAATGTGGATTACAAAATTTTTGCAGACATTTTAGCAAAAAGATTTAAAAGAGTATTGATGGAGAAGATTCACAGAGACCAAGCAGGCTTTCTCCCAAAAAGACACCTCTCAGACAATGTTAGGAACATAATAGACATTTTGGAAAAGTTAGAGGTGAATATAAATACTAAAGCAGTTTTGATATTTGTGGATGCGGAGAAAGCCTTTGACAATATTTCGTGGAGTTTTATGAAAAAGAATCTTCATGGGATGGGGGTAGGACAAGGATTTGAGAATGGTATGGGTGCAATATATTCCGAACAAAAAGCTAAGTTGATTGTAAACAATGTAATAACTGAGGAACTTAAGATAGAAAAAGGAACACGACAGGGGTGCCCAATTTCCCCATTGCTTTTTATTTCGGTCCTGGAGGTGTTGCTGAACATGATTAGAGATGACCAGCAAGTTAAAGGTGTACAGGTCGGAACTAAACACTATAAGTTAAGAGCGTTCGCAGATGACCTTGTATTGACCTTGCAGGAGCCAAACACTAGTACAAAAAGAGTGTTGGAAATAATCCAACAATTTGGGCAGGTAGCCGGATTTAAATTGAATAAACAAAAAACTAAAGTCTTAGGGAAAAACCTAACAGATATGGAAAAGAATAAGTTTCAAGAAGAGACAGGTCTGACGGTGGTTAAGAAGGTGAAATATCTAGGGGTTAACTTAACATCTAAAAACTTGAATCTGTATAAGGACAATTATGAAAAATGCTGGTCAGAAATTAAAAAAGATCTAGAAATATGGTCAAATTTGAGATTGTCAATGTTAGGCCGAATTGCAGTGATTAAGATGAATGTATTGCCTAGAATGTTATTTTTATTTCAAACTTTGCAGATTATTGACAAGATGGACTGTTTCAAGAGGTGGCAGAAAGACATTGTGAAATTTGTCTGGCAGGGCAAAAAGCCCAGAATAAAATATAAAATATTAACAGATGCAAAAGAAAGAGGGGGATTTGCCCTGCCGGACTTAAAATTGTACTATGAAGCAGCAGCATTCTGCTGGCTGAAAGAGTGGATGCTCCTCGAGAATACAGATATCTTGGATTTAGAAGGTTTCAATAATGCATTCGGCTGGCATGCATATCTATGGTATGACAAAATCAAAGTGCATAGTGCCTTTAAAAATCATATTGTAAGGAAAGCGTTGTTTAATGTTTGGATGAGATAGAAAGATCTGTTGGAAAACAAAACCCCTAGATGGTTGTCACCCTTAGAGGCTAAGGCCCACAAGAAAGTTAATATGGAGGTCGGATGGCCAAAGTATTGTGAGATCTTAGAACAGGATGGAGAGAAACTGAAATTAAAGAGCCATGAAAAACTAAAACCCAAAGTACAAGATTGGCTCCACTATTATCAAATAATGGAGGTTTTCAAACAAGACAGGAAAATTGGCTTCCAGGTGGAAAAATCAAAACTTGAGACAGAATTGTTAGAACCCAATACTAAGAATTTGTCAAGAATGTATAACTTGCTGTTGAAATGGAATACACAAGACGAAACAGTTAAATCAGTTATGATTAAGTGGGCACAGGATATTGGTCATAATATTATGTCTGCTGACTGGGAAAGGTTGTGGAACACTGGTATTAAATTTACGGCATGTAGTGCTTTAAAGGAAAATGTTATGAAAATGGTCTATAGGTGGTACATGACCCCAGTTAAGCTAGCAAAAATTTACCATTTGCCTGATAACAAATGTTGGAAATGTAAGGAAACTGAAGGTACTTTTTATCATCTTTGGTGGACATGCCCGAAGATTAAGGCTTTCTGGGAGATGATATATAATGAAATGAAAAAGGTATTTAAATATACCTTCCTTAAGAAACCAGAGGCCTTTCTCTTGGGCATTGTCGGCCAATTGGTGCCAAAAAAGGATAGAACCTTTTTCATGTATGCAACAACAGCAGCAAGAATACTGATCGCAAAGTATTGGAAGACACAAGATTTACCCACCTTGGAAGAATGGCAGATGAAAGTGATTGACTATATGACATTGGCGGAAATGACAAGCAGAATTCGTGACCAGGGAAAGGAGACTGCGGAAGAAGATTGGAAGAAATTTAAGATTTATCTTAAGAACTATTATAAACTTGATGAAGCTTAGAATGTCGAGATTTTACAGAGAGAAAGGGTTGCAGTAATATAAGATCAGATTAAGAAAGGACTATGATGAATTAGGATGGGAAAAAACATTTATAAGTTGCTATAAAATTCGGACATGAGGATGCAGAAAGGGGAGGTATGGGGAAGTCCGAGGAAAGAAGTCTATGAAAGGACATTTTGAAATGATATTTGTTTGTTTGTCTGTCTTTCTTTTATGTTTGTTTGTTATAAAAACTTTTGTAAAACTAATAAAAATTTTATAAAAAAAAAAGTAAAAACTCTTGTTGGGATGATATCGTACCTAGCCAAGAGTGGTTTCTGCCTGATGATAGCTGAAGGAATCCTTGGAGAGTAAAACGCAAGCATCACTTTCTGTTGCCCGAGGTGCTGGTTCAAAGGTAATACTGCAATGAGATCGCATTGTGAGATTTCTATGTTTAGGAGATTGCTTAGGTGCTTTTTAACCCCACTCAGTTTAAGCCACCTTGGTGACCCTGCCCCGATGTTTAGGCAGATTTTCTTAGGTTGCAGGGACAATGCTTGATGTTTCAGTGCAGGATTTGGTTTGTATTTAGGGATCACACTTCTTTTTTGGGTAGAAGGCAAGGACCTCTGGCACTTCAATTCCCCCGTATCTACAGTTGGTTTAAACTTTGACCAGAAGTTATCAATTTTCTGTTCGAGGTTACATAACTGGGAGGCTAGCACATCAATCTTCTTGAATATGCAATTAAGGGTTCTAACCACAAGATGGAGATGTTCATGTTGTTCTTGTCTTGCGCAGTCCTCAGTTCCAGCGTCCTGCACTACCCTCAATGGGGCACTCCCTCTTCCTCCAAGCTTGCCGTCTGCAGTTTTAGTCTGAGGTAAAAATAATTCCTCGGGTGTTGACGTTGTTTCTAGAGACATTAGAGGGTAGAAACGGTTCTGAGTTTTCACCCTATAGCAGAGTTCAATGGGGTCACTCCGTTTGTCAGATATGGGGGGGTCGATTTTTAATTGTTTGGTTCTTGGGGAGGGCAGAGCCTCGTCACAATCCCTTAGGCGTTTGCCTTGGCCCATCATTATGAGTCTTTTAAAATAGCAGTGCTTAAAAGGTAATAAAAGGTAGTAGAAATAGAAATACAACTGGATGTGAGCTGGTGGAAGACCAGTAAGTCGAAGGCTGCTTCCAAGGCTGCCGGAGAATAAAATTATCTGCTCATTAAAGCTGATTTACGATGCAAGCTTTACAGTTATTAGCAATGTGAACTCCTGGCATGGGCTCCAACACCCTGATACAATCTTCAGCAAAAACTTGAAAGGCTGGGAGCCACAACACAAATTTTAGGGAGGATTCGAAATGAACTCCGGCAAATGCGTCTTACCTCGTCGCCATCTTGAAAAAATCCTCCCCATAATTATGAGAAATGTTGGACAGAAGTAAAAAAAGATTTAGAAATTTGGTCAAATTTGAAGCTTTCATTGCTAGGCCGTATTGCTGTGATAAAAATGAATGTATTGCCTAGAATGTTGTTTTTGTTCCAAACATTGCAAATTGTGGACAGGATGGACTGTTTCAAGAAGTGGCAGAGAGATATTTCTAGATTTGTCTGGCAGAGCAAGAAGCCCAGAATAAAATTTAAGATATTAACTGATGCAAAGGAAAGAGGTGGATTTGCCCTGCCAGACTTTAAACTTTACTATGAATCAGCAGCTTTCTGCTGGTTGAAAGCGTGGCTACTTCTTGAAAACACAGACATTTTGGATTTAGAAGGTTTTAACAACGTATTTGGATGGCATGCACATAAAGCATTTAAAAATCATATTGTCAGGAAAGCATTGTTTAATGTCTGGATAAGATACAAGGATTTATTGGAAAATAAAACCCCAAGGTGGCTGTCACCGATGGAAGCGAAAGCTCTGAAAAGGCTCAATATGGAGGCCAAATGGCCGAAATATTGGGAAATTCTGGAACAAGAAGGAGATAAACTGAAATTGCAGAGTTTCGAGAAATTAAAAAACAAAGTGAGAGATTGGCTTCATTATTATCAGATAATGGAGACATATAATTTGGATAAGAAAATTGGCTTCCAGGTGGAAAAGTCAAAGTTAGAAACAGAACTGCTAGAACCCAAAACTAAGAATTTGTCAAGAATGTATAAATTTGCTGTTGAAATGGAATACTCAGGATGAAACGGTAAAATCCGCTATGATTAAATGGGCACAAGATGTTGGACATAATATTATGTTTGCTGACTGGGAACATGTAGGAATGAAAAATCACGGGAGACGAGAGAGGCAGGTGTAACATGAGGCGTCTGTCAGGGCGAGCCCTGAGAGCCTCTTTTATTGAATATTACAAGCATTGCCACAGGTGGGCCTGTGGCTGATTGGTTGATACATACACAAAGAAACTTGTGGTTGGTTAACATAAGTACTAAGGCGGGAATTACATGTGAGAGGTGGGGATTACATGTGATCATTTATCATTGATGGAGTAAAGGCTGGGAATCAGAGCTAGAACTAGACAGGCATGAAGCCTCCTAATTAAATTGTAACTAGAGATTAATATGGCACGAAACAATATAACAATCAAGTTCTGTAGATGTGGTCAGCTAGGCATGGAGAGCAGGTCATGTTGTTTTCCATGCGCTTAGGATGACTGAACAAGGAAAAGAATGTCCTGGTGTTTGGAACAGTTTTGTACAGTTTGTGCAGAAGCAGATTGTAAGCAAGACTTTCCCAGAATGCAAGAGAAAAGAGGAGCAAGGCTTCCCCATAATGGAGCAGTTTTGTACAGAAAGAGAACTAACAGTTATGTGCAGAAAGAAGACTTCCCTTTAGGAACAGTTGTGGACCACCGATATGAAATTTACGGCATGTAATGCCTTAAGGGAGAATATTATGAAAATGATATATAGGTGGTACATGACCCCAGTCAAGCTTGCAAAAATTTATCATTTGCCCGATAACAAATGTTGGAAATGTAAAGAAACGGAAGGTACATTCTTTCACCTTTGGTGGACGTGCCCAAAGATTAAGGCTTTCTGGGAAATGATATATAATGAAATGAAAAAGATATTTAAATATACCTTTCTGAAGAAACCAGAGGCCTTTCTCCTGGGCATGGTCGGCCAATTGGTGCCAAAGAAAGACAGAACATTTTTTATGTACGCAACAACAGCAGCAAGAATACTTATTGCAAAGTATTGGAAGACACAAGATCTACCCACTTTGGAAGAATGGCAGACGAAGGTGATAGACTATATGGGACTGGCAGAAATGACTGGCAGAATCCGAGACCAGCGAAGAGAGACGGCGGAAGAAGATTGGAAGAAATTCAAGGACTATCTTGGGAAATATTACAAAATGAATGTGAATGTTAGAATGATGTTGGATAGAATTTAAGTGGTTATCAGCTGTAATGATTAAGATAATTGGGGGGGGAGAAAGAAAGGTGTAAAATTAAGTGAAAATTAAGGGCGAGGATTTGCTGAATGAATAATTTGAATTGGAATACAAAAAAGGGAGGTATGAGGAGGTCTGAGAAGTAAGTTAAAAGAAAATAAGTGAACGAAATTATATGTGTTTTTATTTTTGTATTTTTGTTTTTTGCTTTTTTTGTATAATCTCTGAAAAGTTAATAAATATATTTTTTTGAAAAAAAGAAAGGGGGGTGGGGAGCGCTCCCACCCCAGCCGCTCCAGGATGGGAAGTGCATCCCAGGGGAAGCGGGATTCAGGCGGAGGAGGACGCCGGGTTGGGTGGGGGTTGCCAGGAGCAGCACAATGTCCTTCCACTCTCCAGGCAGGCGCCCAATGTGGCCAGCTGGCAAGGGCTCTTTCTTACTCCAGCCTTGGCGTGCAGATCCCGGGTTCTGTTGTAATTGCAGATTCCTGTGCACAACGGAATGATGAGCAGTACGTGCCACATGCTTAATGTTGCTTTATTTTCAGTTCAAAGTGGAGAAATTACAAACATGCATCTTGCCTCTGCGGGAGCAGAGAAGCAACCGTCCTTCTCATCGGAATGAAGAACACCGAGAGAACTAGTGAAAAACAGGAAACCATTGTACGTCACATCCAGCTTCCCATTCCCGTGGGAAAACCCAACAGTACTCTGACTGTGGAATGTAAACATTGTCTTGTGACAAGCACTTCGCTGCACAGTGAAGAGAGCAGAAACCAACATCCTCCCCCTTTCTGTGAACATCACTGGGCAGCGTGTTCGTACAATATCAGTACAAACCCAACTTTTGTACATAGGTACAGTGTTGATCCCTTGATACAATCTTGGACAATACATCAGCAGGAATTTCATTACCTGGCATATAGGACACCGTTACGAGTCCCTTCTGAATATATTCCCTAGCATGTTGCACCTTCAATTGCAAGTGCTTCGTGCTTTGCTTACAACCTTCTGAATTCAGCAAAGCCAAACATGCTTTGTTGTCCTGGTAAACCTGGATTGGACATTTGACAGGAATTTTCATGTCTTTGCACAATTGTAACAACCATTCACAATCCTTAAGTGAATAAGACAGTGCATTCAGTTCAGCTTCACAAGTACTTAAGCTAATTGTTGTTTGCTTCTTGCATGACCAATCAAATATGACCCTGATTGTACATGTAGCAAACTCCAGACGTACTTTTCCTGTCTGTAGTGTCACTTCCAAAACTTGCATCTGCAAAGATCTCAAGACCACCAGACTTCTGATTGTTAAATCTCAGTCTGTAATGCATAGTGCCTTTTAAATAGCGTGCTATGCGTTTCAGAGCTTTCCAATCCTTAACAGTAGGATTGTTAACTTGTCTGCTTAGCAAATTACAGCTAACAGCAATGTCAGGTCTTGAACATCTGGCAATGAAGTTTAGCTTGCCTAGCACACTTCTGTACAGTGTAGTGTCAGAAAATGCTTCTTCAGTGTCTTCTACCTGATAACCTGTTGTCATCGGTGTGTCTACAGGGTTAGCATCCATCAGGTTCAGTATGTTTAACACATCAGCAATTTTCCGTGACTGGTGTACTAGAATGTTACCACTTTGATCTTTCTCTATTTCCAGAGATAGGTAGTTGTTTACCTCACCAAGATCTTTCATGTCAAAGTGCTCTTTCAGTTGAACTAGGGCGTTATTGTACATTGTGACATCTTTCCAAAAGAATAAAATATCATCAACATAAAACAAACAATACAGCTTCTTTTGCCCCTCCTCTTTGACAAATACACATGGATCAGCTTTCCCTTGCTGAAAACCTAGAGAAAACAATGCTTCAGTGAGTTTTGTGTGCCAACACCGTGCACTTTGTTTGAGACCATAAAGGGACTTCTTTAGAGCACAAACAAATCCCTGTTTTACCTGTACGCCATCAGGTGGAAGCATATAAAGTGATTCACCTAGAGATCCGTACAAAAACGCTGTATTCACATCATGGTGACTAATGTGTAGACTCTCCTCTGCAGCTAGCTTGAGCATAAGCCTAATGCTCTCATATCTCACTGTGGGTGAATAGGTCTCGTGATAGTCTTCACCTGGTACCTGTGCAAAACCTCTGGCTACCAATCTGGCTTTGTGTCTGACTATCTTGCCATTTTGATCTGTCTTCGCTTTGAAGACCCATTTGCTTCCAAGCAGTTTCATTCCTGGAACTACTGGAACTAGCTCCCAAGTTTTGTTCCTTTCTAAGGAATCAAGCTCAGCCTTCATGGCATTTAACCATGGCTCAGCTTCCTTAGAATCCAAATCCTGGATTTCTTGGAAACTTGAAGGTTCAAATACCTTCTTGGAGCTTTTAACAGCTGCTACTGCTGTTTTAGCAAATTCATCAGCAAATCTCTTTGGAGGTCTGCCTTTTGTGGCTCTTTGTGACCTGCGAATTAGCCTTTGGTCTTCAACACTCTCCTCTTCCTTCTTGGGAGAAAAGTGGCCTATTGTGAACAATGGTTCTTCCAATTCCTGATCAGTGCTTTCAGAGGGTCGCATAGAGGCTTTCGCACTCTTGAAATCCTCTGAATTATCCGATTCAGTTTCAGACTCAGAATCAGAACCTTCATCAGTGGGTGTGGGCTGTTGTTGCTTATCTAATGAGCAATACATTTTCCATAATATCCTAACTAGACTAAAGGATGTCGAGAGACAAAATATTATGGCAGCTGTAAACAAAACTTGCTCCCCCATATTCTATGATTTAAATATCTTAGATAGCAGAGCCAATTACGTCACTAAATTAATAATCCCAGCCCAACGTAGGGCTTTTATGCTGGCCCGGTTGAATGTTTTTCCCTCAGCATTTGTCTGGGGAAGATATCAAAACATCCCTAGAAACAAGAGACTCTGCAGATGTTCTATGAATGTCCCGGACACTGTAGAGCATATTCTCTTTCATTGCCCATTGTACAGTACGCTCCGTCAACGCGTGCTGTCCCCTCTTTTGGGTGGCCTGGAACCCCAGCAAGGTGAATGTGTGGGATTCTGCCTATCCGATGTTGACCAAAGGGTAACGGCGGGGGTAGCTGAGTTTTTGGTAGCAGCCCTCCAAGGAGCAGGTTAACAAGGAAAACCACTGACTCTATATGTATATATATATATATATGTATGTAGCCAACCGCTGCCTTTTTATATATATTTCAAGTCACTTACATGTTATTTTCTCTTTTATGGTTTTATTTGTACAATGCCTAATAAAGGTTTGATTTCAATGCAATGCTTATCCTTAGTCTCATCACTGTCATCAGGATAACATTGGAAAAATCCCACATTCTCCCCCCACTTGGCATTGTACTCAACACTTCTTGTGAGCTTAATTGTCTTAGAGTCAGTCATCATTATTCTGTAAGAACCTTTCTGATAACCTAGAAAGATATCATGCAATCCACGTTTGCCTAACTTGGAGCTTTGTGGTGAGTGAATCCACATATCAGAACCAAAAATTTTCATGTGTTTGATGTATGGTTTCTTGCCAAACATCTTCTCATAGGGGGTACAACCAATCGCTGAAGATAACCTGCGATTGTAACTGTAAACAAAACATGAGAGAGATTCGGCCCAATAACTCTCTGGAAGATTGGCATCATGCAGCAAGGTTTTTAAGCCTTGAAGCAATGTCTGATTTACCCTTTCGCAAAGTCCATTCTGCCATGGCGAGCGAGGACTGGACAAATCGTGTTGAATTCCTTTCTCAGTCAGAAAAGCTTCAAACTGCTGAGAAGTGAATTCTCCCCCGCGATCTGTGAAAAGAGTCTTTATCTTCTTACCATGCACATTTTCCAACCAAGCACAGAATTCCTTGAACCTTGGAAAAGCCTCTGATTTCTGCTTGAGATTGTACACATAAATATACCTGGAAAATGCATCAATGAGAACCATGAAGAACCTATTTCCACCCAAAGAGGGCGATAGTGGACCAACTAAATCAGCATGAACAATCTGGTATGGTTCTGTAGCTTGCCTACTAGACACCTTACCTTTCGCAGCCATTTTCACCTTGTTTGCTGCGCATGCCTTGCACTTCATGTGGTACCTGCAGGGTTTAATAGTCATACCTTCAACCAAGGTAGGCATTTTAGATACTGCCTCAAAATGCAAATGACCAAATTTCCTGTGAAAATCATGAATACATCCTGCATGCAAACTTTTGTTAGAACCTGCAATGCAACAAGTCTCATTCTGCACAACATCATCATAATACAAAACAAACAAACGATCAACACATTCAGCATGCAATACATAATCGTCTTTCTTTGTGATGGTGCATTTCTTGTTCTTGAAGGAAACGTCAATGTTCTGTTCATTCAGCTGCATCACACTTAGAAGATTGTGTGTGGCATCCGGAACGTACAGTACATCCTGTATCTCTAAGTCCAAACTGTGAAGAACAACAGTTCCGTAGCCTTGACTGGGGATTGTGTGGTCATCCGCCTGGTGAATCGCACCTTCCTGCGGTGTAAAAGACACGAACAGTCTCTTATCGTTGCACATGTGGTGGGTAGCTGCTGAATCAACAACGAAGAAAGATCTAGACGTCTTCTGGACCTTTGCAACCTTTGGAGTGAAGCGTGAGACCATTGCCTTGTGCTGCGTTGTCCTGGAGACCGGACCTTTGCCTTTGCTTTGGCCTTTTCCACGCGATGAACTTCCGCTGCGCTGCTCTGTCTTGGCCCTGGGATATCTGCATTCCCTCTTCATATGGCCTAGACGTCCACACGAGTAGCATTTCACTGCCTTCAAAGCTTTGGCGCCCTCTGGTGGTTCCACTGCACTCTGGGATGACGTCTGTGAAGACTCCCCCTTACCCATGCAGCTAGCACCCCGGCGATCTGCTTCATTCTGGATCACGGCAGTAACATAGGCTACTGTGAGCTGTGCAGTTGGCTGAACAGCAATCTGAGTGGCAACGGACTCCCAACTTGGACCCAAAGAATGTAGTATCATGAAGGAATACACAGCCTCTGGAAAGGTGAGTCCTCTCTGTTGCAGCTCGTGTCTCAGATTCTGCATTTCCATCAGATGTGTATGCACATCTCCACCTTCAGCAAGAGCCATACCACGCAGCTTGGCAAAATAGTACATTGAGGAACCAGCTTCTGTCCTCAAGTGAGCCTCTCTTAAAGTGTCCCAAATTTCTCTGGCTGTGGTCTTATCACGCAACAGACAGAGCTCTTCTGGGGATGCTATCAATGTAAGTGTTCCCCTTGCTTTGGAATCCTTAGTAGCCCATTCATCTGTAATTGGAGCTGGGGGGTTGTCTGTAATAACATTAAACAGACCTTCTTTCCGCAGAACTGCCTCTGCATAAAGTACCCAGTCCATGTAATTTTTCTTATTGAGCTTAGGAATCCCAAAAGCATCAGCCAGCTTTGCTTCAGCCATCTCCGCTGCTTTAATCAAGCTGCGTCACAGTACAGCTGCTTCCAAAAGCACTGTAAAAGTTACTTTCGCTTTCCCAGCCACCAAGCCTGTGAGTTAGAGCCTTTGCCTGTATCGCGGCAAAACGGCTTCAAAAGTACAAAGTCCAGCCATAAAGCCATAAACTAAAAGCTGGCAGGCTGCCCGGAGCATGAGCACATACCTTCATCAATCAAACTCGACACGCAGAGCAGATAACGCGATCCGTTTCTCTGTACCTCTGCCGGCATTCTGACTCGGCTTCTGGAGTCCATCCTTCAGTTTTATTTACTTCTTTCTGGGCCCGAAACCAAAAATATGTTGTAATTGCAGATTCCTGTGCACAACGGAATGATGAGCAGTACGTGCCACATGCTTAATGTTGCTTTATTTTCAGTTCAAAGTGGAGAAATTACAAACATGCATCTTGCCTCTGTGGGAGCAGAGAAGCAACCGTGCTTCTCATCAGAATGAAGAACACCGAGAGAAAGTGAAAAACAGGAAACCATTGTACGTCACATCCAGCTTCCCATTCCCGTGGGAAAACCCAACAGTACTCTGACTGTGGAATGTAAACATTGTCTTGTGACAAGCACTTCGCTGCACAGTGAAGAGAGCAGAAACCAACAGGTTCAGCCCCAGATCTCTGGAGCGGAAAGGCTCTTGGGCGTTGGGTGTGAATATCATAGAATCATAGAATCATAGAATCATAGAGTTGGAAGAGACCACAAGGGCCATCGAGTCCAACCCCCTGCCAAGCAGGAAACACCATCAGAGCACTCCTGACATATGGTTGTCAAGCCTCTGCTTAAAGACCTCCAAAGTAGGAGACTCCACCACACTCCTTGGCAGCAAATTCCACTGTCGAACAGCTCTTACTGTCAGGAAGTTCTTCCTAATGTTTAGGTGGAATCTTCTTTCTTGTAGTTTGGATCCATTGCTCCGTGTCCGCTTCTCTGGAGCAGCAGAAAACAACCTTTCTCCCTCCTCTATGTGACATCCTTTTATATATTTGAACATGGCTATCATATCACCCCTTAACCTCCTCTTCTGCAGGCTAAACATGCCCAGCTCCCTTAGCCGTTCCTCATAAGGCATCGTTTCCAGGCCTTTGACCATTTTGGTTGCCCTCCTCTGGACACGTTCCAGTTTGTCAGTGTCCTTCTTGAACTGTGGTGCCCAGAACTGGACACAGTACTCCAGGTGAGGCCTGACCAGAGCAGAATACAGTGGCACTATTACTTCCCTTGATCTAGATGCTATACTCCTATTGATGAGGCCCAGAATTGCATTGGCTTTTTTAGCTGCTGCGTCACACTGTTGGCTCATGTCAAGTTTGTGGTCAACCAAGACTCCTAGATCCTTTTCACATGTACTGCTCTCAAGCCAGGTGTCCCCCATCTTGTATTTGTGCCTCTCATTTTTTTTGCCCAAGTGCAATACTTTACATTTCTCCCTGTTAAAATTCATCTTGTTTGTTTTTGCCCAGTTCTCTAATCTGTCAAGGTCGTTTTGAAGTGTGATCCTGTCCTCTGGGGTGTTAGCCACCCCTCCCAGTTTGGTGTCATCTGCAAATTTGATCAGGATGCCCTTGAGTCCATCATCCAAGTTGTTGATAAAGATGTTGAATAAGACCGGGCCCAAGACAGAACCCTGTGGCACCCCACTAGTCACTCTTCTCCAGGATGAAGAGGAACCATTGATGAGCACCCTTTGGGTTCGGGCAGTCAGCCAGTTACAAATCCACTGAGTGGTAGCATAGTCAAGACCGCATTTTACCAGCTTCTTTACAAGAATATCATGGGGCACCTTGTCAAATGCCTTGCTGAAATCAAGGTAGGCTACATCCACTGCGTTCCCTTCATCTACCAGGCTTGTAATTCTGTCAAAAAACGAGATCAGGTTAGTCTGACATGACTTATTTTTCAGAAATCCATGCTGACTATTGGTGATCACAGCATTCCTTTCTAGGTGCTCACAGACTGTTTGCTTAATGATCTGTTCCAGAATCTTCCCTGGTATTGATGTCAGACTGACTGGGCGGTAATTATTTGGGTCCTCTCTTTTCCCCTTTTTGAAAATAGGGACAACATTTGCCCTCCTCCAGTCTGCCGGGACTTCGCCTGTTCTCCAGGAATTCTCAAAGATGACTGCCAGTGGTTCTGAGATCACATCTGCCAGTTCTTTTAATACTCTTGGATGCAGTTCATCTGGCCCTGGAGACTTGAATACATCTAAACTAGCCAAATATTCTTGTACTATCTCCTTAGTTATTCTGGGCTGTGTTTCCTTTGCTGAATCATTTGCTCCAAATTCTTCAGGTCGGGAATTGTTTTCTTTATCGGAGAAGACTGAGGCAAAGAAGGCATTGAGGAGTTCAGCCCTTTCTATGAAAGGCAGCATCTGTCAGAATAGGGCATACTGAGCCAGTACAGATGAACGTGACTATTGGTTCGCTTCCTCTGCTATCTGCCTTTTTGGGCACCTCAGAGGTGGCAGAGAGAGGCAGGAGAGAGACCTCTTTCCTCCATGTCCCCACCCCAACTCTTAGGACCAGAAGCAAGAGACAGCTTTGCTGAGCATGTGCCCCTTCCCAGGGAGATGAAACTCTGCACTACTGTTCCCTGAATTGCTCGCGAAGCAGCCATACTCCAGGCTCTTATTGTCACAGCCCTGCAGGATCAGACCAAGGCCCATCTAGTCCAGCTCTCAGCAGCCCAGCAGATGTCCAAGGGAAGCCCCAAGCAGACTCCAAATGCAGCCCCACTCTCCCCACTGGGGACACCCGCAACGGGTATGCAGAGGTAGACTGCCTCTGCGGCTGGAGGTGCAACATGGTCTAATTTGACGAATGAATTTGACGAATCCTTTCTTAAAGCCATCCCCGTCAGTGCCTCTGGAAGGAGGAAATTTCAGTGTCACTAGGCACTCTGTGTCTGGCCTGAATCTGCCATCATTCCACTTTCTTATAGAGATCCAGGTTCTGATATTATGAGGAGGAAACATGGCTCTGCCCCTTTCCCACATCATGCATACTTCTATGATGTCCCCACTTTCCCCCCTCTCGCAAAGCCCCAAAGCCTCCTACATTGTAAGCCTTCCTTACAGGGGAATCATCAGAACCACCTGTGCTGCAGAGCTTCTGGCTGAAAGGCGACTCATGGAGATTTGCATTGAGTGCTGCAATGCACCCCTAATGATTCAGATTGTGTCATTATAGCATCATTGTGTTGATTTGTTATTGATATATTAAAGGGGCCTGGGACTTGCCTGTCCATTCCCAACAGCAAGGGCCCGTCGCCAGTTGGCTTGCTTCCTCTGAGGCCGCCTCAGCTCCTGGCAGCCCACACCCCCTGGCCAGCCCCAGAGGCACCATTCTCTGGGGGAGAACAGCTGGACAAGCCTTGGGGAGGCAGAGATGGCATCCGAGGAGGGAGGGAAGGAAAGAGGGACAGAGGCCAGTGTCTCCCGCGGCACCCCTGACCATCATTCAAGGCACCCCAGCTGCCACAGCACACTGCTTGAAAACCACTGCAGAACTGGGACGGGAAAGGTTTCTCGTCCAACTAACTGGTCTGGAGAAGAGGAAAGGCAGCCATGCTTGCTCCTTTGTCTTCTCCGAGGAGACTTCCAGCCTGACTTCTCATCTTGAGGCCCCAGGGAGAAGTGGGAGGAGGAGGAGGAGGAGGAGGAAGCATCCCCAGAAGAAGTGTGCTCCCCACCAGTAGGTGCTTCCACCCCCCACTCCTAAATCTGCTTCCAACAGATACTTTGGGGGGGGGCATCCTGCACCATCTGGTCAATTCCTGGTGCTAGGAGAATTAGAAGGTCTAAGATATAAACACATACATAAATACCGTAAGTAGTTCTCATCACAAAAGAATATGCAGGTAAACCCATGAACAGCCAGGTAAACCCATCAAGAGGTTTCCTGGCAGACAGGAGTCTGTTGTAGGCCGCCCCTTCTGTGATGTATGTATCTGTGAGGGCTGCCTCAGGTCCCAGCTCACAAAGGACCAACGCCGGTTGCTCTTTATATACAGAAATGTTTATTGAAGTTCATTGTCCGCTTCACAGCCGCGGCGCGCAGCTCTACGTCTGTAACGCTAGACCATTGAAGTCCCCTCTGAGTCAGACCCTCCCCTGCACCAGTTTAAGACCCTTGCTCTGCTCCACCTCCTTCTTTCCTCCCTCTTCCGCAGGGTCTTCCTGCCCGCTGGGGTTTCGCCCCTCCTGGATTCCTCTGACGCCGAATCCCCAGATTGCTCCCCCTCCCTCCTGCGGGCTTTAGGACCTGGCTCCCCATCCGGGCTCTCTGTTTTCCCGCGCGCCTGTACATTTGAACTTGGCGCGCGCGCCCAACTCCCAACCTTTCTTCTGATCGTTACATTACTCCCTTCACTGCTCCCCTCCCCTTCCGGGAGGATGGCTTGTTCTGACCTTCCCTCCACTCCTGCTGACGAAGCTGCTTCCCCTGACACACTGGAACTTCCCCCACCCTCACCACGCTCTGGTGGGGAAGTTGGTCCTGATTTCCAGCTGCCGCTTTGGGATTCCCTGCTGGCCCCTTGTCCCTGATGCGTCCCCCCCTGGGACCCCCCTTGTCCTGACCACAGGCGCCCCCTTCTGGGAATCCTCTGATTCGCTGGAGAGGCTCATGGAATCCCTCGGGCCACTCTCATCCTCCTCCTCGCTGTCCTGGGATTCTTCCCAATCGCTCTCCATCTCCTGCCTCCCCTGTGCCTCTGACCCTGAACCCCTGACATCCATCCCCCCCTCGAAGCCCCCCCTTCCCCCCTCCCGCTGCTCGGGTGCGGGTTCCGGGTGCTTCATTGCTGCGGGGGTAGGTGCTGGAAACTGTTCGTTCCCCCCGGTGTGCCGCCTTCTTTCTGGATCCGGCCAGTCCGTAACAAGCTCGTTGACGTCGATCTCCTCTGCTTCCATCTCTGTGTAGTCGTGCTCGAACCCAGGATCCTCCCCCAACACGTCCATGTCCGTCTCTCCCCCCGTTACCTCGGGTGATGCTGCGTGCCAAGGCCCCCTTAACAGCCCTCTGCTCCACCCCACCTCTGGTTGATCGTCCCACCAATAGGAGCGGTCTGTGTCCACCCCCGAGCATGATCCCCTGGGCGGGCTCGATTCCGGCGGCGTCTCCTCCGCGGAGGAGAACCCCTGGAACGTGCTGGCTGAAAGTTTGGGCATAAAAAGCCAGTCGTTGAAATAATCCGCTGGCATGGGTCTGTGTGGGAAGAGTGCATGGAACTCGTCTTTGAGCAAATGTTCCTCCAGGGCATAGTCCGGCACCCAACTGTTGGCGCTGGCCGGGGTACCTTCCCTGGCGAGGAGATATTCTACTCCCTCCTCCCCCTATCTCGAGTCCAAAATTTCCGTGACCTCGTTGAGTTTCGCCACCCTCGGTGACTCCCTCCCCTCTGGTGACTTTCTGCGTGGGTCTGGTGCGGTTCCTGGCTCCTGAAACCTGTGTGGTGCCTTGTAGGGTGTGAGCACTGACCTATGAAAGACCGGGTGCATCCTGGAGCCTTCCGGGAGAGTCAACCGGAAGGCTACTGGATTGATTTGTGCTTCGACTTGGTACGGCCCTAGCTGCTTGTGCCCTAGCTTTTTCTTAGCTAACGACTTGGCCGGCACCGCCTGGGCCGCTAACCATACCCAGTCCCCCACCTGGATGTCCTCCCCTGCTCTCCTGTGCCTGTCTGCCTGCACTTTGTAGGCGTGTTTAGCTAGTTCCAAGTGCCTTCGGAGTTGCTCGTGAACCTCCTGTAACTCTGCTGCTAAGTGCTCTGCTCCCTGCGGCTCCCCCTGCGCCGTCGTCTCTAACCCCGGGAAGGTTCTGGGATGCCGCCCATTGTTGGCGAAGAACGGTGTCACCCCCGTGGACGCGTGCTTCGTGTTGTTGTAGGCAAACTCGGCCAGCGGTAGGTAGTCCACCCAAGTCGCCGGCTGTTGATTCGCGTAGCATCGCAGGTACTGCTGCATGATGGCGTTGACCCTCTCCGCTTGTCCGTTGGTCTGCGGATGTCTCGCCGACGCTAAGTTAATCTTGACGTTCAGGATACCCAGCAGCTTCCGCCAGAAACTGGAGATGAATTGGCGACCCCGGTCGGACAAGATGGACCGTGGCAAGCCGTGAACTCTGAACACGTGGTCTATGAACAGCTTGGCGGTCTGTTCCGCTGTGGCCACCTTCGCGCAAGGAATGAAGTGTGCCATCTTGGTGAACAGGTCTACAACCACTAGTACCGCCGTCTTGCCTCGTGAACTGGGCAGATCAGTAACAAAGTCCAGCGCCACCTTCTCCCACGGCTCTAGTGGAGTCTGCAGCGGTTCCAGCAGTCCCGCCGGCTTCCTGTGCATTGGTTTGGCTCTCTGGCAAGTGTCACACCTGGCGACGTAATCCGCGACTTCTCCTCGCATCTGGGGCCACCAAAAGTCTCTGGCTACTAATTCTGCCGTCTTTTCCTTGCCAAAGCGACCCGCGCTGGGCGCGTCGTGCAACTGCTGCAGGACTTTCGCGCGTAGGTCGTCCCCCGGCACGTAGAGAGCACCTTTGCGGGTTAGCAGTCCGTCGCGTATCTGGAACTCGTCGCCCTTCGCTGTGCCCCTTCGCACCTCCTCCATCTTGGATTGTACGAATGGCTCCGTCTGCAGCGCGCGACGCACCGCGTCCAGGTCCACGGTGGCTGAGGCGCATGCATGCCCATGCCTGCGGTGCGAAAATGTGTTTGGCCGCCACCGGTGCCGCTTCCTCGAGATACTGCGGCTTCCTGGAGAATGCATCTGCAATGACGTTGTTGTCTCCCGGGATGTATTCTATCTTGAAGTCGAAATCCGCAAAGAACTCCGCCCAGCGTATGTGCCTCTGGCTCAGGAGCTTCGCCGTGCGCCAATACTCCAGGTTCTTGTGGTCTGTGCGCACCTGCACGGTGTGTCTGGCTCCGATGAGGAAGTGCCGCCACGCCTTGAAGGCCGCATGGATGGCCAGCAACTCCCTGTCCCAGATGGTGTAGTTCTGTTCCGACTTGCTGAGCTTCCTGGAGTAGAAAGCGCAGGGCCTCCAGTTCCCTTGCGGATCCTCCTGCAACAGGACCGCCCCCACCGCTCTATCTGAGGCATCAGTCTCAACCCGCATTGGTTTGCTGGGGTTCACGTGTAGCAGCTGTTCTTCGGACGCGAAGAGGCTCTTGAGTCTCCGAAAAGACTGTTCCGCCTGGTCCGTCCAGGTGAACTTTTTCTTTTTGGAACTGAGGGTGTCTGTGATAGCCGCCGTTTCCTTCGCGAAACCCCTGATGAACTTGCGGTAAAAGTTGGCGAAGCCGATGAACCTCTGGACTTCCTTCCGATTGCGCGGGCTTTTCCAGTCCAACACCGCGCGGACCTTGGCGCTGTCCATGGCGAGTCCCTTGTCGGACAGCCTGTAGCCCAGAAAGTCCACCTCCGTCACGTCGAACTGGCACTTCTCCAGTTTGGCGTAAAGTCTGTGCTCCCGGAGTCTCTGCAGGACTTCCTTTACGTCCCTCTCGTGAGCCTCCTGCGATTCCGAGAAGATCAGGATGTCGTCAAGGAAGCATACGCACTTCTTGTAGAGGAGTCCCGCCAACACGTGGTGCATAAACGCTTGGAAGCAGTGGGAGCCATTTTGGAGACCAAAGGGCATAACTTTGTATTCATAGGTGCCTAACGGCGTAAACATGGCCGTCTTCCACTCATCGCCCTCCCGCATGCGTATGAGATTGTATGCGCCGTGTAGATCCAACTTGGTGAAGATCCTCCCCTCCCGCACCGTCGCGAGCAGGTCGTCGATCTTGGGCATGGGGAATGCTTTGGGCTTTGTCTTCGAGTTTATGAGCCTGTAATCTACGATCAATCTTTTTTGGGGCGTGTCCTTTTTCTTCACGAAAAACACGGGACTACCCCCCACTGCCTTTGATTCTTGGATGAATCCCCGCTTCAAATTGTGCTCTATGAACTCCCTGAGTTCCTGCATCTCGTCCTCGGACATGGAATACAGCTTCCCCGTTGGCAGCGTCGCCCCTGGCAGGAGGTCAATGGCGCAGCCGTAGGGCCGGTGAGGAGGCAATTGGTCAGCCTCCTTTTCGCAGAAGACCTCCAAAAACTCCTTGTACTTGTGGGGCACCGCCTGCACCATGCCTAGGTGCATCTGCTGCCCATCCTCCTGGCCCTCCTCTTCCTGGCCGGTCTGGATGCAGTGCTGTGCGCAGTAGGATGAGCCGAAGGTCAGCTGCCGCTGGTACCACGCTAAAGCTGGGCTGTGTCTATCTAGCCAACTCATGCCCAACACTATAGGCGTGTCTGACAGGTGGGTGACGTTGAAGCTGATGACCTCGCGGTGATTCCCAATCTGCATCACCATGGGTGGTGTTTGGTGTACCACCTGCCCGCCCAGCAGCTTCCTGCCATCAACTATGACGACGTTTAAGGGCAGCGTGGCTGGTAGGAGCGCTATGCGATGCTGCTTGATGAACTCCGCCCCCACAAAGTCCGTGTTACTTCCAGAGTCAACGGTAATAGGGACTTCCAGGGTGAGTCCACTTGGCAGCTGGAGTGATGCGGTGAGCTGCACCACTGGTTTGGGTGGGAGGGGGTCCGTGGCTTGTAAGATCTCTGGGGACTGCTTCATTGACTTGCCTGCCTGGGCCCCAGTGCTTCTGCTTCCAGCCAGGCATTGTCGTTTCCCTGAAGCTGCCCCCCCTGCTGCACTGCTTCTTTTACTGTTGCCAAGGCTGCAGTGTGCTTCTGGAGCCTCTGGGGACACTCTCTGGCCATGTGTTGCTCACTGTCACAGATGTAACACTTCCTGCTCCCTCTAGGAGGCTTCATCTTGGCTGCTCCTGGTGCTGGGGCTCTGGCTGCTGTCTGAGCCTTGGCACCACCAATCTCCATTGGTTCCTCCCCCTCCCCCAGCGGAGGCGTGGGGTGCAGGGGCCCTAGGTCCCTGGGAAGAAAAGGAGGCGTTCTAGCTGGTGCGCGCACCTGGCGACCCTCATCTCTGTTCCAAGGGCGTTCTTCCTGGCACACTCCTATTGTAAGCGCTCTCTGTACCACCTCTGCGATGGTCCGAGGTCTGTCCCCCCTTGCCAGCTCATCTTTGACGGATGCATTGAGCCCCTCCCAGAACAAATCTCTCACTGCCACGGAGTCCTTTTCCCAGCCCAGCACATTCAGCAATGCAAAGAAGCGGGAGTGGTATTGTCGCACTGTAGCCTTGCCCTGCCGCAATCCATGCATTTCTCGCCTCGCTACGTCTATGTCCACGGTGGATTGGAAACAAGCGTCCATGGCCACGATAAATGCGTCTGAATCCCTTAGGGCAGGATCAACGTCGCGCCATAAATTGCGCAGCCAGGCTTTAGCTTCCCCATGCAGGTGGGATATTATGAAGCCCACTTTCTCCTCCTCATCTCTAAAGTTCTTCAGAAGCAAATTCAGCGCATAAACGACATCTGCTCTGAAACTGGGATAGTGCTGCAGGTTCCCATCGAAGTGGGCTACTAAGCTGCCTCCCTGCTTTCCGAGTCCAATTCCCTCTGACCTGGACCCCGGGAACCCTTCCTTGCACGCACATTCCCACCTGGCTTGCAGATCCTTGCAACGCGCTTCTGCTTCTTCTCCTTTCTTTCTGGTGACCACTACCTCAGTGGAAAGCTGCGAGACTGCGTTCTGCAGGGCTGCCAGCTGCTCCTCCGTAGTCATGTCTGCCAAACTTCGTGAGCTTGCAAAAAAAAAATTTTTGCAGATGGAGAGGGGACTTACTGTCAGGGCTGCCTCAGGTCCCAGCTCACAAAGGACCAACGCCGGTTGCTCTTTATATACAGAAATGTTTATTGAAGTTCATTGTCCGCTTCACAGCCGCGGCGCGCAGCTCTATGTCTGTAACGCTAGACCATTGAAGTCCCCTCTGAGTCAGACCCTCCCCTGCACCAGTTTAAGACCCTTGCTCTGCTCCACCTCCTTCTTTCCTCCCTCTTCCGCAGGGTCTTCCTGCCCGCTGGGGTTTCGCCCCTCCTGGATTCCTCTGACGCCGAATCCCCAGATTGCTCCCCCTCCCTCCTGCGGGCTTTAGGACCTGGCTCCCCATCCGGGCTCTCTGTTTTCCCGCGCGCCTGTACATTTGAACTTGGCGCGCGCGCCCAACTCCCAACCTTTCTTCTGATCGTTACATTACTCCCTTCACTGCTCCCCTCCCCTTCCGGGAGGATGGCTTGTTCTGACCTTCCCTCCACTCCTGCTGACGGAGCTGCTTCCCCTGACACACTGGAACTTCCTCCACCCTCATCCTCTCATCCTCCTCCTCGCTGTCCTGGGATTCTTCCCAATCGCTCTCCATCTCCTGCCTCCCCTGTGCCTCTGTCCCTGAACCCCTGACAGTATCGTTTATCGTTTTTCGCTGTATCGAATCGTATCCTTTTTGCTGTATCTTTCTCATTGACTTAAAGAATGGATCTGAATGTATTTTTCCTCAAAATGCTGTACTTTTCTAAATGTATCCAAATGTATCCGAATGGGTTTTTGTATTTCCCCCCAATCTCATCGCCTAGAGAATGTTCCTTAAATGTAACAATCACTTGTTCCAAATGTATTTGATTCAAATGTATTTAAGGCCCCACTTTTCAAATGGTGTCCTGTAGTGTGGTCGGAAAGTACTCTTTATTTTTTGATTTGGGTTAATGTCAGAATAAAAGCGAGTTCCTTCAAAATAACACATTCCTTTTTATCTTACCAATTTCTCATATTGTAAGAAGCGGAAGAAGAAACCATAGAGAGCATTCATATTTTCCTTCTGATCAATGAAGTCAAACGTTACAATTATCCATTTTAGAATGAGCACCTATAGGGAGAAGACAGATCTCAGTAAGCCAAAGCAAGGCCAAGACAACAAACCCCTTCTGGAATATGGTCAGCGTGTACAACATCTAGCTGAATCATCACCAGGATAACTAAGTCAGACTGGGGGAAATATCATTCTTCAGAACCAAAACATCATTACCATGCTTTCCAAGTTACCTGAAAGTCACTAGAACACTTGCGAGCACAGAGCCAAGACACAGCTGAAATAAGAGAATCCTACAAACCTCGGGGTTTGTAGATGGTTGTAAAGGTTGCTGAAAGGTTTCTAGTTCACTAGTTGGAAACAGCTTCCAGGCTTGGCAGGACCAAGGTTGCCTTGTAACTGTTCCTGTCTGCCTGCTTGCCATCGTGCATATTTGTAAACCATTTCTGCCAAAATATATACATCTGCAATAGTAGTTTCTGGAAGCAGACCCTGCAAGAGTGCACACTCCATGAAGTCCATATGAAGAGTGTTACGGAATGGAGGGGGGGCATATGAACGAAGTCTTACTCACGAGTAAGAGACGTAGAGCCCGAGGCAATGACCTCAAGGGAACCCTGCCACACTAGGACTCCCCTCGCCCCGTCACAACGTTGCACCAAGCACCGCACAAAAGTCCAAAACCCCGAGAAGAAAGCGCCATTTCTGACCCCGTATCCCGATGCTATACACGATCGATGTATTTGATGAATGAACAATGTATTCGCATGAGGATGCGCTCTAGCCAATCAGATGGTGTTGAATGTAGCCCTTCAGCCAATCGCAGCAATGCCATGGCTCTGCAGAGGCAGCTCAGCGCTGACAAGGTGATGACAGCTCCCGCTGCGAGAACAACGGACTGAGTCAATCTAAACCTCGTTACCCTGTTAATCCAATCAAAACTACATGTTGTTTAGTCGTTTAGTTGTGTCCGACTCTGCGTGACCCCCTGGACCAGAGCACGCCAGGCCCTCCTGACTTCCACTGCCTCCCACACTTTGCTCAAACTCATGCTGGTAGCTTCGAGAACACTGTCCCACCATCTCGTCCTCTGTCGTCCCCTTCTCCTTGTGTCCTACATCTTTCCCAGCATCAGGGTCTTTTCCAGGGAGTCTTCTCTTCTCATGAGGTGGCCAAAGTATTGGCGTCTCAGCTTCAGGATCTGTCCTTCCAGTGAGCACTCAGGGCTGATTTCCTTCAGAATGGAGAGGTTTGACCTTCTTGCAGTCCATGGGACTCTCAAGAGTCTCCTCCAGCACCAGAATTCAAAAGCATCAATTCTTCGGCGATCAGCCTTCTTTATGGTCCAGCTAGATACAATGTAGCAATGTCAGGCCAGGCCACTTCCGAAAAGAACCGTCTTTATTAAAAAAGCCTAAAAACACTTGGAAATTCATAGAAAACCACTGGTTTCACCGATTCTCTTCAATCCACCGCCAGTTTGCGTCGTTGGCCAAGGACTTCGGAACCCCTCGGTCCCCGCCAGTATTCCCCAAGCAGGAGGTCACCTACTCATAGGAAGGTACTTTACCCGTAGGTGACAATCGCTGGGCAAAAGCTCTCCTCCGGACTTACCCAGGCGGCAGACTATGCAAACCAAAGTTCTATTGTCCTCTTGCAGTAGGTGCTTAGAATGTACTTGGGTGTCGAGACCCCACAGCCACCCCCTCGTTGGAAATGACTCACACAAGGACACGGATATTAGGTTTCTGTTACTGGGCAAATTTTGCCCACAACTTTATTGAAATTAAAGAATGTGAGCGGTATTGGCTTAGGCATTGGTTGGACCTGACTATATCTGACTCCTGCCCATTGTGCAGGAAGTCCCAGTAAGGGTAAGCCACCGGTAGGGGGAGCCCTGTCGATGCGAACCAACTCAAGCTCCCCTTGGTGTTTCCGTCGGGGTCGTGTCAAGGCCTTAGCCCCCCCAGCCGGGCTTCAGACTAGATCAACACCCCCGGATTCCTTTAATGGAATACCCTTAAGCATGGAGGGGCAGGTGATGGCCACACCTCCCCTCCCCCACACAAGGTCAAACAATGCCTAACCGCAACCCTAACAAAGTTGTGACGATTGCTACGAGGTAGGCGAAAACCAAGTGGCCAGTGCCAATTTGCCAAGTGGTAAAATTCCTACCAGGCCCCTCGGACAACCAAGGCGACCAACCAAAGTCCATAGCAAGGCCATTGCCTAACCTGCAAAATAGGGAGGGAGGGCGGGTGATTGAGGAAGCGAGCCAAAGAGGAAGTTCTCTGGGGGTTGGCTGGCTGGGCTCTGACGTGGCTGGGATCCCATAGGCAACGGGGGACAGAGTCCCCCGCCCCTGGTGGGGAGTGGGTGGCCACGTGGTCCACCGCAACTCCTCCCCACTGGGAAGTGGAGCGGATTTCCCAAGACATATCCTGTATTTGCATGTTACCCCAACACATTCCTCCTATGTTAATCATGTATAACCCTCCTCTTTTCTGATGGAGTGGTGATGTTTAGCGAACTGTCTGCTGGGATAAGATAGGAACTTTTAAAAGTCCTTGTCACCCCGTTCTCGGGGTTCAATTCCTCTCTGAACCTGTTGCGCGATAAACTTTGGTCTCCGCTATTTGTTGGTGGCTGGACTCCTTCTTTGTTCCGCAGGGACCCACGGGTTCTGAGCAGCCTCCCACCTGGATTTTTCCGTAACAACAGAAACTCGACTAACCCTCTTGAGAGAAGAAAGGTGGCTTTTGCTCCCACTGCAATGTTGTAATCTAAATAAGCACATCTTCCTACAAGTGAATAGTAGCCACCTATCTGGGGGGAAATAAAGTGGTATGCTGAGAGACATGGTTACGGTGGAGAGCAAATCTGTGTTCCACGATCCGAACATCCTGAGAGAAACCAGATGGCAGCTTTTTTTTACTGTGTCCACAGAACTCAATGAAAGCCAACCAATGGTTTTGCAGTTGCTTTCCATGGACATTTTGCAACCAAGCACAGAATTCCTTGAACCTCGGAAACGCTTCTGATTTCTGCCTGAGCATGAACACATGAATGTACCTGGGAAAAGCATCAATCAATACCATGAAGTACTTTGCTCCACCTAGAGAGGTTGCAAGTGGACCAACAAGGTCTGCGTGGACAGTCTGGTAGGCTTTAGATGCCCACCTGCCAGAAACCTTGCCCTATTGAACTGTGTGTCATCATGATGGCCTTGGCCGGTTGTGAGTTGTGAAGGCCGCTTCCTGCAAGGCCCTTTCCACCTGGCCTGGGGGGCAGGGCCCAGACACCAGCTCTACTAAAGAGGCTCCTGGTGAGACCAGAGGGACATTGCTCGGCCTGACAAGAAACCCAAACTATTGGATTCTTTTGCCCCATCTTTTTGTGCCTGCTAAACAGCCGTGTCATGCTTGTGATAATATTTTACTCTCTTGGGAATTCTGCTGTTTTAAATGTGCATTTTATATTTGACTTTACTTAGCATTGTTGGTTTTTTGTGGGGGGGATGCTTAAGTTTTTGGTTTTGTTTTTGTTAACTTTGTGTTAAATATGTATTCTGTAGTTGA
Organism: Podarcis vaucheri; assembly: GCF_965113315.1. Classification (NCBI taxonomy): domain Eukaryota; kingdom Metazoa; phylum Chordata; class Lepidosauria; order Squamata; family Lacertidae; genus Podarcis; species Podarcis vaucheri. Next base: position 37,203,126 of record NC_138757.1, read on the forward strand.
CTTCCTTTGTAATGTTTTATTTTGAAATCTTTAATATTTCAGTTTGTTGTTAACTATGTTGCTTTAACTGTATACTCTATATTTGACATTCTTCAGATTGTTTTATTTATGTTTTAATATGCTGTAAACTGCTTTGAGATTTTTCTTGAAAATATAAAGCGCTATAGAAATGAAATAAATAATAATAATAATAATAATAATAATAATAATAATAATAATAATAATAATAATGTTCATTGAAATGTTGTCTCCAAAGACTGCAGCTGATGGAGAGATCACCCCTCCCTCAATTTTCTATCAGATTATTTAGATTTGGTAAATAATTCTTATTGCTGTTCTTATTGTATTGATTATTGTAATTGATTTCTGTAGTTCTGACGGTTTAGCTGCCTTGAGCATGAAAATAGAAAGGCAGGATACAAACCTAATCTAATAAAGAGCCCTCCTCCTCCTGAGCCTGGGGCAGGACCGTAGCCTGAGAGGGAGAGGGTTGCACAGTTCCCCGATTATTTTGGAGGAATTCCACACCACACATTTAAAGCTCTTACACCACTTGAAAGAGTCCAGGCTTTCCCTGAAGAATCCTGGGAACTGTAGTTTGCCAAGGGTGCTGAGAGATGTTAGATCTGTAGCAAACAGAGGTTCCCAGGATGTGTTGGGTGAATCTGTGACTCTTAGTGCAATGCTTCTTGAAATGTGTGGTTGTGACCATTGTCCTCATAACAGCACTGGGGTTCGGATTGCAGTGTGTGTGTGTGTGTGTGTGTGTGTGTGTTGCAGAATGGTTTAATTAGCTCATTCTCCTCCTAGCACATCGTCTTCATTCAACTCTGGCTGTTGAATGAATGCTTTCTTATAATCATTCTTATGTTTAAGTGGGCTTTGGCCTCCTTCCAGACAGCAGCTTGAAAGGGAAGCAGAGGAAAGCTCAAATGATGACAGAAGGCAGGGGCATCCAACAAGCAAGAGTTCTGGTTTGGATGGGCTACCAAGTTGCCTCCTCTTCTGCCCAGTGCTACTCCAGCAGCTTTGGCCCCCGGGAACCCCACCTGGCATGCATGATCCCACCTGGCTTGCAGATCTTGGCACCGCTTTTCCGCCTCTTCCCCCCCTCTTCTGGGAGACCACTACCTCAGTGGTAAGCTGGGAGACTGCGTTGCGTAGCTCAGCTATCTGCTGCTCCATACTCATGGCTGCCAAACTTCGTGAGCTTTGCAAAAAAAATTTTTGCGTATCTTTGGGAGGGGACTTACTGTGAGGGCTGCCTCAGGTCTCAGCTCACAAAAGACCAACGCCAGGCTCTTCTTATATACAAGGATGTTTATTGCAGTTCATTATCGGTTCCACAACCGGAGCGCGCAGCCCCGCGTCTCTTAGGCTAGACGTTTGAAGTCCCCTCTGAATCAGTCCCGCCCCTACACCAGCTTAAGAGGCTTGTGCTAGTCCACCTTTTCCTGTCTTTCCTTTTCCGCAGGGTCTTTCTGCCCCCCTGGGTTCCTTCCCTCCTGCTCTCTCCTGAAGCGGATTCCTCAGATGCCTGTTCCCCCCTCCTTCGTGCTTTGGGGCCAGGCTCCTCCTCCGGGCTCTCTCCATTTCCGCGCGCCTCCACATTTGAACTTGGCGCGCGTTCGCTACCCCTGACCTTCCTCTTGACACTTACACTACTCCCTGTACTACTCTCCGCCTCTTCCGGCAGGACGTCCTGCCCCGATCTCCTTCCCCTGTCTCCTTCCTGCTCCGCTCCGTGTGTCACACTGGGAACTCCACTCTCTTCACTTCGTTCCTGCTGGGAAGCCGGCCCCGATCTCCCACTCCTACTCGGGGTTTCCCTGCTGCTTCCCTGCTCCTGGCAGGTCCCTCCTGTGACCCCCCTTGGCCTGACTAGGGGCGCCCCCTTCTGGGAATCCTCCGATTCACTTGAGAGACTCATGGAAGACCTCAAGTCATTGTCATCCTCTTCCTCACTGTCCTGGGATTCTTCCCCATCGCTCTCCGTCTCCCCCCTCACCTGTGCCTCTGTCTCTGAACCCCTGACAGTAAGTCTCTCACCTTTGGCACCTTCACAGCCCCAAGAGGCTCCCAGAGTGGCTTGTGAAAGGATTCCCACAGGAGGAATCACAGTCTGGTATCAGGCGCACAACACAATGTGTGTCCCTGGGAGGCCGGACAAGGCTGGAGACATTTCCTGCCCTCTTCCTTGATCTTACACTTCCACCTTGGGGCCAGGCAATAGAACTCACTCATCCCATGATGGAAGCAAGTCTTCCCTGGCTTGGGTCTGCTTCCATGTTCTCTTGCACCCATTATTTGGGGGGGGGGAGGGTTGAGGATCAGATCAGTCATCTGATCCAGTACGGTCTTGTCTTTTCTCTACAGCATGCTCTCGTCCCTCTGGAGCTGGCTCACTTCTGCCCCAAAGAAGGTAACACCCACAGCCTGGGGACATGGGACGCACTTTCCAGACTAAGGAGAGCCCACTCAGTAGCTGCAGCATCCTTGCTTGATGCAGACCTCCTGGGTCATGTGGCTGTGAAATCCTGCCACAGCACAAAGATGGCCAAACTGCAGGCTTGGAAGGAGTCGTTGCCACCAAAGACAGGATCCATAAAGCCTCCTTGTAAATAGGGTGGAATGGGGGCCAGGTCAATTTGGTGAATCAGTAAATGTGGCAGAAATTCATCTCTCTTCTCCTTCATTCTCTTCCAGATGACATAAGACTTGATGTCAGTTTCGATTATGGGGATAAGACACAAGTTTCAAGGCTCAGCGGTGATGGAGTGGCAAGTTTTGCTTGCTGTTTCATTGTGTGTTGTTGCTAATTGTGATCATTGCTGTTGTTTTAGAATTCTTTCCTATGCAATATTACTTTTTTATTGCTTTTAAATTGTTGCTTTTAAGTTGTCCTTGTAAAGGAAAGTGTTCTGCTAATGTTGATTGTATTCTGAATTGCTTCAAGAAGCCTCATAGCAATGAATACTATTAAGAGTAATAATTACTTTACCTGCCTTAATTATAATAAAGCATTGACATGCATATTTTAAATTAGCGGTTAAGGTCTTAAACTACACATTTTAATAGTTTCACATCTGTATTCTTTACTGTGTTCTAGCTTATAGATTTTAATTTTAACCTACATATATGTGAGAGCCAGTGTGGTGTAGTGGTTAAGAGCGGTAGTCTCGTAATCTGGGGAACCAGGTTCGCATCTCTGCTCCTCCACATGCAGCTGCTGGGTGACCTTGGACCAGTCACACTTCTCTGAAGTCTCTCAGCCCCACTCACCTAGAATCATAGAATCATAGAATCATAGAGTTGGAAGAGACCACAAGGGCCATCGAGTCCAACCCCCTGCCAAGCAGGAAACACCATCAGAGCACTCCTGACATATGGTTGGCAAGCCTCTGCTTAAAGACCTCCAAAGTAGGAGACTCCACCACACTCCTTGGCAGCAAATTCCACTGTCGAACAGCTCTTACTGTCAGGAAGTTCTTCCTAATGTTTAGGTGGAATCTTCTTTCTTGTAGTTTGGCTCCATTGCTCCGTGTCCGCTTCTCTGGAGCAGCAGAAAACAACCTTTCTCCCTCCTCCATGTGACATCCTTTTATATATTTGAACATGGCTATCATATCACCCCTTAACCTCCTCTTCTGCAGGCTAAACATGCCCAGCTCCCTTAGCAGTTCCTCATAAGGCGTCGTTTCCAGGCCTTTGACCATTTTGGTTGCCCTCCTCTGGACACGTTCCAGTTTGTCAGTGTCCTTCTTGAACTGTGGTGCCCAGAACTGGACACAGTACTCCAGGTGAGGTCTGACCAGAGCAGAATACAGTGGGACTATTACTTCCCTTGATCTAGATGCTATACTCCTATTGATGCAGCCCAGAATTGCATTAGCTTTTTTAGCTGCCGCGTCACACTGTTGGCTCATGTCAAGTTTGTGGTCAACCAAGACTCCTAGATCCTTTTCACATGTACTGCTCTCAAGCCAGGTGTCCCCCATCTTGTATTTGTGCCTCTCATTTTTTTTGCCCAAGTGCAATACTTTACATTTCTCCCTGTTAAAATTCATCTTGTTTGTTTTTGCCCAGTTCTCTAATCTGTCAAGGTCGTTTTGAAGTGTGATCCTGTCCTCTGGGGTGTTAGCCACCCCTCCCAATTTGGTGTCATCTGCAAATTTGATCAAGATGCCCCTGAGTCCATCATCCAAGTCGTTGATAAAGATGTTGAATAAGACCGGGCCCAAGACAGAACCCTGTGGCACCCCACTAGTCACTCTTCTCCAGGATGAAGAGGAACCATTGATGAGCACCCTTTGGGTTCGGTCAGCCAGCCAGTTACAAATCCACTGAGTGGTAGCATAGTCAAGACCGCATTTTACCAGCTTCTTTACAAGAATATCATGGGGCACCTTGTCAAATGCCTTGCTGAAATCAAGGTAGGCTACATCCACTGCGTTCCCTTCATCTACCAGGCTTGTAATTCTATCAAAAAACGAGATCAGGTTAGTCTGACATGACTTATTTTTCAGAAATCCATGCTGACTATTGGTGATCACAGCATTCCTTTCTAGGTGCTCACAAACTGTTTGCTTAATGATCTGCTCCAGAATCTTCCCTGCTATTGATGTCAGACTGACTGGGCGGTAATTATTTGGGTCCTCTCTTTTCCCCTTTTTGAAAATAGGGACAACATTTGCCCTCCTCCAGTCTGCCGGGACTTCGCCTGTTCTCCAGGAATTCTCAAAGATGACTGCCAGTGGTTCTGAGATCACACCTGCCAGTTCTTTTAATACTCTTTTGTGAATCTTTTGTGAATCTTTGCATTTTGTGAATCTTTGCATTTTTGTCCATTTACTGTACTGCATTTATTTTCCCCGATTTGAACTATAAAATGGTGATTTTCTTGAGTCAAAATGAGAGTACCCCAAACATTTTTTTAATAGAAAAAAGCACTGGTTACAACATAAAAATCGCAATATAGAAACACAAAATGCATAATAAAGGTGAAAAACAACCCAGTAAAGCCCCCTCCCCAACACATTTCAAAACCTGAGACAGAAGCCTACAACCAAAATGGGGTGTGTGTGTGTAAGAGAAGGCAGGGAGTCTTTGCAGCATAGCCATAACACAAATACGGGTGGCCTAACAGTTGCAGGCAGACCCATATCATTTCACACACTACTTCGGCTGCGGGACATCGTATCAACAAGGAAAGGAGCATGTGGTGTTGTTGCATCTCCTCGGGTATTTGTTGATTTGTCGCCACGAGGGGTTGTAGTTGTGGAGGTATAGTTTGATGAGGTTTCTGGTTATTTGTACCCTAGGTGCCCACTCACACACAAAAACAAATCTCCCTGCAGCCAACCAAAGACCACCAACCACACCCTAGGTCACCCCCCAACCTCTCTCACCACCAAGGAAATGCAACAAGGGAATAGTAAGTGAACCCACGCAAGTGATGCTGACACAAAACCCCACACATACAGGGGAAACTCGGGAAATTAGAATATCGTGGAAAAGTTCATTTATTTCAGTAATTCAACTTTAAAAAGGTGAAACTAATATAGGAGATAGACTCATGACATGCGAAGCAAGATATGTCAAGCCTTTATTTGTTATAAACGTGATGAATATGGGGTACAGCTGATAAAAAACCCAGATTAACAATCCCATAAAATTGGAATATTGTGAAAAGGTGCAGTAGCTATTCAATCCATAACACCTGCAATGGGTTCAGTAGGAAGCACAATCATGGGGAAGGCTGCTGACCTGACAGTTGTGCAGAAAGCCATCATTGAGACCCTCCATAAGGAGGGAAAGTCTCAAAGGGTAATTGCAGAAGAAGTTGGATGTTCCCAAAGTGCTGTATCAAAGCACATTAATGGAAAGTTATGCGGAAGGGGAAAGTGTGGAAGAAAAAGGTGTACAAGCAGCAGGGATGACCACAGCCTGGACAGGATTGTCAGGAAAAGACCATTCAAACGTGTTGGGGACTGAGGCTGGAGTTAGTGCATCAAGAGCCACCACACACAGAAGGATCCTGGAGCTGGGCTTCAAATGTCATATTCCTCTTGTCAAGCTGCTCCTGAACAAGAAACAACGTCAGAAGCATCTTGCCTGGGCTAAAGGGAAAAAAAAAAAGAACTGGTCTGTTGCTCAGTGGTCCCAAGTCCTCTTTTCTGATGAGAGCAACTTTTGCATCTCATTTGGAAACCAAGGACCCAGAGTCTGGAGGAAGAATGGGGAGGCACACAATGCCAGATGCTGGAAGTTCGGTGTGAAGTGTTGATTTGGGGAGCCATGCCATCAGCTGCTGTTGGTCCACTGTGCTTCATTAAGTCCAGGGTCAACGCAGCAGTCTACCAGGAGATTTTGGAGCACTTCATGCTTCCTTCTGCAGACAAGCTTTATGGGGATGCTGATTTCATTTTCCAGCAGGACTTGGCACCTGCCCAGACTGCCAAAAGTACCAAAACCTGGTTCAATGCCCATGGGATTACTGTGCTTGATTGGCCAGAAGACTTGCCTGACCTGAACCCCATAGAGAATCATAGAATCATAGAATCATAGAATCATAGAGTTGGAATAGACCACAAGGGCCATCGAGTCCAACCCCCTGCCAAGCAGGAAACGCCATCAGAGCACTCCTGACATATGGTTGTTCTAGCTGGACCATAAAGAAGGCTGATCGCCGAAGAATTGATGCTTTTGAATTCTGGTGCTGGAGGAGACTCTTGAGAGTCCCAAGGACTGCAAGAAGATCAAACCTTTCCATTCTGAAGGAAATCAGCCCTGAGTGCTCACTGGAAGGACAGATCCTGAAGCTGAGGCTCCAATACTTTGGCCACCTCATGAGAAGAGAAGACTCCCTGGAAAAGACTCTGATGTTGGGAAAGACACAAGGAGAAGGGGACGACAGAGGACGAGATGGTGGGACAGTGTTCTCGAAGCTACCAGCATGAGTTTGACCAAACTGCGGGAGGCAGTGGAAGACAGGAGGGCCTGGCGTGCTCTGGTCCAGGGGGTCACACAGAGGCGGACACGACTAAACGACTAAACAACAACAAATGCTGCCTACCCTGAGCTACACACAGGCAGGAAAGTTACAGAAACATGACTCAATTTGCTTCTCCAGATAGCGGAGACCAGCAAGTTACATCAGCCAAGGCTCTCTCCCTCCAAGCCCTCAAAACGCACTCGTTTTCATGATTGTCAGCTGCGGCAGACCCTGGTCAGGGGGCAGGAAGCTCATCTGGGCACAGATATCCTTGTAATCCTGGTTTCAGCGCCCGAAGTCTTCCACGTGGGCAGCAAGGTGGGAATTGACCATGCAGAAGCTGGTATTGTTGAAGACAAACCTCACGGCCACACACCCCTTGTTACCCTGCAGGGGCGGAGCAAAGATGCCTGTTAGTGAGCAAGCAGGAAAGAGGGGGAAACTGGTTGGCAGAGATTAGAAAAACAGATAGACAGACAGAAAGATAGACGTAGGGAATTCCGCTCTCAGGGTCTACTCCCCATCTTCCCCATGATGCCTGTGCCCACTGTCTCCCTCATCACTTCCTTGATGCGGCTGAGCTGGTCCTTCCGGACAAAGATGAGCAACATCATTCCGACTAGACGGACCAGCTGCACCTAGAAGATGCAAGGTACTGGGATGTCTACCAGCTCTGTTCATTGCTTGCTGTCCTGGGCCGGCTGGATGCAGATAGGAGTGGCAGGTGGCACCAACTGGGGATCCCCCAAGGGAAGAAGGCTCAGAGCCAGGGAACTGGTGGGGGGTCGTCCGAGGGAGAAGAGGGAGCAGACTGTGAGCAAGAGGAGGTGTTGGAAACTGAAGAGGCAGGAGGGCAGGAAGATTCTGTGGCAAACAGCAGCCCAGAATCCGAGGCAGAAGTGGAGGCTGGAGGCGGGGGTCAAGAGGCAGAGATCAGGCAGGCTGCTGAAGAAGCCAGGGGGTCTCCCCATCCTGCTGCGATCAGCTCCCCTCCCTGCTGGTCTCCCAGAACACAGAGAAATTAAGAGGAGGGAGCAAAGACAGGCAAGGTGTCAGAGTCTCAGGTTGCTTGGGAAGGACCAGGGGGAGGAGGAGACTTCAGAGAGTGGTGGGAGTGAGGAGATTTCACCCCTCCCATACCCAAGAATCTCCTGATCATCTCCTGATGGTCTCTGCTGACTCTCCAGAGAGAAGGAGGCGTGTCCTGCTTATCTACTTATTCTGCCCAGCAACATATCATTGTGTGTGTGAGAGAGAGTCAGTCAGTCAGTGTATCGGAGAGAGTGAGAGTGTTGGAGATCCTAGAGATAAGATTGCTGCTAAGAGCAGCTGCAGACTCTCAGTGTAGCATTGATTTATGCTTAGAATATTCAGCTCTGTATATAGTTTTGTATCATAGTTGTAGTTATAGAATAAAAGGAAGATATTCTACAGAGCTGCTCTCCGAGTGGTTTATACTCTGCAAGACTCTGCAAAACTCTGCTGCGCAACGACTGTAGTATTGAGACAGTGAATCCGGTGCTCTCAGCTCTAAGCTGTGAGTCCACAGCACCGTGACCTGTTCCTGTGAGAAAGGAGGTCTCTGGCGGTGCTACCCAGCTCGCCTAGCCCAGTCGCGGTTGAGGTGCATGAGTCCAGTTGGTGCACTGGCTCTAGGGCGATGCTGACATCGGTTGTGGGCCCAGTCGTTGTTCCAGTCGTCTGACCTGACGTTGTTCCAGTCATCCCAGTCGTCCCAGTCGTCCCAGTCGCCCGAGGTTTCTGTTGCTGTTTGCCGGACGGTGGAACGCACGCTGCATGCTGGACTGATTTGCGGTGCCCAGAAGCAGAGCTGTTTGGAGCAGAGTGTTCAAGCTGCCGCTGTTGCTGTTGCTGCTGCTTGATTTACGGAGGTATGTTGCTGACTGCCAAAGGAAGAAGATAGCATCCCTGTTTGCCTGTTAATTGCGCTCTGAGTGGGAGAGAGAGTGGCTGAAGGAGTCAAGGCTTTATCTGTGTTGCACGAGGGAAGTGTCTTGCTCTAAGTAATAGCAGACATGGCCTGTGCACATTCTGGCCAGATGGCTCTGTCCTTTCCTCTCCTCACGCCTGAAACCTATGCAGTTTGGCAAGTAAAGATGAAAGCGCTTTTACAGAGGGAAAAGCTATTTCACACGATAGAAGATGACCCTCCCGATGAGGATGCAGATAATTGGGCTGAATGGCATGCTGCAGATGTGAAAGCCCGAGGGACAATTGTTTTGAGTGTTTCAGACCACTTGCTGGTGAACTTAGAGGGTCAAGAGACTGCACAAGCTGTTTGGCATAAGTTGAGAGATATGCATCTGAGGCAGAATGCTGGTTCCAGTGTGATTTTCTTTAAGAAGCTGTGCAGGCTGCAGTTGGAGAAAGGTGGTGATTTGCCTAGCCATCTGTCTCAATTAAAGCGTCTCAGACAGGACCTTGTTCAGCGAGACCTGGCTATTTCAGAGACTGTGTATGCAATGCTGATGATCAATAGCCTAGATGAGTCTTATGATGGAGTAGCTGCCCAGATTTCCACAATGCCTTCTGACCGGCTAACAGAAGATTATGAGTCTAGCGTGCTCCTGAATGAGTGGGATCGCAGACAGGCTGCTAGAGAAAGCCGGGACTGTGCTGTTAAAAATGTACTTGAAAATGTGCCTGAGTCTTCAGCAGGGGAAAGTGAAAGTGAAACTGCTGCTGTTAAAGCTTTGAAATTGAAGCGGTGCTTTTCGTGTGGAGCACAAGGCCATTTGAGTTTCCAGTGCAAGAAGTCTTCAAAGAAGAAGGGAAACTTCAGAGGCAGAGGGGGAGGAGGAAGAAATCCCCAAGCACCTGCTACTTCAAAGGTCTTGATCTCTCGCTGTTCCAGTCAACGTGGGCGGAGTTTCTTCGTGGTCGACTCTGGCTGTTCAAACCACGTGGCCAAAGATAAGAATCTCTTTGTTCAGCTTGAGAAGCAAGAGAAAGAAATTCATCAAGCAGATGGGACAGTTCTCACGAGTGTGGCTCAGGGAACTGTGTTCTTAAAGAGCCTGAATGCAACTATTAAGAATGTCCTGTATGCGCCTGATATTCAGGACAATTTGTTGAGTGTTTCCCAGCTTGATCGTCAAGGGTTTAAGGTGGTGTTTGCTAAATCTCGCTGTGAAATTCTTAGAGATGGCAAGCTCATTTTGTATGCAAAATGTGTAAATGGATTGTACCAATTGCCTTTTGTTTCAGGTACAAGCACTGCAGAAGCAACTGAGAAAGAGTATTGCAATTTGTCTGTAGATAAGAATGAGAAGTTGCATGACCAATGTATTCATTATTACCATCGCATTTATGGTCATTTGAATTTCCAGGCTGTGGCAAAAATGCCTGATATGGTTCAGGGTATGAAGTTGAAAGAATGTCCCTACCACATGAAATGTGTTTCTTGTGCTGAGAGTAAGGCAAGGCAAGCTCCCAAAGGTACAGAGTCTGGGAGAGAGGCCAAGAAACCATATGAAGTCATTCATGCAGACTTAGTGGGGCCTCTAGCGCTCTCTAGAGGCAATTCAAGGTTTTTCATGGTTCTGATAGACTCCTATTCAAAATATGTTTGGGTCTATATGCTGCAGAAAAAGTCTGAAGCCTTTACCAAGTTTCGCCAGTTTTGTAAATGGCTCAGAAATGTACATAATGAGAATGTACGTTTTCTTTTCACAGATAAGGGTGGAGAGTTTTGTTTAGAAGAGTTTGAGAGTTTTCTTTCTGAACAGGGCATTGAGCATAGGACGGCCACGCCCAGATCACCCTGGCAGAATGGTTTATGTGAGAGAGTAAACCAGACCCTGCAGCAAGGAATCAGAACACTGTTACATGATTCGGGGCTGCCCAATCCTTTTTGGGCCGAAGCTCTTTCGTTTTTCTGTCACGTGTATAACAGGAGGTACCAGTCTAGTATAAATTGCACCCCATATGAGATGCTTCACGGAAGAAAGCCATGTGTAAAGCATTTTAAAATTTTTGGTTCGGAGGTTTGGGTGCACACCTCGCAGGGTGACAAACTGAGCAAGCGTGGAGAACATGGTATTTTCCTAGGATATGAGAAAGGGTCTTATCGTGTTCTGATCACAGACACGAAAACCATAAGGCTGACCAGGAGTATTGATGACAATCCACAATGGGACAGAGTTGGCGTTTTTCAGTGCCATCCCATTTGTGATGATGGTGCAAAAGGGGCAAAGAAAGTTAAGAGGGAGGCAAGTGTTGTTGGTGGTGATAATCCTGATGCCAATGTAGTTCCAGATGATGGCACAGATTATCAGAGTCCAAAAGCCTCAGGTGAGTCTGACGCTGACTCAGACTTAGCAGCTTCATATACTTTACTTCCCCATTCTCCTAAAGAGGAGGAAGCACCAGAACAAGAGGATCAGAGAGTTTTGCGCAGATCCGAGAGAACAACCAAGGGTGTACCACCGAAAAGGTTTTCTGAAGAGTTTGCAAAGACTGCGGTCACGAGCAACTCTGGTGGGGTTTTTAAACCAGGCATGAAGTGTGCTGAGAGTAATAGCACAAAACGCTGCATTTATTTCCTTACCTGATATTTGAAGGGGAAAGCGTGTATTTGAGTTCTGAAAAATGGTTTGTTCAAATCTGCCTAATTAGAGATGTCAATTTGCATTTGAGAGGAAGAAATGTGTGTGGAGATTTTTCCAGAAGCTGCTTATTCAAAATGGTATTGTAAAAGTGTGTTATATGCCGGGAAAAGAGATACCTGCAGATATGTTAACCAAGGTTGTAAGCAAAGAACAACTTTTGGAGTGTGTGTGTAAATTGCAGTTATGTTAAAGATTCTTGAAATAGTCGGATGAAATGGGGGAGGATGAGGAGATTTCACCCCTCCCATACCCAAGAATCTCCTGATCATCTCCTGATGGTCTCTGCTGACTCTCCAGAGAGAAGGAGGCGTGTTCTGCCTATCTACTTATTCTGCCCAGCAACATATCATTGTGTGTGAGAGAGAGAGTCAGTCAGTCAGTCAGTGTATTGGAGAGAGTGAGAGTGTTGGAGATCCTAGAGATAAGATTGCTGCTAAGAGCAGCTGCAGACTCTCAGTGTAGCATTGATTTATGCTTAGAATATTCAGCTCTGTATATAGTTTTGTATCATAGTTGTAGTTATAGAATAAAAGGAAGATATTCTACAGAGCTGCTCTCCGAGTGGTTTATACTCTGCAAGACTCTGCAAAACTCTGCTGCGCAACGACTGTAGTATTGAGACAGTGAATCCGGTGCTCTCAGCTCTAAGGTGTGAGTCCACAGCACCGTGACCTGTTCCTGTGAGAAAGGAGGTCTCTGGCGGTGCTACCCAGCTCGCCTAGCCCAGTCGGGGTTGAGGTGCATGAGTCCAGTTGGTGCACTGGCTCTAGGGCGATGCTGACAGGGAGGGTAGCAACCTTCAGCCTTCACAACTACCTCACTGGGGCAAGACCTGTTGGGAAAGGTTTCTGTGATCACGAGGCCTGCACGGTTTGGGTTTCTTTGAATAAAGAATGTTGGCTTCTTTTGAATAAAACACCACTGACTCCAGGTGTTTTTTCTTGCTGACCTCCTCCTCCTCCTCACTCCAGCTCCTGACAGCTGTCTGGCTGCTGAAGAAATGGGTGGGGTTGGACTTACTTTTTTGTACTTGGATTTGGAACGCAAAGCCTTTTCCACCGCTGTCAGCCACTCTTGCTCCTTTGTCGAGTCCAAGTAGAAGAAAGCCTCAGGTCCAGCTCCTGGAACCGAATGCCCAAGTGCCAAAGAGAAGGATGTGGAACTGCAGGAATAGGACTCCAATCGGAACAGACGTGCTGCTTAAATATGGAAAGACAACAGGAGTGTGTGGCAGGTAGGATTACAAGGGCAGGCAAGATCAGGACCAAGAACAAACAAGTAAGACCAGCCACTTCTTCCTCAGCTTAGCTATTCGGGGCCCCAAAGGAGCTTTGCTAATGAAAGAAAAAAAGCTTTTCCCTTGTATTTTTTAAGATGTGTCAGCCAGCCTGATATCTAAGCACTATCCCAGTAGCCACAGGCAACCAGAAATTCTTTGAAGGCAAGTGAGTTGGTTGGTCTCTCCATTCTTCCTTCACCTGGCAACCTGGCTTCCAGGCTGGCTTTCCGGGAGCAGAAAACCACCTCTCAGATCTGCTGTGCCAAGCTTGTTTGCTAGAAGATTACCCCGTAACACCCTTGTCCTCTTTGCAAACCTCCTAAATGGCTAGCCTTCTGTGTTTCCATGCTGGCCATGAAGGAATGGGCATTCCCGACTCTGAAAACAGCACAGAAATACAGCCTGTCTAGTAAAGGGGTAAAAAGAGCAAGCTAAACAGCCTCTGTAAAACAGTAGCATCTGAAGCTGCTAACCACATACTGATAAACATATCATAAAAGCAGATATGAAAAACAAATGGCCACTGGGTACTACTAACAGTGGGACACAGGTGGCGCTGTGGGTTAAACCACAGAGCCTAGGACTTGCAGATCAGAAGGTCGGTGGTTCAAATCCCTGCGACGGGGTGAGCTCCCGTTGCTCGGTCCCTGCTCCTGCCAACCTAGCAGTTTGAAAGCACGTCCAAGTGCAGATAGATCAATAGGTGCCACTCCGGCAGGAAGGTAAACGGCGTTTCCGTGTGCAGCTCTGGTTCGCCAGAAGCGGCTTAGTCCTGCTGGCCACATGACCCAGGAGCTGCACGCTGGCTCCCTCGGCCAATAATGTGAGATGAGCGCCGCAACCCCATAGTCGGCTACGACTGGACCTAATGGTCAGGGGTCCCTTTACCTTTACCTTACTACTAACAGTACGAGGAAATAACCAAAGCAAAAACTTTGTTTGAAGTAGTAAGCTTAGCATTATAAGGATGACCCACACCAAGTGTTGGGGGGGGGGTCACGCCTCCCTGTCCTCCAGCACAGCTTTTAGGAGGAGTTCCAAAGGTTTTGCTTCAGTTTTGGATTAACTGCATCTTGTCACAATGTCTGAAGCTGCACAAACCGCTTCATTTGAACCATGGCTCATTGAAACAAGCCAACTTCCAATCGTGGGTTTACAAAGCTGGTAAAATGAACCACCATAGGATCTGGACACACCAAACTGTGGTTAATTTAAAATCCAAGTGGAAGCTTCCCAATAGGCTTGGGGTGGGGGAGAGGTGTGCAAACCTGGAGGAGAGGCTGCCGTTCTGCTCATAATATGAAGCCACGGTTCAGTATGTGGCACCAAGGAAAATTGCCCACCACAACTAATACTTTCCATTACCCACCCATGTGGCCTGAGTGAACAGGACAGACTTTGCCTGGCACCCAACAATAAAGCTGTCATGTAGATGTCGCTTTCTCCAGCCCCAACTCTGATACAGGTTCCACTGGTCTTTGCACTTTTGCATGATCTGACCTGAAATTCTGGGTGTTGACATATGCCTTCTCTCTCTTGGCGAGGACGTGCTTGATGAGTCCCTCTCTCTGTCCGGACTGCGTATGTGTAGAAGGCACAAAGAGCTTGCGCATAGTGTGGGTCATTGGGGTAGCTTCTTGCTCATGCTCTCCTTGTCACGGATACACCTCAGGGAGATGAGAACAGAACTCAAGTAGTCCTTAAAAGCAAGGAGGCGGGAGGGCACAGTACACTGTAGCACCCTGCTTGTGGTTAACGCTTAGCTGGAATGAAATATTCAACGCAGCAATAGAGAAATTAAAATAATAATTTATTTGTCAGACAAATAAATGAGAGGCACAGTGGTATATGGTTACCAAGCTCTGGCCTGGCCTCCTGCCATTATGGCCAGCACTTATATTCCCTTAATCCAGCCCCCTTTGCTCCTCCTGTGGCTGCCTCTGTCCAATCAGCCTGGTTGAAATTCCTATTGGCTGATTGCTAGAACCAATCACAAAAAGATACACCCATATCCTCCTGTCCTTATATGGAACACAAAGAGCTATATATTGTTACATCTATAAATGACAAATAAGTAGTAATATATCTTACATGTGTCTCAACAAGGAATCTTAATTACCAGCTCACCTCTTGCCCTCCTTGCCCTATTGCCTTCTAAAACAAATGGTTAATCTTAAATTTTTATCTTAAACATATGTCAAGGATCTTGAGTTTCACATCAACATTGAAAGATCTCCTTCATTTGAAGGTTTCTAAACAAATGTCTGACAACTAATATATCAGGACTGCTCAGGACGGCGTCTCTTGTCTAGCAAGGGGGGCAAGACTGGTGGCTGACTTAATTTCAAAATACAACTCTTAGAACTATATGAAATCTAGCATTTCTTAAATCCTTTGCATAATTACATTTAAGACAATATATTTAATACATAACATAGGTAGCCTTTTAAAAGGAATAAGGCCTTTGTAAAGTAAAAAGGAACTCAGTAAAAAAACAGCTTCAAAAGAAGCCTCTCCAGTTTACAACCCCTCCTTCAGCCAGCTGCTTTTCCCATTAGAAAAAAAGACTTGCCAGCTAGATGCTTCCCCATTTGGTCTTGGCCTTTTAACCTTAGAAAGAAGATCTGGGTCATTTACTGGGAGGCACATTGATATTATTTTACTATTTACCAACTATTAATTATGTTTATCTCTGCCTTTTTTATCTTCTGTAACATGTAGGGTCAGTGTCCTGTAATTTCAGCTTTTACGACTTTGAGAATTGTTTTCTGCTATAAATCAAGGGGCCCCTTGTCTAGGAAAAACATTGCCAGTGTTTTCTTAAGCAGCTGGTCTGCCTGGCATGTAACTTTTGAAAATCTTTAAGCTCTCTTTAATATACAAGCCCTGATCAAACATTAATAAAATGCAGGCTTATGCCTGATGCCTCATTCCCCCCTTTCAAGCTCAAGGACCTTCATCCCAAGTGTCCTTGATAGCTTGACCTTCATCATGTTCCTGAGGTAAAGCTCTGTATAGGGCCATGATATGAGGTAGAGTTTCATTTGAAACCATCTTGCTAATTGTACTTCTAAAACATGAAATGATACATGGCATCATACATAAAACCATTACCACTACTGTCAAGAAAAACAAGCAAGACAATAGTATCCCTTTGAGTCCTGTGACATTAGGTAACCAATTGGTGAGCCATCCCATATCCCATCCTTCCCATGTTTGTACTGGGACATGTGCTATATTCTCCATCTTTGTGGCCAACACACGGATTGCCTCACCATTATCTGAAATGTTAAAGCAACAGGCATTCCCTGTCAAGTTCAAGACTCCACATAGGCCTCCCTGCTTGGCAAGTACATAATCCATTCCCATTTTCAGCTGCAAAATGGCGGCTCTACTTTCATCCAACTGTTGTGCAATAAGTCTCAAACTCTGGGCCGTTGCATTGGTTACAAGTTCCACTACTGCTTGCAATCGAATTATTCTGTTTAGATTATAAATAGGATCCCGTGCCCCTTGTATGAGCTCACCAGGATTCCAGGAGGCAGGATCATAATAGGCTATAATGCGCTCTGGTGGCCAATCATCAGTACCGCTCCAACTTTGGGTACTTCCTCCTGCTATACGAGAAATATCAGCGTTTCTTCGTGTTCGCTTGGCCAAATTAGTGGGCATAATCCACATTGGTGGTAATACCCATCCCAGGAAACAAGTCCCACTCCATTTGGAGGGGAGTTTCTTGTATGCCCATTCTCCACATATCCACCACAACCATCTGGTCTGAGGTTTTTGGTACGTGGAGTACAGAAGGCGAAATAACAAAAGAGGTAGAGAGTTCACAGTGCAGTATGTTAGATTGCCTTTTTCTGTCACAGTTATGTTCCATACCACTTTCCATGCATGAATAAAAGGAGGTGCACAGGGCAAGGCATTCCGAGTTCGATAGGTAGTACCGTGTGCCCAGGTATTCTTAATATTATCCCAAGTATAGCGACAATGAGAAGAGCCTATCATAGTAGAATCAGCTGCATCTGATGATTTATGTACACAGAATTCCCCTTGTACAGGTATAACTCGTATTGGTTTAGTTGAGTTCCATCCGGGGAAATTCTGTATTTCTGTTTGTTGTGGTATTTCGCTTACCATACCAATGGCATCTAATGGTATCGGTAATAAGGGCATACCTCCCTCTGAATCATCTGGCCCAAGAGAGCAAACAAGGCAATTGGTCCTATTTGCAACATTGGCTACCATCTCAGCTAAACCTACCCACATATTGTGGTCATGGCGGAATCCATATTTAGTCAATTTGGTCAGATTCAAGGACCCTTCCCCTTTCCAAGGGATCAGGATTAATAATAAAATCATGTTGATGTCTAGCATATGCATTCCTTCCACAAAAGATTACCTTATTGTGATAGCAGATAAATATTAGT
Organism: Podarcis vaucheri; assembly: GCF_965113315.1. Classification (NCBI taxonomy): domain Eukaryota; kingdom Metazoa; phylum Chordata; class Lepidosauria; order Squamata; family Lacertidae; genus Podarcis; species Podarcis vaucheri. The sequence continues at coordinate 37,220,463 of NC_138757.1, forward strand.
CCCAATATAATTCCCCCAGTGACAGAAATGGGGAACCACCAAGACCAAAACATATATCCCGAGGATCCCCAATGAGTAATATCTCTGATAATTGTTCCACAAGGGGGGGAGGCAGTCAATTAATTGTATAAGAGAATCTTTCCTTTCACAATCGCTGGTTCTGATGCTCCTCAAGCTTCAGGCGTGCGCAGGTCAGCCAGCTTCCAGGTTGTGGCTGCAGCAGGCCGGTCGTCTAATGTTGCCCGTGACCTAGCCCGTTCCCGGTAGGGCTAGATACAGGGGTTTTTGGAGAGAGTCAGTTTAAGAGGATTAGAGGGGTCACCTTTGCACGTCCAACTGCCTTCGGACTTCTTCAAACGGGAGTGATGAATCCAGGGGGTCACCTCAGCTACCTTCACCGCTGTTGGAGTAGAGAGCAAGACGGTGTAAGGTCCACGCCACTTAGGTGCAAGTGGATCACGTTTCCACTCTTTCACCCATACGCTATCGCCAGCCTGGAACTGATGAATCGGCTCGGCAATGCTGCACGGCGTGCGCTCGAGGGCCCACCTGTTAAGAGAAACAAAAACACGGGAGAGAGATTGCACTTGTTCCTGTGTCACATGGTCTCCTATTTGTTTGAGGTCAGCTGGAATATCCTGAACAAAGGAGGGCGGCCTCCCATACAGGAGCTCAAAAGGTGACAACTTAAGTCTTTTTGTGGGTGCACACCGAACACGAAACAGTGTTATGGGTAACACATCTACCCATCCCAATCCCGTTTCCTGGGTTAATTTTGCCAATTGGGTTTTCAAAGTCCGATTCATTCTTTCAGTTTTCCCTGAACTCTGAGGCCTATAGGCTGCATGCAGTCTCCATTTCACTTGTAGGACTCGACATACTTCTTGTACTACTTGATCAATGAACGCTGGCCCATTGTCACTTCCAATGCATCTAGGTAACCCAAATCTCGGGATCAATTCAGTGAGGAGTCTCTTAGTTACCTCTCGTGCCTTTTCAGTTCGGGTGGGAAAAGCTTCAACCCATCCGGTAAGAGTATCTACAAACACAAGGAGGTACTTGAATCCCTTAGAAGGGACCAGCTCTGTGAAGTCCACAATTAGGCTTTCCATGGGGACATATCCCACATGTTGGATTCCAGGAGGTTGTACCGGTCCCTGCCTGGGATTGTTTTTAGCACAAAGAACACATTTCTGTGAAATGCAAGTTGCTAATTGTGATAGATTAATAATATACAACTTCCGACTGAGACTCTCTCTGGTTGCAGTACCGCCAAGGTGAGTAGATTCATGATAATTTCTTACAATTGTGCCTGCTAGATGATGAGGTACATAAATCCTATTGTCTGGCAGGATCATCCAACCGTCCTTCACAACCGCTCCTTCCTGTTCAGCCCACTTCCTCTCTTCTGGGGTATAGTGAGGTTTAACTTCTTCTGGAACTACCTCTGGTATGAGGGCTGCTATAAATCCTCCCACAGGCTTTTGGGCTGCCTCTCGAGCTGCTTTGTCAGCAGCATGATTTCCTCTGGTTATTGGATCCCTTCCTCGTCCATGACCTTTGCAGTGCATTACAGCAATCTGTTCTGGAGCCCATACTGCTTCTAACAGGATTTCTACTTCAGGTCCATATTTCAAGGCCTTCCCGTGGGCTCCTATTAGACCTCTTTCTTTCCATAGAGCACCATGTGCATGCAGGGTTAAGAAGGCATATTTAGAATCAGTATAGATGTTTGCCTTACATCCGGCTGCCAATTGCAGAGCTCTAGTTAAACCTATAAGTTCAGCTTTTTGTGCTGAGGTGCCAGCAGGCAAAGCTTCAGCTTCCACAACTTCCTCATTGGTGACCACAGCATATCCTGCTCGTCTGGCACCTTCATGCAGGTAACTGCTACCATCAGTATAATATACAACATCTGGATTTTTCAATGGTTCATCTTTCAGATCGGGTCTACTGGAATAAACTTCATCCATTACTTGGAGACAATCATGTGATTCTTCATCATCTACCTCTGGTAGGGGCAGCAAAGTCGCTGGATTGAGCATATTCACTACTCGTAGATGAATCCTGGGATTTTCACACAATAGGCCTTGGTACCTAGCCATCCTTGGGTTCGTTAGCCAATAACTACCCTTATATTCCATGAGTGTCAGAACAGCATGAGGTACATTCACGTACATCGTCTGGCCGAAGGTAAATTTATCAGCTTCTTTGACAAGGCTTGCAGTGGCCGCTACTGCCCTTAGGCATGGAGGCCATCCTTTTGCTACTGAGTCCAATTGTTTTGACAAATAAGCTACTGGACGGTTCCAACTTCCTAATCTCTGGGTCAGGACTGCCGCTGCAATCCCATTCTGTTCATGTACATACAGCTGAAAGGGTTTTTCCGAATTAGGCAATCCAAGGGCTGGGGCCTCCATAAGTCGTTGTTTGATAACTAAAAAAGCTTGTTGCTGCTCAGGTCCCCATACGAATGGGTCCTTTTCTGCACCTCGAGTGCTTTCATGTAAGGGCTTGGCCAAACTGCTGAAATCAGGTATCCATAGTCTACAAAACCCTGCTGTTCCCAGGAATCCTCTAAGTTGTTTCCTTGTGGTAGGTTCCTTGATAAGGCAAATAGCTTCTTTCCTCTCTGGTCTCAATGCTTGTTGTTGGTGTGAGATGTCAAAGCCCAAATATTTGACCTTTTCTAAACATAACTGTGCCTTTTTCTGGGAAACTCGATAGCCAGCTTCCCAGAGCAAGTGGAGCAGTTCCTCTGTACCTTCTTTACAGGTATCAAAATCCTTTGCTGCTAGTATAAGGTCATCTACATATTGCAGAACCACCTTTTCTCCAGGTATTGAGGGGTAACTTGTTAGATCCTTCGCCAAGGCAGTGCCAAATAAAGTTGGGGAATTTTTGAATCCCTGGGGCAATCTTGTCCAGGTTAGCTGGCCTTTTGTTCCTGTCAAAGGGTCTTCCCACTGGAAGGCAAATATAGGTTGGCTCTGTGGTGCCAGCCGGCAACAGAAGAATGCATCTTTCAAGTCCAATACAGTAAAAAATGTTGCTTCTGGTGGGATCAAACTCAGCAAGGTGTATGGGTTTGGTACATTTGGGTGCAAGGTCTCGATAGCCTGGTTTACGAGCCTCAAGTCCTGCACTGGCCTGTATTCATCTGTCCCAGGTTTTCGAACAGGCAAAAGGGGTGTGTTCCATTCTGATTGGCAGGGTTTAAGCAGACCATATTTTAATAGGCGGTCCAAATGTTTCTGGATGCCCTCTGCTGCTCGCCGGGGTAAAGGATATTGCTTTACAGATACAGGGGTAGCCATAGGTTTTAAGGTTACTACAATTGGAGCTATATTCTTGGCCATTCCTGGTGGGCTATTTTCGGCCCATACTCCTGGTGGCACCTGTAGGGTTCGGAGGAGCTTGTTTAACTCTGTTTCCAATGTGGGTTGGACTTGCAGGGCTGACATTAGGCGCCATGATTGTTCCTTAGGTACTGAGAGGGAAATTATTCCTGCTGCCTTTGATGGCAGTTTCATTTCTGGACCTCGAGGAGTGAAGGTGATTTGGGCCTGCAATTTGGACAGCATATCTCTACCTAAGAGAGGTATTGGACACTCAGGTATATACAAAAACTGATGGGTTAAACGATGTCCCCCAATCTGGCATTCCAAAGGTTGGAGGAAAGACCTCTTAGCTGACTGACCAGTGGCACTTTTAATGACTACACTTCTGGATGCCTTTTTCTGCAATAGTTCTGGGAGTACTGAGTATTCAGCCCCAGTATCAATCATAAAGTCTATTAAATGGCTTCCTAATTGAATCGTGACCGTGGGCTCCTGGAAGCCTAACTTTATGGAGTCCGGTCTTTCCTAGTCTTGGGTAAAATCCTCCTCTGCCAGTCCAATGAAATTGTCTCTACTCTGTCCTTGTCCAGGTCTCTGATATCTTCCATTTCGGATCATTCCCCGTCCCCGTCCCTGGTTTCTTGGGCCAGAACCTGGGCCTGGGCCTGGGCCTGGGCGTACTTCTTCCAACCTCAGGGGTTCAGGACACTCCCGCTTCCAATGACCCTCCTTCTTGCAATTCGCACATTGATTCCTTCCCAGTGGTGGATTCCTTCCCCGCCCTCTTCCTCCATTTAAGGGGCGGTAGTCTTGCTTCACTGCTGTGGCCAGCATTACCATCTTTTCCTTCTGCCACTTCTTCTTCTCTTGTTTCTCAGCCTCATCCCTATTCCGATAAACTCGGCGTGCAATGGCCATAATTTGGCTCATCAGCATCCCTTCCCATCCTTCTGATTTCTGAATTTTCTTACGAATGTCAGAAGCGCACTGGGCCACAAATGTAGCAGTAATCATTCTACTGTTTTCAGGGGCTTCAGGGTCAAAAGGAGTCCATATACGATAGGCTTCCTGCAGCCTCTCTAAAAAGTCTCCTGGACTCTCATTTGATTTCTGTTCTACTTCTGAGACTTTAGACATATTAGTGGGCTTCTGGCATGCCCTGCGAATACCTTGCACAAGCGTCTGGCGGTAGGTGGTAAGCCTGGCCAGATGAATTGCATTGTTTGGATCCCAATTAGGATCTTCCAAGGGAAAGTTGTCTTGGAGATGACGGTCAATATTAAAAACATTTCCCACTCTGGCCTGCTCACGCAAATATATCTGTGCCTTTTCAATTATGTCTCTCCTTTCCTCAGTGGTGAACAGAGTATTCAGGAGCTGGCGGCAATCTGTCCAAGTAGGACTATGAGTATTTATTATTGAAGTCACCAAGTCCATCATAGCCTGAGGTTTTTCTGCGAAAGATGGGGTGTGTGTTTTCCAATTCATCAGATCCGTAGTTGTGAATGGAATGTACTGAAGGGTCAAAGTTCGAGGTGGCCGTCGTCCGGGTTGCCCGTTAACCAGCACAGGCTCCTCAAGTGCATCAAATACTCTTCTGAGAGGGGCTAGCACGTGATCTTTCTCTTCGCTTTGCTCTAGGGGCCTCAAATCATAGGGGATGGTATTTGTCCCAAGGCGTTCTTTTAGCAGCCTTATACGCCTGGCTGTATTGCTTGCTGACCGATTAAGGTCTCCCTGTAACTTCTGTAATAATTCTCTAGGACTTGGATGTACAGGAGTTTGGGGTAGGCAATCAGTTATTCCACTAAAAGAGACTGTAGATGGAGTTCTACTGGGACTCACAGGTGGAATAACCACTTCTGCTTGGGCTTTATTATAGGCCTCCAATGCCTCCTGAAGATATTTATCATAATCTATCAAGGAATCAAGTTCTGTGACTCCAGCCCCATTATTCATTCCACTTTCTTGCCTTGGGGTTACAACTGGTGGAGTGTTTGGATTAGGCTCCCTTCGATGTGGAGCATAGGGTGGAGGTGGAAGCAGCTCTTCCTCTGGTCCCTCAAAAATGGGTTTGAGTTTATTTGGCAAGATTCCTTTCCTAGCTTCGGCTTTTACAGCCAATAATTTGCATCGTTGGACTTTGCATTCCCTTATCCATGGAGGATTTTTATTTAATGTGCTCAGCCAAGAATCTATATATGAAAATTGTTCTGGGCACCCTCCAGTTTCTTTGGCGATGTTAGACCAAAGTTTGCTTACTAAATTTATATCAAAGGTTCCTTGAGATGGCCATTCAGTATTTTGCTTCGGCCACTCTAATTCACATAACGTTCTCAGGCGCTCTGGCGTCATTTTGACTCCATATGCCCCTGAGAAGGCTTTCTTAAAATTACTTAACATGCATTCAAGAGGTGTATTTCCCCCCTTTGAACCCCCAACTCCCATTGTATGGCCCTGTGAAGTATCCACTCAGTCACTCACACACACACTTCGTGAGTTTCCTTGCTCAGTGAAGTCGTCTTACTGAGAACCGAAGTACTACCCACTCCACACTCAGGTCAGCTACAGATTGCTCTGTACTTTCTCACACATACAATGCGCTAGATACTTCACCACACACTACCTCCCATTCTTCCCTTTTCCCCCACCAGACCACCATCTGATATACCCAACCACCTAGCGTACTCAGTTCCCACTTACTGAGACGCAGAAGTTTGATCAAGACTTCTCTTCCTCCCAATTAATTGGAGGGCCAAAAATCCCTTTGTGCACTTACCCTTGGTTGGTTCCGTTTCCCCCCGGTCCGTCGCCGCCAGTGAGCAGGGTATCAGACAGATGAGACTTCTGCGTTCCCCCTGGAAAAATTTACCAGTGCGCGCTGGGTAAGCAGTTTAGAGATCCTCTCTCTTGTACCCTGCCCAGTAGGGCGAAGGGGCTGCGTTCCAGCAGACCACTTATCCGAGTCGCAGGCACCATAAAATGTAGCACCCTGCTTGTGGTTAACGCTTAGCTGGAATGAAATATTCAACGCAGCAATAGAGAAATTAAAATAATAATTTATTTGTCAGACAAATAAATGAGAGGCACAGTGGTATATGGTTACCAAGCTCTGGCCTGGCCTCCTGCCATTATGGCCAGCACTTATATTCCCTTAATCCAGCCCCCTTTGCTCCTCCTGTGGCTGCCTCTGTCCAATCAGCCTGGTTGAAATTCCTATTGGCTGATTGCTAGAACCAATCACAAAAAGATACACCCATATCCTCCTGTCCTTATATGGAACACAAAGAGCTATATATTGTTACATCTATAAATGACAAATAAGTAGTAATATATCTTACATGTGTCTCAACAAGGAATCTTAATTACCAGCTCACCTCTTGCCCTCCTTGCCCTATTGCCTTCTAAAACAAATGGTTAATCTTAATTTTTTATCTTAAACATATGTCAAGGATCTTGAGTTTCACATCAACATTGAAAGATCTCCTTCATTTGAAGGTTTCTAAACAAATGTCTGACAACTAATATATCAGGACTGCTCAGGACGGCGTCTCTTGTCTAGCAAGGGGGGCAAGACTGGTGGCTGACTTAATTTCAAAATACAACTCTTAGAACTATATGAAATCTAGCATTTCTTAAATCCTTTGCATAATTACATTTAAGACAATATATTTAATACATAACATAGGTAGCCTTTTAAAAGGAATAAGGCCTTTGTAAAGTAAAAAGGAACTCAGTAAAAAAACAGCTTCAAAAGAAGCCTCTCCAGTTTACAACCCCTCCTTCAGCCAGCTGCTTTTCCCATTAGAAAAAAAGACTTGCCAGCTAGATGCTTCCCCATTTGGTCTTGGCCTTTTAACCTTAGAAAGAAGATCTGGGTCATTTACTGGGAGGCACATTGATATTATTTTACTATTTACCAACTATTAATTATGTTTATCTCTGCCTTTTTTATCTTCTGTAACATGTAGGGTCAGTGTCCTGTAATTTCAGCTTTTACGACTTTGAGAATTGTTTTCTGCTATAAATCAAGGGGCCCCTTGTCTAGGAAAAACATTGCCAGTGTTTTCTTAAGCAGCTGGTCTGCCTGGCATGTAACTTTTGAAAATCTTTAAGCTCTCTTTAATATACAAGCCCTGATCAAACATTAATAAAATGCAGGCTTATGCCTGATGCCTCAACACCTCTAAGGCAACTTACAGCCTGCTTGGTGGCAGCGGTGGGGGTGGAGGCTCCCGGCGGGCACTCATTTGCTGATTCTGCAGGTTTCTTTCCTTCTCCATGAAGTTATCCTCGAATCCCAGAATTCCGGAGAGAGGAAAAGACTTCTGAGGTTAGAGAGGCTTCAGAACCGTTTGGGGAAGTTTCAGGAAAGGAACTTAGAAAATACTTAACTGCAGGAAAATGTTCCTGCCTCCGCACAGCGCCACATTTGCCAGACAATTGCCTCTCAGCTTATGCATGTTTAGGAAGGATTGTGGAGGCAACAGGTCCTCCCCTCAAGGCCTTTTCCTCTAAAGGAGGTAGACTGATCTTCTCCAATCCTCTGGCCACTGCTGAGTTTTCCAAACTTGCTGGCATATTGAGTGTAGCACCTTAACAGCATCATCTTTAACAAAATTTAATAGTTCAGCTGGAATATCATCACTTCCACTGGCCTTGTTATTAGCATTGCTTTCTAAGGCCCATTTGACTTTGCTCTCCAGGGTGTCAGGCTCAAGGTCAGCAACCACACTACCTGGGGTGTATGAGACATCCATATCTTCCCATTCTGTTGTTTTCCTCTATTTCTTTGCATTGCTCGTTTAAGAAGGCCCTCTTGTCTCTCCCTGCTATTTTTTGGAAATCTGCATTCAATTTCCTGTATCTTTCATTATCTCCCTCGCATTTTGCTTGCCTTCTCCAAGTCCACCTTTCCTTTTGAAGCAAAATGTCCTTGAAATGGGGGAGAAATGCCCTGCATGAAGTCTTGGGTTTGCAATTTGGGGAGAGGGAAGACTGTCTGCGGTGCTGGGGAGCGGGCAGGCTGGCGAGGCCCCCTAGATCTAGAGGCCCTAGGCTTCAGCCTACTTAGCCTATACATAAATCCGGCCCTGCCTATGTCACAGTGAGCACAGGCCCATCGATCACGTGCAAGCCACTCTGTGTGTTGGGAAGGAGCCTCCTGTTCTGGGCCAGGGGGAAGAGTGACACCAGCAGAAGACTGGGTGGTGGGGTCAAAGCTGATCCCGGGGAGCACGTGAGGAGTCAAGGCTTCCCGCATGAAGGCCTCGCTTCCCCTAGAAGTCCCTGCCTCCTGGTCTGTGTTCGCTTTCTTCTACAGCGCCAGCATGTTCTGGATGGTGCACCTGCTTTCGGGGGAGAGCTTGTAGAACTGGTCCACACTAGAAGAATAGCCATGAGACGGGTGAGATTCCTGCAAGGCATCCCCAAAGTCAGGGGAATATATGCGCATTTGAAGAGCCTTGCTGGGTCAGGCCAAGGCCCATTCAGTCCGACATCCTGTTGGCATAGTGGTTCCTTCCAGATGCCCGTTTTTGTCAATTCATGATTGTTTCTATTCATGACAGTAGGAGGGCAGTTATATGCACGACTGTATTCAGTACTGTTCGTGCCTGCAAAGCTTTCGGGACAGACATACTCCGACCCTTCCAACCCGTGCCCCCTAACTTCCAGCTGAAACCAGGTACCTTTTTCATACCACAAACGTTCTTCAGTGGTGAACCATGGCATCTCAAATTCCAGGGGAGCCCTGTACGATGCCAAAATTCAGTGCCCCCACACCTCTCAACGTCTATTCAACATCATAGTTGCGGTGTCCCCTGTGGGGCCCGCAAGACTTCACGCCAGGGTGACCAAACCAGTTGCACTCCCCTAAATCCATCTAAATGTAATGGGGGGGGATTTGTCCCACTTAAGTTGCACTTCATAGCTCAAGAGGGCCCCTCTGGCTGATAATAATATAGTTGCACAGGGGACGCATCACAGAACAAAATGACATGTAGTTGGTCCACCACAATTGCAAGATTATTGCATCCTTCAGGAATTGTGTGTCCAGCTCCATCTGAGTCATCATCCAGGCACGCTGTGGAGCTGCATGGATGAGAGATGGGCATCTTCGGCCAGTCAGGGGTGAAGAGCTGGCAAGATCCCCTGTACTGAGCAGAAAAGCAAACTCTTTGGCCTCCGAGATCTCTCCCAACTCTCAGCAGCCCTCACTGTGAGCCTTACTAGAGGAATTTTGTCCTGCTTTTGCTGAGCTACAACACAGGAGCGCACCCCCAGGGGGCCATGATGTGGTAACCCTGGCGAAGCATTGCAGAGCAACTGAGAAAGCAGAATGATGTTTGTGTGGACAGTCCATTAGAAAGCTGCACTATTATTGCATTGATAGCACATTGCAGAATACGGCCCCCCTCCAGGCAAAAACATCCGTCTGGAGGCACAGTAGCTTTCATTTCGGAGGTTGTGGTTTTACAGCTTCCTATTTATTTATTCGAAATTATTTATTTATTTCATAAAACTTATACACTACCAGATGGTAAGAAACATCAAAGCCGTTTACAGAAAGATAAAACCATAAAATCAGGAAAAACCTACAGTACATTAAACGCTGAAGAAGTGAATACCAGAATAGATCAGAACTCACTCCCAAGGTAAGGGGAAGAGACATGGCTAAGGTGGCAGGACAGCTTACTCTATGGTGTTAACCCCTTCATGCACTAATTAGACTGAAGCATGTTGGTTATATGAGACTGGTTATCCCGCACAACATGCTCTCACACAACCCATGCCTTCCAACTGAAAACCCATTTCCTGGACAATATCAACATTGTGTTTTGTGCCTGTGAACTGCACAGTGAATATTTTTATTAGAAAAGAAAACAGCCTGGTGTTTCAGCTTCTCAGAGTTGTTTTATTCAGTGCGCTGCTACAGCTTGTCACACCCAAATCCTCCAAAGGAATCTGCCAAAGTGCTTTTCCACCCCAGAGGACAGGATCACACTTCAAAACGACCTTGACAGATTAGAGAACTGGGCAAAAACAAACAAGATGAATTTTAACAGGGAGAAATGTAAAGTATTGCACTTGGGCAAAAAAAAATGAGAGGCACAAATACAAGATGGGTGACACCTGGCTTGAGAGCAGTACATGTGAAAAGGATCTAGGAGTCTTGGTTGACCACAAACTTGACATGAGCCAACAGTGTGACGCGGCAGCTAAAAAAGCCAATGCAATGCTGCACCAAGGATTCCCTGTCCAAGTTGCTTCAGGTCGTGGCGGATTTTCTCCTGGAGACACCTAGTTTGGTTGTCCTAGGGGATTTTAACATCCATGCCAACACGACCTTACAAGGGGCTGCTCGGGACTTCGTGGAAAGCATGGCCTCCATGGGGCTGTCCCTGAATAAGTTTGGCCCAACTCATAGTCATGGACATGCCTTAGACCTGGTGTTCACCTCTAGTGACGTGGGTGATCTGACACTAAGTAAAAGTGAAACAAAAGAAGTGCCATGGTCAGATCACTTCCTGGTGCAAGTAGACTTCTCCGCGACCCTTCCCCTCTGCAGGGAGGTGGGACCAATTCGGATGGTCCGCCCCCGCCACTTAATGGATCCAAATGGTTTCCAGAGAGTGGTAGGGGATGCTTTAGCCCATGTTGATGGCCTTTCAGCTGATTCCCTGGTGGCCTGCTGGAATGTGGAGTTGACCAGGGCTATCGACTGTCTGGCTCCGAAGCGCCCTCTCCGATTGCATGGAGCCCGGACAGCCCCGTGGTTTTCTTCGGAGCTGAGGGCGATGAAACAATCGCTGAGACGGCTAGAGCGTCGGTGGCAGAAAACTCACTCCGAATCTGACCAGACACAGGTTAGAGCTCAACGTCGAGCCTACCAAGTGGCGATAGCGACGGCGAAGAAAACTTTCTTTGCCGCCTCTATTGCATATGCAGAAAATAGTAGCAGGAGACTCTTTCAGGTGGTTCGCAATTTAACGGAACCACCTTTACCACCGGGGCCTTGTAAAGACCCCAAGATCTCCTGCAATGATTTTGCTAAGTTTTTTGCAGATAAAATCACTCATATTCGGAAGGAGCTAGACACCACCGTGGGAGCAGGGCCGGGGTGGGAGAGTGCCAGAGCTCTGTCTGGTCAAGTTGCATGGAATCAATTTCAATCCGTTACCCCCGAGGATGTGGACAGGCTGCTTGGACGCGTGAAACCAACCACCTGTCTCCTTGATCCTTGCCCATCCTGGCTAATAAAAGCAAGCCGGGAAGGGCTGGGCGATGGGCTCTGCGGGGTGGTGAATGCTTTCCTCTGTGAGGGAACATTCTCAGATCCACTGAAAGAGGCGGTCATTAAACCGCTTCTTAAAAAAACATCTTTAGACCCGGCCAGTATGGCCAACTATCGCCCAGTCTCAAATCTTCCATTCTTGGGCAAGGTGATTGAATGCGTGGTTGCTGAACAACTCCAGGCACGCCTGGAGGATGTGGACCATTTGGATCCCTTCCAATCGGGATTCAGGCCTCACCATGGGACTGAAACTGCCTTGGTCGCGCTGGTTGATGATCTCCGGTGAGCTAGGGACAAAGGTGAGAGTTGTTTCCTGGTTCTGCTGGATCTCTCAGAGGCCTTTGATACAATCGACCATAACATCCTTCTGGACCGTCTAGAGGGGCTGGGAGCTGGGGGCACTGTTATACAGTGGTTTCGCTCCTTCCTCCTGGGCCGTGTTCAGAAAGTGGTGATGGGGGATGAGTGTTCAGACCCCTGGGCCCTCACTTGTGGGGTGCCTCAGGGTTCCGTCCTCTCCCCCATGCTATTTAACATCTATATGAAGCCGCTGGGAGAGATCATCAGGGGGTTTGGACTGGGTGTCCATCAATATGCAGATGATACCCAGCTCTACCTCTCTTTCAAATCAGAACCAGTGAAGGCGGTGAAGGTCCTGTGTGAGTGCCTGGAGGCGGTTGGAGGATGGATGGCGGCTAATGGATTGAAGTTGAATCCTGACAAGACAGAAGTACTGTTTTTGGGGGACAGGGGGCGGGCTGGTGTGGAGGACTCCCTGGTCCTGAATGGGGTAACTGTGCCCCTGAAGGACCAGGTGCGCAGCCTGGGAGTCATTTTGGACTCACAGCTGTCCATGGAGGCGCAGGTCAATTCTGTATCCAGGGCAGCTGTCTACCAACTCCACCTGGTACGCAGGCTGAGACCCTACCTGCCCACGGACTGTATTGCCAGAGTGGTGCATGCTCTGGTTATCTCCCGCTTGGACTACTGCAATGCGCTCTACGTGGGGCTACCTTTGAAGGTGACTCGGAAACTACAACTAGTCCAGAATGCGGCAGCTAGACTGGTGACTGGGGGCGGCCGCTGAGACCACATAACACTGGTCTTGAAAGACCTACATTGGCTCCCAGTACGTTTCCGAGCACAATTCAAAGTGCTGGTGTTGACCTTTAAAGCCCTAAACGGCCTCGGCCCAGTATACCTGAAGGAGCGTCTCCACCCCCATCATTCTGCCCGGACGCTGAGGTCCAGCGCCGAGGGCCTTCTGGCGGTTCCCTCATTGCGAGAAGCAAAGCTACAGGGAACCAGGCAGAGGGCCTTCTTGGTAGTGGCGCCCGCCCTGTGGAATGCCCTCCCATTAGATGTCAAAGCGATAAATAACTACCTGACATTTAGAAGACATCTTAAGGCAGCCCTGTTCAGGGAAGTTTTTAATCTGTGATATTTTACTGTATTTTGGTTTCTATGGAAGCCACAAAGAGTGGCTGGGGAAACCCAGCCAGATGGGCGGGGTACAAATAATAAATTATTATTATTATTATTATTATTATTATTATTATTATTATTATTATTATGGGCTGCATCAATAGGAGTATAGCATCTAGATCAAGTAATAGTGCCACTGTATTCTGCTCTGGTCAGACCTCACCTGGAGTACTGTGTCCAGTTCTGGGCACCACAATTCAAGAAGGACACTGACAAACTGGAACGTGTCCAGAGGAGGGCAACCAAAATGGTCAAAGGCCTGGAAACGATGCTTTATGAGGAACGGCTAAGGGAGCTGGGCATGTTTAGCCTGGAGAAGAGGAGGTTAAGGGGTGATATGATAGCCATGTTCAAATATATAAAAGGATGTCACATAGAGGAGGGAGAAAGGTTGTTTTTGTTAGGAAATCTTGCCTCTCAGGAGAAACTGGCCACTCTCCAGGCACCCGGCTTGATCTCCTGTTGACCTCCCTGTCTGCATTCCCGAGCAGGATCCAGGCTAGGTCACGATCGGCGATCCTCCTCAAGCGTGAGAAGAACACACCACTCTTCCCTGCCCCCAGGCAGGGGAGAGAGATAGACAGAAATGTATTTACATGCCTTTACTTCTGTCTTTGCAGCGTTACAGAGAAACACGTCTGCTCTCTTCAAACTCCAACAGCAGAGAGACAAACTCCACCTCCTGTACTTCCTGTACAGGTCAAATTACACTCTGAGCTAAATCCGGTGCTCAGCACTGTGAATAGACTGTCCCTCTGTTCCCACGGTACAGTCCCAACATTCCCATCCTGTTTTGCTTTCCAGCCAGCTGCAGCTCGCTGCCACATTGCATCCATATCGTAACAGTTTTCTGCTGCTCCAGAGAAGCGGACACGGAGCAATGGATTCAAACTACAAGAAAGAAGATTCCACCTAAACCTTAGGAAGAACTTCCTGACAGTAAGAGCTGTTCGACAGTGGAATTTGCTGCCAAGAAGTGTGGTGGAGTCTCCTTCTTTGGAGGTCTTTAAGCAGAGGCTTGACAACCATATGTCAGGAGTGCTCTGGTGGTGTTTCCTGCTTGGCAGGGGGTTGGACTCAATGGCCCTTGTGGTCTCTTCCAACTCTATGATTCTATGAGTCTATGATTCTATGATTCCAGGCAAAAGGAGGCAGAGGGAGAGAAACCAAGAACCTCAAATTCACTAGACCAGGGATGGGGAATTGTGTGGCCCTCTAGATGTTGTTGGATTACATCACCCCTGACTGTCGGCCATGCTGGCTGAGGCAGAAGGCCATTAGATCTGGCAATATCTGGGAGCCCACAAGATTTCCAAGCCTCCGCCCTACACAAACAACCAGGCACTCAGCTGTGAGGCATGCCTCTTACCGGACGGAGGGTCACTCCAGAGGCAGCTGTGGCATGAGGGTGCTGGCTCATGCCTTTGTGGGCACATTTGAGGATTAAAGAGGACCCCCTAGGAAGCGTGCTTGGAGATCTTCCTTACCACGTGGCTCTCTGGCAAAAGCACAACAGTACTAACGGCCATATGGAACCACACCTCAAAGCTGGATCAGACTTCCCAGATCCTGTAGCCTGCATCAGGAGGAAGACTGGGGCAGAGGGGCCTAGAGTGGGAGTCAGAGCTGCTCTTAGGGCTGCATGTCTGAAGCATGGGCAGAAATCTTTGGGTGTGAGGTTGCGTGGGGCTGTCTCTTTGTGTTTTGCTGGTGCCAAGCCGCCAGCCAGCCAGAGGCAGGCAACCAACTGGCTTCAGGGGAAAGCTCCTTTGCAAAGCCAGTCTGACTTCACCAGATGCAATGACAGAGTGACCATTCGGCCCGTGTTCAGCTTCGCTGTGAAATGGCGTGTGTTCCTCAACCCAGAGAACCTCTCGTTCAACGTCAAGTTGGTCTAAGGAAGAAAAGCATAAGAGTTAGTCTTGAATCCCCCCACACATGTGCTGGGAGATGCCTGCACACCGCACATGTAAAGCACAAATCCTCCCACCCACACCCAAAAAGTCCTGGAAACAATGGTTTGTTAAGGGTGCTGGGAATCGTAGCACTGTGAAAGGAAAACTAAGGTTCTTAGGATTCTTTGGAGGGGGTGGAAAGTTGAATACGCAGCGGCCACATGGACAGACGGACACACACACACACACACACACACACACACCCCAGCATAGCTTCAACTTTTAGCACAAAAAGTCTTCAGCCAGATGTCATGCAACCCTTTGGCAGGGGCAACTTATCATTTTATTGATTTTCCATAACAAAGAATTAAAAAGGCGGCCAATCTTGCAAAGGAGTGTTGCCATTTAAACTGCTGGTGTGACGTAGGAACCCGAACAAAGAGAAGGAACCAACTACCCAGAGTCTGCTTCCGGTTGCCCTTGTTCTCCACCTCCCTCTATCCTAATCAGCCGCAAACAAGAGTTCAGATTCGAAAGCCTTGTTATCACCTCATTCCCTTCAATTGGCCAGCTGCTCTGGCAGATGACATCAGTTCCTTCCCGCTCCCAATATTCCTGCTCCTAACCTGGTTAGCCATAGCCCGGAAGCTGAATCTCAGGGGAACGCCTTTGGGCTGGGAAGGGCTCATCTTTTCTGGGCCTCTTCTCCCCCTCAGGAATCGGTGCTTGGCTCCTGGCCTGTGAAATGCGCTCAAAATGTAAAGATGCCTTCTTTCCACAGAGCCAAGGGAGAAGGGTGGAATTTGTTTTACCCCCAAACCTTCCCACGACAGAGATGCAGGAGTTGCGTCACCTCCAACTTCCTCAGGGATGAAGCAGCTACGAAAAACGAAACATCCCACCTGGGCACGGTTTCTGAGAGAGCAACAGCAGAAGACCCAGACTCTGGCAAGATGAGCATTTGCCCAGTGGATTCTTTTTTTAAAAAAAGATATTTATTGAGAAATATTTTTAAATATAAGAAAAAATGAAAAATAAACATGCAAAATAATAAACAGCAAATCCTTACCATAAAATTTTTACCCATTTATAATCCTTTTTTTTTCATATCTCCTAAAGCATTACAGCTGGAAACCGCTTAATTTCTATCCAACATCTTTCTAACATTCATTAATTTTACAATATTTCTTTAAATAGTCTTTAAATTTCTTCCAGTCTTCTTTCACCGACTCTTCTCCCTGGTCTCGGATTCTGCCGGTCATCTCAGCCCAGTGGATTCCAGCCACTCCATGAGGGCAGACAGGGGATGGCTGTGGTGGCCGCCAGCCCCTTCCCACTCCATCTCAGATACAGAATGCATTTGCTCTGCCACTCCTTGGCTCTGGCGCCACCTACTGTTGGCCTCCTTGCCTTCCACCCTCCCAGTCCCAATGAGCACCATCCACCCCTGGTCCAGAGGCGCAGAGCAGTAGTTAGGTGATCTTGCGCCCCGACAGAACCGTCCAGATTGCGCCCCCTAGCCACGGACAAGTTAGCTCTTCTTTCGGCCTCTCCTTCACCCCCCCTCCACCCATTCAATTCACCCTGGAAGTACAAGTATCGAAAAGTAAAATGTTAGAGGTTCCCCCCACCCCATAGCAATATAATTGGATTCAGCTAGCTGGTCAGTCTACTTTCAGTTTCACTCCTGGCTCCTTGTTAAATTAATACTGCATCAGAAAGTTCCCAAGCAGATATCCAAAGTTCTTTGACATTTCTCCAGTTGTTAATGAGATGTCTCTTCTAGTCCAGGGGAGTCTTTTGATCTTCTTCCAGGAAACCAAGAGTAGAAAGCCTTGATTTTCCTTTTTTTCTTTTCCAGTCATTTCCACAGAGTTAGTCATTATTAGAGTTATTAAAACCTTATTATATTAACAAATGCAATTTTTTTAGTCTCCCTTGCTTTCCTGGTGACCTTCAGCTTAAACACAAACTGCTCTGGAGTGAGAAAAACCCATCACACTCAAAAAGCCCCGCTGGAGGGACCTGGAAGTGTGTGGGGAAGAGCAATTTTGTAGTGGCTTTGTTGCACAGGAGCACCAAGTTCACTAACTGGCTGATTCAGATTGAATCCCATTCAAAAAGAGTGCAATGGTGTGTGTTTCAGCCAGCCATCCGGCTGCTGCAACTATTCCCTGGGTGCCACCACACTGTCCTGTCTGTGTGTTTGGAAGGGAATGGGAGCTATGCTCCCCCCGGAGACACTCCACTCCTTCTTCCTTAGCTGTGCTGCTCAACAGTTGAGGCAACCTTCACAGTTCTGGGATGCCGAGGAAGCGAACCAATAGTCATGTTCATCTGTACTGGCTCAGTATGCCCTATTCTGAAAGGTGCTGCCTTTCATATTCACGCCTGTCAGGGGTTCAGGAGCAGAGACGCAGAGAAGGGAGGAGACAGAGAGCGAGGGGGAGGAATACGAAGGAAGGATGAGTGGGGATGACGACCCGAGATCACCGAGCCTGTCCAGTGAGTCCGAGGATTCCCAGAAGGGAGCGCCAGCGGTCAGAGCAAGGGGGGGAAGCAGGGGGACACCCCAGGAAGAAGGGTCCAGAGAGGGATCAGAGAGCAGCAGTTGGAGATCGGGACCCACGTGCCCAGCCGGGAGCAGCGGGGAGAAAGGGGACCAGACATCGGGTTCCGGAGGCTTTCAGCAGGAGGGAGGGCATGAGTCAGGAGTAGTCACGCCCACCTCCGGGAGCGACGAAACGATCAAGAGGAAGGTAGAGAGTTGGGCGCGCGCGCCAAGTTCAAATGCAGCGGAAGCTGGCGCAGTAAGCAGCCCGGAGAGTGAGCCAGGTCCCAAAGCCCGCCGCAAGGAGGCGGAAGGGTCAGGGGGGTCCGCGTCAGAAGAGAGTAGGAAAGAAGAGACCACGGGGGGCAGAAGGACCCAGAGACGGAAGGAAAGGCGCAGGAGGTGGAGCAAGGCTAGGGTATTAAGCTGGTGTGCTAGAGGCGGAGACTCAGACGGGTCTTCGCCGGTCTGACATAGAAGACGTGGGGCTGCACATTGCAGTTTGGAAATGGAACCTGTAACCCAATAAAGACTCTTTTAACGTGAACGCTGGCTAACGTGGTCCTATGTGAGCTGGGACTGGGTAGCAGCCCTGACAGTAAGACCCGTCACCACATAGCTTCGGACACCTGAAACCTCGCAGCGGAGGCAGAAGCAGCGAGAGGAGGAAATTGGTGTTTGGGAGCAAGCTCACAAAGGTTGGCAGAGATGACGGAAGCAGAAAAAATTTCAGCGCTGCAACAGGCAGTGACCCAATTGAACGCAGAGGTACTGGCATCCAAGAAAAGGGAGCAGGATGCTGCGGCCGCCTACAGAGATCTCCACGCCAGGTTTGAAGCGTTGGTTAAGCAAGGGCAACCGGGACCCAGACCGGAGGGGGTTGGGTTGGCACGGAGAGCAGGAGGGCTTGTGGCTCACTTCGATGGGAATTTGCAACAGTACCCCAATTTTCGAGCAGACGTAATGTGCGCACTGCAACTGCTGGCAAAAGACTTTAGAGATGAGGAAGAGAAAGTGGGGTTTATACTATCCCATTTGCATGGGGATGCTAAAGCGTGGCTGCGCAATTTGTGGAGGGATAAAGATCCGGCGCTTCAGAGTGCAGATGCCTTTATCAAAGCGATGGATGCGTGCTTTTTATCTACCATTGACGTGGATCTTGCTCGACGGGAGATACATGGACTGAGACAAGGGAGGGCGAGCGTACGGCAGTATCACGCCCGCTTTTTTGCGCTGGTCAGTGCCTTGGAATGGGACCGGGATTCACCTCCAGTCAGAGACCTGTTCTGGGAGGGTCTGAGCAGTGCTGTTAAAGACGAAATTGCGAGGGGGGAGAGGCCCCGGAGCACGCAGGAGGTGGTCCAAAGGGCGCTGACTGTGGGGGTGAGGCTGGAAGAACGCCCATGGTGCAGAGACGAAGGACGTGGAGGGCGCGAAGCAGCGAGAAGTTTCTCTTTCGTTCCCAGGGAAGCAGCGCGTGCGCAATCCACACCTCCGCCAGGAGGGGGAGTGGAACCTATGGAGGTGGGAGGCGCCAGGGCTCAGTCAGCTACCAGAGCCCCAGCACCGGGAGCAGTCAAGACTAAGCCTCCTAGAGGGAACCGGAAGTGTTACATCTGCGACAGCCCTCAACACTTGGCGAGAGAGTGTCCCCAGAGGAACTCCAAGCACACTGCAGCCTCCGCAACGGTGATAGCAGCCACGCAGCACAGCGAACCCCAGCAGGGAAACGACGATGTCTGGCTGGAGGCAGAGGCACTGGGGCCCAGCCAGACGAATCAGTGAAGCAGTCCCCAGCGATCTTGCAACCCACAGACCCCCTCCCACCCAAACCAGTAGTGCAGCTCACCGCATCTCTCCAGCTACCCAATGGCATCACTATAGACGTGCCACTTTCTGTGGACTCTGGAAGCAATGCAGACTTTATAGCGCAGGATTTTGTGGAGCAGCACGCTATACAGCTACTGCCTGCCACTCTGCCCCTGCAAGTCGTCACAGTGGATGGCAGAGAGTTGCTGGGGGGGCAGGTGGTGAAGCAGACGCCGCCAATGGTGATGCGACTTGGTAACCACAGGGAAGTCATCAGTTTTAATGTCACCCGACTGTCGGACACGCCCATTGTGTTGGGCATGAGTTGGCTGGACAGGCACAGTCCGACACTGGCTTGGTACCAGCGACAGCTGATCTTCGGCTCTTCTTATTGTGCCAAGCACTGCATCGTGCCCAGACAGGAGGGAGAGGAGGAGGAATCACAGCTGCAGTTGGGAACGTTGCAAGCAGTCCCCCACAAATACGCAGACTTTCTGGAGGTCTTCTGCGAGAAGGAGGCAGACAAGCTACCCCCTCACAGGCAGTATGACTGCAAGATTGACCTCCTACCAGGGGCGACGCTGCCGAAAGGGAAGCTGTATTCCATGTCTGAGGACGAACTACAGGAACTCAAACAGTTCATAGATCACAATTTGGAGCGCGGTTTCATCCGGGAGTCCAAGGCAGTGGGGGGCAGTCCTGTTTTCTTCGTGAAGAAGAAAGACACGCCCCAAAAAAGACTTGTAGTTGATTTTCGCCTCTTGAACAAGATGACCAAGCCCTCTGATTTCCCCATGCCCAGGATTGACGACCTCCTAGCGACGGTGCGCAAGGGACGCGTGTTCACCAAGTTGGACCTGCGAGGGGCGTACAATCTCATCCGCATGAGGGAAGGCGATGAGTGGAAGACAGCCATGTTCACGCCTCTGGGCACCTACGAATACAGAGTGATGCCGTTTGGATTGCAAAACGGTTCTCACTGTTTTCAAGCTTTCATGCATCATGTGTTGGCGGGACTCCTCTACAAGAAGTGCGTCTGCTTCCTGGATGACATCCTGATATTCTCCGAATCGCAGCAAGCACATGACCAAGACGTTCGGGAGGTGCTGAAGAGGCTGCAGCAGCATAGACTGTACGCCAAACTGGAGAAGTGCCAGTTCGACACGACGGAGGTGGATTTCTTGGGCTACAAGTTGTCGGACAAGGGGCTAGCCATGGACAGCGCCAAGGTTCGCGCGGTGTTGGATTGGAAGAGCCCGCGCAACCGGAAGGAGGTCCAGCGGTTTGTGGGCTTCGCCAACTTCTATCGCAAGTTTATCAAGGGGTTCGCGATGCAGACGGCGGCTATTACGGACACGCTAAGCTCCAAGAAAAAGAAATTCATCTGGACGGAGCAGGCGGAGCAGTCTTTTCAAGCACTCAAGCGTCTCTTCGCGTCGGAAGAGCAACTGCTGCATATCGACCCCAGCAGACCGATGCGGGTAGAGACAGACGCGTCCGATAGAGCCGTGGGAGCTGTCCTGCTGCAGAGAGACCCGCAGGGGGTCTGGAGGCCGGGAGCGTTCTACTCCAGAAAGCTCAGCAAGTCGGAGCAGAACTACACCATCTGGGACGGAGTTGCTGGCCATTCATGCAGCGTTCAAAGCGTGGAGGCATTTCCTGATCGGAGCCAAGCACACAGTGCAAGTCTGCACGGACCACAAGAATCTGGAGCACTGGCGCACGGCGCAGTTCCTGAACCAGAGGCAGATACGTTGGGCAGAGTTCTTTGCTGACTTCGATTTCCGAATAGAGTACGTCCCAGGCGACACCAACATCATGGCGGATGCACTGTCCCGAAAACCGCAATACCTCGAAGAGGCGACGCCAGCGGCAGCCATGCACATCTTCGCGCCAACAGCGTGGGCGTGCGCTTCAGCCACAGTAGACCTGGATGCGGTGCGGCGGGCGTTGCAGGACGACTCATTCGCGCAGGCGAAGATGGCCGAGGTGCACAAGGGCACGGCGAAGAGCGACGAGTTCCAGATACGAGACGGCTTGCTCTTACGTAAAGGGGCCATCTACGTGCCGGGAGACGAACTTCGCGCCAAGGTACTGCAACAGTTGCACGACGCACCCACGGCCGGACACTTTGGCACAGAAAAAACGGTGGAATTAGTCGCAAGGGACTTTTGGTGGCCCAGACTGAGAGGGGAGGTCGCGGACTACGTCGCGAGGTGCGACACCTGCCAGAGGGCCAAGCCGGTGCACAAACCACCGGCGGGACTGCTGGAACCGCTGCAAACGCCGTTTGAACCATGGGAGAGGGTGGCCCTGGACTTTGTCACGGATCTACCCAGCTCGAGAGGCAAGACAGCTGTACTAGTGGTGGTGGACTTGTTCACCAAGATGGCACATTTCATACCGTGTGCGAAGGTGGCCACGGCGGAACAAACAGCCAAACTGTTCATAGATCACGTGTTCAAAGTGCACGGTCTGCCGCGGTCTATACTGTCCGACCGCGGACGCCAGTTCATCTCGAATTTCTGGCAGAAGCTGATGGGCTTCCTGAACGTCAAGATCAACCTGACATCAGCGAGACACCCGCAGACCAACGGGCAAGCGGAGAGGGTCAATGCCATCATGCAGCAGTACCTGAGATGCTATGCCAATCAACAGCCTGCGACGTGGGTGGATTACCTGCCGCTCGCCGAGTTTGCCTACAACAACACGAAGCACGTGTCCACAGGGGTGACGCCGTTCTTCGCCAACAATGGGAGGAATCCCAGAACCTTCCCGGGACTGGAGAGAGTGGGGGAAGGGGAACCGCAGACGGCGGACGCTTTCGCGTCTGAGTTGCAGGAGGTCCACGATCAACTCCGACGGCAGCTGGAGCTAGCGAAGCACGCATACAAGGTGCAAGCTGACAAGCACAGGCGGGTTGGCGAAGAGATCCGAGTGGGAGACTGGGTCTGGTTGGCAGCCCACGCAGTGCCGACCAGATCGTTAGCCAAGAAGAAGTTGGGGCACAAGCAACTCGGTCCATACCAAGTCGAAGCACAGATCAACCCAGTAGCTTTCCGGCTGGTGCTGCCGGAGGGTTCCAGGATGCATCCGGTGTTCCACAGGTCGGTGCTCACTCCCTACAAGGCACCTCACAGATTCCAGGAACCAGGAACAGCACCGAGTCCGTCTCAGGAGCGGACGGAGGCGGGGAGATTGCCACAGCAGGACCCCATGAACGAAGTCATGGAGATTTTGGACTCCAGATGGGGGGAAGAGGGAGTAGAATACCTCCTAGCCAGAGAGGGCACCCGGGCCAGTGCTAATAGCTGGGTGCCAGACTACGCTTTGGAGGAACCCCTGCTCAAGGACGAGTTTCATGCCCTTTTCCCACACAGACCCATGCCAGCAGGCTTCTTTGACGACTGGTTGTTCACGCCCACACTTTCCTCCAGCACGTTCCATGGATTCGACTCGGACGGGGAGCCCGCACCGGGCACCCGTTCCCCAGAGGGGTCACCGGAGGGTTCGGCGTCAGACACCTCGTATTGGTGGGACGATCGACCAGAGGAGCAGTGGCGCCGGAGGTGGTTGGAGATGCCAGGTCGAGCGACCGACGCAGAGACTGACATGGACGTGTTCGGGGAGGATCTTGGGTTCGAGCACGGCGGCACTGAAATGGAGGCGGAGCAGATCAACGTTGACGAACGCGAGGAGGAAGACTCGGAGGTCTTCAGTTGGCGGCCAGCGACGGGGAGCGAACTGTATCCGGCATTCACTCCCGTGATGATGGAGCACCCAGCACCCACAACTGAAAGCGGGGAGGGGGGAAGGGGGGGCTTCGAGGGGGGGATGGATGTCAGGGGTTCAGGAGCAGAGACGCAGAGAAGGGAGGAGACAGAGAGCGAGGGGGAGGAATACGAAGGAAGGATGAGTGGGGATGACGACCCGAGATCACCGAGCCTGTCCAGTGAGTCCGAGGATTCCCAGAAGGGAGCGCCAGCGGTCAGAGCAAGGGGGGGAAGCAGGGGGACACCCCAGGAAGAAGGGTCCAGAGAGGGATCAGAGAGCAGCAGTTGGAGATCGGGACCCACGTGCCCAGCCGGGAGCAGCGGGGAGAAAGGGGACCAGACATCGGGTTCCGGAGGCTTTCAGCAGGAGGGAGGGCATGAGTCAGGAGTAGTCACGCCCACCTCCGGGAGCGACGAAATGATCAAGAGGAAGGTAGAGAGTTGGGCGCGCGCGCCAAGTTCAAATGCAGCGGAAGCTGGCGCAGTAAGCAGCCCGGAGAGTGAGCCAGGTCCCAAAGCCCGCCGCAAGGAGGCGGAAGGGTCAGGGGGGTCCGCGTCAGAAGAGAGTAGGAAAGAAGAGACCACGGGGGGCAGAAGGACCCAGAGACGGAAGGAAAGGCGCAGGAGGTGGAGCAAGGCTAGGGTATTAAGCTGGTGTGCTAGAGGCGGAGACTCAGACGGGTCTTCGCCGGTCTGACATAGAAGACGTGGGGCTGCACATTGCAGTTGGGAAATGGAACCTGTAACCCAATAAAGACTCTTTTAACGTGAACGCTGGCTAACGTGGTCCTATGTGAGCTGGGACTGGGTAGCAGCCCTGACAGTAAGACCCGTCACCACATAGCTTTGGACACCTGAAACCTCGCAGCGGAGGCAGAAGCAGCGAGAGGAGGAAATTGGTGTTTGGGAGCAAGCTCACAAAGGTTGGCAGAGATGACGGAAGCAGAAAAAATTTCAGCGCTGCAACAGGCAGTGACCCAATTGAACGCAGAGGTACTGGCATCCAAGAAAAGGGAGCAGGATGCTGCGGCCGCCTACAGAGATCTCCACGCCAGGTTTGAAGCGTTGGTTAAGCAAGGGCAACCGGGACCCAGACCGGAGGGGGTTGGGTTGGCACGGAGAGCAGGAGGGCTTGTGGCTCACTTCGATGGGAATTTGCAACAGTACCCCAATTTTCGAGCAGACGTAATGTGCGCACTGCAACTGCTGGCAAAAGACTTTAGAGATGAGGAAGAGAAAGTGGGGTTTATACTATCCCATTTGCATGGGGATGCTAAAGCGTGGCTGCGCAATTTGTGGAGGGATAAAGATCCGGCGCTTCAGAGTGCAGATGCCTTTATCAAAGCGATGGATGCGTGCTTTTTATCTACCATTGACGTGGATCTTGCTCGACGGGAGATACATGGACTGAGACAAGGGAGGGCGAGCGTACGGCAGTATCACGCCCGCTTTTTTGCGCTGGTCAGTGCCTTGGAATGGGACCGGGATTCACCTCCAGTCAGAGACCTGTTCTGGGAGGGTCTGAGCAGTGCTGTTAAAGACGAAATTGCGAGGGGGGAGAGGCCCCGGAGCACGCAGGAGGTGGTTCAAAGGGCGCCCAAGAGCCTTTCCGCTCCAGAGATCTGGGGCTGAACCCGGGATCTGCACGCCAAGGCTGGAGTAAGAAAGAGCCCCAGTTGACGCGCCGGGCATCCCTGGTTCCCCCTTGGCAGTGGCAGCGGTAGCGGCAGTCTCAGTAGCCCGGAGCCAGCCTGGTAGTGCACTTGGCTCTGGCTGGCTTCAGGAGCTGCTCATTGCCCTGGCACCTGCCATTTTGCCTCACCGGAAGTCCCCATATGATGTGTCTTGTGCCGTTGAATCAATCACGCAACATTCCTTCCCTACTAATAAATCTGCAACACTTAAAATATAAATCTGGGGGCCTTATATGAAATCCGGGGACATTCCGAGGACGGATTTTGTTGGGGACAGATTTGTAAATCCGGGGACTGTCCCCGGGAGACGGGGACATCTGGTAATCATTCCGTAATAGGTCTTCTCCTGCCTTTGCCAGTATGTCAGCCTTCTCAGCCTCCTTAAAGAGGGCGTTCAGAAGCACTTGTACGTCTGGCCATATGGGATTGTGAGTGGAGAAGGTGGCGCAGTCTGGATGAGTCCCTCTGTCTTGCTCTTTGGTCACTGTGACCGAGCACCATTTGGGCCGATCAGGATCTATGGGGAAGGGGATCCACCCAGAAGTTGTGGAGGGAACGGGAGGAGAAGCTTGGTCAAGAGACTGGCTAATGTCAGAAGGAGGCCTGACTGCATCCTTGGCGAAGCCCAGGGCAGAGCAGGAAGGCAGCATTGCCCAGCGGGAAGGCATTCGGAGGCAAATCATCAGCAAGGAGCAGAAAATCCCCTCCCCTTCCCTCAAGAAGACTGAAGAATCATTACAAAGCTGACTCGAGGCTCCGTCAACTGAGCCCCTACACTCCTTGTGTACATGAAAGGGCCACAGAAAGGATGGGAGGCAGCCTTTTCCTGGAGCCGTCTTACCTGCAGCAGTTCACTCGCTGGCTGCTGACCCTTTTCCTCCATCACCTGGATGATCCTCTCAAGAGAGGAGAGTTTCCTGCAGAGTCTGACCAGCTGCTCATCCCTTCTCCCTGCAATCTCCTTCCCCACCTCTTCCACATGATTCAGCAGACGCTTTTCTTCTTCTTCTTCCAGGAACTGGCGCAGTTGTCTCAACTTCTCCACAGTCTTCAGCCTCTCCGGCTCTGAGGAGGTCGGAGTGAGGAAGATGGTCAGCCTTCAAAACATCAGCAAGAGAATTAGGATTTGAATTGAACTGCTTCCACCCTCTCAGCTCACAAGTCCTCAGGCTTCTCCTTGACTGCTTTTCACATAATAAACAACAATGGGAAAAAAACTCCATTTAGCTGCATTCAAAGGCAAACTTACCTAATTCACAATTCTTGGGAAAATATGGAGACCAAAACAGCAATCTTTGGAAATTCACACCTCTGAATTTCTCAAGGTTGACCCAGCCAGGTAATGTTCACAAAAAATGTATTTATGACGGTAAAGCACATATCAAAATATTTATACGAGAAGGTAGCCACCCTTGCATTTGATTCATTTTCAGAATAATAAATACCGTATTTTTCGCTCTATAACACGCACCCAACCATAACACGCACGTAGTTTTTAGAGGAGGAAAATCCGTAGGCATGCCACCCGTAGGCATTCCCTCCATAACACGCACAGACATTTCCCCTTACTTTTTAGGAGGAAAAAAGTGAGTGTTATGGTGCAAAAAATACGGTAAATAACAAACCGATATGGAAAAAGGAGAGAGAAGTTGAATTGCGCAGATTTCCCCATCCCTCCTCAGTCCGGACTTGCTTCTTGAAGTGCTTGTTCCCTCACTAGTAACAAGAGTGACACTTCCAAGGAGGTCTTTGCTTTCTTTGTCTAGGTCTGCTTGATAGGCTAGAATTTCCCCTCTTTCTTTCCTCCGAATCTCCAGGCGGCGACAGATCTCTCCCCGACAAGAAAAGGGAAAACTCAGCTTTGATTGAGACACAAAGAGAGGAGATGAATGTTATACTGGCTTCTTGGGTCCAGTGGCCTTGCTATAATAGCAAAGTAATTGACTGGAGGAAAGAAAAGTACAGAACACATACATAAATACCGTAAGTAGTTCTCATCACAAAAGAATATGCAGGTAAACCCATGAACAGCCAGGTAAACCCATCAAGAGGTTTCCTGGCAGACAGGAGTCTGTTGTAGGCCACCCCTTCTGTGATGTATGTATGATGTATGGAGGGGTGGTCTTGGGCTCCAGGGTGGGCAATTTCAAATGTCTATATAAGGACTTGGTTCGGGGTCTCCTCCTCCCTTCTGCGGGGGGGTGGTGGGGGGGGGTGAGCACCAGTTAATAAAGATCTGGCTTACTAGCTGCTTTGCTTCTCAGTATTCTCTGGTTGGCCTCTGTTATTTTCTCCTACCGATAGAGAAGCTACCAAAGCACTCTATATGGGCTCTGAGGTACCCCAGAAGGGAAAAGGAGCTGTTTTTTCCTTATAACACTGGCCCCCAGTCCCCACCCCCTTGCAGCTGACCCCTTGCTGCTCTCTGCTTGGCAGGGTATTGAGGAGGCATCCTGCTAGCCCAAGGAGACATGTGCAATTCACATTTGTAGTGTTCTAAATATGTTCAAAGCAACCTTGCTGGGGGATGTGGATGAGGTTAACCCTTTCTCTCCCTGCCATGGTCCCATGAAGCTGCTGTATTTCAAGGGAAGATCCCTTGGCCCCCCTGGCAGAGAGAAAGACTTCGACTCCCTCCTCCCAGCCATCCCAGCAGCCCTCAGGCTTCCCCTTGGCTGCTTCTAAGGTAATAAACAACCACCAATGAATACCATGCCTACTTTGGATCTGAGAATTAAAAAGATAACCTGCCAAGAAGAATACACAGCTATTTCTCCCCCTCAAGGTACCTTGTATTCCTCGACAGCCTCTTCCAGAGGAATCACCTCGTGGTGTTGGTGCTTCTTGGATCTGCCCCAAACCACACAGATGGGGGCTTCATCCTCCTTGCAAAAGAGTTTCAGGGGCTCCTGGTGCTTCTCACGGACTCCTCCTTTCCCTCTGGAAGACTGAGAGTCTTGGCTACTTCGACAAAGGTAGCCAATTGCCGATTGCGGACAAGGCTCCTTCTCTGGACTCCAACTCGGCCTTGAGGACAGGAAGCCAGCCTCCTTTTTGCCCCGCTGCACTGGATCAGGCCGGACCGGCAGAAGTTGTGCCCACACTCTGGGATGGTCCCTGTGTCGTAAGAGAGTCAGGGTCAGAGAGGGGAATGAAGGAGAAGGACCCTACCAATATCAAATAGATCGTATTCTGCCTTCACACCCTACAAGAAGGTCAACTGTGCCTTTTTGCTGTATCTTTCTCATTGACTTTAAGGATGGATATGAATGTATTTTTCGACTGAAATGTATTTTTCCTCAAAATGCTGTACTTTTCTAAATGTATCTAAATGGGTTTTTGTATTTCCCCCCAATCTCATCGCCTAGAGAATGTTCCGTAAGTGTAACAATCACTTGTTCCAAATGTATTTGATACAAATGTATTCAAGTGTATACTTTTATGGGGAAACGTAGCTAGGAAAATGTGGAGATATATATATATATATATTGCTTATAGTGCCTTTGAACGGTCAGCGTTCCACCCTCTATCCTTTCACGAGCTGCCAAAAACACTCTCCACGCCACACTGCCATCTACTGGGTCTACAAATGATACCACGAATACACACAAATACAAGCTCTAAAATAAATTAGTTTTATTTTCCCATAAGTATGCAAACATAAGACTATCACACCCGAATTGATAGCTATGCGGAACAGGATTCCCCCCCCCTCCCTCCAACGGATAGCTCCCTGCGCGGCTGTCTTTGAGGGGGGTGGAGGGAGGAACGGGTGGGATCGACATCCGATAGCTGCCTGCCTGCCTGCCTGCCTGCCTGCCTGCCTGAACATGCCGTGCACCTGGGGGGCGCTGCGACCGGCGCCCATTGGGCAGGAGCAAGACAGGAAAAGGAAGGAAATGGGAGAGGTTTTTGTAAGGCCCCACTTTTCCCATGTTGTCCTGTTGTGTGGTCGGAAAGTACTCTTTATTTTTTGATTTGGGTTAATGTCAGAATAAAAGCGAGTTCCTTCAAAATAACACATTCCTTTTTATCTTACCAATTTCTCATATTGTAAGAAGCGGAAGAAGAAACCATAGAGAGCATTCATATTTTCCTTCTGATCAATGAAGTCAAACGTTACAATTATCCATTTTAGAATGAGCACCTATAGGGAGAAGACAGATCTCAGTAAGCCAAAGCAAGGCCAAGACAACAAACCCCTTCTGGAATATGGTCAGCGTGTACAACATCTAGCTGAATCATCACCAGGATAACGAAGTCAGACTGGGGAAAATATCATTCTTCAGAACCAAGACATCATTACCATGCTTTCCAAGTTACCTGAAAGTCACTAGAACACTTGCGAGCACAGAGCCAAGACACAGCGGAAATAAGAGAATCCTCTGTTATTACGGAAATGGGAATCAGAGTCTTCAGTAGCCTAGTGCTTATCACTGTGCCTGCAAGACCGTGAAAGACACTGCTTAACATTCTGAACATCTTCACTCTTGATAATTTCTCACAAGCTCAAAGCAGCCCCGGTTCTTGTTAAGGGAGAAGGCAGGGCAATGCAGCTCCGTTGACATACTTTGCTGCCAAAGGGAAAGAGAAGAAGCCAAAACATGTTTTCTTTACCAAGCTTGGCACTGAGTGCGATGTTCAGCAAGTTCTGAATTTCTTCTGGTGCCAAGCCTCTCTCTTGCGCAATCTTTTCCACAGTCTCCAAAGGACTCTGCAAAGCTCCCTGCTTCCGTGAGGCACTATCCTGAATTAGGAAAAAGTCCAAGTGTGATTCAAATCCATTCGAAAAACCGTCCTCATGCATGATGGCCTGTCCAATGGCTTGCTTTACCATCAATTGGCAAGGGAGCCCCATTGAGATGCCATGGCATTTGTGTGGGAATGTTCAGGGGTGCAGGAGAGGATATATTGTGAGATTATATCCTAATCCAACTTGTGCTAACAAGTTTCCAAAATATCAGCAGAGTTTATAAACATTCCCCCTTTAAGTTCGCAACGGTAACGTGTGCACAGGTTCGCTAGAACCTCTATAATAATTACTCTGGTAATTTCCCCCTTTTGATCCCTCTTAAAATACAAGACACAACACAGTCTTTATAAAAGCATAAAAGAGTTTACTCACGTTCTGTTCACAATATGATCCCAGAAGGCAGACAGCCTTAAAAAGGTTACATACATTCAGAATCTATCTTATAGCAAGATAGTCCTTTCCTCCTCTCTTGGCTGAGAGTCAAGAGAGCATCTTTAGATGCTTCTTCTTCGAAAGAAAAATGGCAGAGAGAGAGAGATGGCTGCCTGCCCTGTGCTTTTGTCATTACCTGCACAGGTGAGGCCACACCCACCTCTGGTCACATGCGGAGGAAGTCCGTCCCCAGGAAGTTTACCTGCTTGCTGGACAGACATCCCTCCCCATATTCTAACATGTACACTCTAGGAATGTTGTCATTGACTGCTCCTGTGTTTACATCCCACAGATGGTACCTGCAGGAAGCCGTCATCTGCAGAGCAGAGCCATCCATTGGGTATATAAGGGGTGATATGATTTTTCAGGTGCCTTAGCCTCAACCAATACCTCAAACTATCAATCAACCTTCTCAGTCTCCTTTATGCTTCTGATGAAATAGGCTATGCCTGCATAAGTTATTGTTATGTTGTCCTAAAATGCCACTACTCTTTTGTCTCTTCCTTCTGTGTTTTTTTTATAAAATATTTATTAAAGTTTCAAAAAAAGGAATTACATAAAAACAAAAAATACAAAGGTAAAAGACAAAAATAAAAATACAAGAAAGATACAGAATAAAAAAGTAAATACACTTACAGAAAAAAGGGGAAAAAATAAAAAAATCAATCTTTCCATATCTTACATTCATATCCTTGTTTCCCTGACCTCCTCATACCTCCCTTTTTTGTGTTCCAATTCAATTAATTAATTCAGCAATTTCTTTCCCTCCTTATTATCCTAATCTTTAATCTTAATATATTGTAACATTAAATTTTTACCTATTTAGAAATCCAATTTTCCATATTCTTTTATATCATTACAGCTAGAAACCACTTAACTTCAATCAAACATCATTCTAACATTCATTAATTTTGCAATATTTCTGTAAATAATCTTTAAATTTCTTCCAATCTTCTTCCACCGACTCTTCTCCCTGGTCTCGGATTCTACCAGTCATTTCCGCCAATTCCATGTAGTCCATCACTTTCATCTGCCATTCTTCCAAAGTGGGTAGATCTTGTGTCTTCCAATACTTTGCGATGAGTATTCTTGCTGCTGTTGTAGCATACATAAAGAAAATTCTGTCCTTCTTTAACACCGATTGGCCGACTATGCCCAGGAGAAAGGCCTCTGGTTTCTTCAAGAAGGTATATTTAAATACCTTTTTCAGTTCATTTTATATCATTTCCCAGAAAGCCTTAATCCTTGGGCACGTCCACCAAAGGTGAAAGAATGTACCTTCAGTTTCTTTACATTTCCAACATTTATTATCGGGCAAGTGATAGATTTTTGCAACTTTTGTCTCTTCCTTCTGAAGGATCCCGGTGAACAAGCAATAAGCCCTTGAAACACACACACACACACGAGGACAAGACAAGACAGGGCTGTGCTCACAAACCATCCCAAAATAAGCCTCCATTCCCCATCAATCAATATTGGGCTAAAAGCTATAGAAAACAAAGCTACATGCACCTAAAAACTGGTTTTGAAACAGCCTTGGTCTTGCCTAGTCCCTCAGCCTTGTGAGTTTGGGAGCTAGTCTGCAAGGGTGAAAATCTAATGGAGGATTCCATTGTTGAATTCCATTGTTGAATTAACCAAGCAAGGGCCATAGTTGCCATGCCTGATTTCTTCTTCAGTCGAAGGCTGTAACTGGAAGAAGCAAGACCTTCTGGGGCATTAATGCTGTGAGCCTCTCCATCTTCAGTTCAGGTTGTATATGTGTGTGAATAAACCATATATCATAAAGACACCACAGTCTCCGCTGAGCCTCATTCCAAGGAAACTTGCTCTAACAACCTCACTAATGCAGCCCCTTCAGTCCTTTATTCTAGTTCCCCTTTCCATGCCGTACCATACAAGGCTTTGCCAGTATTTTCAGGGTCATCTTCCACCACAATTTAGGGTTGCCATATGTCTGGGGAAACCCGGACATGCCCGCTTTTTGGGGACCAACATGCCTATCTGGGCGATTTTTTACATTTTAAAGGAAATGTCCAGGTTGAGGGGGAGGTGTTGGGGTCTCGGGCTCAGGTGGCTCAGGATTGGGCTGCTCTGCCCGTCATGGCCCCTGCCAGCCCGAGCTGGGGAAAGGGGCATAGCAGTGGCGACCCTGCACACCTCTTTTCCCAGCTCGGTCTGGCAGTGCCTCAGGCTGTCCTCTTTTTTTGCTCTTGTACCTTCGTTTTCAAACAGCTTAGTTCGTGAACGTTTTGGCTCCCGGAACTGATTCCATTCAACTTCCAAGGTACGACTGTAATCAAAATAAAAACAACAACCACCCAGTAACCCATAATTGGATGGCCCCATTGGGTTCTGGAATTATGGAGGGATGAAAAACTGATCGCATTCCACTTTCATAACACTATGCGTATACCCCTGACCGTGTCCTCCCTTACTCATTTCCCCCCTAAACTAGAAAGCCCCAAATGTTTTAGCTTCTCATCTGGGAGTTGCTCCAGCCCCTTGATAATTTTGGTTGTGACGGACTTCCGGGTTGGTGCCTCCGACAATGGCGGAATTCCTCTGATCGGGAGGAATTTGCCCCGTGGGAATTTGGGTCTGTACTGCCACGGCGAAGGCGGAGACCCGTAAAAATCACAGGCGGGAGAAGCCTGTGAACGTGGGATTCGGTGGGCACCTTTTGCGCCTCCCCTACTTGCGGGGAAACCCAGTTTCGGGGATCCGGAGCGATGTGGGGTGAGTGGCGCGGTGCTTCGAATCGTCTGCTTCTTCCACGGAGTGAAGCCACATAGCTGTTGTCGGAGAGCACTGACTTTTTCCTGTGGACAATTTGACTCTAAAGTAATTACCCGTGAGTAGAGCTGAATTGGGAAGAATTGGATTTTTAAACGTTTAATCTGGCATCGAAACGGGGAGGAAGTCCGCCTCCCCCTTTTGTAGATAAACTGAAGCAAGGAGGCTGCAAGCTAAAGTCTTGGAAAGCCTTTTGTAAAAGACTAAATTTCCATCAGTAAAGAACTAACCCCCCCCCCCTTTTTGGAGACAGGAGAAGAGGGGGGAAGTGGTGGACTGAATATGCCTGTAGGAGAGAGTTAAGAGAGTTAAAATACCGCCGCTCTGACCCTGGAAACGGGTTGCTAGCAGGATTGATGTTTTTTGGAACGTCCATTGACAGCGTTTAGAACGTTCATTGACAGGTAGCTAAACAAGAGAATACATTGTTTCTACTGTCTCCGGTTGTTTTCAAAAAAAGGAGGAAAGTAACTGAAAATTGAAACTAACTTTGGATTATTGAAACTGTGTTTAAAAGAGGACATACTGACCGATACAAATAGAAACTGTTTTCCCCTAGTGGAAGCTTTTGAAATTGGTTACTTTACAGGAGCTGGGCTAGGGGAATTTCCAGCTGCAAGATAAAAAAGTGTGAGACTTCGGAATTGACCTTGAATCTCTTAAGTGTTATGGCAAATGGAAAGGAAAAAACAGTCGGGAGATCGACAGAAGAGGCCTTAGTGGCTGCATTATTGAAAATAAACGATTCGCTGGAACAACTTCACAAGAAAACAGACGTGATAAATGTGAAAATGGATGCTGCAAATATTGAAATTGACTTAATCGTAGAAAGTTTAAGTAACTTGGGACAAAAGGTGAATACCAATTTAGAAACCACCCAGAAACACAGGACACAGGAATCTACTCTGATACGGCAAACTGCAGATGAAGTCAGGGAAAAAACCCTTGCTGCGGAATCTAAAGCAATACAACTGGAGAGGAGAGTCCCATCCATACAAAGATGAACATAAGCTGACATTCGTTATGATTGAACTTAAAGAACAACAGATGAATTTGAGGACCAGAGCCCTATCTGAACTGGAAAAGGGGAAAGCTTGACAGAGTTTCAGGAGGCGACAGGACTAACATTGGTTGAGAAAGAGAGGTATTTTGGGGTTAGTATGACCACCAAAAATGTGAATCTGTTTAAGGATAACTGTGAAGGATGTTGGATTGAAGAGAAGGGGAATTTGGAAATATGGACAAATCAGAAGTTGTTACTGTTGGGCCGAGTTGTTGTGGTGGGGATGAGGGCTGCTGTGTTGCTGGGGATGTTGCTTTTGTTTCAAACATTGCAAGCTTTGGATGGGATGGAGTGTTTCAGGAGGTGGCAGAGGGATGTTTTTAGAGTTGTTTGGCAGGGCAGGAAGCCGCGAGTAAAACTTAAGATATTGATGGATGCCAAAGAAGAAGGTGGACCTGCCCTGCCAGACCTGTAAATTTCGTTGTGAACCATCTGCTTTTTGCTGGTTGAGAGAATGGTTGCTTCTTGAAAGCACTGAAGTGTTGGACAATGGCAGACGAAGTTGATGGACTATATGGAATTGGCGGAAATGACTGGCAAGATCCGAGACCAGGGAGAAGAGTCGGTGGAAGAAGATTGGAAAAAGTTTAAAGACTATTTATAGAAATATTGTAAAATTAAGGAATGTTAGAAAAATGTTGGAATGAAGTTATATGGCTTTAGTAGAAATGTCATAAGGAATTAAGTATAAATAGATTAATAGAAAATTAAAGGAAAAATAAGGCAAGAATGTGTTAAGATAATTATAGGATAGAAAACAGAG
Source organism: Podarcis vaucheri (assembly GCF_965113315.1). Taxonomy (NCBI): domain Eukaryota; kingdom Metazoa; phylum Chordata; class Lepidosauria; order Squamata; family Lacertidae; genus Podarcis; species Podarcis vaucheri. Next base: position 37,255,114 of record NC_138757.1, read on the forward strand.
TAAGATGGAAAGGAATTGCTGAAACAATTAATACAAGTGGAATACAAAAAGGGAGGTGTGAGGAGGTCACTGGAAATAAGTGAATAAAATATAAGATATTGAAAATGTTTGAGGTGTTTTTAAATTGTTTTTGTTGGTTTTTGCTTTGTTTTGTTAGCCCATGTAGCGTTTTTGTATTGTATTTGTATTGTTTTTTCTCTTTTCTTTTTTGTTTGTATTGTTGTGTTGGAAATGTTGAAAAAGTAATAAATATCATTTTTTTAAAAAAAACATAATTTTGGTTGCCCTCTGCTGAACATTCCTGCCCCCCCAAGCTCTGCCTTCAACTGCAAACGTGGCAGACAATGCCTTCCCTGCAGTTGCACTGCCAAAAAAGTTCAGTTTTACTTTTAAGGACAGGAAATTCTCCTGCAGGCCATCTGTGCTAAAGAGAGGGTGCAGATATAAGTCTCCTTCTTTTGGACCACCCAATTTGCATAAAAATAAGACAAGATTAAAAGTGTTGAGTTTTCCCTGAGCTGTGGCTGCTACTTCCTGAGCATGAGAGATGAAAAGGGCCTGTATGGATTTGGCAAAGTCAGCATTCAGAGTTCGAGAATCACACTTGGCTCATGACCAAGGGTGTCCAAAAATAGCAAAAACCATCCGTTCAATCACCTTGCCCAGGAATGGAAAGTTTGAGACTGGATGATAATTGGACATAATGGCCAGGTCCAAATATGTCTTTTTAATAAGCAGTTGAACAATCACTTCTTCAGGTGGTAGGTTTCACTCGTTCAAGTCTGTCCACATCCTCAGAGGCAACAGGTTGTAATGGATCCCATCCAACTTGACTAGACCCAGTGTTGTAGTGGGCTGCGGGGGCACAGGGGCAGTTGCCCCAGGCACAAAATTGTTAGAGGTGCCTCAATACAGCTGCACGCTTCCATCACTGGGGTCCGATGACAACGGCTTGTCCATGCGCTCAGGTAAGTGACCTCTCCAGACAATGGGATGGCTCTTCTTTTCTTATCTCTGGGGCTGTGATCCCCTGGGTGATGTGGACGCCATTAGGCAGTCGAATGCGCATGCATACTCCGTCTGCTTCCCTCCCTCCTACCCCCTCCTCCACGTGGCCCCGGGAACTGGCAAGCCATCCTATGTCTCTGACTAGGCAGAGCTCTGGCACCCTCCTACCTTGGTGGAGTCTACCTCTCTTTATCTGCAGAAAAACTCATGACAGGAGTCATTACAGGAGATCTTGGACTCTGTATCAGACCCTGATGGCAAAGGTGGTTCTGTTAGACTATGAGCCACCTGAAAGAGTCTCCTGGTACTGGTTTCACCAACAGATCCAGCAACAATGGTCCTCCTCACCGTCGCTATTGCCACTTGGTAGGCTCGACGTTGAGCTCTAACCCGTGTTTGGTCTCATTTGAAGTGGGGTTTTCACCAGCAGCACTTTAGCTGTCTCAGGAATTGTTTCATCACCCTCAGCCCCAGGGGTAGAACCACAGGGTCATCCAAGTGCCATGCCATTGGAGAGGGTGCTTTTTAAGGTTTGTGGAGCAGCACCCTCTTATTCCCCACCACCAAATGTGCTTTCCATGTGTTTGGCCGCTGTCGATCGGGTCTCCCCAGATGAATTTGCTATTAGAAGGAGGCATGTGAAGCCATAATCCTGGAAAGAGATTCTGGAGAGAAGCACTCAACCCAATTTTAGCCTTTGATTCTGTGAGAGGCGCCCAGTGCTTGGTCTTACTAGCTGCAGCTCAACTTTAACTATGTTTACAGCAGAGGAGCAAGTCCTGGAGGGCTGGCTTCCTATTCTGCCTCTATGGGTGAGTTGGCATTGATGAGGAAAATTCCGGGGTGTGAGGCTACTCAACAGCCCAACTCGTCGGGCAGAGCCCGCGGGTACTTGCAGTCAGAAATGAAGGAGATTCCAGCCACAAATTGGAGCAAAACAGGGAACCTGGGAACGGGTTGCCAGTGAACTGTAAGAATGCTGTACTCTGAATGCGCTGTTGGTGAAAGTACTCTTTGACAGCTAACTCTGCAAGTGAGATACAAGTGAGATACAATATTTCTGGCTGGCTTCTCCTGGTTTTAAAGTAACTGGGAAATAATTGAAATTGAAACTGTCGTCTTTTTTGTGAATTGGGGGATTAAAAGAAAAAAAGTTAATTATTTTAAGGCAACAATTTTTGACTGTTACTGTGTCCCCCTAGAGGAAGTTTGAAATTGTTACAACAACAGCTGGGCCAGGGGAATTTTCCACTTCAAAACAAGTTCTGATTGTGGGATTGACCTTGGGCCTTATCTAGAGTGTTATGGCAGATGGAAAGGAGAAAATAGATTTGCTTCAGGAAAAAACGACGAGGTCTGGTAGATCATTTCGTCCAGACGTTGGGCTGCAGCGAAGAGCATCAACATCTGGCCCTTCTGGATTACCAATAGGAGCTGCATTGGCACAATCTAAACCCAAAGGAATGGCATCCGAAGATGTTTTGGCTCAGGCATTAGGTAAAATTAATGAATCTTTGGAAAGAATAAGTAAACAAGTAGCTGAAGCATCAGTTAAAATCAATCAAAATACCACAAGTATTAATAATTTGGAACAGAAGGTAAATACTAACACAGAAACTATTGAGAAATTACTACAGGAATCTACCTCGACCCGAAAGACAGCTGAAGAAGCAAAGGAAACAGCAACTGCTGTAGAAGAGAAGATACCACCGATTCACAAACAACTTGAAGACCACAGGTCAATATTGTCTATGATTGAATTGAAGGAGAAGCAAATGAATTTGAGGATCAGGGCCATACCTGAACTTGAGAAAGACAATCTGACTGACTTTCTTACGCAGGAATTTGCAGACTTTTGGAACCCAGATTTGGAGAAGGAAAACTTTAAGATAGTGAGTGCTTTTAGGCTTGGAAGAGGAGGGAAGAAGAACAGGGTGAGAGACTGTTTGATCACCCTCCGAACAAAAGAGGAGAGAGATAAAATCTTGAGTCTGCACTTCCAGAAGACTTTGGAAATACATCAGTCAAAAGTGGAGATATTTAAGGACATTCCGAAATATCTTTTGGACCTTAGGTCCAATTATAGAGATTTGGTTGCCCTGCTGAGAAGCAACGGAATTATCTTTAGATGGGAATTCCCCCAAGGCCTATCCTTCAGCTACAAAGGGAGAAAGATAAAAATAAGATCAGAGGATGACAAAGACAGATTTTTAAGAGACCACGGAGAAGACCTGCAGAAAGAAGCTGGAGAAAAGTTAAGAGCACTAGAAAGAGGAATTTTAGACATACCAAGACTACCTCCTGAATTAAAAGACCTCCTGGAGAAGGTGATACCACCGACAGAAGAGGAACAGGCACTTGGTGCAGTTGGAGGAGAAGCAAAGTAACTACATCATGGCTCTGCAACTATTAACCTGGAATTGTAATGGTCTCAACTCCCCCCAGAAAAGGAAAACTGTGTTTCATTTATTAAAAAAGGAACAATTGGACTTGATTTGTCTACAGGAAACACACGTAACAAGGCTACACAGGAAAGTATTGATCAACAAAAGATTGGGCCAGGAGTTTATTTCTTCGGACAAGGTTAAAAAAAGAGGGGTAGTGATTTATGCAAAGGAGAGACTATTACCGAAATTTATCTTCAAAGATGACCAAGGAAGACTGGTGGCAATTGAAATTCAAACACAAGGAGAGAAATTTTTGATAGTAGGAGTTTATGCACCAAATGAGGGGAAATCTGAATTCTTTAAAAAGTTGCATGAGACCTTGATGGACTATTTGGATTATAATGTGATTTTGATGGGAGACATGAACGGAGTAGTATCTACACATATGGACAAAGCACAAAGACAGGTAGTCACTAAGGATGGCAGACTACCGAAAACCTTTTCTGGGATGACAGACAACTTCGACCTAGTTGATATCTGGAGAACAAAGAATCCCCTGGCCAGAGAGGGAACCTTCTTCTCTGAAGCCAAACTGACATGGACAAGAATTAACCAAATATGGGTAACTAGAGGAATGGCACCAAAGACAAGAAAAGTGGAAATCTGCCCAAAAACTTGCTCTGACCATAATCCTGTGAAGATGGAGATGAAACTAACACCAACTGGTTCCTTCAGATGGAGGATGAATGACACCTTATTCAGAGATGAAGAAGTGCTTAAGAAGGCCCAAAAAACCTTGAGAGATCATTTTGAGATAAATATGAACACCAATGTGGAAAAAAGAGTAATCTGGGACGCAAGTAAAGCTGTTATGAGAGGGTTCTTGATACAACAGAACGCATTAAAGAAGAGAATCCAAAATGAGAAGAAGGATAAAATACTGGAGAAAATAAAAGAAAGTGAAAAGAAATTGAGAGCAAAACCAAAGTCGCAAGAGATTTTGAGAGAAATAAAGTTACATCAAGTACAATACATGAAAATGATGAACCAGGAGATAGAATGGAAAATCAAACAAATGAGACAAAAGACATTTGAGTCAGCTAATAAATGTGGAAAATTGTTGGCTTGGCAAATGAAAAAAAGACAAAAATTAAATACGGTTACAAATTTAGAAGTGGAAGGAAGGAACATACAGAACCCAGCTGAGATTAGAAACTGTTTCCAGAGGTACCGTATTTTTTGCTCTATAAGACTCATTTTTCCCTCCTAAAAAGTAAGGGGAAATGTGTGTGCGTCTTATGGAGCGAATGCAGGCTGCGCAGCTATCCCAGAAGCCAGAACAGCAAGAGGGATTGCTGCTTTCACTGCGCAGCGATCCCTCTTGCTGTTCTGGCTTCTGAGATTCAGAATATGTTTTTTCTTGTTTTCCTCCTCCAAAAACTAGGTGTGTCTTGTAGTCTGGTGCGTCTTATAGAGCGAAAAATACGGTACTTTAAACAACTATATACACAAGGACCACAGAAAGAAATTGATTTAGATCGATTTTTGAAAACAAATGGATTACAAAAAATCTCTCAGGAAAATAAATTAATGCTGAACTATAAAATAACTGAACAGGAGATAGAAGGTGCCATTCAGAATATGCAACTAGGCAAATCTCCAGGACCGGATGGACTGACGTCTAAATATTACAGATCCTTAAAAGAATGGTTAGTACAACCTTTGAAGGAAGTCTGTAACGAAATAATGGGTGGGGAAAGGGCACCAGAGTCGTGGAAGGAAGCGTATATTACACTTGTACCGAAAACAGAGACTGAAAAGACGCAGCTCAAGAACTACCGCCCCATATCATTGCTCAATGTGGATTATAAAATCTTTGCAGACATTTTGGCTAAACGACTTAAAAAAGTCTTAATGGAAGAGATTCATAAAGACCAAGCAGACTTTCTCCTGGGTAGACATTTGTCTGATAATGTGAGAAATATAATCAACATTTTAGAAAAATTATAAGTGAACATAAATACTAAGGCAGTTTTGATATTTGTGGACGCGGAGAAAGCCTTTGACAACATTTCTTGGAGTTTTATGAAGAAGAACCTACAGGGGATGGGGGTAGGCCAAGGCTTTGAAAACGGTATAAGTGCAATTTATTCAGAACAAAAGGCTAAATTAATTGTAAATAACGTGGGGACGGAAGAATTTAAGATAGAAAAAGGGACACGACAAGGTTGCCCAATCTCCCCATTGCTTTTTATATCGGTCCTGGAGGTCCTGCTGAATATGATTAGAAGGGACCAGTTGGTTAAAGGTATACAAGTCGGAGCTAAACAGTACAAGTTGAGAGCATTTGCAGATGACTTAGTATTGACGTTACAGGAGCCAGAATCTAGTACTAAAAGGGTTTTGGAACTGATTCAAGAATTTGGTCAGGTTGCAGGATTTAAACTGAATAAGTTAAAAACTAAGGTCTTAGAGAAAAATTTAACACCGATTGAGAGAGAGAGGTTTCAGAATGAGACAGGTTTAAGAGTGGTTAAGAAAGTCAAATACTTGGGGATTAACATGACAGCAAAAAATGGGAATTTATTTAAAGACAACTATGAAAAATGCTGGGTTGAAGTGAAAAAAGATTTAGAAATTTGGTCAAATTTGAAGCTTTCACAGCTAGGCCGTATTGCTGTGATAAAAATGAATGTATTGCCTAGAATGTTGTTTTTGTTTCAAACATTGCAAATTGTGGACAAAATGGACTGTTTCAAGAAGTGGCAGAGAGATATTTCTAGATTTGTCTGGCAGGGCAAGAAGCCTAGAATAAAATTTAAAATACTAACAGATGCAAAGGAAAGAGGTGGATTTGCCCTGCCAGACTTGAAACTTTACTATGAATAAGCAGCTTTTTGCTGGTTGAAAGAATGGCTGCTTCTTGAAAACGCAGATGTCAGGGGTTCAGGAGCAGAGGCAAGGGCAAGGGAGGAAACAGAGAGCGAGGGGGAGGAGGCAGAAGAAAGGATGAGTGATGACGACGACCCGAGATCTCCGAGTCTTTCCAGTGAATTGGAAGATTCACAGAAAGGAGCACCAGTGGCCAGGGCAAGGGGGGAGCCTAGGGGGACACCCCAGGAGGAAAGGGCCAGAGGGAGCTCAGAGGGGAGCAGTTGGAAATCGGGACCAGCGTCACCAACAGAGAGCAGGGGAGAGGAAGGGAGTCAGGTATCAAGTGCTGGCAGCTCACAACAGGAGGGAGGGCACGAGTCAGGAGTGGCCACACCTCCATCAGGGAGCGAAGAAACGGTCAGACGGAAAGTGGAAGGTTGGGCGCGCGCGCCAAGTTCAAATGCACAGGAAGGTGGCGCAGTAAGCAGCCCGGAAAGGGAGCCAGGTCCTAAAGCCCGGCGCAAGGAGACAGAAGGGTCCGGGGGGTCAGCGTCAGAAGAGTCCCGGAAGGAAGAGACCCCGGGGGGCAGAGGGACCCAGAGAAGAACAGTCAGGCGGAAAAGGTGGAGCAGGGCTAGGATATTAAGTTGGTGCGCAAGGGGCGGAGACTCAGACGGGACTTCGCCGATCTAGCCATTAGACGTAGAGTTGCACGCAGCAGCTTGAGAATGGAAACTGTAACGCAATAAAGACTTTTACTAAATGATCGCTGGCTAGCGTGATCCTCTGTGAGCTAGGATCGGGGAGCAACTCAGACAGTAAGCTCTGTCTCTTAAATTGTGGGCATCTACGGCCTCACGGAGAGGAGAGAAAGCGGGTGCCTACTAGCGAGCTCACGAACGGCAGACAACATGACGGCTGAACAGCAGATAGCGGAACTCAGAGAAGCAGTGACACGACTGAATGCCGAGGCACTTGCATCCAGGAAGAGAGAGGAGGACGCAGCTGCCGCCTACAGGGATCTCCAGGTCAGGTTGGAAGTGCTTACGAAGCAAGGGGAACTGACACCCAGACGGGAGGGGATTGGATTGGGAAGAAGAACAGGCGGTCTGGTCTCTCACTTCGATGGGAATCTGCAACAGTACCCCAACCTTAGAGCAGATGTAATGTGTGCACTGCAACTGCTGAACAAAGACTTTAGAGATGAGCAAGAGAAAGTGGGATTCATCATGTCCCATTTGCATGGAGATGCTAAAGCATGGCTGCGCAATTTGTGGAGGGATAAGGATCCTGCGCTCCAAAATGCGGACGCCTTTATTAAAGCGATGGATGGCTGTTTTTTATCAAGCATTGACGTGGATCTTGCTCGGCAGCAGATACATGGACTGAAGCAAGGGAGGGCCAGCGTAAGGCAGTACCATGCCCGCTTTTTCGCTTTGGTCAGTGCCCTGGAATGGGACAGAGATTCGGCTCCTGTAAGAGACCTGTTTTGGGAGGGATTGCACGGCTCGGTGAAAGATGAGATTGCGAGGGGGGAGAGACCCCGGACCACGCAGGAGATCGTTCAGAGGGCGCTGGCGGTGGGGGTGCGGCTGGAAGAACGTCCGTGGAGCAGGGACGAAGGGTGCAGCGGGCGCGAAACAGCCAGAGGCTCCTCCTTCCTTCCCAGAAAAGCAGCGCGTGCGCAATCCACGCCTCCAACAGGGGGAGGGGTGGAACCGATGGAGGTTGGGAGTGCAAGGGCTCAGTCAGCAGCCAGAGCCCTAGCACCGGCAGCAGTGAAAGCGAAGCCTCCTAGAGGGAACAGGAAGTGTTATATCTGCGAGGATCCAGGGCATATGGCGAAAGAGTGTCCCCGGAGGCTCCACAAGCACACTGCAGCCTCAGCAATGGTAACTGCAGCAACGCACCAAGGAGAACCACAGCAGGGAAACGACGCAGTCTGGCTGGAGGAAGAGGCACTGGGGCCCAGCCAGACGTGTCAGTGAAGCAGTCCCCAGAGATTTTACAGCCCATGGACCCCCTCCCGCCCAAGCCAGTAGTGAGGCTCACCGCATCGCTCCAGCTGCCCAATGGAATCACCATAGACGTGCCAATTACCATCGACTCAGGCAGCAATGCAGACTTTATAGGGCAGGACTTTGTCGACCGGCACGCCATACAGTTGCTGCCTGCCACGCTGCCCCTGCAGGTTGTCACGGTGGATGGCAGGGAGCTGCTAGGGGGGCAAGTGGTGAAGCAGACGCCACCAATGGTGATGTGACTTGGGAATCAAAGGGAAATCATCAGCTTCAACGTCACTCAACTATCGGACACGCCCATTGTATTGGGCATGAGTTGGCTGGACAAGCACAGCCCGACGCTGGCTTGGTACCAGAGGCAGCTGACCTTCGGCTCTTCCTTTTGTGCTGAACACTGCATCGTGCCCCGGCAGGAAGGAGAGGAAGAGGAGTCACAGCTGCAGCTAGGCACGCTGCAAGCGGTTCCCCACAAGTACGCAGAATTTTTGGAGGTTTTCTGCGAGAAGGAGGCAGACAGGCTACCCCCCCACAGACCATATGACTGCACAATTGACCTGCTGCCGGGGGCGGCGCTGCCCAAAGGGAAGCTGTATTCCATGTCTGAGGACGAACTGCAGGAACTCAAAGAGTTCATAGATCATAATTTGGAGCGCGGTTTCATCCGAGAGTCCAAGGCAGCGGGGGGCAGTCCTGTATTCTTTGTTAAGAAGCGGGACATGCCCCAAAAAAGGCTGGTCGTGGACTATCGCATCTTAAACAGTGTGACCAAGCCATCGGACTTCCCCATGCCCCGAATCGACGACCTCCTCGCAAAGGTACGGAAGGGCAGCGTGTTCACCAAGTTGGACCTGCGAGGGGCGTACAACCTCATTCGCATGCGGGAAGGAGATGAGTGGAAGACAGCCATGTTCACGCCCCTGGGTACCTACGAATATAGAGTTATGCCTTTTGGATTGCAAAATGGCTCCCACGTGTTTCAAGCGTTCATGCATCACGTGTTGGCGGGGCTCCTCTACAAGACGTGCGTCTGTTTCTTGGATGACATCCTGATCTTTTCGGAATCGCAGCAGGAGCATGACAGACACGTCAAGGAAGTGCTGAGCAGGCTACAGCAGCATAGGCTTTACGCCAAGCTGGAGAAGTGCCAGTTCGACGTGACGGAGGTGGATTTCCTGGGCTACAAGTTGTCTGACAAGGGGCTCGCCATGGACAGCGCCAAGGTTCGAGCAGTGTTGGATTGGAAAAGCCCACGCAACCGGAAGGAGGTCCAACGGTTTGTCGGCTTCGCGAACTTCTATCGCAAGTTTATCAAAGGCTTTGCTATGCAGACGCCGGCCATCACGGACACGCTCAGCTCCAAGAAAAAGAAGTTCATCTGGACAGAGCAGGCGGAGCAGTCCTTTCAGGCACTCAAGCGGCTCTTCGCGTCGGAAGAGCAGCTGCTTCATGTCAACCCCAGCAGGCCGATGAGGGTGGAGACAGACGCCTCGGACAGAGCCGTGCGAGCAGTCCTGCTGCAGAAAGACCCGCAGGGGGCTTGGAGGCCGGGAGCGTTTTACTCCAGGAAGCTCAGCAAGTCCGAACAGAACTACACCATCTGGGACAGGGAGTTGCTGGCCATTCATGCAGCGTTCAAAGCGTGGAGGCACTTCCTGATCGGCGCCAAGCACACGGTGCAGGTCTGCACGGACCACAAGAATCTGGAGCACTGGCGCACGGCACAGTTCCTGAACCAGAGGCAGATACGTTGGGCTGAGTTCTTTGCGAACTTCGACTTCCGAATAGAGTATGTCCCAGGGGACACCAACATCATGGCGGATGCTCTCTCCCGTAAGCCGCAGTATCTGGAGGAGGCAACGCCAGCGGCCGCCATGCACATCTTCGCACCAACAGTGTGGGCGTGCGCTGCGGCAACAGTTGACCTGGAGGCGGTGCGGCGAGCGTTGCAGGATGACTCCTTCGCGCAAGCAAAGATGGCAGAGGTGCACAGGGGCACGGCAGCGACCGACGAGTTCCAGCTGCGAGATGGATTGCTCATCCATAAAGGGGCCATCTACGTGCCGGGAGACGAACTTCGCGCCAAGGTACTGCAGCAGCTGCACGACGCGCCCACTGCCGGGCACTTTGGCAAGGAGAAGACGATGGAATTAGTCGCCAGAGACTTCTGGTGGCCCGGAATGAGAGGGGAAGTCGCGGACTATGTGGCGAGGTGTGACACCTGCCAGAGGGCCAAACCAGTGCACAGACCGCCGGCCGGACTGTTGGAACCGCTGCAAACTCCGTTCGAACCATGGGAGAGAGTGGCCCTGGACTTTGTCACGGATCTGCCCAGCTCGAGGGGCAAGACGGCCGTGCTGGTGGTGGTGGACTTGTTCTCCAAGATGGCACATTTCATTCCGTGTGCTAAGGTGGCCACGGCGGAACAAACCGCCAAACTGTTCATAGACCACGTGTTCAAGGTTCACGGTCTGCCACGGTCTATTCTGTCCGACCGAGGGCGACAGTTCATCTCGAATTTCTGGCAGAAGCTGATGGGCTTCCTGAACGTCAAGATCAATCTGGCGTCGGCTAGACACCCGCAGACCAACGGGCAAGCGGAGCGGGTCAATGCCATCATGCAGCAGTACCTGAGATGTTATGCGAATCAACAGCCTGCGACGTGGGTGGATTACCTGCCTCTCGCCGAGTTCGCCTACAACAACACGAAGCACGTGTCCACGGGGGTCACGCCGTTCTTCGCCAACAACGGGAGGCACCCCAGAACCTTCCCGGGACTGGAAAGAATGGGGGAGGGGGAGCCGCAGACAGCAGATGCGTTCGCGTCAGAGTTGCAGGAGGTCCACGATCAGCTGCGGCGGCACCTGGAGCTGGCCAAACACGCATACAAGGTACAAGCGGACAAACACAGAAGGGTTGGCGAAGAGATCCATGTGGGAGACTGGGTCTGGTTAGCAGCCCACGCAGTGCCGGCCAGGTCGTTGGCGAAGAAGAAACTAGGGCATAAGCAACTGGGGCCCTACCAAGTCGAAGAGCAGGTCAACCCGGTGGCTTTCAGGCTGGCGCTTCCGGAGGGTTCCAGGATGCATCCGGTGTTCCACAGATCGGTGCTCACTCCCTACAAGGCACCTCACAGATTTCAGGAACCAGGCACGGCACCAAGTCCACCCCGAGAGAGAACCGAGCAAGGGGGAGTGGCACAGGAGGAGCGCATCAACGAAGTCACAGAGATTTTGGACTCTAGATGGGGGGAAGAGGGGGTAGAATACTTTCTCGCCAAGGAGGGCACCCCGGCCAGTGCCAACAGCTGGGTGCCAGGCTACGCTCTAGACGAACCTCTGCTCAAAGAAGAGTTTCATGCCCTCTTCCCACACAGGCCCATGCCAGCAGACTTTTTCGACGACTGGCTTTTCACGCCCACGCTTTCAGCCAGCACGTTCCGGGGGTTCGACTCGGACGAGGAACCGACACGCGACGCACGTTCCCCGGAGGGGTCACCCTCGGGATCTGCCTCAGAACCTTCGTATTGGTGGGACGATAGACCAGAGGAGCAGTGGCGCAGGAAGTGGCTGGAGGGTCCAGGCCGAGCAACGCCCCCAGGAGGAAGCGAGGGAGAGACGGACATGGACGTATTCGGGGACGACCCGGGTTTCGAGCACGGCGGCACAGAGATGGAAGCGGAAGTGACCGTCGTCGACGAGAGCAGGGAGGAAGAACCGGAAGACTTCAGATGCAGGCCCGCCACGGGAAGCGAACTGTATCCGACATTCGTCCCCCTGACACGGCAGCACCCAGCTCCCGCACCGGAAGGAGGGGAGGGGGGAAGAGGGGGCTTCGAGGGGGGGATGGATGTCAGGGGTTCAGGAGCAGAGGCAAGGGCAAGGGAGGAAACAGAGAGCGAGGGGGAGGAGGCAGAAGAAAGGATGAGTGATGACGACGACCCGAGATCTCCGAGTCTTTCCAGTGAATCGGAAGATTCACAGAAAGGAGCACCAGTGGCCAGGGCAAGGGGGGAGCCTAGGGGGACACCCCAGGAGGAAAGGGCCAGAGGGAGCTCAGAGGGGAGCAGTTGGAAATCGGGACCAGCGTCACCAACAGAGAGCAGGGGAGAGGAAGGGAGTCAGGTATCAAGCGCTGGCAGCTCACAACAGGAGGGAGGGCACGAGTCAGGAGTGGCCACACCTCCATCAGGGAGCGAAGAAACGGTCAGACGGAAAGTGGAAGGTTGGGCGCGCGCGCCAAGTTCAAATGCACAGGAAGGTGGCGCAGTAAGCAGCCCGGAAAGGGAGCCAGGTCCTAAAGCCCGGCGCAAGGAGACAGAAGGGTCCGGGGGGTCAGCGTCAGAAGAGTCCCGGAAGGAAGAGACCCCGGGGGGCAGAGGGACCCAGAGAAGAACAGTCAGGCGGAAAAGGTGGAGTAAGGCTAGGATATTAAGTTGGTGTACAGGAGGCGGGGACCCAGACAGAGCTTCGCCGATCTAACCATAAGACGTAGAGTTGCACGCAGCAGCTTGAGAATGGGAACTGTAACTCAATAAAGACTTTTACTAAATGATCGCTGGCTAGCGTGATCCTCTGTGAGCTAGGATCGGGGAGCAACTCTGACAATAGGACATTAACGACTCCGCCCAATATTCATGTGGCAAATGTGAACTCAGCAATTGCGCATTCATCCCCTTTTGCAATTCTTTGTTCACCCTCATACAGACCCCCCTGTTCCATGCTTCCACCGAAACAGCAACCTTGTGGTCTATCCCTTTTCCATCCAGGAACTTCTGAAACTTTTGTAACAGAAAAATTGGCTTCTCATCTGTGAAGAGACAGTCAATGTTAGCATCATGCACATTTTTAACCTTGTCACAAAACTCCTGAAACCTTTCTAAGGTTTCTTGTGGTTTCTGCATCATAAAAACCCAGACATAATTAGAAAAACAATCCACACACACAAGGTAATATCTTGCATTGCCTCTAGATGGTTCTAGAGGACGGACTTCCGGAGGCGGCGCGAAACAAGCAATGGCGGTCCTCTTCGCGCTGTGAAGAGGGGCTCCGCAGAAAAGGGTCGTGCGCTGCGGCACAGCGACGACCCATCAAGAAAAACCACGGGCAGAGTGAGCCCGTGGCCGTGGGACTCGGCGGGCACCTGGAGCGACCCCCAAAACGAAGAAGGGACCCCGTAAGGGGCTCCGGAAGCGCGGAGGGGAAGCGGTGCTGTGAGTTCATCGCTCTTTCTGTGGGAGCGAAGCCGCGCGGCTGCTGCTGATGAGCGCTGACCTTTCTTCCTTAAATATTGGATTCTAAACCATCTACTCGTGAGTAAGAATTACTCTATTTTGGATTACAAATTTCTGAATTTGGCTGAAAGCGGGAGACGAAAAAAAGGAAGTCCGTCTTCCGGCAAGGCTTAAAGATCAAAGGCAAAGAACTGACAAGCTGGAAGCAGTTGAAAGGGATTATAAACTTGGAAGTATCGTGCGCTGGTGGAATGGGTAAAAGGAAAGGCAAGTCTTTGTTTCTTTTTTACTACTGGGGCGACTTAAATTGGGAACTTTCCTCCTTCTGTGGACTTTAAAAATTCAAGAAACCAAACCTCGGGCTGACAGAAGGGAAAAGAGCTGTCTTTGCGGATACAATATATATTTGAAATTGTTACATTGGGGCGTTATTGGAAGATACAACTAAGTTACTGTAGCCTGCACCCTTTAGAAGAAACTTAATGGCAACTTGGGAAAGGCTCTGCAAGTGGAAAAAGTTTTAGGGACTATTGTTAAATTAGTTAGCTGCAGGGACTTTAATGGCGGCTAAATTTTTCTCTTTCTTTCCTGAACTGTAACAATACTCCCTCTGGTGGAGCTTGGGATTTACAAACTCCTGGGAACTAACTTTGTTTTGACTCTCTGCTGTTTGGTTATTTACATTGAGGAACTGTCTTCCCCATGGGACAATAGACTATTTGACCTTGACTCATAGACAGGTGTGGAATGAGTGGCCCTCCGAAAACAAGATCTGCAAAAGCGAAAGCAGGGAAAGGCCAACTTGTGCAAACAACTTTGACTACCCAAGCACGCAGATCATCAGTTCCAGCTGTATTAAAGGGAGCTGAATTGCCAACAACAGCTGTATTAAAGGAAGCTGAACAGCCAACAACAGAGGATATGGCTGCAGGGGGATCAGATACTCTTCTAAATGAAATGCTACAACAATTTGCAATTTTAAACAAGAAGGTAGATGATCAAACAGCAAAAATTGACTTAGCCACATCCTCTATTACAAAACTATCTGAACAAGTTGCACAACATTCACAAGCAATTGGGAACTTAAAAGACGCCACTTCTGAGAATCGGAAATTGGCTGAGGCTGCAAATTCAAAAGCAGACCAAGCAAATCAGAAAGTGGACGAATTAAAAGGAGAGGTAAGGCCACTACATAAGCATATTAGTGACTAGCAGGCCTACCTGTCTATGGTGGAATTGAGAAATCGGGAAAATAATTTAAGATTACGATCTATCCCAGAGCTTGAGAAAGAAGACTTGACTGGCTACTTGACAGCAGAATTTTCTAAGTTCTGGGGTATAGAAGAAGATAAAGACTTTAAAATAACAACTGCGTTCAGATTGGGAAGAGCAGCAAGGAAGGACAGACCTAGAGACTGTCTGATTATTTTGAGGACTAAACAGGAGAGAGACAAAATATTAGACCTTCACTTCAAGAAATCACTTCATATCCAAGGCAAAAGAGCGGAAATTTACAGAGATATCCCAAAACAACTTTTGGATCTTAGGACTGCATACACAGATTTAGCAAAACTTTTGAGAGGCAACGCAATTCCTTACAGGTGGGAGTTTCCCCAAGGTTTATCCTTCAATTACAAAGGAAAGAAAGTTAAAATTAAAACAACAGAAGACAACCAGAAGTTCCTGCACAACCACGGAGAAGATCTTCAGAAGGGAGCAGCAGCTTCTTGGCCACCGCCACCGCCTGGAATAGCACCAATACCTACACCCTCGGGTTCGGAAGAAAAGAAGGACACCCCAGAATAGAAACAACAGATTGGTTCAGGATGTCTCTGCAGCTGTACAGAGCAAATTCCCCGGAGAAAAGGAAAAGGATCTTTCATATTTTGAAAAAAGAACATCTGGACATAATTTGCCTGCAGGAAACACATGTGACTAGACTCCACAGGAAAGTGTTAATTAATAAAAGACTAGGCCAAGAATTTATCTCATCAGACAGAGTTAAGAAGAGAGGCGTGGTGATTTACGCAAAGGAGAACTTGTCACCGAAATTTTTGTTTAAAGATGAACAAGGAAGAATCCTGGCAATTGAAATACAAACACAAGGAGAAAAAGTTTTGATAGTAGGAATTTATGCACCAAATGAGGGGAAATCGGAATTTTATAAGAAGCTGCATGAGACTTTGCTGGACTATATGGACTATTCTAACATCATTATGATGGGAGACATGAATGGGGTGGTCTCTACTCTTATGGATAAGTCACAAAATCAAAATTTAACTAAGGATGGCAGACTACCTAAAACCTTTTTTGAACTGACAGACAACATGGACTTGATTGATATTTGGAGGACAAGGAATCCTCTGGGTAAAGAGGGAACTTTCTTCTCTGAGGCCCACCTGTCATGGACAAGAATCGACCAAATTTGGACAACTAGAGGGCTGGCACCTAAGACTATAAAGGTGGAAATCTGCCCAAAGACCTGCTCCGACCATAATGCTCTGAAAATGGAAGTGAGATTTACTCCATCCGGTTCCTTCAGATGGAAAATGAATGACACCTTGTTAAGAGATCAAGAGATTGTAAAGAAGGCCCAAAAAGCTTTAAAGGACTATTTTGAAATCAATTTGAACACCTCGGTGGAAAAAAGAATAATCTGGGACGCAAGTAAAGCTGTAATGAGAGGGTTTCTGATACAACAGAATACGATTAAGAAAAAACTCTGGAATGGAAAAAAGGATAAGATACTAGAGAAGATAAGAGATGGAGAGAGAAAATTGAGATCAAAACCAAAATCAAAAGAGATTTTGAGAGAAATTAAATTCCACCAGTCACAATATACGAAATTGATAAACCAAGAAGTGGAATGGAAAATTAAACAAATGAAACAAAGATCTTTTGAATCGGCGAACAAATGTGGAAAACTGCTAGCATGGCAGTTGAAAAAAAGACAAAAATTAAATTATGTTACCAATCTAGAGGTTGAAGGGAAAAATATCCAGAAACCAGGGGAAATTAGAAAGTGTTTCCAGAAATACTTTAAAAAACTGTACACGCAAGGGCCTGAGGAAGTGTCTGAGATGGATCAATTTCTAAAAGCCAACGGGTTACCAGAACTATCTCAGGAGAAGAGATCAATCCTGAATTATAAAATAACACAACAGGAAATTGAGGATGCCATTCAGAACATGCAGTTGGGTAAATCTCCAGGCCCAGATGGACTTACCTCCAAGTATTATAGGGTGTTAAAGGACTATTTGATACAACCATTAATGGAGGTTTGCAATCAGATTATGGGGGGAGGGAGGGCACCAGAAACGTGGAAAGAAGCATTCATCACATTGATACCTAAAGTGGAAACTGAAAAGACCCAACTCAAGAACTACCGTCCCATCTCACTCCTAAATGTGGATTACAAAATATTTGCAGACATTTTGGCAAGTAGATTTAAAAAGGTACTAAATGGAGTAATTCATAAGGACCAAGCAGGCTTTCTCCCAGGCAGGCATTTGTTTGACAACACCAGGAACATTATTGATATTCTGGAACTTTTGCAAACAAATATTAACACTAAAGCAGTGCTAATATTTATTGATGCAGAGAAGGCCTTTGATAACATTTCTTGGAAGTTTATGAAGAAAAACTTGGAAGGGATGGGAGTGGGACGGGGGTTTGAAAATGGTATAGAAGCAATTTATTCAGAACAAAAAGCTAAGTTGATAGTGAACAATGTGGTAACAGAAGAGTTCCAAATTGAAAAAGGAACACGGCAGGGGTGCCCCCTTTCCCCCCTATTATTTATTTCGGTCCTGGAGGTACTCCTGAATATGATTAGGAAGGACCGGCAGGTACAAGGAATACGGGTCGGAGTGAAACAATACAAACTGAAAGCTTTTGCAGATGACTTGGTTTTAACACTTCAGGAGCAAGAATCTAGTACAAAAAGAGTTCTAGAATTGATTCAGGAGTTTGGTCGGGTGGCGGGATTTAAGTTGAATAAACAAAAAACTAAAGTTTTGGGAAAGAATTTGACACCTTTAGAAACAGATGGGTTCCAGAAGGAAACAGAACTAAATGTGGTTAAAAAAGTGAAATACCTGGGGGTTAACCTGTCTTCCAAAAATCTGAATTTATTTAAAGACAATTATGAAAAATGTTGGTCAGAGGTTAAAAAAGACCTAGAATCTTGGTCAAGATTGAAACTTTCCTTGTTGGGCCGAATTGCAGCTATAAAGATGAATGTATTGCCAAAGATGCTGTTTTTGTTTCAAACCTTGCAGATCGTGGACAGAGTGGAATGTTTTGGAAAGTGGCAGAAGGATATCTCGAAGTTTGTTTGGCAGGGCAAAAAGCCCCGAATAAAGTTTAAAATATTAACTGATGCAAAAGAAAGAGGGGGGTTTGCCCTGCCAGACTTAAGGTTATATTATGAAGCTGCAGCCTTCTGCTGGATGAAAGACTGGTTTCTGCTAGAGAACACTGATGTCCTAGATCTGGAAGGTTTTAACAACTCGTTAGGATGGCATGCATATTTGTGGTACGACAAGGTAAAAACACATAAAATGTTCAAAAACCATATTGTCAGAAAAGCAATATTTATGGTCTGGACAAAATACAAAGACTTATTAGAAAGTAAGACCCCGAGGTGGCTATCACCAGTGGAGGCCAAGGCTCGGAAAAAAACCAATATGGAGGTCGGTTGGCCGAAATATTGGGAAATGGTAGAAAAAATTGGAGATAATTGGAGACTGCAGAGCTATGAAAAATTAAAGAATAAGGTGCAGGACTGGTTTCATTATGCCCAAATTCATGAGGTTTTTAAGCTGGATAAAAAAACAGGATTCCAGGTGGAAAAATCGAAACTCGAGACAGTACTGTTAGAACCAAAGACTAAGTTATTATCAAGAATGTATAACTTGCTGCTTCAATGGAACACTCAGGATGAGACAGTCAAATCAGCCATGATAAAATGGGCTCAAGACATTGGGTACAACATTATGTTTGAGGACTGGGAAAGGTTATGGACCACTGGTATGAAATTTACGGCATGTAATGCCTTGAAAGAAAACATTATGAAAATGATGTACCACACATGACCCCAGTCAAGCTTGCTAAGATATACCATTTGTCTAATAACAAATGTTGGAAGTGTAAGGAGGCTGAAGGGACATTCTTTCACCTCTGGTGGACCTGTCCAAGAGTGAAGGCCTTCTGGAAAATGATCTATAATGAGTTTAAAAAGGTGTTTAAGTACACCTTTCCTAAGAAACCGGAGGCCTTCCTCTTGGGCATTGTCGGCCAAAAGGTGTTAAAGAAGGATAGAACGTTTTTTATGTACGCAACCACAGCAGCAAGAATTCTTATCGCTAAATACTGGAAGACTCAAGATTTGCCCACACTGGAAGAGTGGCAAACACAATTGATGGACTACATGGAATTGGCCGAGATGACTGCCAGAATCCGAGATTTGGGAGAAGAAACAATTGAGGAGGACTGGAAAAAATTTAAGGATTATTTGCAAAAATTTTATAAATTATATGAACTATAAAAATTCGCATGATTTGGAATGGTTAGCTCCAGCAACGAGAGTGGATGTTATATGAAATTAGATAATATCAATGAAAGGATTAAATATTTAAATGTTTAAAATGATATTATGTTGGTTTGTAAAGTAATTGGATAATAAGTAATTTAAATTTAAAACGTAATATTTGAAAGTACAAAAGAAACACATGAAACAAGGTTATAATTTGCTGATAATTTTTATTGTTGGGAATGCATTGTGTGGGAGATGTGGGGAAGTCCGATAGAAGACTGAAATAAGCTTGGAAATAATTCTTTTTTCTTCTTTTTTTTCCTTTTTTTTCTTGCTGTTCTTGTTTCTTTGTATATCCGACTGGTTATCTTTATCTGGAAAAAATGCAATAAAAATTTTATTTTTTTTTAAAAAAATAGATGGTTCTAGAGGACCAATCACATCAGCATACACCCACTGAAATGCCCTGTCGACCCTCTTGGTCACCTTCCTGGCATCCGTTTTGGTCACACCTGCAAGAGAGATTACGTTAGAATCAGAAGAATTACATTTCATGTAATCACTTTGATCAAAAGTCAACAAATACAGTCCATCTTTCTCTCTGGCAGTAAGATACAGTTCTCCATCTTTGAAGATCTTGCAGCTCTTATCATCATAGGACAGTTTCACTCCTTTCTTTGCAATCTGCGACACACTCAGCAGATTGAACCGCAATTCTGGAACCAGGTACACATTGTTTATAGTCAAGTTCAGACTCTCAAGATACACAGTTCCAACCCCGGTCGCTTCCAGCTCCTGACCGTTGGCCTGCTTCACAGTGAAGCTTTGCTTCTTAAACGTCGAAAACAGATCTCTGTGTGACGTCATGTGATTCGAACAACCTGTGTCAATGACAAACGTGTTCTCCACCTCTGGTGTGGTTCCTTTCGACATCAAAGCCTTTGCAGGTTTCACCTGGCACTTGGTACAGCTTTTGCCTGACGCCTCAGGCTTCGCAGAGCTGCTCTTAGCTCCTTTTGTTTTTTTTATATAATAGTTTTTTTATTGCTTTTTTTCCAGGGTCAGAATACATCGTCAATAACACAACAAAAGCGATTTTACAGAAAAAAGAAGAAATTAAATAAAAGAAAATTCACTTTTCCAGATCTTTTTTCGTAATCAACTGGACTTCCCCACATCTTCCGTCCCCTGCTTTCTTTACAATAAAAATAAACAGCAAATTGATACCTTATTTCATGTGTTTTTGTACTTTCATTTAGTTATATAATCTATAATTTAAACTTTTCAAAATCATAACTTAATTTCCATCATTTTCAAATCTCAATACTGAAGCATGTTTTTCCCAAAACTTAGCAAATTCTCAACATTCATATAACTTATAGTGTTTTTGTAGATAGTCCTTAAATTTTTTCCAGTCCTCTTCCACTGCCTCTTCTCCCAGGTCTCGGATTCTGCCGGTCATTTCGGCTAATTCCATGTAGTCCATCAGTTGCGAATGCCACTCTTCCAGCGTGGGTAACTCCTGTGCCTTCCAATATTTGGCTATAAGAGTTCTTGCTGCTGTAGTTGCGTATAAAAAGAAAGTTCTATCTTTCTTTGGCACTCTCTGGCCCACAATGCCCAGGAGGAAGGCCTCTGGTTTCTTATGAAAGGTATACTTAAATACCTTTTTCAACTCATTGTAAATCATTTCCCAAAAAGCCTTCACCCTCGGGCATGTCCACCAGAGGTGAAAAAAGGTTCCTTCAGCCTCCTTACATTTCCAACATTTATTGTCAGACAAATGGTATATCTTTGCAAGTTTGACTGGGGTCATGTACCACCTGTATATCATTTTCATAATGTTTTCTTTTAAAGCACTACATGCCGTGAATTTCATACCGGTGGTCCATAACCTTTCCCAGTCTTCAAACATAATGTTGTACCCAATGTCTTGTGCCCATTTTATCATAGCTGATTTAACTGTCTCATCTTGAGTGTTCCATTTAAGCAACAAGTTATACATTCTTGAAAGCACTTTCGTCTTAGGTTCAAGTAGTTCTGTCTCTAATTTTGATTTTTCCACCTGGAAACCATTTTTTTTGTCCTTTTTAAAAATCTCTAAAATTTGGGCATAATGAAACCAGTCTCGCACCTTTCCTTTCAATTTTTCAAAACTCTGCAACCTCCAGGTATCACCAACTCTTTCTATTATCTCACAGTATTTTACCCAGCCACTCTCCATGTTAAGTAATTTTATGGCCTTAGCCTCCGTCGGTGATAACCACCTCGGGGTCTTACTTTCGAGTAAGTCCTTATATTTAGTCCAGACAATGAATAGAGCTTTCCTGACAATATGGTTTTTAAACAATTTATGAAACTTTATCTTGTCGTACCACAGATATGCATGCCACCCAAAAGCATTGTTAAACCCTTCCAGATCTAGGACATCAGTGTTTTCTAACAAAAACCAATCCTTCATCCAGCAGAAGGATGCAGCTTCATAATACAATCTTAAGTCCGGCAGGGCAAACCCCCCTCTTTCCTTTGCATCTGTTAGTATCTTAAATTTTATTCGGGGTTTTTTGCCCTGCCAGACAAACTTCGTGATGTCCCTCTGCCACTTTCCAAAACATTCCACTCTGTCCACGATCTGAAGGGTTTGAAACAGGAACAACATTCTTGGCAATACATTCATCTTAACAGCTGCAATTCTTCCCAACAAGGAAAGTTTCAATCTTGACCAAGTTTCTAAATCCTTTTTAATTTCAGACCAACATTTTTCATAATTATCTTTGAACAAATTCAATTTTTTCCCGGTCAAATTGACCCCCAGGTATTTCACTTTTGTAACCACATTTAATTCTGTTTCCTTCTGAAACCCATCTATTTCTGAAGGTGTCAAGTTATTTGCCAAAACCTTAGTTTTTTGTTTGTTCAGCTTGAATCCCGCCACCCGACCAAACTCAGAGATTAGTTCTAAAGCTCTTTTTGTACTAGTTTCTGGCTCCTGTAATATCAAAACCAAATCATCTGCAAAAGCCTTCAGTTTATATTGTTTTTCTCCGACCTGTATTCCTTCTACCTGCTGGTCCTTCCTAATCAAGTTCAGCAACACCTCCAGGACAGAAATAAATAACAAGGGTGATAAGGGGCACCCCTGTCGTGTCCCTTTTTCAATTTTAAACTCCTCTGTCACCACATTATTTACTATCAATTTGGCTTTTTGTTCTGAATAAATTGCTTCAATACCATTTTGGAACGCCCTTCCCACTCCCATCCCTTCCAGATTTTTCTTCATAAATTTCCAAGATATATTATCAAAGGCCTTCTCAGCATCTATGAAAATCAAAACTGCTTTCGTGTTCAAATTTGTCTGTAATAACTCCAAAACATCGACAATATTCCTGGTGTTGTCAGACAAATGCCTACCAGGGAGAAAGCCTGCTTGGTCTTTATGAATTACTTCATTTAAAACTTTTTTCAGTCTGTTTGCCAAAATATCAGCAAAAATTTTGTAATCCACGTTTAGGAGTGAGATGGGACGGTAGTTCTTAAGTTGAGTCTTTTCAGATTCCAATTTTGGTATCAAAGTGATGAATGCCTCTTTCCACGATTCCGGTGCCCCCTTCCCTTCCATAATTTGGTTGCATACCTCCATTAGTGGCTGGACCAAATATTCTTTCAATGTCTTATAATATTTGGAGGTAAGTCCATCTGGGCCTGGGGATTTGCCTAATTGCATGTTCTGAATGGCACTTTCAATTTCCTGTTGTGTTATTTTATAGTTCAGGGCTGTTTGTTTATCTTGTGTTAGCTTTTGCAGGCCATGGCTCTTTAGAAATTTGTTTATCTCAGTCTCTACTTGGGGTCCATGAGTAAACAATTTTTAAAAATATCTCTGGAAACACTTTCTAATTTCTTCTGGTTTCTGAATACATTCTCCTTCAACCTCCAGATTGGTAACAAAGTTCAATTTTTGTCTCTTTTTCAGCTGCCATGCCAGCAGCTTCCCACATTTATTTGCCGATTCGAATGATCTTTGTTTCATCTGTTTGATTTTCCATTCAATTTCTTGATTTATCAATTTCGCATATTGTGCTTGATGAAATTTTATTTCTCTTAAGACTTCTTTTGATTTTGGGTTTAGTCTCAGCTTTTTCTCTCCGTCTCTTATCTTCTCCACAATCTTGTCCTTTTTACCATTCCAGAGTTTTTTCTTAATAGTGTTCTGTTGTATCAGGAACCCTCTCATAACAGCTTTGCTCGCGTCCCAGATTATTTTCTTTTCCACCGAAGTATTCAAATTTATTTCAAAATAGTCTTTCAGCGTTTTTTGGGCCTTCTTCACAATCTCCTGGTCTCTAAACAGGTAGTCATTCATTCTCCATCTGAAGGATCCAGCTGGTGTGAGTCTCAAGTCTATTTTCAAGGCGTTATGGTCGGAGCAGGTTTTAGGGCAGATCTCTATTTTTTTTGTCTTAGGTGCCAGTCCTCTAGATATCCAGATTTGGTCGATTCTTGTCCAAGATAGGTGGGCCTCAGAAAAGAATGTTCCCTCTTTACCTAGAGGGTTCTTTGTCCTCCAAATATCAATCAAGTCCATATTGTCTGTAAGTTCGAAGAAAGTCTTTGGAAGTCTGCCATCTTTGATCAAATTTTGGTTTTGTGACTTATCCATGTAGGTGGAGACAACCCCATTCATATCTCCCATCAGAATGATGTTGGTGTAGTCAATATGGTCCAACGTTATCTCATGCAGCTTCTTATAAAATTCCGATTTCCCATCGTTTGGTGCATAAATTCCTACTATCAAAAATTTTTCTCCTTGTGATTGTATTTCGATCGCCAAAATTCTTCCTTGTTCATCTTTAAACACCAACTTTGGTGCTAGGCTCTCCTTTGCATAAATCACTACTCCTCTTTTTTTAACCTTGTCTGATGAAATAAATTCTTGGCCTAGTCTCTTGTTAATTAGCACTCTCCTGTGGAGCCTAGTCACGTGTGTTTCTTGAAGGCAAATGACGTCTAATTGTTCTTTTCTCAATATGTGAAAAATCTTTTTCCTTTTTTCGGGAGAATTTGCGCCATTAATGTTCCAACTAAGAAGCTGCAGAGACATCCCGGATTAATTTATTGGTCTGTGGGGGTGTCTCCTTTGTCGTCTTTGTCTGGAGGTGGAACCGGATTAAAACCAAACGAAGGAGGTGGCCAGGCTCCTGCTACTCCTTTCCGAAGGTCCTCCCCGTGATCGTTTAGGAACTTTTCTTGCTCCTCTGCTGTTCTGATTCTTACCTACTTCCCTTTCCAAGTAAAAGATAGTCCTTGAGGAAATTCCCACCTGTAGGGTATTGTGTTGTTTCTCAATAAGCTTGCCAGGTCTTTATATGTAGCTCTTAAATCCAGTAGCTGTTTTGGTATGTCTCTGAAGATTTCTGCTGTCTTTCCCTGAATCACCAATGAATTTTTAAAGTGCAGGCCGAGTATATTATCTTTTTCTTGCTTAGATCTCAAGATGATCAAGCAGTCTCTTGGTTTGTCCTTCTTGGCCACTCTTCCCAATCTAAAGGCGGTGACAATTTTAAAATCCTTCTCTTCTGCCAGACCCCAGAACTTGGATATTTCTGCTGTCAAAAAACCGATCAAGTCTTCTTTTTCTAATTCTGGGATATTTCTAAGCCTGAGATTGCTTTCCCTGTTTTTCAGTTCTGCCATGGACAGGTATGCTTGCTGTTCAGCGACCTGTCTGCTCAGTGGTCTTACTTCCCCTCTTAATTCCTCTATCCTCTCTTTATTTTGGTCTGCTTTCGTATTTGCTTCCTCGGCTAGTTTTCGATTTTCTGTTGTAATCTTTTCAATGTTGCCTACTGCCTGTGTATTTTGAGCGACTTGATCTGTCAGTTTATTAATTGTAGCTGTCACCTGGTCGAATTTAGCCGCTTGTTCCTCAAATTTAGCTGCTTGTTCATCAGCTTTCTTATTTAATGCTGCCAGCTGATCCAATATTTCTTTAGAGACAGGGTCTAGCCCTCCTGCAGCCATATCCCCAAAAGCTGGCTGCTTGAGTTGTCCTTCTTGCAGACCTGTCACAATAGGGACAGATGATCTACGTGGCTGCACAGGCAAAGTTGATTGCAAGAGTTCAGTTTGTTTTGCTTTCTTAGCAGCCCTTGTTTTTCCTGCACCACTCATTCCACAGCTGTCCAAGTGTCAAGGTCAAATTGTAAATCCCATGGGAAAAGCAATCCAAAGAAGTAAACATCCAGACATAAAAATTCCAAAGCGACCAGCAGTTCTCAGAGACTAATAATTCCACAATCCAGCAGGGGGAGCTCCCCAGAAATTAGAGAGAAGGATAAAAAATTTCCGCCATTAAGTTCCCACAGAAAAAGTTAGGTAAAATCCAAAACAAGGGGGGAGCCCTCTAAATTCAGTCTTAACTGCAGAGAATAAAAGTTCTTTACAAAGGTGCATGCAACAGTTCCTTTTTTATAACTTACAAAGTAGCCCAATGTACCTTTATATTTTTATATACAGTTACCGCAGTCTGATGTTACTTTGTATCCAGACAGCCCGAGAACAGGGTGTCATAACTTTGTAATCCACAAAAGGTAAAAAGAGGTATCACAGTCTCTGTCCACTTATAATACAGTTTTAACTTTTCCTTAACTTTTAATCGATCAAATCCGAATTTGCAGGGTATATTCCAACTTCTTTTAAACTCCTTTCAACGCTTCCGCTTTAGTAAGTCTTTGCTCAATACTTTAAACAGAGCCGGAAGACTGACTTCCTTTTTAGCATCTCCCGCTTTCAGCCGAAATTCAGAAATTTAGGTTCAAATAAGGTCTCGGATTTCTTACTCACGAGTATGTTGTTTCAAGTCAAATTTTCAAAGAAGAAAGGTCAGCGCTCATCAGCAGCAGCTGCGCGGCTTCACTTCCACGGAAAGAGCGATGGATCCACAGCACCGCTACCCCCTCCACGTTCCGGAGCCCCTTACGGGGTCCCTTCTGCGCTTCCGAGGTCGCTCCTGGTGCCCGCCGAATCCCACGGCCACGGGCTCACTCTACCCGTGGTTTTTCTGAGTGGGTCGTCGCTGTGCCGCAGCGCACGACCCTTTTCCGCGGAGCCCCTCTTCAGCAGCTGAAGAGGACCGCCATTGCCGTTTCGCGTCGCCTCCGGAAGTCCCCGCTCTTAGCTCCTTTTGGCTGGCGTGGCCTCTTACAGTTCCGCTGAAGATGCCCAGCCTGTCCACAATTGTAACATCGGACAGTGCTTAATGCTACAGCATGCTCTCCAGTAGCAACAGCAGTGGGGAAATTTGAACTCTGTTCTTCCCTCCCCCTGTCCTTCACCTCCAGTGCAGCAAGTCGGTCGTGTTCATTAAGAACGACGGCACACACCCTCTCCGCGGTGAGATCCTGGGCCGGTAGGGAACCAAGCTGACTGGCAACAGATTTGTAAGTCAGATTAAGGCTGTTTATCATCATGAAGCAAAACACTTCCTCCTGTAGACAGAAATTTCGTTCCACCATCTGTTGGCGCAGAAATTTCATCTCTGTCAGGTGCGCTTGAACATCTTCATCAGGCGCAAGCCTCAGATTAGTCAACTTCTCAAAATACAGCAACGCTGAAGAACCAGCATCTCTCTGATGTGTTCTACATAGCGTTTCCCAAATCTCTTGCGCATATTCTAAATGCTGAATATGCACCAATTGGTCATCTGAGACACACAGAATTATAGCCGTCCTGGCCTTTACATTCTGTGATTTCCAACCCCGGGTTGGTGCTGCAGGGATGGGGTTCTCAATCACCCCAAAGAGCCTCTGATTCTGCAGCAGGGCCTTCATCTTTACAGACCAAGATGAATAATTGTCATTAGTCAGGGGAGGTGGGTAAGGCAGGGCTCCCCCTTTCTTGGCATCCATTTTGAAGCCAAGCCTCAGCTCTCACTTTCCAGCCTGCTAAAATCCAATAGCCTTTTGCTGGGTTGTTTTCTGCCTACTCTGGCAGGCAAACAGCAAGCTGTTTCTCAGTCCTTGCACAGCAACAAAGTTAGCCAAAACAACTTTTTCTTCCCAGGCTCTCTCAGGGCCAGCTGCACAGTCAGTAGTTTTCCACTTCTCTGACGGACGTTGCTTAGCAACTGTGCATACCAATCTTTGAACAGGAAAGCTTATCAACCACAAGAATTCCTGGCATGAAGGCCGAGCTTCCAAACTGCAGGCCTCTTCTCAGAGCTGTTTTTTCCCCAAACGCAGCTCCCGTGAACCAGAGAATGAATCAATCTGCGTTCACACTTTTAGCCCGAAATTCAGCATACCTTGGGGCTTCCGTTGCTTGGAAAACACCTCCTCTCGGTGTCCAGCCGTCTGTTCAGCTTCTGGCTGCTCTCAGACGTTATCTCCTTTCTTGGAGCAGAGGAGGACGATCCACCAGCCTCTCATGCAGATGTTCGATGAATCGCAACCACTGGATGCTGCCATATGTCAGTATCTCAGCTCTCAGTCAGAGGTAACTGGCCTCCCCCGGGCAACCGACTGAGATACTTGTTGGCCTTCCCGTCTGCGTCTCCCGGCAGGATACAGGCAAGGTCACAAATCGGCGATCCTCCTCAGATGTGAGAAGAACACACCATCCTCCCTCCTCCCTGCATTCCCCCAGGGAGGGGAAAAGAGACAGACAGGAGTCTATTTACATGTCTTTATTCCTGTCATTTCAGCAGTACAGAGAAACGTGACTGCACTCTCTAGACTCCAGCAGTAGAGTCGCAACTCCACCCCTGTACTTCCAGTACAGGTCAGATGACACTCTGAGCTAACATCCGGTGCTCAGTACAGAGAATAGACTGCCCCTTTTCCCCAACAGTACAGTTCCAGACAACAACATCCTGTTTTGCATTCCAGCCACCTGCAGCTGGCTTTTGCATTGCTGCTTTTTTCCAACAGTAATGCCTTACGAGAGAATATTATGAAAATGATATACAGGTGGTACATGACACCAGTCAAGCTTGCAAAAATCTATCATTTGCCAGATAATAAATGTTGGAAATGTAAAGAAACTGAAGGTACATTCTTTCACCTTTGGTGGATGTGCCCAAGGATTAAGGCTTTCTGGGAGATGATTTATAATGAAATGAAAAGGGTATTTAAATATACCTTTCTGAAGAAACCAGAGGCCTTTCTCCTGGGCATGGTCGGCCAAATGGTGCCAAAGAAGGACAGAACTTTTTTTATGTATGCCACAACAGCAGCAAGAATACTTATTGCAAAGTATTGGAAGACACAAGATCTACCCACTCTGGAAGAATGGCAGATGAAGGTGATGGACTACATGGAATTGGCGGAAATGACTGGCAGAATCCGAGACCAGGGAGAAGAGTCGGTGGAAGAAGATTGGAAGAAATTTAAAGA
Organism: Podarcis vaucheri; assembly: GCF_965113315.1. Lineage (NCBI taxonomy): Eukaryota > Metazoa > Chordata > Lepidosauria > Squamata > Lacertidae > Podarcis > Podarcis vaucheri. The sequence continues at coordinate 37,283,562 of NC_138757.1, forward strand.
CTATTTACAGAAATATTGTAAAATTAATGAATGTTAGAATGATGTCAGAATGAAGTTAAGTGGTTTAAGCAGCAATGTTATAAAGGTGTATGTAAAAATGGATTGTTAACAGGTGAGAATCCAAAGTTATAATATATTATGTTAATGGACTAAGATAAAAACAAAGAGGGAAAGAAATTGCTGAATTAACTAACTGAATTGGAATACAAAAAAGGGAGGTGCGAGAAGGTCAGGGAAACAAGGAAATGAATGTAAGGTATGGAAAGACTGATGTATTTTTTAAGTGTTTTTTATCTTTTTGTATTTTGTATTTTTTCTTTTATTTTTACTTTTGTCTTTCTTTTTCTTCTTTTTTTTAATTCATGTAATTCTTTTCTTTGAAACCTTAATAAATATCATTTTTTTAAAAAAAGAGGTGCAGAGCTCTTTCCTCCCTTGTGACCTCCCCACCCTCCTCCTCCTCCCTTCCACATAACTGGCTGTGTCACCTTGCCTGCCAATCATACCTCCCTTTGAACTGAAGCAGAGTTCCATCCTTGTTTGTGCCAGTTTTGGAGTCGAAAAGCCGAGGACCTAAATCAGCCAAAGGAAAATGACACCCTTCCTACCCACGCAAAAATGCAACTTTCATTGGTCTGTTTGCTAGTGGACGTGGTCGCCAAGCTTGGCAGAAGGGGTTTGTTTTTTTCTTTTGGTTTAAGAAGCGAAGCAATAGCTCATTTGCTTGCGAGTGTGGGAGTCTGCAATTCTTGGTGTTCCAGGGCTTTTTGCAAGTTGGAGTTGCCTGTTTGCTCCATTTGGTCTATGACATTTGGATGATCATCTTCATCAATTGATAGACTCCTACCTTCAGGAGCACTGTCTCTCTCCCCCACTTTAGTCAGTTTAAAGCCCTCCTGATGAGGTTTCTGAGATTTTTGGCAAAAACATTCCTCCCAACCGTTGTGAGGTGCAGCCCACACTAATCAGCCACAAAGAAACACACACACAAGAAAACCCTTTTGCTCCTCCTTCAGCTGCTGCTCTGCAAGCTCTGATAAGCTCCTCCCACAGCTAATCACCTGACTCCTTTCTCCTGGGCCGTGTCCAGAAAGTGGTGGTGGGGGATGAGTGTTCAGACCCCTGGGCTCTCACTTGTGGGGTTCCTCAGGGTTCTGTCCTCTCCCCCATGCTTTTTAATATCTATATGAAGCCGCTGGGAGAGATCATCAGGGGGTTTGGGCTGGATGTTCATTAGTATGCAGATGACACCCAGCTCTACCTCTCCTTTAAATCAGAACCAGTGAAGGCGGTGAAGGTCCTGTGTGAGTGCCTGGAGGCTGTTGGAGGATGGATGGCGGCTAACAGATTGAGGTTGAATCCTGACAAGACAGAAGTACTGTTTTGGGGGGACAGGGGGTGGGCGGGTGTGGGGGATTCCCTGGTCCTGAATGGGGTAACTGTGCCCCTGAAGGACCAGGTGTGCAGCCTGGGAGTCATTTTGGACTCACAGCTGTCCATGGAGGCACAGGTTAATTCTGTGTCCAGGGCAGCTGTCTACCAGCTCCACCTGGTACGCAGGCTAAGACCCTACCTGCCAGGTCTCGCCAGAGTGGTGCATGCTCCAGTTATCTCCCACTTGGACTACTGCAATGCTCTCTACGTGGGCCTACCTTTGAAGGTGACCCGGAAACTGCAATTAATCCAGAATGCGGCAGCTAGACTGGTGACTGGGAGCGGCCGCCGGGACCACATAACACCGGTTCTGAGAGATCTGCATTGGCTCCCAGTACGTTTCCGAGCACAATTCAAAGTGTTGGTGCTGAGCTTTAAAGCCCTAAACGGCCTCGGTCCAGTATACCTGAAGGAGCGTCTCCATTCCCATCATTCAGCCCAGACACTGAGATCCAGCGCCGAGGGCCTTCTGGTGGTTCCCTCATTGCGAGAAGTGAGGCTACAGGGAACCAGGCAGAGGGCCTTCTCAGTAGTGGCACCTACCCTGTGGAACGCCCTCCCAGCAGATGTCAAAGCAATAAACAACTATTTTACTTTTAAAAGTCATCTCTAGGGAAGTTTTTAATGTTTGATGCTGTACTGTTTTTAATATTCAGTTGGAAGCCACCCAGAGTGGCTGGGGAAACCCAGCCAGATGGGCGGGGTATAAATAATAAATTATTATTATTATTATTATTATTATTATTATTATTATTATTATTACTCAATGAAAACCCTGCCCCCTCTGACCTTTGCACAGGGAGAGCAGCTAATCAGCCACAAAGAAACACAATAAAGAGGAGGGCTCTTTATTAGATTAGGTTTGTATCCTGCCTTTCTATTTTCATGCTCAAGGCAGCTAAACTGTCAGAACTACATAAATCAATTATAATAATCAATACAATAAGAATAGCAATAAGAATTATTTACCAAATCTAAATAATCTGATAGAAAATTGAGGGAGGAGTGATCTCTCCATCAGCTGCAGTCTTTGGACACAACATTTCAATGAACATTATTGTTGTTGTTGTTGTTGTTGTTGTTATTTCATTTCTATAGCGCTTTATATTTTCAAGAAAAAATTCAAAGCAGCTTACAACATATTAAAACATAAATAAAACAATCTGAAGAATGTCAAATATAGAGTATACAGTTAAAGCAACATAGTTAACAAAAAACTGAAATATTAAAGATTTCAAAATAAAACATTACAAAGGAAGTCAACTACAGAATACATATTTAACACAAAGTTAACAAAAAAAAAACCTTAAGCATTCCCCCCCCAAAAAAACCCCAACATTGCTAAGTAAAGTCAAATATAAAATGCACATTTAAAACAGCAGAATTCCCAAGAGAATAAAATATGATCATAAGCATGACACGGCTGTTGAGCAGGCACAAAAAGATGGGGCAAAAGAATCCAATAGTTTGGGTTTCTTGTCAGGCCGAGCAATGTCCCTCTGGTCTCACCAGGAGCCTCTTTAGTAGAGCTGGTGTCTGGGCCCTGCCCCCCAGGCCAGGTGGAAAGGGCCTTGCAGGAAGCGGCCTTCACAACTCACAACCGGCCAAGGCCATCATGATGACACACAGTTCAATAGGGCAAGGTTTCTGGCAGGTGGGCATCTAAAGCCTACCAGACTGTCCACGCAGACCTTGTTGGTCCACTTGCAACCTCTCTAGGTGGAGCAAAGCACTTCATGGTATTGATTGATGCTTTTTCCAGGTACATTCATGTAATGTGTATGGGTTGCTCGTGCGTAAGTTGCCGCCTCTCCAGGCTTTGTTGCCTTGCTAAACCTTTCAGTCTGGGCAGCCCTTCACTTTGTGGCTGCCTCAGTCGCTAGCAGAATCCGTCAGTGGGCGTTTCTTAAATCTTTTCCAACATAAAAGTTGTTTGACACCCAGTCTCCTCCTACTCTCTCTGCGCTGAAGTCTTCTGTGCAGGGTGGGCGTGGGTAGTGGAGGACCCGTGCTCTCCCCGCTGGTGTCCGGTGAAGAGTCCTGGAGCCCTCTCGCCGATTCCCCCATCAGCCCCTCTATATCCCTGGTGTTGCGCTGATTTGCTTCCCCATCTGCGGAGCTGCCTCTCTCCCTGCTGGGCCCTTCTCCAGCATCATTTGAGAGCCTTCCCTCCACCTCTAGCTCCGATGTCAGTTCCCTGACATCCACCTCCCCCCCCCAGGACCCCCTCCACCCCCGGCCCGACCTGTTGACCCAACTTCATCCCTTTCTTCGGCCGACGATGCGGGGAACCCCCGGAAGGAGCTGTTGCCATCCTCTGAGGATTCAAAACCCGCTTCCCACCCGCTCTGATCCCTTCCTGCGGGGTGGGCCTCCCAGTCTGATTCTTCTTCCTCCGAAGCCTCTTCTCCCTCCCCTTCGGAGACAGAAAACCCCACAAAATCCTCTTCATCGTCAGTGGTTCCAAATTGCTCCTCCCAGAATCTCGCTAGTGGTTTGGGTTTGTCCGGGAACAGGCGGTGGAATTCCTCCACCAGATACCCATCAGTGATTGCCTCCGTGGGAACGTGTTTTCCGACCCGGGTTCTCCCTCCCAAGCCACCATCTTTGTTTGCTCTTTGTTTCTCTCGTATCAGCGGGCCGGCTTTAGCTGCTAAAGGAGTTGAGAACGCCATTATCTTAATTGCGTGTTAAGTGTTATGTTATTTTAAGAATCGTATAATCCCTGGCCTGAGGAAAGCATGGGTCAGAAAAAACGCTTGAGAGACTTTGACGAGCCCCTATCATCCCCTAAACCAAAACTATCAAGGTTGGTGCCACACCGGAATGGAGGAGGGAGTGACCATGCCGAGCAATGCTTTGCAGTGGAAACCCAAAATCGCTTCCTACCTCTAATTGATTTAGAAGCTACTCCAATTCCGATGACTCAAAATGTTTCAAATGTAAAGCCTGTAAAGGAGAATACAAAAGAAAAACACCAGTGTGGTGTAGTGGTTAAGAGCGGTAGTCACGTAATCTGGGAAACCGGGTTCGTGTCTCCGCTCCTCCACCTGCAGCTGCTGGGTGACCTTGGGCCAGTCACACTTCTCTGAAGTCTCTCAGCCCCACTCACCTCACAGAGTGTTTGTTGTGGGGGAGGAAGGGAAAGGAGAATGTTCGCTGCTTTGAGACTCCTTAAAGGGAGTGAAAGGCGCGATATCAAATCCAAACTCTTCTTCTTCTTCTTCATCGCAGGAAGATGGCTTGGCATCTGTTATGTGGGAGTTCCCCGGTTGTGAGCAGTTACACTTAGTAATTAAGACCCTTCACTGTATTTTTAAAAGGCTGGACGAGGTATCTTCACAATTATCCAATATCTTGCTGAAAATTGAAAAACTTGAATCAACAACACAATCTTCAGTTTGTGAGGTCAAAAACTTATTGCCTCACCCCAATTCAGATAAAATAAAGGAGACTAAAATTAAATATATCTTAAATTCCCAATTGAACAATCAGATATTAACTCTGCAACCCAAGAAAAGTTGCCTTTCTGTCAGGTCGGAAATAGGAAGATGGTCAACGCTAGAAAGAGCTAAAGACTGTTTAAGCAAACTTTTAAAAATTAAGAAACATCAGATTGACCTATATGCTGTGATGCCCCTTCCCCGGCAGACCAACTTCTTGAAGGTGATACTTGCGTTCCACTCTGAAAAGATACCATCTATTATTGTTAGGAGGAAAACGCTTTTGTCCATGGCCGACATTGTAGCAACGAGGGTTTTTACAGACAGCAAGATCAAACCCCTTCTAAATAGGTGCCCTGGGGGTGAGGACATTAGGACAAGAGACTCTGCCTTACTTCAAAATACTGTCAGGCCCAACCGCGATGACTCTGCAGCGTGCCATCCTCGACCAAACTCGATACCCTCTCAAACAGCTATATATGAGGACGATAATCTGCAGACTGCCCTCGACGAAAGGGAACTTATTGATTCGTTCAGAGCCCTCCCTCCGAAAGAACAGTCGGTGATTGAGGACTGGGAAAGGTTATGGACCACCGGTATGAAGTTTACGGCATGTAATGCCTTGAAAGAAAACATTATGAAAATGGTATACAGGTGGTACATGACCCCAGTCAAGCTCGCTAAGATATACCATTTGTCTGATAATAAATGTTGGAAATGTAAGGAGGCTGAAGGGACATTCTTTCACCTCTGGTGGACTTGTCCAAGATTGAAGGCCTTTTGGGAAATGATCTATAACGAGTTAAAAAAGGTGTTTAAGTACACCTTTCCCAAGAAACCAGAGGCCTTCCTTCTGGGCATTGTCGGCCAGAAGGTGTTAAAAAAGGATAGAACTTTTTTTATGTATGCTACAACTGCAGCAAGAATTCTTATCGCCAAGCATTGGAAGACCCAAGATTTGCCCACACTGGAGGAGTGGCAGACGCAATTGATGAACTACATGGAACTGGCCGAGATGACTGCAAGAATCCGAGACCTGGGAGAAGAGGCAATGGAGGAGGACTGGAAAAAATTTAAAGACTATTTGCAAAAGTATTATAAGTTGTATGAAACATAAGACGTCGTATGACTTGGAACGTTAGCCCCAGTAATGAAATTTAATTATCTATGAAATTGCTAACATTTGTGAAAGAATCAAAGTTTAAATGGGTAAAAATGATATCATGTTATATTTTTAGAATAAATGGAGAATAAGAGATTTAAACTTAAATTGCAACTGAAAATATAAAGAAACACACGAAATAAGGGTATAATTTGCTGATGACTTTATTATCAAGAATGCATTATGCGGGAGATGTGGGGAAGTCCAATGGAAATTTGAAATAAGTTGTTGAAATGGATGTGATTTTCTGTTCTTTTTTCTTTTTTTTCTTCTGTTCTGCTTTTTCTTCTGTTTTTTCTGTAATTTGGAAAAATGTAATAAAAATTATTACAAAAAAAAAAGGGTTAGGGTTAGGGTTAGTGTCAGGGGTTCAGGAGCAGAGACGCAGAGAAGGGAGGAAGCAGAGAGCGAGGGGGAGGAATCCGAAGGGAAAATGAGTGATGATGACGACCCGAGATCTCCAAGCCTAAGCAGTGAGTCAGAGGACTCCCAAAAGGGAGCCCCAGTGAGCAGAGCAAGGGGGGGATCCGGGGGGACACCCCAGGAGGAAGGGAACAGAGGAGATTCAGAGAGTAGCAGCTGGAAGTCGGGACCCACGCTCATAACTGAGGGCGGCAGCAGCTGGAAGTCGGGACCCACGCTCAAGACTGAGAGCAGCAGGGAGGAAGGTAGCCAGGCATCGGGTTCCGGAGGCTGTCAGCAGGAGGGAGGGCACGAGTCAGGGGTGGTCACGCCCTCCTCAGAGAGCGAGGCAACGGTTAAGAGGAAAGTAGAGAGTTGGGCGCGCGCGCCAAGTTCAAATGCAGCGGAAGCTGGAGCAGTAAGCAGCCCGGAGAGTGAGCCAGGTCCCAAAGCCCGCCGCAAGGAGGCAGAAGGATCAGGGGGGTCAGCGTCAGAGGAGAGTAGAAGGGAGGAGGCCCAGGGGGGCAGAAGGACCCAGAGACGTAGGGAGAGGCGAAGGAGGTGGAGCAAGGCTAGGGTATTAAGCTGGTGTGCAAGAGGCGGGGACTCAGACGGGTCTTCGCCGACCTAGGGCAGAAGGTGTAGAGCTGCACGCTGCAGTTCGGAAATGAAACCTGTAACTTAATAAAGACTCTTATAAAGTGAACGCTGGCGGACTTGGTCCTATGTGAGCTGGGACTGGGTGGCAGCTCTGACAGTAAGACCCGTCTCTCAAAAGATTCGGACACCTGATATCTCGCAGCGGAGAGAGAGGCAGCTGGAGGAGGGGATCGGTGTTTGGGAGCAAGCTCACGACGGTTAGCAGAGATGACGGAAGCAGAGACAGTTGCAGCGCTGCAACAGGCAGTTACCCAATTGAACGCGGAGGTACTGGCATCCAAGAAGAGGGAGGAGGATGCGGCAGCCGCCTACAGAGATCTCCACGCCAGGTTTGAAGCATGGGTTAAACACGGGCAGCCAGGACCCAGACCGGAGGGGGTTGGGTTGGCACGGAGAGCAGGAGGGCTTGTGGCTCACTTCGATGGGAATTTACAACAGTACCCCAATTTTCGAGCAGACGTAATGTGCGCACTGCAACTGCTGGCAAAAGACTTTAGAGATGAGGAAGAGAAAGTGGGGTTCATACTATCCCATTTGCATGGGGATGCTAAAGCGTGGCTACGCAATTTGTGGAGGGATAAAGATCCGGCGCTTCAGAATGCAGATGCCTTTATCAAAGCGATGGATGCGTGTTTTTTGTCTACTATTGATGTGGATCTTGCCCGACGGGAGATTCATGGACTAAAACAAGGGAGGGCAAGCGTCCGGCAGTACCACGCCCGCTTTTTTGCGCTGGTCAGTGCCTTAGAGTGGGACCGGGATTCGCCCCCTGTCAGAGACCTGTTCTGGGAGGGTCTAAGCTCTGCGGTCAAGGATGAGATTGCAAGGGGGGAGAGGCCCCGAAGCACGCAGGAGGTGGTCCAAAGGGCGCTGACTGTGGGGGTGAGGCTGGAAGAACGTCCATGGTGCAGAGATGAAGGACGTGGAGGGCGCGAAGCAGCGAGAAGTTTCTCTTTCATTCCAAGAGAAGCAGCGCGTGCGCAATCCACACCTCCGCCTGGAGGGGGAGGGGAACCGATGGAGGTTGGAGGTGCAAGGGCTCAGTCAGCAGCCAGAGCCCAAGCACCGACAGCAGTGAAAGCGAAGCCTCCTAGAGGGAACAGGAAGTGTTACATCTGCGAGGATCCAGGCCATTTGGCGAAAGAGTGTCCCCGGAGGCTCCACAAGCACACTGCAGCCTCAGCAATGGTGACTGCAGCAACGCAGCAAGGAGAACCACAGCAGGGAAACGACGATGTCTGGCTGGAGACAGAGGCACTGGGGCCCAGCCAGACGCATCAGTGAAGCAGTCCCCAGCGATCTTGCAACCCACGGACCCCCTCCCACCCAAACCAGTAGTGCAGCTCACAGCATCTCTCCAGCTACCCGATGGCGTCACTATCGAAGTGCCGCTTTCTGTGGATTCTGGAAGCAACGCAGACTTTATAGCGCAGGATTTTGTGGAGCAGCACGCTATACAGCTACTGCCTGCCACTCTGCCCCTGCAAGTCGTCACAGTGGATGGCAGAGAGTTGCTAGGGGGGCAGGTGGTGAAGCAAACGCCACCGATGGTGATGCGCCTTGGCAACCACAGGGAAGTCATCAGTTTTAATGTCACCCAACTGTCGGACACGCCCATTGTGTTGGGCATGAGTTGGCTGGACAGGCACAGTCCGACACTGGCTTGGTACCAGAGACAGCTGATCTTCGGCTCCTCTTATTGCGCAGAACACTGCATCCTGCCCAGACAGGAGGGAGAGGAGGAGGAATCACAACTGCAGTTGGGAACGTTGCAAGCAGTCCCCCACAAATACGCAGACTTTCTGGAGGTCTTCTGCGAGAAAGAGGCTGACAAGCTACCACCGCACAGGCAATATGACTGCAAGATTGACCTCCTACCAGGGGCGACGCTGCCGAAAGGGAAGCTGTATTCCATGTCTGAGGACGAATTACAGGAACTCAAACAGTTCATAGATCACAATTTGCAGCGCGGTTTCATCCGGGAGTCCAGGGCAGTAGGGGGCAGTCCTGTTTTCTTCGTGAAGAAGAAAGACACGCCCCAAAAAAGACTGGTGGTGGATTTTCGCCTCTTAAACAAGATGACCAAGCCTTCTGATTTCCCCATGCCCAGGATTGACGACCTACTAGCGACGGTGCGCAAGGGACGCGTGTTCACCAAGTTGGACCTGCGAGGTGCGTACAATCTCATCCGCATGAGGGAGGGCGATGAGTGGAAGACAGCCATGTTCACGCCTCTGGGCACCTACGAATACAGAGTGATGCCGTTTGGATTGCAAAACGGTTCTCACTGTTTCCAAGCTTTCATGCATCATGTGTTGGCGGGACTCCTTTACAAGAAGTGCGTCTGCTTTCTGGATGACATCCTGATATTCTCCGAATCGCAGCAAGCCCATGACCAAGATGTTCGGGAGGTGCTGAAGAGGCTGCAGCAGCATAGACTGTACGCCAAACTGGAGAAGTGCCAGTTCGACACGACGGAGGTGGATTTCTTGGGTTACAAGTTGTCGGACAAGGGGCTAGCCATGGACAGCGCCAAGGTTCGTGCGGTGTTGGATTGGAAGAGCCCGCGCAACCGGAAGGAGGTCCAGCGGTTTGTCGGCTTCGCCAACTTCTATCGCAAGTTTATCAAGGGGTTCGCGATGCAGACGGCGGCCATTACGGACACGCTAAGCTCCAAGAAAAAGAAATTCATCTGGACGGAGCAGGCGGAGCAGTCCTTTCAAGCACTCAAGCGTCTCTTCGCGTCGGAAGAGCAACTGCTGCATATCGACCCCAGCAGACCGATGCGGGTAGAGACAGACGCGTCCGATAGAGCAGTGGGAGCTGTCCTGCTGCAAAGGGACCCACAGGGGGTCTGGAGGCCGGGAGCGTTCTACTCCAGAAAGCTCAGCAAGTCGGAGCAGAACTACACCATCTGGGACAGGGAGTTGCTGGCCATTCATGCAGCTTTCAAGGCGTGGAGGCACTTCCTGATCGGCGCCAAGCACACGGTGCAGGTCTGCACGGATCACAAGAATCTGGAGCACTGGCGCACGGCTCAGTTCCTGAACCAGAGGCAGATACGTTGGGCGGAGTTCTTTGCTGACTTCAATTTCCGAATAGAGTACGTCCCAGGCGACACCAACGTCATGGCGGATGCACTGTCCCGCAAACCGCAATACCTCGAAGAGGCGACGCCAGCGGCAGCCATGCACATCTTCGCGCCAACAGCGTGGGCGTGCGCTTCAGCCACAGTAGACCTGGATGCGGTGCGGCGGGCGTTGCAGGACGACTCCTTCGCGCAGGCGAAGATGGCAGAGGTGCACAAGGGCACGGCGAAGGGCGACGAGTTCCAGATACGAGACGGCTTGCTCTTACGTAAAGGGGCCATCTACGTGCCGGGAGACGAACTTCGCGCCAGGGTACTGCAGCAGCTGCACGACGCACCCACGGCCGGGCACTTTGGCACGGAAAAAACGGTGGAATTAGTCGCAAGGGACTTTTGGTGGCCCAGACTGAGAGGGGAAGTCGCGGACTACGTTGCGAGGTGCGACACCTGCCAGAGGGCCAAACCGGTGCACAAACCACCGGCAGGACTGCTGGAACCGCTGCAAACGCCGTTTGAACCGTGGGAGAGGGTGGCCCTGGACTTTGTTACGGATCTACCCAGCTCGAGAGGCAAGACAGCTGTACTAGTGGTGGTGGACTTGTTCACCAAGATGGCACATTTCATTCCGTGTGCGAAGGTGGCCACGGCGGAACAAACCGCCAAACTGTTCATAGATCACGTGTTCAAAGTGCATGGTCTGCCGCGGTCTATCCTGTCCGACCGCGGGCGCCAGTTCGTCTCGAATTTCTGGCAGAAGCTGATGAGTTTTCTAAATGTCAAGGTCGATCTGGCATCAGCAAGACACCCGCAGACCAACGGGCAAGCAGAGAGGGTCAATGCCATCATGCAGCAGTACCTGAGATGCTATGCCAATCAACAACCTGCGACCTGGGTGGATTACCTGCCGCTCGCCGAGTTCGCTTACAACAACACGAAGCACGTGTCCACAGGGGTGACGCCGTTCTTCGCCAACAATGGGAGGAATCCCAGAACCTTCCCGGGACGGGAGAGAGTGGGGGACGGAGAACCACAGACGGCGGACGCGTTCGCGTCAGAGTTGCAGGCGGTACACGATCAACTCAGACGGCAGCTGGAGCTAGCTAAGCACGCCTACAAGGTGCAAGCTGACAAGCACAGGCGGGTTGGCGAAGAGATCCAAGTGGGAGACTGGGTCTGGTTGGCAGCCCACGCAGTGCCGACCAGGTCACTAGCCAAGAAGAAGTTGGGGCACAAGCAAATTGGTCCGTACCAAGTCGAAGCACAGATCAACCCGGTAGCCTTCCGACTGGTGCTGCCGGAGGGTTCCAGAATGCATCCGGTGTTCCACAGGTCGGTGCTCACTCCCTACAAGGCACCTCACAGATTCCAGGAGCCAGGGACGGCACCGAGTCCGTTCCGGGAGCGGACGGAGACGCGAGGGGTGACGCAGCAAGACCCCATCAACGAGGTCACGGAGATTTTGGACTCCAGATGGGGGGAAGAGGGAGTCGAATACCTCCTAGCCAGAGAGGGCACCCGGGCCAGCGCCAATAGCTGGGTGCCAGACTACGCTTTGGAGGAACCCCTGCTCAAGGACGAGTTTCATGCCCTTTTCCCACACAGACCCATGCCAGCGAGCTTCTTCGACGACTGGCTGTTCACGCCCACACTTTCTTCCAGCACGTTCCATGGATTCGACTCGGACGGGGAACCCGCACTGAGCACCCGTTCCCCAGAAGGATCGCCGGCGGGTTCGGCGTCAGACACCTCGTATTGGTGGGACGATCGACCGGAGGAGCAATGGCGCCGGAAGTGGCTGGAGATGCCAGGTCGAGCGACCGACGCAGAGACTGACATGGACGTGTTCGGGGAGGACCTTGGGTTCGAGCACGGCGGTACAGAGATGGAAGCGGAACAGGTCAACGTCGGCGACCGCGAGGAGGAAGACTCGGAGGTCTTCAGTTGGCGGCCAACCACGGGGAGCGAACTGTATCCGGCATTCCCTCCCGTGATGATGGAGCACCCAGCACCCACACCTGAAAGCGGGGAGGGGGGAAGGGGGGGCTTCGAGGGGGGGATGGATGTCAGGGGTTCAGGAGCAGAGACGCAGAGAAGGGAGGAAGCAGAGAGCGAGGGGGAGGAATCCGAAGGGAAAATGAGTGATGATGACGACCCGAGATCTCCAAGCCTAAGCAGTGAGTCAGAGGACTCCCAAAAGGGAGCCCCAGTGAGCAGAGCAAGGGGGGGATCCGGGGGGACACCCCAGGAGGAAGGGAACAGAGGAGATTCAGAGAGTAGCAGCTGGAAGTCGGGACCCACGCTCATAACTGAGGGCGGCAGCAGCTGGAAGTCGGGACCCACGCTCAAGACTGAGAGCAGCAGGGAGGAAGGTAGCCAGGCATCGGGTTCCGGAGGCTGTCAGCAGGAGGGAGGGCACGAGTCAGGGGTGGTCACGCCCTCCTCAGAGAGCGAGGCAACGGTTAAGAGGAAAGTAGAGAGTTGGGCGCGCGCGCCAAGTTCAAATGCAGCGGAAGCTGGAGCAGTAAGCAGCCCGGAGAGTGAGCCAGGTCCCAAAGCCCGCCGCAAGGAGGCAGAAGGATCAGGGGGGTCAGCGTCAGAGGAGAGTAGAAGGGAGGAGGCCCAGGGGGGCAGAAGGACCCAGAGACGTAGGGAGAGGCGAAGGAGGTGGAGCAAGGCTAGGGTATTAAGCTGGTGTGCAAGAGGCGGGGACTCAGACGGGTCTTCGCCGACCTAGGGCAGAAGGTGTAGAGCTGCACGCTGCAGTTCGGAAATGAAACCTGTAACTTAATAAAGACTCTTATAAAGTGAACGCTGGCGGACTTGGTCCTATGTGAGCTGGGACTGGGTGGCAGCTCTGACAGTTAGGGTTAGGGTTTGGGTTTGAGTTTGGGTTTAGGGTTTAGGGTTTAGGGTTTAGGGTTTAGGTTTAGGTTTAGGTTTAGGGTTTAGGGTTTAGTGTTAGGGGTAGGGGTAGGGGTTAGGGGTAGGGGTTGGGGTAGGGTTAGGGTTTAGGGTTAGGGTTAGGGTTAGGATTAGGGGTAGGGGTAGGAGTAGGGTTAGGGTTAGGGTTAGGGTTAGGGTTAGGGTTAGGGTTAGGGTTAGGGTTAGTGTAAGTGTTAGGGGTTAGGGGTAGGGGTAGGGGTAGGAATAGGGGTAGAGGTAGGGTTAGGGTTAGGGTTTGGGGTCGGCGTAGGGATAGGGGTAGGTGTAGGCGTAGGTAGGGGTATGGGTAGGTGTAGGCGTAGGGGTAGGGGTAGAGTTTAGCATTAGTGGTAGGGGTAGGGGTAGGGGAATGGGTAGGGTTAGGGTTAGGGTTAGGGTTAGGGTTAGGGTTAGGGTTAGGTGTCGGCTAGGGGTAGGGGTAGGGGTAGGGGTTAGGGTTAGGGATAGGGTTCGGGTTCGGGTTAGCCTTAAGGATAGAACTTTCTTTATGTATGCCACAACAGCAGCAAGAATTCTTATTGCAAAGTACTGGAAGACACAAGATCTACCCACTCTGGAAGAATGGCAGATGAAGGTGATGGACTACATGGAACTGGCGGAAATGACTGGCAGAATCCGAGACCAGGGAGAAGAGTCCGTGGAAGAAGATTGGAAGAAATTTAAAGACTATTTACAGAAATATTGCAAAATTAAAGAATGTTAGAATGATGTCAGAATGAAGTTAAGTGGTTTTAGCAGTAATGTTATAAAGGTGTATGTAAAAATGGATTGTTAACAGGTGAAAATTCAAAGTTATAATATATTAAGTCAAAGGATTAAGACAAAAACAAAGAGGGAAAGGAATTGCTGAATTAACTAACAGAACTGGAATACAAAAAAGGGAGGTGTGAGGAGGTCCGGGGAAGTAAGGAAATGAAATGTAAGGCATGGAAGATTGATGTGTTTTTTAAGTGTTTTTTATCTTTTTTCTGTATTCTGTATTTTTTCCCCTTTTTATTTCTTTTTCTCCCCCCCCCCTTTTTATTTATGTAATTTCTTCTTTGAAACTTTAATAAATATCATTTTTTAAAAAAAGAAAGAAAGAGCCAGTTGGTTTTAGTTTCATCTCCATCTTCACAGCATGATGCAAAGATTTGACACGCTTAAATCTCAACTATTGCAAGTCCAACATAGAGGGGAAGATACTAACGATGTCTCAAATAATCCCACTTGGGCTCACCGGACAGAAGTGGTTGACCTTCTTCAGCTCAGCCCCACTCTGAATTCAAAAACCATCCGACAAGACTCAAATCTTCAAGTTGTTTCTGCACCGTGCGCTACATCACGAGACGACCAGGCTCTGCCATCCTCACTGAACCTTCATCTATATTCATCAACCAACATACCTAAGGACGAAATTCTGATTTCCCTGCTTGACTCAAATCCCTCTTTAACTCACTCATCTATGCCAGAGCTAGAATCTTCTCCAGTTTCGACCAGATATAGAAGTAGTCCACAAGTGATGCCCCTGAGAGAGTCTTCCGCAATTTCCACCCCCATGATGCCCCCTCAATTACCTCCTTCAAAGGAAACTGCGAATGTTACACCTCGGGACCCGCCGTCGGAAACGATTGAAGACCCGATGGGACGCATCAATAAAATCATCCGAATGTCGGATGATAAATCTGCGAGAGGGTTTACCCCGATGGACTCAATTTCCCCCTACCTGGGTATTTCTCTGTCAAGTTGTACCAAGAATTTCGAAATGAAGAGACTTCCTGTTCAGAGATCTACTTTCAGTGGATCATCCACGGTGTGCCAACAGTCGAACCAAATTGTTAAAAACTTTAATTTGGAGGGCGCCTCACAGTTACCATCTTCCCAAAGTAAAATAACTGACTTTTTTGTTACATCTTCTGTCTTTAACAGAGAGTCTGCCCCCCCCTCTGTTTTGACTGTTAAAAGAACAACACAGAAGTCCCCAGCTAGCAGTCCTAAGTTGGAACATTGCTGGCTGGAAAAGGAAAAGATTAGATCCCGAATTTCTGTCCTATATAAACTCTTTCCAGATAATCCTTTTGCAAGAAACATGGGAAGAAGATAAAATAGATATAAATGGCTTTGAACTGATATCACTTCCAGCTACCCCCTCCCAGAAAGGTGGCCGGTCCAGAGGCGGTCTTGCAATCGCCATATCGCTTAAAATGAGAGCTAAACTCTCGCTAGTTCATACCTTTCCTCCTTTTGCTTTTACTGGTCTGATTTCAAGTGAAAAATTCTCACTATTAATCACCAATGTTTATCTTCCTCCAGGTGGTCTGATATCAGACCTTCATTATAGATGGGATTCTCTGGAAGATCATTTATTGGCACGCTATGTTATGTACCCTAATATTCCATCGATAATGGGTGGTGACTTTAATGCACGTACAGCCGCCAACTGGAATGGGATAATTAAGGCCAAGTGGTGGGTATCTCCCCCCTACCCAAAATCTGATTTAATCTCTTTCACATCAAGAAGATCTAAGGACAACAGAGTGAATGAGGCGGGAGCCCTTCTTTATCAATTGGCCATTCGTATGAATTTGAACATTCTAAATGGCAACTGCCCTCCGGACGTGCCAGGTGAATTCACTCATTTGGGCACAACATCAAATAGTGTCCTAGATTATCTTCTAGTCTCAGAAGACCTATTTTCAAACTTCTTTTATCTCAAAGTAGATAATGTACAATCCAGTGATCACCTACCTCTAGCGGCCAAGCTAACGCTTCACTGGCACCCGGTTAGCGGTACACACCCAATTCATGTAGGTTTAAATGCCACAGCTCAAGTAAGAGGCATTAAATGGTCTATGAAACAGGCCCAAAAATATGCAGAATTCTTCCAGAGGAATAGCTCCGAATCCCTTATTGTTTCATTGGCGGAGCTGTCTGAACCAAATAGGATACTGGAGTGGTTCTTCCACTTCTCTGCAGATTTAACTAGCTTCTTTACGATGCCGGCTCACCTGGCTAACCGAGATCAACCCAGGTTCGGTGCACCTTGGTTTGATGCCAAATGTAAGCAAGCTAGACTCTCTCTTTGTTGTATCTACAACAGATATAAATCCTCTGGAGCTGAAACTCTCCCCCCAGAGTACTTGCAGGCCAAAATTGCTTACAAACAGGCACAGAAGTCAGCCAAGCACGAGTGGCAGCTAAGACATTGACAAGCGCTGATTGCTGCCTCTAAGCTTCGCAGCTCTCGCGGTTTTTGGAATTTAATCAACAAAAGATCGAGGAAATACCCATTGACGGTTATCCCAGCCCCGACATGGGAACAATTTCTAAGAAAATATTTCTCCCAGACAGACATCTCTAACATCCAATCTGATACTCTCTCAAGTCACTTGCCCATATGGCCAGATACTGACCCGGAGGAAATAGTAGATTTAATTGCTAAACTGAAAACTGATAAAGCCCCAGGGCCCGATCTTGTTAAGAAGGCCCAAAAGACTATGAGTGACTATTTTGAAATAAATTTGGAAAAAATCGGTGGAAAAAAGAGTAATCTGGGACGCAAGTAAGGCGGTAATGAGGGGTGTCAGGGGAATTGGGGTTGCTTGTGTGTAAACCTCTAGCTATTCCAAACTGCTTAGGGGAGATTGTGTCTTTCCCTGGCTGAGCAGCCTTGGCGCTGCTGCTCAGTCGCTAGCAGAATCCGTGAGTGGGCTTCTCCTAAATTTCCTCCAGCATAAGAATTCCTTAACGGACAACCTTCGCCTCGCCTCTCTGCGCGGAAGCCTTCTGCGCAGAGTGGGGGTGCCTAGTGGTGGTCCTCCACCCTCCTCGCTGACTTCACTGGAAGAGTCTCGGAGCCTCACCTCCGAGATGCTCTCTGCCTCTCCCTTCTTCCTGGTGTCACCTGGACTTCCTTTCCTAGATGACGTTCTCTCTCTACCCTTACTCATTCCCTCTCCTGCAGAGTCTGGAAGCCTCGCCTCCCCCCTCTGCTCTGATGTCAGTTCCCTGACAAGGGGGTTTCTGATACAACAGAATATGATAAAGAAAAGAGCTCAGAATGAGAAAAAAGATAAGATCTTGGAGAAAATAAAAGAAGGAGAGAAAAAGTTAAGACTGAAACCAAAGTCACAGGAGATTCTGAGAGAAATTAAACTCTATCAAGCACAATATTCAAAATTGATAAATCAGGAAGTAGAATGGAAAATCAAACAAATGAAACAAAGGACTTTTGAATCGGCAAATAAATGTGGAAAACTGCTAGCATGGCAGTTGAAAAAGAGGCAAAAATTGAATACGGTTACCAACCTAGAGGTTGAAGGGAGAAATATTCAGAACCCTGTGGAGATCAGAAAATGTTTCCAGAGATACTTTAAACAACTTTAAACCCAAGGGCCGCAAAAAGAGATTGAGATAGACCAATTTCTAAGTAACAACGGATTACCAAAACTATCTCAAGAAAATAGGACAATATTGAACTATAAAATAACAGAACAAGAGATTGAAGGTGCCATTCAGAATATGCAATTGGGCAAATCTCCAGGGCCGGATGGGCTTACCTCCAAGTATTATAAGACTTTGAAAGACTATCTGATTCAACCATTGAAAGAGCTTTGCAATGAGATTATGGAGGGGAAGAAGGCACCGGAGTCGTGGAAGGAAGCTTTCATCACACTGATACCTAAATCTGAAACTGAAAAGACACAACTCAAGAACTACCGTCCCATTTCCCTTTTAAATGTGGATTACAAAATTTTTGCAGATATTTTAGCAAATAGATTAAAAAGAGTGTTAAATGAAGTGATTCACAAAGACCAGGCAGGCTTTCTCCCAGGTAGACATTTGTCTGACAATACAAGGAACATTATTGACATTTTGGAACTTTTGCAAATGAACACCAATACAAAAGCAGTATTGATCTTTATTGATGCGGAGAAGGCCTTTGACAACATCTCATGGAATTTTATGAAGAAAAATCTTAAAGGGATGGGAGTGGGACGGGGGTTTGAAAACGGTATAGAAGCAATTTATTCAGAACAAAAGGCAAAATTGATAGTTAATAATGTGGTGACAGAAGAGTTTAAGATTGAGAAAGGAACACGACAGGGTTGCCCTATCTCCCCACTGTTATTTATTTCGGTCCTGGAGGTGCTCTTGAACATGATCAGAGGGGACCGGTTGGTTGAAGGAATTCAGGTCGGAGCTAAACAGTACAAACTTAAAGCTTTTGCAGATGACTTGGTTTTGACATTACAGGAGCCAGAATCTAGTACGAAAAGGGTGTTAGAATTGATTCAAGAATTTGGTCGGGTGGCGGGATTTAAATTAAATAAGCAGAAAACTAAGGTTTTGGGAAAAAAACTTGACAACTTTAGAAAAAGAAAGGTTTCAGAAGGAGACAGACTTAAATGTGGTTAAAAAGGTGAAATATCTAGGGGTTAATATGATGGCTAAAAATTTGAATTTATTCAAAGATAACTATGAAAAAAAAGGACTTAGAAATTTGGTCAAAACTGAAGCTTTCCTTGTTGGGTCGAATCGCTGCTATAAAGATGAATGTATTGCCCAAAATGTTGTTTTTGTTTCAGACCTTGCAGATTGTGGACAAGATGGAATGTTTCAAGAGGTGGCAGAGAGATATCTCTAGGTTTGTCTGGCAGGGCAAAAAGCCCAGAATAAAATTTAAAATACTAACTGATGCTAAATAAAGAGGGGGGTTTGCCCTGCCAGACATGAAACTGTATTATGAATCAGCAGCTTTCTGCTGGTTGAAAGATTGGCTACTTCTAGAGAACACTGATATTTTGGATTTGGAAGGGTTCAACAATGTATTTGGGTGGCATGCATATTTGTGGTACGACAAGGTTAAAGCTCACAAAGCTTTCAAGAACCATATTGTCAGGAAGGCAGTGTTTAATGTCTGGACAAGATATAAAGATTTATTAGAAAGTAAGACCCCAAGGTGGTTGTCACCAATGGAAGCTAAGGCTCAGAAAAGACTCAATATGGAGGCCAATTGGCCAAAATATTGGGAGATAGTAGAAAAAGATGGAGATACATGGAGATTGCAGAGTTTTGAGAAACTGAAGGATTGGCTACACTATGGTCAGATCAGGGAGGTTTTTAATAAGGACAAAAAAATAGGCTTCCGGGTGGAAAAATCGAAACTAGAAACAGAACTGTTAGAACCAAAAACTAAGGTACTTTCAAGAATGTATAACTTGCTGTTAAAATGGAATACCCAGGATGAAACGGTTAAATCAGCTATGATAAAATGGGCGCAAGACATTGGCTATAACATTATGTTCGCTGACTGGGAACAGTTATGGACCACCGGTGTGAAATTCATGGCATGTAATGCCCTGAAAGAAAATATTATGAAAATGATTTACAGGTGGTACATGACCCCAGTCAAGCTTGCAAAGATATATCATTTGCCAGACAATAAGTGTTGGAAATGTAGAGAAACTGAGGGAACATTCTTTCACCTTTGGTGGACGTGTCACAAAATTAAGGCTTTCTGGGAAATGATATATAATGAACTGAAAAAGGTATTCAAATATACCTTCCTTAAGAAACCAGAGGCCTTTCTTTTGGGCATTGTTGGCCAAATGGTGTTAAAGAAGGATAGAACTTTCTTTATGTATGCAGTAACAGCAGCAAGGATACTCATCGCAAAACATTGGAAGACACAAGACATGCCCACCCTGGAAGAATGGCAGATGCAACTGATAGACTACATGGAACTGGCAGAAATGACTGGCAGAATCCGAGACCAGGGAGAAGAGACAGTGGAAGAGGACTGGAAAAAATTTAAGGACTATTTGCAAAAGTATTGTAAATTGTATGAATGCTAGAATGATGCAGGATATTAAGATAACATGGCATTAGTGACTTAGCGGAAAGGAGCATGAAAACAACTGAACTATAAGAACAAAGGTGAATTTTGAATAATATTATGTCAAGCTTAAATATTCAAATATTTGATAACAAAGGGCAAACTGGAGACATAATAGTTGAAACGTATAATTTAAAACAAGTTTTGAGAGAAGGTGAAGTATTGCTGAACATGATTTTATAAATGGGAACACAGAAAAGGGAGATGTGAGGGAGTCAGAAAAGAGGGTCATGGAAATTTGGTTTATGAAGTTTAATTATGTTTTATGTCTTTCATATGATTTTTTGTTGGTTGTTTTTTCTTTTTTTGTATGTTTTTTCTCATTTTTGTGATGGTGTTTTTTATTGCTTTTGGTTTGTGTATGTGTATGGTGTTAATTGTTTAAAACCTTTAATAAATGTATTATTTTCTAAAAAAAGCCCCAGGGCCCAATCTGATCCCGGCGGAAGCTATTAAACAACACCCAATATGGTGGGCTAAAATTCTTGCAAAAATCTTTGATGCAATCAATGCCACGGGCCAGATACCTAGATCATGGAAGGAGTCCATCATAATTCCTATATATAAAAAAGGACCACCAGAGGACCCAGGAAACTATCGTAACATCAGTTTACTATCAATCATCGGGAAAATCTATACTCGCTTCCTGCTAACCAGACTAACCCAATGGGCCGAAGATTCCAATCTGATAGGCCATGAACAGGTCGGGTTTAGACCAAATCGCGCTTCTATTGACCATGCTATAATTCTATATCATTTGGCGCGAAAGTATTCTTTCCCCACTCATGGTCTTCTATGTGCCGCTTTTATAGATCTGAAGGCGGCTTTTGACAGTATCTCTAGAGAGCTGCTATGGGAAAAATTGGCAAAGTGGGGCATAGAGAAAAGGCTGTTGTAGCTTATGATCAAATTACATGAAGGGACGGCCGCTAGGGTGAGGTTAACACCTGAGGGCGATCTCACAAACTCAGTTCCAATAAATAAGGGGGTACGACAAGGGTGTATCCTTGCCCCCTATCTTTTTAACCTTTATATTAGTGACATGAGGACGCCCCTAGCTGAGGCCCAAACCACCATTCATGCACCCAGGCTTGCAGACTATCGCTGCCCCTTATTATTGTACGCTGACGATGCGGTGATCCTCTCTTATTCTCGAATCGGTTTGAGGAGGGCCCTTAAGATTTTTGCATTATATTGCCAAACAAATTTACTTACTATTAACCATTTCAAATCTAAAGTCCTAATTTTTTCCAGGAGTCGTAAACTGTATAGATGGGAACTTGAGGGGAAGCCAATCGAACAAGTTTACAAATTTCAATATCTAGGAATTTACTTCCAGTATAATATGGGATGGAAAGCGCATATCACATATTTACAAAACAAGGTCAAAGCCCTTATCTACGCTCTACTACGCTTCTTCTTTACTGAGGGGGCTATGCATGTTCCATCCGCCTTAAAAGTTTATAGTGCAAAAGTGGTTGCAACTATGGCCTATGCGGTCCCTTTATGGGGCGCCTTTGTAAACCTCTTGCCTCTGGTGACATTGCAAAATCTTTTTCTAAGACGCCTTTTGAAACTACCCTCCTGTGTAAGCAACTCTGCCATTCGCTTAGAACTTAAGACCCCCTCCCTTGAGATTCTGATGTGGAGACATGCCTTTAATTATTGGCTGTCCCTTTGGCATAAATTGCCAAACTACCATCTTATTCAGTGCCTTTGGAGAGATGAATTCACCAGCCCATGGGCAACAAAAATCCATTCCAAACTGTTGTCTTATGGAATCTCTCCTTCCGATATACTTAATTTAGATCTAATTACAGCTAAAAAGGTCATCAAACAAAGACTGGAGGAGGTAGATTTGCAACAAAATCTTACCATAGGTGGAGGTACACGTTCCCCGATATATCAGGGCATTACATCTATGTCCCAGATACCTCTATATCTGTCTACTTTATCGGCTGCGTAGCATAGATTCGCATTTGTTAGAGCCAGATTTAATGTGTTCCCCTCAAATGTGCTGAACAATAGATTTACTAACGGTAAAATCTCTGTTTTATGCGCATGTGACAACAAATCGGTAGAATCCCTTTATCATATCTTGTTTAATTGCTCCTTATACAATGTTCCCCGATCAAGGATCCTGAGTTCAATCATTCTGGAAATTGCTGCTAAACCACCTGAATTACATCTAGCTTATCTACTCCAGGACATTGACTCTTATAGAACATTACAGGTTGCTAGATTCCTGATTTCAGTTCTGTCATATAAAAGACTTCATGGAATGCTGCATGACTATTAAAAATTCAGTAAACTCTATGCACCATCTTTATCTTCAAGGCCATAACACGGTACATCTAGAGATTATGCGCTGAAATATTTTAGTTGATATTTTAGATTGTAAAATGCTATCTATTGATTTTTATCTATTGATTTCTTTTACCTTGTGGGCTTATAGCCGAATAAAGTATTATCTATCTATTTCCGTGGCCAATTTGTGGTGCTCCCTCTCTTCTACCTGCGGGTGTGTGGTGACTTCTCCCTCTCGCCCCGGGAATCCCCTTCCTTCCCTGTACGGCGAGAGTAGGGACCTATGGAACACCGGGTGTATCTTCATGCTGTCTGCCAATTTGAGCTTGAATGCCACGGGGTTCAACTGCTGTGTTACCTCAAACGGTCCCAGCCTCCTGGGTTGCAACTTCTTGCACCCCCCCCTTAAAAGGTAACCCTTGGGTTGACAACCACACCCGATCTCCCACCCGTATGGTCTCCCCTTCCCTACGGTGCTTGTCTGCCTGCCTCTTGTAAATTTCCTTGGCCCGCTCCAAGTTCATCTTAAGTTGTTGGTGTAAGGCCTCCATTTCTTATATAAACTGC
Organism: Podarcis vaucheri; assembly: GCF_965113315.1. Lineage (NCBI taxonomy): Eukaryota > Metazoa > Chordata > Lepidosauria > Squamata > Lacertidae > Podarcis > Podarcis vaucheri. Next base: position 37,306,445 of record NC_138757.1, read on the forward strand.
TTGGCCGCGGGTACACTCCATGCGTCCTCCCCCCTCCCCGGGAAGGCCCTGGGGTGACACCCATAATTGGCCATGAACGGGCTCATTCCCGTGGACACGTGTTCAGCGTTATTGTATGCAAATTCAGCCAGCGCTAGTCTTTCTACCCAATCGTTCTGCTTCTCGCTGACGTAGCAGCGTAGGTATTGCTGGAGAATACTGTTCGCTCTTTCTGCTTGCCCGTTGGTTTCCGGGTGTCTCGCCGTTGAGAAGCCCACTTCGACCTGCAGCAAGCTCATGAGCTTCCTCCAGAAACGGGAAGTAAATTGTTTCCCGCGGTCGGAGATGACCCTCGAAGGAGCCCCATGCAACCGGAAGATGTGATCTACAAACAACCTGGCTGTTTCCTCTGCCGTGACCGCATGTGAGCAAGCTATAAAATGGCACATTTTTGTTAGTAGATCGACCACTACCATGACCGCTGTCTTCCCCCGGGACTTGGGCAAATCGGTCATAAAATCAATGGATACCACCTCCCAAGGTTTCCCCGGCGTGGGTAAGGGTTCCAGTAATCCTGCTGGGGCGGTCCGCTCCCCCTTTGCCCTTTGGCAGCGGTCGCACCCCCGTACATATTCCCGTACATCCTCCCTCACCCTGGGCCACCAGAATTGCCTGGTGACGAGCATCATGGTTTTGTGCTGCCCAAAGTGCCCCGCGGTGGGGTTGTCGTGGAGTTGTTTGAGTACCTTCCCCCGTAGGGTCTCCCCCGGTACATAGAGCGCCCCCTTATAGTACAGCACCCCTTCCTTCTCCTCAAACCCTCCTTGGGTCTCTCTTCCGTCTCGGAGTTCCCGGATTTTAGTTTGTGCGAACACGTCGTTTCTAGTAAGTCCAGCCAGTTCTCGTTGGCCCACCAAGGTTCCCCCACACACCCATCGGTCCTCGGGGATCACGTGTCGTATCTCCGGTAGCCCCTCTCCTTCCAAGTACTCCGGTTTCCGGGAGAGAGCATCTGCTCTCACATTTTCTTCTCCTGGCACGTATCGGATTTCAAAGGAAAACTTGGAGAACTCCTGTGCCCATCGAATCTGTCTCTGGTTGAGCACTCGTGCGGTCCTCCAGTATTCCAAGTTCTTGTGATCTGTGCAAACCTGGATCTTGTGCTGCGCCCCTATTAGTAGATGTCGCCATCGCCGAAACGCCGCATAGATCGCAAGCAGTTCGCGGTCATACACCGTATAGTTTTGCTCCGACTTGTTCAGCTTTCTTGAGAAGAAGGCACACGGTCTCCATTCCTGCTTGCTCCTCCATGGCTGCAAAAGAACCGCCCCAAGGGCTCTGTCGGACGCGTCGGTCTCTAGCCTCATGGGTTTCTCCAGATCCACGTGCAGGAGCTGCTCTTCCGATGCGAACGCCTTCTTCAGTTTTTCAAAGGATTGTTGGGCCTCCTCTGTCCAGGCGAACTTCCTTTTGCTACTGAGACAGTCTGTGATGGGTGCTGTCAAGTGGGCAAAGTTCTTGATGAACTTCCTGTAGAAGTTGCTGAACCCGTCGTTCTGGGTTTTGGGAGCCTTCCACTCCAGCACTGCCTGCACCTTGCTCTGGTCCATCGCTAAGCCTTTGTCTGACAACTTGTACCCCAAAAACTCGACTTCTCTGGCGTGAAACTGACATTTCTCCAGCTTGACCAACAACTGGTGCTTCTGCAGTCTCTTCAGCACTTCCCTGACGTCTCTGACATGTTGTTTCTCATTGTCCGAATAGATTAAGACGTCGTCCAAGAAGGCTACGCAGTTCTTGTACAGCAGGGACCCCAACACGTGGTGCATGAAAGCTTGAAAACAGGCAGAGCCTGACTGTAATCCAAATGGTATAACTAAGTACTCAAAGGCCCCCAGGGGGGGTGAACATTGTGGTCTTCCATTCGTCCCCCTCCCGCATCCTAATCAAATTGTAGGCTCCCCTGAGGTCCAGCTTGGTAAAAATCTTCCCCTGCCTCACCCTTGTTAAAATGTCGTCAATCCTGGGCATTGGGAAGGTCACGGGTTCTGATACCAAATTTAATGCCCTGAAATCTATGACCAATCTGGGCTGGTTAGTCCCTTTTTTGTCCACAAAGAACACCGGACTGCCCCCCACCGCCTTTGATTCCCTTATGAACCCCCTCTTCAGGTTCTTGTCAATAAACTCCTGCAACTCCTTCATGTCCCTGTCCGACATGGCATACAGTTTACCCACCGGTAGCTGCGCCCCAGGGAGCAAGTTGATTTGGCAGTCAAAGGGCCTATGTGGGGGTAGTCTATCTGCCTCCTTCTCGCTGAAGACCTCCTGCAGGTCAGCATATTGTGGTGGCACCTCCCCTTTCGGCTCCACAGCTATCGCAGCCACCCTGGCCACTGTCATCCTTGGGGTTTCTCCCCCTAGACAGTGTTCCAAGCAGTAAGCGGACCCAAAGGTGACCGTTCTCTGATGCCATGCCACCACTGGATCATGTTGTGCTAGCCAGCTCATCCCTAATATTATTGGGGGCCCTGCCAGTGAGGCTATGTGAAAGGCGATGGTCTCCGTGTGCCTGGAGACCCTCATTCTCATTGGTGGGGTCTGGTGCGTCACTTCCCCTCGCCGAAGCTCCCTGCCATCAATGGTGGTCACTTGCAAGGGGAAATCCAGGGGCAGCAGGTGGAGCTGGTGCTCTAGTGCAAAGTCCTTGCTGAAGAAATTGCAGGAACTGCCTGAATCCAACAGCCCTTTCACCTTGACTGGGTGCCCATTTGGGAGTTCTAGCACCACTTCTATGGCTATAGCCGCCCTGGGGGGTCTGGTTTGGGCACTTCTATTGGTTGCTGGCCTTGCTGCCGTGCCCGCTGAGTGGCAGCCAAGCTTTGGCGTTTCCCTGCTCCTTTACCATCTCCTCCTCACCCCCTGCAGCTCCCACCATCCCTTGCCAGGCTTTTCTTTCTGGGCAGACCCTGGCAAAATGTCCTGGCCGCTGGCAGAGAAAACACTTCTTGGTGGTTTTCCCATCCTTTCCCTCTCTCTTGCGACCTTCACTGGAGTTTGAAATCTCCCCCCCCCGCGCGCCCCATCTATTTCCATGGGCTCCGCCGGCGGGGAAGGCTGCCTTGGTATTTCAGGAATGCGGTAGTCATGGTAACATTGCTCTCTCCCTTCCCGCTTCTCCTGGGCCCGCGCTTCCTGCCTTACACCAATCGCAAGCACTGCCTTGGTCAGCTGATCCATCGACTGCAGGCGGGGTGCGCGGGAAAGCTCGTCCTTCACCGTTGGGGACAACCCCTCCTCGAACAGCATTTGAATGGGTTCCGAGTCCAAATTCCACCCGAGCCGGTGGACTAACATGGCAAAGCGTGACCAGTAGTCTCTAACTGACTGGTTCCCCTGTTTGCAACCTATCAGTTCCCGCCGATTCACACTTTGCTGTACATCACTGGAATACATCGCATCCATCGCCTGGAAGAATTTCCTCAGGTCTTTCAAGGTGGCATTCTGCGTTGCCATTAGGGGCCTAATCCAATCTCTGGCCCCATCCTGCAGATGTCCCACAATATAAGCAACCCTCTCCCCATCGTCTGCAAAATCATTCTGTTGCAGTTCCAAAATGTACTCTATTTCCATTCGGAACGCACTGTAGTCCTGGGATTTGCCTCCAAACCTGTGTACCAGTCCCGGTACCTTCCTTGCTACGGGGGTGGGTCTGACCTGAGCATCCTGAGACCGCTTTTCGTCCAGCCGCGCCGTCAGCAGAGCCACATGCTGTTCCAAATCTCGGTTCCTCTCCACCAGATTTTGCCCTCCAGTGGCGCCAGCTTCTCCGGTTTTGCTCACGATGCTGCCTGCCTGTCACTGTGCACGAGCAACGTCAGGGACTGACGGATTGCTGTAATGTGTGTAGGTTGCTTGTGCGTAAGTTGCTGCTTCTCCAGGCTTTGTTGCCTTGCTAAACCTTTCAGTCTGGGCAGCCTTTCACTTTGTGGCTGCCTCAGTCGCTAGCAGAATCCGTCAGTGGGCGTTTCTTAAATCTTTTCCAACATAAAAGTTGTTTGACACCCAGTCTCCTCCTACTCTCTCTGCGCGGAAGTCTTCTGCGCAGGGTGGGCGTGGGTAGCGGAGGACCCGTGCTCTCCCCGCTGGTGTCCGGTGAAGAGTCCTGGAGCCCTCTCGCCGATTCCCCCATCAGCCCCTCTATATCCCTGGTGTTGCGCTGATTTGCTTCCCCATCTGCGGAGCTGCCTCTCTCCCTGCTGGGCCCTTCTCCAGCATCATTTGAGAGCCTTCCCTCCGCCTCTAGCTCCGATGTCAGTTCCCTGACAGGAGTGGTATCTACAAATATGGACAAGGCACAAAGACAGGTAGTCACTAAGGATGGTAGACTACCGAAAACCTTTTTTGAGATGACAGACAATTTGGATTTAGTTGATATCTGGAGAACAAAGAATCCCTTGGCTAGAGAGGGAACCTTCTTCTCTGAAGCCAAAATGACATGGACAAGAATTGATCAAATATGGGTTACTAGAGGAATGGCACCAAAGATAAGAAAAGTGGAAATTTGTCCAAAAACCTGCTCCGACCATAATGCTGTGAAGATGGAGATGAAACTAAAACCAACTGGCTCTTTCTTTCTTTTTTTAAAAAATGATATTTATTAAAGTTTCAAAGAAGAAATTACATAAATAAAAAGGGGGGGGGAGAAAAAGAAATAAAAAGGGGAAAAAATACAGAATACAGAAAAAAGATAAAAAACACTTAAAAAACACATCAATCTTCCATGCCTTACATTTCATTTCCTTACTTCCCCGGACCTCCTCACACCTCCCTTTTTTGTATTCCAGTTCTGTTAGTTAATTCAGCAATTCCTTTCCCTCTTTGTTTTTGTCTTAATCCTTTGACTTAATATATTATAACTTTGAATTTTCACCTGTTAACAATCCATTTTTACATACACCTTTATAACATTACTGCTAAAACCACTTAACTTCATTCTGACATCATTCTAACATTCTTTAATTTTGCAATATTTCTGTAAATAGTCTTTAAATTTCTTCCAATCTTCTTCCACGGACTCTTCTCCCTGGTCTCGGATTCTGCCAGTCATTTCCGCCAGTTCCATGTAGTCCATCACCTTCATCTGCCATTCTTCCAGAGTGGGTAGATCTTGTGTCTTCCAGTACTTTGCAATAAGAATTCTTGCTGCTGTTGTGGCATACATAAAGAAAGTTCTATCCTTAAGGCTAACCCGAACCCGAACCCTATCCCTAACCCTAACCCCTACCCCTACCCCTACCCCTAGCCGACACCTAACCCTAACCCTAACCCTAACCCTAACCCTAACCCTACCCATTCCCCTACCCCTACCCCTACCACTAATGCTAAACTCTACCCCTACCCCTACGCCTACACCTACCCATACCCCTACCTACGCCTACACCTACCCCTATCCCTACGCCGACCCCAAACCCTAACCCTAACCCTACCTCTACCCCTATTCCTACCCCTACCCCTACCCCTAACCCCTAACACTTACACTAACCCTAACCCTAACCCTAACCCTAACCCTAACCCTAACCCTACTCCTACCCCTACCCCTAATCCTAACCCTAACCCTAACCCTAAACCCTAACCCTACCCCAACCCCTACCCCTAACCCCTACCCCTACCCCTAACACTAAACCCTAAACCCTAAACCTAAACCTAAACCTAAACCCTAAACCCTAAACCCTAAACCCTAAACCCAAACTCAAACCCAAACCCTAACCCTAACCCTAACCCTAACCCTAACCCTAACCCTAACCCTAACCTTAACCCTAACCCTAACCCTAACCCTAACCCTAACCCTAACCCTAACCCTAACCCTAACCCTAAACCCTAACCCTAACCCTACCCCAACCCCTACCCCTACCTCTACCCCTAACCCCTACCCCTACCCCTAACACTAAACCCTTAACCCTAAACCTAAACCTAAACCCTAAACCCTAAACCCTAAACCCTAAACCCTAAACCCTAAACCCTAAACCCTAAACCCTAAACCCTAAACCCAAACCCAAACCCAAACCCAAACCCTAAGCCTAAGCCTAAGCCTAAGCCTAAGCCTAAGCCTAAGCCTAAGCCTAAGCCTAAGCCTAAGCCTAAGCCTAAGCCTAAGCCTAAAGCTAAGCCTAAGTCTAAACCCTAACCCTAACCCTACCATCACCTAAACCCTACCCCTACCCCTACCCCTACCCCTACCCTTACCCCTACCCCTACCCCTACCCCTACCCCTACCTCTAACCCTAACCCTAAACCCTAACCCTAACCCTTACTCTATTTTTTAAAAGTAATATTTATTGAACAATTAATAAAAGTACAGAATAAAGAAAAAAAACATTTAAGAGAATAATAAAAAAGAAAAAGAAGAACAAAGAATACCAACAAACAAAACAGAAAAAAAAGATTAGGATTTTCATATCCCATACTTCATCACTAATTTCTTGACCTCCTCACACCTCCCTTTTTGTATTCCAGTTCAGATATTTAATTCAGCAAATCCTTTCCCTCTATCCTTAACTTTACTCAAGATCTTAACGTATATTAAAAATACATTTCACCTCATTATCAATCTATATTAACATATTCTTATTAATCTTTTTACCAACACCGCTTATTTTCCATCCAACGACCATTTAACATTCATAAATTTTACAATATTTCTGTAGATATTCTTTAAACTTTTTCCAATCTTCTTCCACCAACTCCTCTCCCTGGTCCCAGAGTGGGTAAATCTTGTGTCTTCCAATACTTTGCGATGAGTATTCTTACTGCTGCTGTAGCGTACATAAAGAAAATTCTATCATTCTTTGGCACCAATTGGCCGACTATGCCCAAGAGAAAGGCCTCTGGTTTCTTCAGGAAAGTATATTTAAATACCTTTTTCATTTCATTATAGATCATCTCCCAGAAAGCCTTAATTCTTGGGCACGTCCACCAAAGGTGAAAGAATGTACCTTCAGTTTCTTTACATTTCCAACATTTATTATCGGGCAAATGATAGATTTTTGCAAGCTTGACTGGTGTCATGTACCACCTGTAAATCATTTTCATAATATTCTTTCTTAAGGCATTACATGCCGTAAACTTCATACCTGTGGTCCATAACTGTTCCCAGTCAGCAAACATAATGTTATGTCCAATATCTTGTGCCCATTTGATCATTGCAGATTTCACCGTTTCATCCTGTGTATTCCATTTCAACAGCAAGTTATACATCTTTGAAAGAATCTTGATTTTGGGTTCTAACAGTTCTGTTTCTAATTTTATATATATATATATAAATATTTTATTAAGTTTCCACAATAAAAGACAAAGAAAATGCAAAATCACACAAAAACAATACAATACAAAAATACAAACATTAAACACATCAAAAGAAAAAGAAAAAAGAGATAAAAACACATATAATAACAAAAAACAAAAATTCCCTCTTTCTTAATTTCTCATCTTCAATTAGCTTATTTTCCGGGCTTCCTCACATCTCCCGTTCTTATATCCTTTTTTAAAAAAAATTAATTCAGCAAATTCATATCGTATTTGTCAGAGCTGCCCAAGGTCCCAGCTCACAAAGGACCAACGCCAGTCCGTTGTTATATACAAAAGTCTTTATTGAAGTTCATTTTCGTTTTACAGCCGCAGCGTGCAGCTCTACGTCTGAAACTCTAGACTGCTGAAGCTCCGTCTGAGTCTCCTCCCCCCAGACACCAGTTTAAGACTCTAGCCTTGCTCCACCTCTTCCTCTGCTCTTTCCTCCGCTGGGTCCGCCTGTCAGCTGGGGTCTCCCCCTTTCTAGACTCTTCTGACGCTGAGTCCCCTGAGTCTTCCCCCAGCCTCCGGCGGGCTTTAGGACCTGGTTCCCGATCCGGGTTTTCTGCTGTCCCGCGCGCCTGTACATTTGAACTTGGCGCGCGCGCCCAGCCGGCAACCTTCCTCCTGACCGTTTCACTGCTCCTGTCACTGCTTCCCCCTTCGGGGAGGCTAGCTGGACCTGACACCTGGGACTCTTCTGTTAGGATATTTCCGTTCCACCTTAAAAGGGAGCAGGCTTTGTGAGTCACAGAGTCTGCACATGTCCTGTTCACAGGATGTTTATGTTCTGCTGTTCCTTTCGATTTCTCAGTCGGTCGAAGACACTGACTCAGAACGGTCATGTTTTTCTTTGTTCTGTTCAACGCTAAATAAAGTCTGTAAAATATGCTCTTCTGCGGTGCAAGCTTTCTGCCTGTGTTTCTGCTAATAAAGAGGAGTGTGCACGAGCCCTGGAATGTGGCTTCGTGTCGCTAACTGCTGGATCTGCCTGTCTACGGGAGATCGATGGACGTCCGGCAGCCGGCTTGGGGCCATGATGGACTATATCTCCCTGGCAGTTTCCCAACAACATGGTTTCGGGCCCAGATTCACAGCACCTACAGGAGAGTAAAGCTGCAACAGACTGTGTTTAAGAGGTACGTGGGAAAAGCGAAAGAAAAAAGGGAGGCTTTTCTGATTTTCTGTTTACCTCGGCAAAGAGTCTTTGATCTCCGGCAGGGCTTAATTGGCCTGGGAGCCGTGCCAGAGAGTTTGTGATTAATGAGCTGCCGAGATAAGGAGTCTCTGAAGTTATAAAGGCTCACGGCTAAAGCAAAAAGCTGGAATGGAGTTTTTCCACGCTTTTGAAGCTTCAGAGGCCACTCAGTGTCCTAAGTTACATGGACAGAATTATGAAACCTGGGCAAAATGGTGTGAAAGTTTGCTGCGTCAGTTTGGGGTGTGGCATACCGTATCTGAGCCCCCCCCCCCCCGGTTCCTCTGACAGAGAGATGGAAAGCCGATGATTCGAAGGCGATAGACGTAATAGTCTTATCCGTCTCTCTTGAGGAAATTAAGACGCTTGCTGGCAACACCACTGCACGTGGGATGTGGAATGCTTTGAAAGCTGCTCATCTGCCAGTAATCCCAGCCCAGAGTTTGACTGCATCAGAGGTCCTGGCTGTTTCCCAGAATGCGAGTGAATGCAGGGATGCTGAGGGCACCGGTTGCAGGCTGCAGGGGGAGCTGACCGTCACGTCATCCCAGGGAGCATTCCAGCCTCCAGGGGGAGCCAAGGAGTCGGCAGCTGAGAGCTCTGTTTCTCATGGGAACCAAGGTCATCGCCTTTGCAGAGGCCGGAAAGGCAAAGGTAAACAGAGGCCGACGCCTGCAGATGGCCAGAAGCAGAGGGAGGGTGAAGAGCCCGCGCCAGGGAAAAACAAGGCTATGTTTGCTGGCACAGCTTCACCAAAGGCTAAAGGCACGTCTGCTGGCCAGGAGCAGGGGGGCAAGCTGCAAAAGCCCACACCGGTGGAAAACAAGGGTTTGCTTGCTGTAAAGACTGCTCCAACAGCCAAAGGCAGATTTATTGTTGATTCAGGTGCGACTCGCCACATCTCGAAGGACCGCCACCTCTTTATCTCCTTCAAGCCTCAGGAAGGTGAGATCCACCTGGCTGATGGAAGGACGTTGCAAATTGCAGGAGAAGGGACTGTGAAACTTGCAAGTCTGCACACAACCATCAGTAATGTACTTTTTGTTCCAGGAGCTGCAAGCAACTTGCTCAGTGTCCCACAGCTTACTGGGCGTGGTTTTCAGATTTCCTTCAAGAGGAGCGTCTGTGTCATCAGTAAAGGCAAAGAGGACTATTTGCATGCAAAGTTTATGGATGGTTTGTTCCATATAACTTATGACGACACTGCTGTTGTGTCAAATGCTGATTCTTGTTGTGTTGCACAAACTAACAAAGTTCTTCATGCAGGTTGCATTCACGATGCGCATCGAAGGTTTTGTCACCTCTCTTGGAAGGCACTGGCCAAGATGCCAGAGGTGGTTGAGGGTTTGAACATCAAACCCTGTAAATTTCACATGAAGTGTGTATCTTGTGCAGAGAACAAGGTGAAGGTTGCTCCAAAAGGCAAGGAGTCTAGCAGGCAGGCTTCCAAACCCTACCAGCTAGTGCATGCAGACCTGGTTGGGCCACTTGCGCCCTCTTTAGGAGGAGCAAGGTACTTCATGGTTCTAATTGATTCTTTTTCCAGGTACATTCATGTGTTTTTGCTCGAACAGAAATTGCAAGCGTTTCCAAAGTTTAAGGCATTCTGTATTTGGTTGGAGAATGTGCACGGTAAACGTATTGCCTGTTTGTTTACTGATCGGGGCGGGGAGTTCACTTCTCAGCAGTTTGAAGCTTTCCTGACTGAGAAGGGAATCCAGCATGACATGTCAACGCCCAGATCGCCATGGATGAATGGGCTAGCGGAGCGAGCAAATCAGACATTGCTGCAAGGAATCAAAACCTTGTTGCATGATGCCAATCTCCCTGATAAGTTTTGGGGGGAAGCTTTGGGGAAATTGGTTTACTCCTTTAATCGCAGATTGTCATCACCCATTGGCTGTACCCCCTATGAAAAGATGTTTGGCAAAAAGCCCAACATCAAACACATGAAAATCTTTGGTTCTGACATGTGGGTACACTCCCCACAAACCAACAAGCTTGGGAAGCGTGGGGCACATGGTTTGTTCATGGGGTACGAAAAAGGTGCATACAGGGTATGGATGACTAACTCTAAGTCCATTAAGTTCACAAGGAGTGTTGAGTACAATCCCAAGTGGGGGGAAAATGTGGGAATTTTCCAGAGTTACCCAGAGGAGGATGAAGGTGATGTCAAGCTAGCAGCTAAAGCTGAGGAAGCTGATGAGGATGATGATGATGATGATGATGATGATGAGAGTTCGGATTCCAGTTCAGTGGGCGGTGCTGCTGCTGGTGTCAGTGACAGTGATGACACAGCAGACTACAAGAGCGCAAAGGCCTCAGTCAGACCATCTGATGCGTCTGACAATGAACTGGAAGAACCACTGTTCACCATTGGTCGCTTTTCTCCTAAGAAAGAGGAGATGAGTCAAGAAGACTTGCGTATATTACGCAGATCTGAGAGAGCCACGAAGGGCAAACCTCCAAAGAGGTATGCTGATGAGTTTGCTAAGACAGCAACTGCTGTTCTTAGTAGCTCAGAGAAGGTGTGGGAACCTTCAAGCTTCAAAGAGGTTCAGGAGTTAACCTCTAAAGATGCTGAGCCTTGGCTTAATGCCATGAAGGCTGAAGTTGATTCCTTGAACAGGAACCAAACTTGGGAACTGGTACCGGTAGTCCCAGGAATGAGACTGGTTGGCAGCAAATGGGTCTTCAAGGCCAAGACAGACCAGAATGGCAAGGTAGTCAGACACAAAGCCAGATTAATGCCAGAGGTTTTTCACAGGTACCAGGACAGGATTACCACGAGACCTACTCACCCACAGTCAAATATGAGAGCATTCGGCTGATGCTCAAGATCGCTGCGGAGGAGAAACTGCATGTTACCCATCATGACATTAATACAGCTTTTTTGTACGGGATTTTGAACGAGGAGCTGTTCATGCTTCCACCTGATGGGGTGCAGATACAGAAGGGAATGGTCTGTAAACTGCAGAAATCCTTATATGGTCTCAAGCAGAGTGCCAGGTGTTGGAACACGAAACTCACTGAGACGTTGCTTTCTCTAGGTTTTCACCAGGGCAAAGCTGATCCATGTGTGTTTGTCAAGGAGGAGGGGCAAAACAAACTGTATTGTTTATGTTTTGTTGATGATCTTCTGATGTTTTGGAAGAATCAGGCTTTTTATCAAAGCACCCTAGCTCAGCTGAAGGAGCACTTTGACATGAAGGATCTTGGTGAGGTATCCAACTATCTTTCTCTGCAGGTGGAGAGGGACCAAGCAGGTAATTTTCTGGTACACCAAACACAGAAAATTGCTGATGTGTTAACCAGGTTGAATTTGGTTGATGCAAACCCAGCAGACACACCGATGGTGACAGGTTACTAGGTAGACAGTACTGCTGAAGCGTTTTCTGACACAACGCTATACAGATGCATTCTAGGCAAGCTGAATTTCATTGCCAGATGTTCAAGACCTGACATAGCTGTAAGCTGTAATCTGCTTAGCAGACATGCCAACAATCCTACTGTTCAGGATTGGAAAGCTCTGAAGCGCATAGCCCGCTATTTGAAAGGGACTATGCACTACAGGCTGAGGTTCACCAGTCAGAAGACTGGAGGTCTTGAGATCTTTGCAGACGCAAGTTTTGGAAGTGACACCACGGATGGTACAAGCACTTCTGGAGTATGCTACATGTACAACCACTGCCTGTTTGACTGGTTGTGCAAGAAGCAGACAACAGTGAGCCTAAGTTCCTGTGAAGCAGAACTCAATGCTCTGTCATTTTCACTCATGGATTGTGAATGGTTGATGCAACTGTTTAAGGACATCAGGGTGTCTGTGAAATGTCCTGTACAAGTGTATCAAGACAATAGATCGTGTTTGGCTTTGCTGAACTCCGAGAGTTGCAAGCAGAGAACCAAGTACTTGCAGATTAAGCTACATCGTGCAAGGGAGTGTATTCAGAAAGGACTCATTCAGGTGTCCTACATGCCAGGAAATGAAATTCCTGCTGATCTGTTGTCGAAGGTTGTTAACAGAGAACAACTTAAGGTTTATGTACAAAGGTTGCAATTGGGTTGAACCACAGGTACTACAGGTTACACGGAAAGGGGGAGGATGTTAGGATATTTCCGTTCCACCTTAAAAGGGAGCAGGCTTTGTGAGTCACAGAGTCTGCGCATGTCCTGTTCACAGGATGTTTATGTTCTGCTGTTCCTTTCGATTTCTCAGTCGGTCGAAGACACTGACTCAGAACGGTCATGTTTTTCTTTGTTCTGTTCAACGCTAAATAAAGTCTGTAAAATATGCTCTTCTGCGGTGCAAGCTTTCTGCCTGTGTTTCTGCTAATAAAGAGGAGTGTGCACGAGCCCTGGAATGTGGCTTCGTGTCGCTAACTGCTGGATCTGCCTGTCTACGGGAGATCGATGGACGTCCGGCAGCCGGCTTGGGGCCATGATGGACTATATCTCCCTGGCAGTTTCCCACTCTGCTCTGGTGGGGAAGCTGATCCTGATCTCCAGCTGCTGCTTTGGGAGTCCCCGCTGGCCCCCTGTTTCTGGTGTGTGTCCCCTGGGACCCCCTTTGCCCTGACCATCGGCGCCTCCTTCTGGGAATCTTCTGATTCGCTGGAGAAGCTCATGGAATCTCTCGGGTCACTGTCATACTCCCCTATGCTGCCCTCAGATCCTTCCTTTTCGCTCTCCATCTCCTCTCTCCCCTGTACCTCTGCTCCTGAGCCCGTGACATCCACCCCCCCTTGAAGCCCCCCTTCCCCTCCCCCTCTTCTGGGGCGGGTTCCGGGTGCTCCAGTGCTGTGGGGGTGAGTGCGGGATACAGTTCCTTCCCCCTGTCGTGCAGCCGACCAGTTGGATCCGGCCAGCCCGTAATGGGCTCGTCAACGTCGATCTCCTCTGCTTCCATCTCTCTGCATCCGTGTTCGAACCCAAGGTCCTCCCCCAACACGTCCATGTCCGTCTCTCCCCCTGCTACCTCGGGTGATGCTGCGTGCCAGGGCCCCCTTAGCAGTTCCCTGCTCCACCCCACCTCCGGTTGAGTTTCCCACCAGTAAGATCGATCCATGGCAGACCCCGAGAGTGATCCCTCCGGGGAGCTAGTGTCTGGCGCTGTTGCCTCAGCGGATGAGAACCCCTGGAACATGCTGGTTGAAAGTGTGGGTGTGAAAAGCCAGTCGTCGAAATAATCTGCCGGCATAGGTCTGTGCGGGAAGAGTGCATGGAACTCGTCTTTGAGGTAGTGCTCCTCCAAGGCATAGTCCGGCACCCACCTGTTGGCGCTGGCCGGGGTGCCTTCCCTGGCGAGGAGATATTCAACTCCCTCTTCCCCCCATCTCGAGTCTAAAATCTCCGTGACCTCGTTGAATGGTGCCGCCCTCGGTGACCCCTCCCCCGTTGGCGACTGTCTGAGTGGGTGAGGTGCGGTCCCTGGTGCCTGAAACCTGTGGGGTTCCTTGTAGGGTGTGAGTACCGATCTATGAAATACCGGGTGCATTCTGGAGCCCTCCGGGAGTGTCAACCGGAAGGCCACTGGGTTGATTTGTGCCTCGACTTGGTAAGGCCCTAGCTGCTTGTGTCTGAGCTTCTTCTTAGCTAACGTTCTGGCGGGCACTGCCTGGGCTGCTAACCAGACCCAGTCCCCCACCTGGATGTCCTCCCCGACTCTCCTGTGCCTGTCTGCCTGCACTTTGTAGGTGTGTTTTGCTAGTTCCAAGGTCCTTCGGAGTTGCTCGTGGACCTCCTGTAACTCTGCTGCCAAGTGCTCTGCTCCCCGTGGCTCCCCCTCCCCACTCGTCTCCAACCCCGGGAAGGTTCTGGGATGCCGCCCATTGTTGGCGAAGAACGGTGTCACCCCTGTAGACCCGTGCTTCGTGTTGTTGTAGGCAAACTCGGCCAACGGTAGGTAGTCCACCCAGGTCGAGGGCTGTTGATTAGCATAGCATCGCAGGTACTGCTGCATGATGGCATTGACCCTCTCCGCTTGTCCGTTGGTCTGCGGGTGTCGTGCCAACGCTAAGTTGATCTTGACGTTCAGGATGCCCAGCAGCTTCTGCCAGAAGCTCGAGACGAATTGGCGACCCAGGTCGGACAGGATGGACCGTGGCAAGCCGTGAACTTTGAACACGTGGTCTATGAACAGCTTGGCGGTCTGTTCCGCTGTGGCCACCTTCACGCAAGGAATGAAGTGCGCCATCTTGGTGAACAGGTCTACTACCACGAGTACCGCTGTTTTGCCTCGCGAGCTGGGCAGATCTGTGACAAAGTCCAGGGCCACCCTCTCCCACGGTTCGAGCGGTGTCTGTAGCGGTTCCAGCAGTCCCGCCGGCTTCCTGTGCACTGGTTTGGCCCTTTGGCATGTGTCACACCTAGAGACGTAATCCGCGACTTCTCCCCTCATCTGGGGCCACCAAAAGTCTCTGGCCACCAATTACGTCGTCTTGTCCTTGCCGAAGTGCCCAGCACTGGGCGCGTCGTGTAACTGCTGCAGGACTTTCGCTCGGAGGTCGTCTTCAGGCACGTAGAGAGCCCCCTTGCGGGTGAGCAGTCCGTCGCGAATCTGCAACTCGCCGTCCTTCGCTGTGCCTCTTCGCACCTCCTCCATCTTGGATTGTGCGAAGGCATCCGTCTGCAGCGCGCGACGCACTGCGTCCAGGTCCACGGTGGCTGAAGCGCATGCCCACGCTTTCGGTGCGAAAATGTGTTTGGCCGCCACCGGCGTCGCTTCCTCTAGATACTGCGGTTTCCTGGATAGTGCATCTGCCATGACGTTGTTGTCTCCCGGGATGTATTCTATCCGGAAGTCGAAATCCGCAAAGAACTCCGCCCAGCGGATGTGTCTCTGGTTCAGGAACCGCGCCGTGTGCCAATACTCCAGGTTCTTGTGGTCTGTGCGGACCTGCACAGTGTGTCTGGCTCCGATGAGGAAGTGCCGCCACGCCTTGAAGGCTGCATGAATGGCCAGCAACTCCCTATCCCAGATGGTGTAGTTCTGTTCCGATGTGCTGAGCTTCCTGGAGTAGAATGCGCAGGGCCTCCAGTTCCCTTGCGGGTCTTGCTGCAACAGGACCGCCCCCACCGCTCTGTCTGAGGCGTCAGTCTCAACCCTCATTGGTTTGCCGGGGTTTACGTGTAGCAGCTGTTCTTCGGACGCGAAGAGACGCTTGAGTCTCCGAAAAGACTGTTCCGCCTGGTCCGTCCAGGTGAACTTCTTCTTCTTGGAGCTGAGGGTGTCCGTGATAGCCGCCGTCTCCTTCGCGAACCCCTTGATGAACTTGCGGTAAAAGTTGGCGAAGCCGACGAACTTTTGGACCTCCTTCCGGTTGCGCGGGCTCTTCCAGTCCAACACCGAGCGGACCTTGGTGCTGTCCATGGCTAGTCCCTTGTCGGACAGCTTGTAGCCCAGGAAATCCACCTCCGTCACGTCGAACTGGCACTTCTCCAGTTTGGCGTAAAGTCTGTGCTCCCGTAGCCTCTGCAGGACCTCCTTGACGTCTCCCTCGTGAGCCTCCTGCGATTCCGAGAAGATCAGGATGTCGTCTGGGAAGCATACACACTTCTTGTAGAGGAGGCCCGCTAACACGTGGTGCATGAAGGCTTGGAAACAATGGGAGCCATTTTGCAGACCAAACGGCATAACTCTATATTGATAGGTGCCTAAAGGCGTAAACATGGCCGTCTTCCACTCATCGCCCTCCCGCATGCGTATAAGGTTGTACGCCCCTCGTAGATCCAACTTGGTGAAGATCTGTCCCTTCCTCACCGTCGCGAGCAGGTCGTCAATCTTGGGCATGGGGAATGCTGTGGGCTTTGTCCTCTCGTCCCTCCTCTTCCTGGCTGGTTCGGATGCAGTGTTCTGCGAAGTAGGAGGAGCAGAAGGTCAATTGCCGCTGGTACCATGCTAATGCCGGGCTGTGTCTATCCAGCCAACTCATGCCCAACACTATGGGCGTGTCCGACAGGTGGGTGACGTTGAAGCTGATGACTTCATGGTGATTTCCAATTTGCAGTACCATAGGCGGCGTTTGCTCTACCACCTGTCCACCCAGTAGCTCTCTGCCATCAACCGTGACAACGCTTAGGGGCATCGTGGCTGGTAGGAGTGCTATGCGATGCCGTTTGACGAAGTCCACTCCTACAAAGTCTGCATTACTACCAGAGTCAATGGTAATAGGGACTTCCAGGGTGAGTCCATTGGGCAGCTGTAGCGATGCGGTGAGTTGCACCACTGGTTTGGGTGGGAGGGGGTCTGTGGGCTGCAAAATCTCTGGGGACTGCTTCAGTGACTCGCCTGGCTGGGCCCCAGTGCCTCTGCCTCCAACCAGGCTTCGTCGTTTCCCTGTAGCTGTTCCCCCTGCTGAACTGCTCCTCTTACTGTCACTGAGGCTGCAGTGTGCTTCTGGATCCTCTGGGGACACTCTTTGGCCATGTGCTGTGCACTGTCGCAGATATAACACTTCCTGTTCCCTCTAGGAGCCTTCGTCTTGACTGCTCCCGGTGTTTGGGCTCTGGTCGCTGTCTGAGCCCTGGCACCACCTATCTCCATCGGCTCTTCTCCCTCCCCCCCCCCCAGTGAAGGCGTGGATTGCGCGTGCCCTGTCTCTCGGGGTAGGAAGGGGGTTGTTCTGGCTGGTGTGCGTGCCATACGTCCCTCATCCCTGCTCCAAGGGCGTTCTTCCAGGCGCACCCCTACTGCCAGCGCTCTCTGGACGACTTCTGTGGTGCTGTTGGGTCTCTCCCCCCTCGCCAGCTCATCTTTCACGGCTCCATTCAGCCCCTCCCAGAACAGATCCCTTACGGCAGCGGAGTCCTTCTCCCAGCCCAGCACATTAACTAATGCAAAAAAGCGGGAGTGATATTTGTTGAGGTTGGAACTTAACAGGTTAAGTTCTTCCCATGATGCCACACCATTCTGACGTCAGTTTTCGAAGCTGGGAGGAGATTGGGAGGAGTCTGTCTGTTTCTCTCGGGGTTTAGAGAGAGAGAGAGGCAGTTTACCATGGCTGCGAGAAGTCCTGGAAATTTATGAGTAAATGATGCAATAAAGAGCTGTAAATGGACATTACTGTGCTCTGTGTGTTTGTCTGAAACTAAGTGAAGCTACGTGACAGCTTTCACCGCTGTGAGTCACTCTGCTGAGTCTTGACTGGAAGAAGGAGCAGATCGCGCAGAGGAAGTGTGCCGGACCTGCCGATGCTGCCATAAAGAGCTAATTGCGGATTATAAATCAATTAGCACGTCAAGGACTGACCGATACAACCACAATATTGTCTCACCGTGGCTTTGCCTTGCTGCAGCCCATGCATTTCCCTCCTGGCCACATCCACATCCACCGTTGATTTAAAACAAGCGTCCATCGCCTTGATAAATGCATTTGAATCATGGAGGGCGGGATCATCATCGCGCCATAAATTGCGCAGCCACGATTTAGCTCCCCCATGCAGATGAGTTATTATGAACCCTACTTTCTCCTCCTCATCTCTAAAGTCTTTCCGAAGCAAATTGAGCGCGTAAACTACGTCCGCTCTGAAGTTGGGATACTGTTAGGATATTTCCGTTCCACCTTAAAGGGAGCAGGCTTTGTAAGTAACAGAGTCTGCGCATGTCCTGTTGACAGGATGTTTATGCTTGCTGTTTTCCTTTCGTTTTTGTTCAGACGGTCAGAGACGCTGACTGAGAATGGACGTGTTTTCTTTTGTTCTGTTCATGTTCTAAATAAAGTCTGTAAATATGCTCTTCTGCTCTTCTGCGGTGCAAGCTTTTGACTGTGCTTTCTGCTGGAAGAGGGTGCACCAGCCTAGGAATGTGGCTAGGAATTTCTAAGGCTTTGTGCCCCTAACTGTTGGATCTGCGTGACTACGGGAGGCCGATGGAACCTCCGAACTCCGGCTTGGGGGCCATGATGGACGTTATCTCCCTGGCAGTTTCCCAACAACAAGGTTTCGGGCCCAGATTCAAAGCACCTACAGGAGAGTAAAGCTGCAACAGACTGCGTTTAAGAGGTACGATGGGGAAAGCGAAAGGAAGGGACGCTTTTCTGTTTTACCTCGGCAAGGAGCCTTTGATCTCCGGCAAGGCTTAATTGGCCTGGGAGCTGTGCCAAAAAGGCTTCGTGATTAATGGCTGCCAAGATAAGGAGTCTCTCAAGTTAAAAAAGACTCACGGCTAATGCCAAAAGCTGGAATGGAGTTTTTCCAAGCTTATGGAAATGCTGAATGCCCTAAGTTGGATGGGCAGAATTATGAAACCTGGGCAAAATGGTGTGAGAGTTTGCTGCGTCAGTTTGGGGTATGGCATACTGTATTTGAGCCCCCCCCCCCCCCGTTCCTCTGACAGAGAGATGGAAAGCCGCTCATTCGAAAGCGATAGACGTAATAGTCCTATCCGTATCTCTTGAGGAAATTAAGACGCTGGCTGGCAACACCACTGCACGTGGAATGTGGAATGCTTTGATGAAAGCTCACAAGGCAAAAATCCCAGCCCAGAGTTTGACTGCATCGGAGGTCCTGGCTGTTTCCCAGAATGCGAGTGAATGCAGGGATGCTGAGGGCACCGGTTGCAAGCTGCAGGGGGAGCTGACCGTCACGTCATCCCAGGCAGCATTCCAGCCTCCAGGGGGAGCCAAGGAGTCGGCAGCTGAGAGCTCTGTTTCTCGTGAGAACCAAGGCCATCGCCTTTGCAGAGGCCGGAAAGGCAAAGGTAAACATACGCAGACGCCTGCAGATGGCCAGGAGCAGAGGGAGGGTGAAGAGCCCGCGCCAGGGAAAAACAAAGCGTTGTTTGCTGGCACAGCTTCACCAAAGGCTAAAGGCACATCTGCTGACCAGAAGCAGGGGGGCAAGCTGCAAAAGCCCACGCCAGTGGAAAGCAAGGTTTTGTTTGCTGGCACAGCTTCACCAAAGGCTAAAGGCACGTCTGGTGGCCAGGAGCAGCAGGGGGGCAAGCTGCAACAGGGTTTGCTTGCTGTAAAGACTGCTCCAACAGCCAAAGGCAGATTTATTGTTGATTCAGGTGCGAATCGCCACATCTCGAAGGACCGCCATCTCTTTATCTCCTTCAAGCCTCAGGAAGGTGAGATCCACCTGGCTGATGGAAGGACGTTGCAAATTGCAGGAGAAGGGACTGTGAAACCTGCAAGTCTGCACACTACCATCAGTAATGTACTTTATGTTCTGGGAGCGGCTAGCAACTTGCTGAGCGTCCCACAGCTTACTGGGCGTGGTTTTCAGATTTCCTTCAAGAGGAGCGTCTGTGTCATCAGTAAAGGCAAAGAGGACTATTTGCATGCAAAGTTTATGGATGGTTTGTTCCATATAACTTATGAGGACACTGCTGTTGTATCTAATGCTGATTCTTGTTGTGTTGCACAAACTAACAAAGTTCTTCATGCAGGTTGCATTCATGATGCACATCGAAGGTTTGGTCACCTCTCTTGGAAGGCACTGGCCAAGATGCCAGAGGTGGTTGAAGGTTTGAACATCAAACCCTGTAAATTTCACATGAAATGTGTATCTTGTGCAGAGAACAAGGTGAAGGTTGCTCCAAAAGGCAAGGAGTCTAGCAGGCAGGCTTCCAAACCCTACCAGCTAGTGCATGCGGACCTGGTTGGGCCACTTACGCCCTCTTTAGGAGGAGCAAGGTACTTCATGATTCTGATTGATTCTTTTTCCAGGTACATTCATGTGTATTTGCTCGAACAGAAATCACAAGCGTTTCCGAAGTTTAAGGAATTCTGTGCTTGGTTGGAGAATGTGCACGGTAAACGTATTTCTTCTTTGTTTACTGATCGGGGCGGGGAGTTCACTTCTCAGCAGTTTGAAGCTTTCCTGACTGAGAAGGGAATCCAGCATGACATGTCAACGCCCAGATCGCCATGGATGAATGGACTTGCGGAGAGAGCAAATCAAACATTGCTGCAAGGAATAAAAACCTTGTTGCATGATGCCAATCTCCCTGATAAGTTTTGGGGGGAGGCTCTGGGGAATTTGGTTTATTCTTTTAATCGCAGATTGTCATCACCCATTGGTTGTACCCCCTATGAGAAGATGTTTGGCAAGAAACCCAACACCAAACACATGAAAATATTTGGTTCGGACATGTGGGTACGCACATAACAAACCAACAAGCTTGGGAAGCGTGGGGCACATGGTTTGTTCATGGGGTACGAAAAAGGTGCATACAGGGTATGGATGACTAACTCTAAGTCCATTAAGTTCACAAGGAGTGTTGAGTACAATCCTAAGTGGGGGGAAAATGTGGGAATTTTCCAGAGTTACCCAGAGGAGGATGAAGGTGATGTCAAGTAAGCAGCTAAAGATGAGAAAGCTGCAGATGATGAGGAAGATGATGATGATGATGATCAGAGTTCGGATTCCAGTTCAGTGGGCGGCACTGCTGCTGCTGCTGGTGTCAGTGACAGTGATGACACAGCAGACTACCAGAGCGCAAAGGCCTCAGTCAGACCATCTGATGCGTCTGACAATGAACTGGAAGAACCACTGTTCACCATTGGTCATTTTTCTCCTAAGAAAGAGGAGATGAGTCCAGAAGACTTGCGTCTAGTACGTAGATCTGAAAGGGCGACCAAGGGCAGACCTCCAAAGAGGTATGCTGATGAGTTTGCTAAGACAGCAACTGCTGTTCTTAGTAGCTCAGAGAAGGTGTGGGAACCTTCAAGCTTCAAAGAGGTTCAGGAGTTAACCTCTAAAGATGCTGAGCCTTGGCTTAATGCCATGAAGGCTGAAGTTGATTCCTTGAACAGGAACCAAACTTGGGAACTGGTACCGGTAGTCCCAGGAATGAGACTGGTTGGCAGCAAATGGGTCTTCAAGGCCAAGACAGACCAGAATGGCAAGGTAGTCAGACACAAAGCCAGATTGGTTGCCAGAGGTTTTTCACAGGTACCAGGACAGGATTACCACGAGACCTACTCACCCACAGTCAAATATGAGAGCATTCGGCTGATGCTCAAGGTCGCTGTGGAGGAGAAACTGCATGTTACCCATCATGACATTAATACAGCTTTTTTGTACGGGATTTTGAGTGAGGAGCTGTTCATGCTTCCACCTGATGGGGTGCAGATACAGAAGGGAATGGTCTGTAAGCTGCGGAAATCCTTATATGGTCTTAAGCAGAGTGCCAGGTGTTGGAACACAAAACTCACTGAGACATTGCTTTCTCTAGGTTTTCACCAGGGCAAAGCTGATCCATGTGTGTTTGTCAAGGAGGAGGGGCAAAACAAACTGTATTGTTTATGTTTTGTTGATGATCTTCTGATGTTTTGGAAGAATCAGGCTTTTTACCAAAGCACCCTAGCTCAGCTGAAGGAGCACTTTGACATGAAGGATCTTGGTGAGGTATCCAACTATCTTTCTCTGCAGGTGGAGAGGGACCGAGCAGGTAATTTTCTGGTACACCAAACACAGAAAATTGCTGATGTGTTAACCAGGTTAAATTTGGTTGATGCAAACCCAGCAGACACACCGATGGTGACAGGTGACCAGGTAGACAGTACTGCTGAAGCGTTTTCTGACACAACGCTATACAGATGCATTCTAGGCAAGCTGAATTTCATTGCCAGATGTTCAAGACCTGACATAGCTGTAAGCTGTAATCTGCTTAGCAGACATGCCAACAATCCTACGGTTCAGGATTGGAAAGCTCTGAAGCGCATAGCCCGCTATTTGAAAGGGACTATGCACTACAGGCTGAGGTTCACCAGTCAGAAGACTGGAGGTCTTGAAATCTTTGCTGATGCAAGTTTTAGAAGTGACACCACAGATGGTACAAGCACTTCTGGAGTATGCTACATGTACAACCACTGCCTGTTTGACTGGTTGTGCAAAAAGCAAACAACAGTGAGCCTAAGTTCCTGTGAAGCAGAACTCAATGCTCTGTCATTTTCACTCATGGATTGTGAATGGTTGATGCAACTGTTTAAGGACATCAGAGTGTCTGTGAAATGTCCTATACAAGTGTATCAAGACAATAGATCGTGTTTGGCTTTGCTGAACTCCGAGAGTTGCAAGCAGAGAACCAAGTACTTGCAGATTAAGCTACATCGTGCAAGGGAGTGTATTCAGAAAGGACTCATTCAGGTGTCCTACATGCCAGGAAATGAAATTCCTGCTGATCTGTTGTCTAAGGTTGTTAACAGAGAACAACATAAGGTTTATGTACAAAGGTTTATGTACAAAGGTTGCAATTGGGTGAACAGGTTACACGGAAAGGGGGAGGATGTTAGGATATTTCCGTTCCACCTTAAAGGGAGCAGGCTTTGTAAGTAACAGAGTCTGCGCATGTCCTGTTGACAGGATGTTTATGCTTGCTGTTTTCCTTTCGTTTTTGTTCAGACGGTCAGAGACGCTGACTGAGAATGGACGTGTTTTCTTTTGTTCTGTTCATGTTCTAAATAAAGTCTGTAAATATGCTCTTCTGCTCTTCTGCGGTGCAAGCTTTTGACTGTGCTTTCTGCTGGAAGAGGGTGCACCAGCCTAGGAATGTGGCTAGGAATTTCTAAGGCTTTGTGCCCCTAACTGTTGGATCTGCGTGACTACGGGAGGCCGATGGAACCTCCGAACTCCGGCTTGGGGGCCATGATGGACGTTATCTCCCTGGCAGGTTCCCGTCGAAGTGGGCTACGATGCTGCCCCCCCTCTTCCCGAGGCCAACTCCCTCCGGCTTGGGTCCTGCAGCCCCTCTTTGCCCAAACGTTCCCACCTGGTTTGCAGATCTTGGCAGCGCGCTTCTGCTTCCTCCTCTCTCTTTCTGGAGGTTGCTACTTCTGCGTAAAGCCTCGTGACTGTTTCTTGCAGTTCTGTCACCTTCTCCTCTGTAGTCATCTTTGCCTATCTTCGTGAGCTCGCAAAAAAAAATTCTTTTGGAGACGGAGCTTACTGTCAGAGCTGCCCAAGGTCCCAGCTCACAAAGGACCAACGCCAGTCCGTTGTTATATACAAAAGTCTTTATTGAAGTTCATTTTCGTTTTACAGCCGCAGCGTGCAGCTCTACGTCTGAAACTCTAGACCGCTGAAGCTCCGTCTGAGTCTCCTCCCCCCCAGACACCAGTTTAAGACTCTAGCCTTGCTCCACCTCTTCCTCTGCTCTTTCCTCCGCTGGGTCCGCCTGTCAGCTGGGGTCTCCCCCTTTCTAGACTCTTCTGACGCTGAGTCCCCTGAGTCTTCCCCCAGCCTCCGGCGGGCTTTAGGACCTGGTTCCCGATCCGGGCTTTCTGCTGTCCCGCGCGCCTGTACATTTGAACTTGGCGCGCGCGCCCAGCCGGCAACCTTCCTCCTGACCGTTTCACTGCTCCTGTCACTGCTTCCCCCTTCGGGGAGGCTAGCTGGACCTGACACCTGGGACTCTTCCCCCCCACTCTGCTCTGATGGGGAAGCTGGTCCTGATCTCCAGCTGCTGCTTTGGGAGTCCCCGCTGGCCCCCTGTTTCTGGTGTGTCCCCCCTGGGACCTCCCTTGCGCTGACCATCGGCGCCTCCTTCTGGGAATCTTCTGATTCGCTGGAGAAGCTCATGGAATCTCTCGGGTCACTGTCATACTCCCCTATGCTGCCCTCAGATCCTTCCCCTTCGCTCTCCATCTCCTCTCTCCCCTGTACCTCTGCTCCTGAGCCCGTGACAGTATTAATTTATCTGTTGTTAATCCAATCTTACATTTTGCTTTGTTGCTAGAGCCCCTGCAATTCATTTCAATGTCCTTAACATTCATAAATTTTACAATATTTCTGCAAATAAGTTTTAAATTTCTTCCAGTCTTCCTCCACCGTCTCCTCTCCCTGGTCTCGGATTCTGCCAGTCATTTCCGCCATCTCCATGTAGTCCATTAGTTGCATCTGCCAATCTTCTAAGGTGGGTAGATCTTGTGTTTTCCAATGCTTTGCGATGAGAATTCTTGCTGCTGCTGTAGCATACATAAAAAAAGTTCTATCCTTCTTTAGCACCGATTGGTCCACTATGCCCAGGAGGAAGGCCTCTGGTTTCTTCGGGAAAGTATATTTAAATACCTTTTTCAGTTCATTATATATCATTTCCCAGAAGACCTTGATCCTTGGGCACGTCCACCAAAGGTGAAAGAATGTACCTTCAATCTCTTTACATTTCCAACATTTGTTATCGGGCAAATGATATATTTTTGCAAGCTTGACTGGGGTCATGTACCACCTATACATCATTTTCATAATATTCTCTCTTAAGGCATTACATGCCGTAAATTTAATCCCGGTGGTCCACAACTTCTCCCAGTCAGCAAACATAATGTTATGACCTATGTCTTGTGCCCATTTTATCATTGCCGATTTTACTGTTTCTTCCTCAGTATTCCATTTCCACAGCAGATTATACATTCTCGAAAGTACCTTTACATTGGGTTCTAACAGTTCTGTTTCCAACTTTGATTTTTCCACCTGGAAACCGATTTTTTAATCCAAGTTATAAACTTATCTTATTTGAAAGTAATGTAGCCAGTCCCGCACCTTCTCCTTAAGCTTATCATAACTCTGCAATTTCAGTTTGTCACCCTCCTGTTCTAGAATTTCCCAGTATTTTGGCCATTTGTCGTCCATGCTTTAGCCTCCATAGGTGATAGCCACCTTGGAGCTTTATTCTCCAAAAAGTCTTTATACCTTATCCAGACATTAAACAGTGCTTTTCTGACAATATGGTTTTTAAATGCCTTATGCGCTTTTACCTTGCCATACCAAAGATATGCATGCCACCTGTCAGGGAACTGCCATCGGAGGAACAGGTGGGGAAAGGGCTCACGGAGGCTGGGAGGGACTCAACAGCTGAAGCAGGGACCAGCAGGGGGAGAGGTGGGTCTCTGGAGGAAAGTCTCACGGAGGCTGAGAGAGACGCAGCAGCTAAAGCAGAAACTAGCAGGGTGAGAGGAGGATCTCTGAGGGAAAGCGAGCAAGAGGGAGGGCTCAGGGACACGTCCAGCGAGAACAGTGGGGAGGTGTCTGAAGCTCCCATAGGGAGACCCATTCCTCGCCGGAAGCTGTCACGCCGCGAGTCCCGAAGACGTGTTCCCGTTAAGGAGCTTTTATGCTGGAAGCGCTTCCGAAAACAACCACTGTCGGAATCTGCAAGTGACTAGAGCAGACATGTCTGAGGAGCTCTGTCACAGACAGAGGTTTGTGGAGTTGCACAAACTCTGAGGGACTACGATTTTACGCACAAGCAGCTCATCATCCCATCACAGCATTCCGACAGTCTCTGTAAGCTGCCTGTGCAGGAGAAGGCATCATGAGCGACCCAGCCGGAACCGGAGAAGCAGGAGTTGTAGCGGGTCCAAGCTTGGAAGAAAGGTACCGAGCGTTGGAAATCCAACTGGCGCTGCAGACGGCGAGGCTTGAGGAGAGAAGGGCTCAGGATGCAGACAAGAAGGGGGGAGCCACCCAGTTCACCAGAAAGGTACCAGGATTGGTGCAGAAGTTTGGGGGGGACCCCAAGGACTACCATGCCTTTAGAACAGAGATGCAATATGCCCTCAATGTGCAGTTTGATGAATTCCCTGACGAGGAATCGCGAGTGGCTTTTGTGATTGGGCATCTTGAAAGGGGGGCTCGGGACTGGGTTAGACCCCTGATGGCAACGCATAATGACGTCTTAAAGGACACCATGAAGTTCTTTCGGGCAATGGATCTCATGTTTTCCAGCGATATTGAGCAGGGAGTGGTGCGCAGACAGCTAATGGCTTGCAAGCAGGGAAGCCGATCTGTCCGTGAGTACTGGACTGAGTTCACCATGCTGGTTCACAGATTGGGGTGGGACTTATCGGCGGCACCCATTCAAATGCTATTTGAAGAAGGCCTTGCTTCGGCTGTGAAAGACGAACTTTCCCGGGGTCCTAGGGCGGATTCTATGGATCAGCTGACCAAATCTGCGCTGACCATAGGAGCGCGCCAGGAGGCGAGAGCTTTGGAGAGGCGGGAAGGGAAGGGGGAACGTTGGAAGGAGTTCCGCATTCCTGACATTCCAGAGACAACTTTCCCGCCGGCAGAGCCGATGGAAATCGGAACAGCGCGCGCGCGCGCGCAGTTTCAAAGCCCAGTGAGGGGGGAAAGAAGGAGGGAAAAGGCGCCCGGAAATGCTATCTCTGCCAACAGCCAGGTCACTTTGCCAGAGTCTGCCCCCAGAGGAAGGAATGGCAAGGGATGGTGGGAGCTGTTGAGGGAAGAGAGGAGGAAAAACCGGAGCAAGTAAAAGCCAACGCCTGGTTGCCACAGTCGGGGCACAGCAGCCAGGCCAAAGAGCAGTGAAAGTGCCCACGCCAGAACCTCCTAAACCTGCCCTAGTGATAGAAGTGTCGCTAGAGCTGCAAAATGGACACCCCCTAAAGATAAAGGCGCTGTTGGACTCAGGCAGCTCCTGCAATTTCATGAGCAAAGAGTTTGCAGCCTAACACCAGATACAGACTATCCCTTTAAGCAACCCCCTGCAGGTGACCACGATCGACGGCAGGGAGTTGTTGGGAGGAGAAGTCAGCTTGCAGACCGTCCCAATGATAATGAAGGTGGCAAGGCACACAGAACTGATAGCGTTTAATGTGGCCACCTTGGGAGGAGCTCCTATTATTTTGGGGATGAGCTGGCTAGCGTTACATGATCCGCTGGTGGGCTGGTATCAGAGAGTGGTTTCCTTTGGTTCAGCACATTGCTTAGAACACTGCAAAGAGGGAAAGGGTTTGGCAGGGGCCCAAGCCACCCTAGCAGGGACTGAAGTAAAGGAGAACGTGAAGGTACCACGACAATACGCAGATCTCCGCGACGTCTTCAGCGAAAGGGAGGCTGACCAACTACCCCCGCATAGACCCTTTGACTGTCAAATCAATTTACTCCCTGGGGCACAGCTCCCAGTAGGCAAGTTGTATGCCATGTCAGACAGGGAGATGTTAGAACTGAGGGAGTTCATTGACAAAAATCTGAAGAGGGGTTTCATCCGAGAGTCCAGAGCGGTGGGAGGCAGCCCAGTGTTTTGTGGATAAAAAAAACACGGACAAGACGAGGCTGGTGTGTGACTTCAGGGCGTTAAACGCAGTGTCAGAACCAGTGGCCTTCCCTATGCCCAGGATTGACGACATTTTGACAAGGGTGCGGAAGGGAAAGATTTTCACAAAGCTGGACCTAAGGGGGGCGTACAACCTGATACGTATAAGGAAAGGGGATGAATGGAAAACCACCATGTTCACCCCTTTGGGGGCATTTGAATATCTCGTTATGCCATTTGGCTTACAAGCAGGCTCGGCGTGCTTCCAATCGTTTATGAACCACGTACTGGGGCCTTTGCTTTACAAGAATTGTGTGGCCTTCCTAGATGACGTGTTGGTGTATTCTGAGAATGAGGAGCAGCATGTGAGATACGTCAGAGAAGTGTTGAGCAGGCTGCAAGCCAACCGGCTGTGGGTGAAACTGGAGAAGTGTCAGTTTCATACCAAGGAGGTGGAGTTCCTGGGGTACCACCTGTCAGACAAGGGATTGGCCATGGATCCCGGCAAGGTCCAGGCAGTGCTGGAATGGAAAACACCCAAAACCAAGAAGGATGTGCAGAGGTTCCTAGGGTTTGGGAACTTTTATCGTAAGTTCATCCGAAACTTTGCCCACCTGACGGCGCCCATTACGGACTGTCTCAGCAGTAAGAAGAAATTCGTTTGGACTGAGGAGGCGGAGCGAGCATTTGAGGAACTGAAAAGGGCCTTCGCCTCTGAAGAACAACTTCTACATGTGGATTTACAAAAAAGGCTGAGAGTTGAAACAGACGCATCAGACAGAGCCATAGGGGCAGTGCTTCTTCTGCAGCCAGGGAAGGAGGAGTCAGAGTGGAGACCGTGTGCCTTTTTTTCGCGAAAGCTGAACAAATCCGAGAGGAACTACACGGTGTACGACCGAGAACTTCTTGCTATTCATGAGGCTTTCCGGAGATGGAGGCACCTGCTAATTGGC
This sequence comes from Podarcis vaucheri, assembly GCF_965113315.1. NCBI lineage: Eukaryota > Metazoa > Chordata > Lepidosauria > Squamata > Lacertidae > Podarcis > Podarcis vaucheri. The sequence goes on from NC_138757.1 coordinate 37,334,918, forward strand.
GCACAACATAAGGTGCTCATCATCCCATCACACCACCCAAATACATTGTCACTCCCTTCAAGATCCAAAACATCTGTATTTTCCAGAAGTAGCCATTCTTTCAGCCAGCAGAAAGCTGCTGCCCCATAATAAAGTTTTAGGTCTGGCAGGGCAAACCCCCTTCTGTCTTTAGCATCAGTAAGAATTTTAAATTTTATTCTGGGCTTTTTGCCCTGCCAGACAAATCTAGATATGTCTCTTTGCCACTTCTTGAAACAGTCCATCTTATCAATGATTTGCAATGATTGGAATAAAAATAACATTCTAGGCAATACATTCATCTTAATAACAGCAATTCGACCCAGCAAGGAAAGCTTCAAGTTTGTCCAAATTTCTAAGTCTTTTTTCACCTCTGACCAGCATTTTTCATAATTGTCTTTAAAAAGATTTACATTCTTAGATGTCATATTCACCCCAAGTATTTTACCTTCTTTACTATTGTTAAATCTGTCTCATTCTGAAACCTTTCTCTTTCTATCAGTGTCAAATTTTTCTCCAAAACCTTAGTTTTCAATTTATTCAATTTAAAGCCTGCCACTTGACCAAATTCCTGGATTACTTCTAAGGCCCTCTTGGTACTAGGTATCGGCTCCTGTAATGTCATAACAAGATCATCTGCAAAGGCTTTAAGTTTGTATTGTTTAACTCCGACCTGAATACCCTGGATCAACTGGTCCCTTCTAATCATGTTTAAGAGAACCTCCAGGACTGAAATAAAAAGCAATGGGAAAACTGGGCAACCTTGTCGTGTCCCTTTCTCTATTTTAAACTCTTCAGTAACCATGTTGTTAACTATCAATTTGGCTTTTTGTTCAGAATATATTGCACCTATACCGTTTCCAAAGTTCTGTCCAAGCCCCATCCCCTGAAGATTTTTCTTCATGAAACTCCAGGAAATGTTGTCAAAGGCTTTCTCCGCATCCACAAAGATCAAAACTGCTTTAGTATTGATGTTCAACTGCAGCTTTTCTAGAATATTAATAATATTCCTCATATTGTCCGATAAGTGCCTTCCAGGGAGAAAGCCAGCCTGGTCTTTATGTATTATCTCTGCCAAAACTTTTTTCAATCTTCTGGCCAAAATATCAGCAAAAATTTTGTAATCCACATTTAACAGGGATATGGGGCGGTAGTTCTTCAGTTGTGTCTTCTCAGACTCAGTTTTTGGTATAAGCGTGATGTAGGCTTCTTTCCACGTCTCAGGTGCCTTTTTCCCTTCCATAATTTCATTACAAACCTCCTTCAAAGGTTGAATTAGCCAGTCTTTCAAAGTTCTATAGTACTTGGAGGTAAGTCCATCAGGTCCTGGAGATTTACCCAGTTGCATATTTTGAATTGCGCCTTCCACCTCTTGTTCAGATATTTTATGATTCAGAAAATCTTTATTTTCTTGAGAATTTTTTTGTAATCCATTGGTATTCAAAAATTGATCAATTTTCAACTCCATCTGAGGCCCTTGTGTATAAAGCTCTTTGAAATATCTCTGGAAGCAACTTCTAATCTCCTGTTGCTTCTGAATGTTTTTTCCATCCACTTCTAGATTGGTTACAGTATTTAATTTTTGTCTCTTCTTCAGTTGCCATGCTAACAATTTTCCACATTTATTAGCTGATTCGAAGGTTTTTGGTCTCATCTGCTTAACTTTCCATTCAATGTCCTGGTTTATCATTTTCCTATATTGTACTTGATGTAACTTAATTTCTCTCAGGATCTCTTGGGATTTTGGTTTGGTCCTAAGTTTTTTCTCTCCTTCTTTTATTTTCTCCAAAATCTTCTCTTTTTCTCATTTTGGATTTTCCTTTTTATTGAATTTTGTTGTATCAAAAACCCTCTCATTACAGCTTTGCTTGCGTCCCATATTGTTCTTTTTTCCACTGTAGTCTTCAAATTTATCTCGAAATAGTCTTTTATTGCTTTTTGGGCCTTCTTAACAATTTCTGAGTCTCTAAACAAGGCGGCATTCATCCTCCATCTGAAGGGTCCAGTCGATATTTGTTTCATTTCCATCTTCACAGGGTTGTGGTCGGAGCAAGTTTTGGGGCAGATTTCTACTTTTCGAATCTTGGGAGCCATTCCTCTTGTTATCCAGATTTGGTCAATCCTTGTCCATGTCTTTTGGGCTTCAGAAAAGAATGTCCCTTCTTTATCTAGGGGGTTCTTTGTTCTCCAAATGTCAATTAAGTCCATATTGTCCGTCAGTTCAAAAAAAGTTTTCGGTAGTCTTCCATCTTTTGTCACCACTTGTCTTTCTGACTTATCCATATTTGTCGACACCACTCCATTCATATCTCCGAGCATAATGATGTTTAAATCCATAAAGTCCAACAATGTCTCATGCAATTTCTTGTAAAATTCTGATTTCCCCTCATTTGGTGCATATATCCCTACTATCAAAAGTTTCTCACCTTGATACTGTATTTCAATAGCCACGAATCTTCCTTGTTCATCCTTAAAGATAAATTTAGGTGATAGACTTTCTTTTGCGTAGATCACAACTCCTCTCTTTTTAACTTTGTCTGATGAGTTAAATTCTTGTCCTAATCTTTTATTGGTTAAAACTTTCCTGTGTGTTCTAGTAACATGAGTTTCTTGCAAACATATCAAGTCCAATTTTTCCTTTTTCAATAGATGAAAGATTTTTTTCCTCTTGTCCGGGGAGTTCAAACCTCGAATATTCCAACTTAACACCTGGAATCCAATTTTCTTGTCCAAATTATATGCTTCTCTTATTTGGTAATAATGAAGCCAATCACGCACTTTGTTTTTTAGTTTTTCAAAACTCTGCAATTTCAATTTGTCTCCTTCTTGTTCCAAAATTTCCCAATATTTCGGCCATTTGACCTCCATATTGAGCTTTTTCAGAGCTTTTGCTTCCATCGGTGAAGGCCACCTTGGGGTTTTGTTTTCCAATAGGTCCTTATATCTTATCCAGACATTAAAAAATGCTTTCCTAACAATATGATTTTTAAATGCTTTATGTGCTTTGACCTTATCATACCACAAATATGCATGCCTTCCAAATACATTATTAAAACCTTCTAAATCCAAAATGTCTGTGTTTTCAAGAAGCAGCCATTCTGAAGAAGGATAGAACTTTCTTTATGTATGCTACAACAGCAGCAAGAATACTTATTGCAAAGTATTGGAAGACACAAGATTTACCCACTCTGGAAGAATGGCAGATGAAGGTGATGGACTATATGGAACTGGCGTAAATGACTGGCAGAATCCGAGACCAGGGAGAAGAGTCGTGGAAGAAGATTGGAAGAAATTTAAAGATTATCTACAGAAATACTGTAAAATTAATGAATGTTAGAATGATGTTGGACTGAAGTTAAATGGTTTTAAGCAGCAATGTTAAAAGGAATATGTAAAAATGGATTGTTAACAGGTGAAAATTTAAAGTTATTATATTTTAAGATAAGAGATTAAGATAAAATTAAAGAGGGAAAGGATTTGCTAAACTAATTAATTTGAACTGGAATACAAAAAGGGAGGTGTGAGGAGGTCGGGGAAACAAGCAAATGAAACATAAGACATGGAAAGACTAATCTGTTTTTTAATTGTTTTTATCTTGTATTTTTACTTTTTTCTTCTATTTTTTTCGCTTTAATTCTTTTTTCGTTTTGTTTTTTGCATATTTTGTAATA